>NC_092394.1:55686251-56362501 GCF_030028105.1 Mobula birostris
AGCTGGGGGTGGAGATTTCAAAGACAGGGTTCTCTCGTTTCTGAGGAGTGAGGGGAAAGAGTGGTCGGATTTGGAATTAGTCCACGTCCCCCGGTGAAGAGTGAGAATCCTGAGTTGGTGTCCGCCCTTACTTCTCTGGTGAAATAATGGAAAAATCAGATTAAAAGTCCCAGCTATGGCAGGCGCCGCCTATTCGCTGGAATAACGCCCACCCCTAAAGGGGAGGAGGAGTATGAGAGTTGGACGGAGCGGACCTCTCAGTTGTTAGATGAGCAGCAGTGCTCTGATGATATAAAGCGACAGAGACTGGTTGAAAGTTTGAATGGGCGGGCCGCTGACGTTGTGAGAGCTGTCAGGCTGAAATCTCCCGTAGTGACAGCTGTCAATTACATGCAAGCACTGGACAATGCTTTTGGCCCGACTGGAAGCCCAATGGAGTTCATGGCAGGGTTTTAGGACGTACGTCAAGAGAAGGGGGAGAAGCTTTCTGCTTTTATTTTTTGGATAGAAAGGCAGCTAAATTACTTGTAGTGCAGAGGGGTCATCCAGGCGGCTGAGGTGGATCAGTTAAGAATATACCAGATAGCCGGGTGCCCAGTCCCATGACCGGATTGCGTGGGGTCTCCAACAGTCTCGTAAGATGCGCCCCCCTCCATCTTTTGTTGAGCTGATCAGAGAGGTACGGGAGGAGGAGAACGCGACGGAGGCGTGGGAGGATTCCGTCAGCAGGGTACAGTCCTCGGTAGTAGTTCCCTGAGGTGAGGTGACCACAGGCAGCCTACCCCGGGGAGCAGTAGAGGAGATTGTGGCAGAGTTGAGAATGGAGGTATGTCGGCTGTTATCAGCGGGTGTGACCCCCCCCCTATCTGTTGGAACTGATGGTGGGGGGGGGGCAGATTCCCCAAGCAGACGAACAATGCGGAGGGCTGGTGGAGCGGGTGTCACGCCAGAAGGAGAGAGAGAGCCCCCAGGTACCTCAGCAGGGGAGAGTCGTTGGGAAAACCTAGGAGATCCAGTGAGAGAACGGCCTGGTGTCTCTGGGGGGACACGTTCCCCGCAATGTACTAAGGAACCCCCAAAAGGCTTAGTGGGTCCATGCTTCAGTGTGTCGCTACGAATAGAGGGTAGTTATGCTAAAGCCATACTCGACACCGGGTCGCAGGTCACGTTGTTGTATCGTAGTTTTACAACCGGCATCTGAAGCATTTACCATTGACACCATTCAGGGTGCTGGAGGTCTGGGGGCTTAGGGCTAGTAATTATCCATACGAGAGTTATTTGTCAGTGAAGTTGGAGTTCTCGGAGGCCGATATGGGAGTGTCTGAGGTCCTTGATACATTATCGCTGGTTTGTCCGGACCCTGTTGAGAAGGGCGGTGTTTCAATTCTAGTGGGGACCAACACCGCTCTTGTGAAGAAACTCATGGGGGCCTGGAAGAAGGCTGGCGAGAGCTTTCTGGGGACATTGTCCGTTCACCCAGTGTTCAAGCTGCTTTTGGGGAAGTGCGTGGCTGCATCAGGCCGGATACCGAATTTAGACCAGGGACTCTCTGACAGTGTACCAGGGACTCTGAAATACAGGATTAACCCCACACTCTGACACTGTACCAGAGACGCTCAAATACAGAATTAATCCCACACTATCACACTGTACCAGAGAGCCTCAAAGACAGTATTAATCCCACACTCTCACACTGCTCAGACTCTCAAATACAGAATTAACCCCACATTCTCACGCTGTATCAGAGACTCCCAAATACAGCAAAACCCTGAAACCTCACATTGTACCAGAGACTCTCAAATACAGAATTAACCACACAGTCTTACACTGTACCAGACTGTCAAATGCAGAATTAGCCCCACACTCTCACACTGTACCAAAGATTCTCAAAAACAGAATTAACCTCATACTCTTACGCTGTAACAGACACTCTAAAATACAGAACTAACTCCACACTCTCATACTGCGTGAAAGATTCTCTAGTTCATAATTAACCCCACACTTTCACACAATACCAGAGACACTCAAATGCAGAATTAATACCACACTCTCACACTGTAGCAAAGACTCTCAAATGCAGTATGAACACGACACTCTTGCACTGTACCAGAGACTCTCAAATACTGAATTAAACTCAGACTCTCACACTGTGCCAAAAGACTCTCAATCACAGAATTACCCCACACTCTCTGACTGTGCAGATGTTTTCAAATACAGTATTAACCCCACACTCTCACACTGTACCAGACACTCTCAAATACAGAATTAACCCCACACTGTCACACTGTACCAAGGACACTCAAATCAGGATTAACCCCACACTGTCACACTGTACCAAGGACACTCAAATCAGGATTAACCCCACACGCTCACACTGTACAAGAGACTATACAATACAGAATGAACCTCACACTCTGAAACTGTGCCAATGACTCTCAAGTACCCAATTAACCCCACACTCTCACACGGTACCAGAGGCTCTCGAACACAGAATTAACCCCACACTCTCACACTGTGCAGAAACCCTCAAATACAGAATTATCCCTACACTCTCACACTGTACCAGAGTCTTTTAAATACAGAATTAACCCCACACTGTACCAAAGAATCTCAAATGCAGTTTTAATTCCACACACTCACAATGTACCACAGTCTCTCAAATACAGAATTCACACCACATTCTCACATTGTACCAGAGACTCTCAAATACAGCATAAACCCCACACCCTCACACTATACTAGAGACTCACAAATACAGAATTAATCCCACACTATCACACTGTACCAAAGAATCTCAAATACAGTATTAATCCCACACTCACACACTGCAGCAAAGACTCCCAAATGCAGTATGAATGCACAACAGTGCCTTTATTTCCTGTGGAGCATGAAGAAAGCTCACCTCTGTCCCTGGATACTGACGGAACTTTACCGCTGTACCATTGAGAGCATACTCACCAACTGCATCTCAGTGTGGTATGGCAATTGTCCCATATCGGACCACAAAGCGCTCCAGCATGTGGTGAAAACTGCCCAGCGGATTATCGGCACCCAATTGCCCACCATTGAGAACATCTGCCATAAATGCTGCCTGGGCAGGGTGAAAAGCATTATCAAGGATGCATCTCACCATAACCATGGACTTTTTACTCTCCTCCCATCTGGTACGCACTACAGAAGCCTCCGCTCCCGCACCAGCAGGCACAGGAAGAGCTTCTTCCCTGAGGCTGTGACACTGCTGAACCTCTCATCACAGCACTAAGCAGTATTGCACCCAGATTGTACTGTCTCAGTACTTTTATATTTGTGTGCTGTAGCACTTTTTTTATTCGCAGTTATTTTGTAAATAACTCTATTCTTTGCACTTCTGGTCAGATGCTAACTGTATTTCATTGGCTTTGTATCTGTACTCGGCACAATGACAATAAAGTTGAATCTAATCTAATCTAATCTAATCTAAATGAACCCCACACTCTGACACAGTACCAGAGATTCTCAAATACAGAATTAACCCCACACTATCACACTGTACCAGAGAGTCTCAAACACAGAATTAACCCGATACGCTCCACTGTACCAGAGACTCTCTAATACTAAAATTAACCCCACACTGTCACACTGCACCAAAGAGTCTCAAATACAGAACTAACCCCACATTCTCACACAGTACCAAATAATCTTAAATGCGGTTTTAACTCCACACACTCACTGTGTACCAGAGTGTCTCAAATACAGAATTAAACCCACATTCTCACACTGTACCAGAGAGACTCAAATACAGCATAAACCCCGCACCCTCACACTGTACCAAAGACTCTCAAACATGGAATTAACTCCAAGCTCTCATACTGTGAGAAAGACTCTCAAGTTCATAATTAACTCCACACTCTCACACTGTGCCAGAGGCTCTCAAATATAGAATTAACCCCACACTCTCACACTATAACAGAGACACTCAAATGCAGTATGAACCCCACACTCTCGCACTGTACCAGAGACACTTAAATACAGAATTAACTGCTTATTCTCACTCTGTACCAGGGACTCTCAAATACAGAGTTTATCTCACACTCTCACACTGTACCAGAGACTCTCAAATATAGAATTAACCCCACATTCTCACACTGTACCAGAAACACTCAAATACAGAATAACCCCACACTCTCACACTGTTCAGACACTCTCAAATACAGAATTAACCCCACACTCTCACACTGTACCAGGGACTCTCAAATACAGAGTAACCCCACACTGTCACACTGAAACAAAGACTCACAAATGCAGTTTTAACCCTACACTCTGACAGTGTACCAGGGACTCTAAAATAAAGTATTAACCCCACACTCTGAAACTGTGGAGAGGCTCTCACACAGAGAATTAACCCAGCACTCTCTGACTGTACCAAAGACTCTCAAATACAGAATTAACCCCACACTCTCACACTGTACCAAAGACTCTCAAAAACGGAATTAACCCCACACTCTCACACTGTACCAGAGGCTCTCAAAGACATGCAGCCTCCCCGGCCACCCTCACGGTCGCTTGGCTCACTGTCGTCTAGGGAAACAGCCCTTGGCCCTGCCAAACTGGGTAATTAGTTTGTGTGGATGCTGTGTGATGTACCCCACCCCACCCAAATAACAGACAACACACCAGATACGATTAAATGATTTAGTTTATAGATATTACTGGAACTATATAATTAATAGAGAATAAAATATAAAAGGAAAATAAAAGGCACCACGTTTATCAAAGTTCAATCTCTTCGTGCACAAAACATTTGGAGCTCAAGACCCTTCTTCTTCACCCTGCGACCCCTCGGATCACCTCAACCGGCCACTTGGGACCAACAACGGTGGTCGACCAGACGCTCCACATGAGTCCATCTCCGTCTCCTTGCCGAATGCCCCGCTTGGGGTCCGATCCCGTTAGCGGACTTCACAGCACCTGGTCCATCCTCTGTCTCGCTCTCCCGCCTTCTCCCCCAAAACCCCGCGCATACAGTATCTTCAAATACACCAAAAACATAACAACTATCCCAATTGGTTCATAACATCTTCTTATCAGTAACGTGATTCAACAAACTGCTAGCGGGAAGGATTATCTCAGCGTTTAACGTAACAAAGAAGCATTCCCAAGTATAACATAACAAAGAAGCCATTCTGATTAGCCTACACAGTAACATAAGAGACAAAACCCCCTTACATACAGAATTAACCACATAATCCCACACTGTGCAGAGCCTCTCAAATAGAGAATTATACTTTATATTTTATTGTCGCCAAACAATTGATACTAGAGCGTACAATCATCACAGCGATATTTGATTCTGCGCTTCGTGCTCCCTGGAGTACAAATCAATAGTAAATATTAAAAATTTAAATTATAAATCATAAATAGAAAATAGAAAAGGGAAAGCAAGGTAGTGCTAAAAAACCGAGAGGCAGGTCTGGATACTTGGAGGGTATGGCCCAGATCTGGGTCAGGATCCGTTCAGTTGGAAGGAAGCTGTTCCCAAATCTGGCCGTACGAGTCTTCAAGCTCCTGAACCTTCTCCCGGAGGGAAGAGGGATGAAAAGTCTGTTGGCTGGGTGGGTCATGTCCTTGATTATCCTGGCAGCACTGTTCCGACAGCGTGCGGAAGTGAGTCCAAGGACGGAAGGTTGGTTTGTGTGATGTGCTGGGCTGTGTCCACGATCTTCTGCAGCTTCTTCTGCTCTTGGACAGGACAACTTCCACACCAGGTTGTGATGCACCCTAGAAGAATGCTTTCTACGGTGCATCTATAAAAATTAGTGCGGGTTTTAGGGGACAGGCCAAATTTCTTTCACTTTCTCAGGAAGTAAAGGCGCTGGTGGGCCTTCTTGGCAGTGGACTCTGTTTGGTTGGACCAAGTCAGGTCACTTGTGATATTGACCCTGAGGAACTTAAAGCTTTTGACCTGTTCCACTTGCACACCACCGATGTAAATCAGGTCGTGCGGTCCACTACTCCTTCTGAAGTCAACAACCAATTCCTTCGTCTTGTTGACGTTGAGGGATAGGTTATTGTCTTCACACCATGCCACCAGGTTCTTAATTTCCTCTCTGTACTCAAACTCATCATTACCCGAGATATGCTGGTGTCATCAGCAAACTTATATATTGGGTTCGATGGAAATTTGGCTACACAATCATGGGTGTACAGTGAGTACAGCAGGGGACTGAGTACACAGCCTTGTGGGGCACCGGTGCTCAGAGTGATTGTAGAGGAGAGCTTGTCCCCTATTCTTACAGCCTGGGTCCTGTCTGTTAGGAAGTTGAAGATCCAGCTGCAGAGTTGAAGGCCCAGGTTCCAGAGCTTAGGAATCAGTTTACTTGGAATGATGGTATTAAAGGCAGAGCTGTATTCAATGAAAAGGAGCCTTACATATGTGTCTTTATTCTCTAGGTGTTCTAAGGAGGAACATAGGGCCAGAGAGATGGCATCTGCCGTTGACCTGTTGCTCTGGTAGGCAAATTGCAAAGCATCGAGGTTGACCGGTAGGCTGTGGTTGATGTGTGCCATAACCAATCGCTCGAAGCACTTCATAGCAATTGATGTCAGAGCCACAGGTCGATAGTCATTCAGGCATGCCACCTTGCCCTTCTTCGGCACCGGGATTATCATTGCCTTCTTAAAACACGAGGGGATCTTAGACTGAAGCAAGGAGCAGTTGAAGATGTCAGCAAACACTCCAGCTAGCTCGCTTGCACAGACCCGGAGAACCCGTCCCGGGACGCCATCTGGGCCTGTCGCCTTCCTTGGATTTATCTTCAGGAAGGCCCTTCTAACGTCCTCCTCGGTGACGATGAATCTCGATGCCACCAGGTCCGGCTCATCCTCTTCTGGTTGAATCTTGCGTAGAATACGTTAGGTTCGTCAGGAAGAGAAGCACCACAGTTATTGATATTCCCAGCCTTTTCTTTGCGCCCAGTGATCTCATTTAGACCCTGCCATAGTCTACCGGCATCCCTCTCGTTAGCCTGGGCTTCCAATTTGGCTCAATATTGCCTCTTGTTGCCCTTAATGGCTTTCCGGAGTTCACACCTGGATTCCGTGCAGCGACTGGTATCCCCGGACCTAAAAGCCACAGCTCTAGCCTTCAAAAGGGACTTGACCTCATAATTCATCCAAGGTTTCCGGTTAGGGAATACCCGGATCGTCTTGCGAGACACACTGCCCTCTGTGCATTTCCAGATAAAGTCCGTGACAGCTGAGGCATACTCATCGAGGTTAGCTGCCGAGTCCTTGAATACTAACCAGTCCACCGATTCAAAGCAGTCACGGAGGACCTCATCTATTTCCTCCGTCCAACGCAACACTACTTTTGACACCGTGACCTCCCGCTTCAGTTTCTGTTTGTAAGCCGGGAGGAGGAGTACGGCCTGATGGTCCAATTTTCCGAAGTGAGGTCATGGGACGGAACGGTAAGCATCCTTGACTGCTGTGTAGCAGTGGTCAAGTATATTCGGGCCTCTAGTGGGCCAGGAGACATGTTGGCATAACTTTGGCAGCGCCCTGCTGAGGTTGGCCTGGTTAAAGACCCCGGCTGTAATGAGCAAAGCCTCCGGATACCTGATCTCAAGTTCACTGATGTTGGCGTACAGTATGGTCAGAGCACACTCCACGTCTGCCTGGGGGGGAATGTAGACCGCTGTCAGTATGACCGAGGTGAATTCCCGTGGCAGATAGTAGGGATGGCACTTCACTGACAGGTGTTCCAGGTCCGGGCTGCAGGAGCTTATCAGTGCCACTGTGTCCGAGCACCACGCAGTGTTGATCAGTAGGCAGACACCACCTCCCCTCGTCTTGCCCGAAGACGCTGTGCAGTTCATCCGATGGATCAAAAATCTCTCCGGTCGGATGGCACAGTCGGGGGTGGCAGGGGAGAGCCAGGTCTCAGTGAAACAGAATACACAGCAGTTCTGCATCTCCCTGCAGTAGGTGAGTCTCCCTTTAAGATCATTCACCTTGTTCTCTATGGCTTGCACATTAGCTAGCAGGATGGTGGGCATAGGGACCCTGAAGCCCTTCAGCTTCAATCTGACCAGCAGCCCAGCTCTTTTACCACGCTTCCTCGGTAAATAGTGCATCTTTCCAGGTTTCCATTGATGCAGTGTGTTGTTGGCAGCTCTTTGAGGTTGATGGATGCATCCTGCGGGGATCGATCGGCGGGTCGCGTCGTCCTGCGCTCCGGGTCGAGCTGAGTGACGGGGGAGGCCTCACTGCCACTTCCAGCTGCCGGGGACCCGGGCTGTCGATTGGGTCGGGACCCGAAGCTGATACTTAATCCCGGAGGACCGGGCTCCTGGCTGAAACAAGTCTGTGAGCTGAGTCACGGTTGCGGAGGCCTCTGCTCCAGCCGAGCCTCGGGCTCGATTTCCGAGGTCAGCGGCGGAGGCCTCACACACTTCCACAGTGTACCAGAGACTCTCAGATACAGAATTAACCCCGCACTCTCACACTGTGCCAAAGATTCTCAAGTACAGAATTAACCCCACGCTCTTACACTGTACCGGAGACTCTCAAATACTAAATTAACCCCACACTGTCACACTGTACCAAAGATCCTCAAATACATCATTAACCCCATTCTCTCACACTGTACCAAGGACTCTCAAATACAAAATTAATCCCACACTCTCATACTGTGCCAATGACTCTCAGACACAGAATTAACCCGATACTCTCACACTCTACCAGAGACTCTCAAATCCAGAATTAGCCCCACACTTTCAGACTGTGCCAAAGACTCTCCATCACAGAACTAACCCCACACTCTCACACTGTATCAGAGACTAACAGAGATAAATTGAACTTCAAAGACCCACACTACATGAATCTGTCTGTCTGTGTGTTCTGCTGCATCAGTTCACCAATCCTTGAATGAGGAGGACATTGCAAAGAAAACCCAAATAAGTTGCCACGTCCGTGATTTAACCTGATAAATGATAGCAGTAAAATTTCATTCACAGGCTCTCATTTTGGAAAGGACTCACTTGGCCTTTGCAGCTGCAAGTTCACAATAGGGAGAGGCCATTCACTTGTTCCGTGTATGGGATAGGATTCACCCAAGCATTCAATCCACTGAAACACCGGAGAGTTCGCACTGGAGAGAGGCTGTTCACCTATTGCAAGTGTGGGACCGGTTTTGTTTAGCCACCTGAGCTATTGCGGCTCTGGGCATTTCACACAGGGGAGTAGCCACACCTGTTCCGCATGTGAAAAGAGATTCATTCAGTTAAGCGAGTTTGAGGCTCCAGCAAATTCACACCTGCCGCGTCTGCAAAGAAATCATTCCACCTGACGAAACACCAGCAACCTCTCATCAGTGAGGAAGTTCAGATGAGCTGTATGTTAACCTCCTAACCATCATGCTGTCTGAATCCAGTTGCACGTTCACGGGCGAGTGTTGCTGTCAGAGTCTCAGCATCCTTAAGTTAGACGGTGAACAGCCAGAGGTCGTGGTCTATGTAGCTACCAATGGCATAGGTAGGAAGAGTGATGAAGGTCTGCAGTGAGTTCAGGTCGTTAGGTACTAAGTTAAAGGGCAGGATCTCCAGGGTTGTAATCTTGTAATACCCAAGGACAGAGGTAGGGACATTATACAGTTTAACACGTGGCTGAAGAGTTGGTGTAGGAGGGAGGCTGTCAGACTTTTGGATCACTGGGCTCCCTTCCAGGGCAGGTGGGACCTGTACAGTAGAGATGGTTTTCATCTGAAGCGGAAGGGGACTAATATCCTCAGGGGAAGCTCTCCTAGTGCTGTATGGGCCGGTTTACACTAGAGTCACGGGGGACGAGAACCAGTGCCAACAACAGACAGTGGGGAGGTTGTGGAGACATGTCCTTCAAACCACAGACAAAGGTTGAGCATGGTGTGACTAGTGCCCTGTGCTGAGTATATTTCAATGCAAGAAGTATCACAGGAAAGGCAGCTGAGCTCAGGGCTTGGATAAACACCTGGAATTACGATATTGTAGCCATAAGTGAGAGGGTTGTGGGACGGGCAGCTCAGTGTTCCGGGATTCTGTTGTTTGAGCCACGAGAGAGAGGGGAGGATTAATGGAGGAGGGGTGGCGTTACTAATTAGGGAAGATGTCTCAGCGTGCTCAGTCGGGGGCGGACAGCTGAACTTGTATAGAGTCATAGAGTTACAGAGAAGTACAGCACAGAAACAGGTGGCCATCAGATCCATGCCGAAACACTGAAACTGCCTATTCCCACCGGCCTGCAGGGCACGTGGTCAAGTGGTTAAGGCGTTCGTCTAGTGATTTGAAGGTCATTAATTCGAGTCTCAGCTGTGGCAGTGTGTTTGTGTCCTTGAGCAAGGCACTTAACCACACATTGCTCTAGTCTGTGCGAGGAGTGGCGCCCCACACAGACTTCCAACCTGCGCCTTGTAAGGCATGAAAATGCCTGACACAGGCCTCTCATGGTCTGAGTCGACGTTCCCTCCCCTGCAGGAGGACCATAGCCTTTAATATCCTACCATCCATGTAGCTGTCCACATTTCTCTCAAGCATTGAAATCCAGTGGCCTGCAGCAGGACATTAATCTTCCATACACTACCATCCATGTACCTGTCCACATTTCTCTCAAAAATTGAAATCGAGCTTGCATGCACCAGACTCTCACAACCTTCTGAGCGAAGATGTTTCCTGTCATGTTTTTCCCTTAAACGTTTTACCTTTCACCCCCAACCCATGACCTCCAGATGTGGTCAAAAGTTCAAAGTAAATTTTATTATCAGAATACACTTAAGTGACCACATACAACCCTGAGATTCATTTTCCTGCGAGCATTCTTAGCAAATCTATAGAATTGTGACTATAACAGGATCAGTGAAAGATCACCCAGAGTGCAGAAGACAACAAACTGTGCAAATGCAACTAAATAACAAGGACATGAGATAACAAGCGAAAGTGAGATCAGCGGCTGTGGGAACATCTCAACTGTTGGGCAAGTGGTTGTAGTTGTCCCCTTTTGTTCAAGAGCCTGATGGTTGAGGGGTAGTAACTGTTCCTGAATTTGGTGGTGCGAGTCCTGAGGCTCCTGTATCTTCTACCTGATGGAAATAGTGAGAAAAGAGCATGGCCTGGGTGGTGAGGATCTCTGATGATGGATGCTGCTTTCCTATGACAGCGTTTCATGTAGATGTGCTCAATGATTGTGAGGGCTTTACCCGTGATGTACTGGCCGAATCCACTACCTTTTGCAGGATATTCTTGTTACGTACCCCGTAACTGGGCTGCCAAACCAGCAGAAATGGACCACTCGTTGGAGTCTAGATTACTAGGAACTAATAAAGTTTTATTAAAGAAATAAGTAACACAGTACTCTAATCGTAAGGATATAAATGCAATAGGTTAGCAATGATAATACACATATGTACACAGAACTAGGGTAATAGGAATCAAACTGAGCTCTATCGCAGTCTAGGGGTAAAATGATCAGTTTTAAGTGACGCAGAGTTCAGTTCAGCTTAGTATAGTTTGCAGTAATCGCTGTTGTGCCGTTGGGGAGAGAGAGAGAGAGAGGTGGAGGGATTGCAGTTTGATTCAGGCAGGCCTTTGATGTCTTCGCAGTTGGCTTTCGGGCGGACTCTTTTATGTCTTCTATCCCGCTGTGGTCACCGACTGTGACCCCTCCGTTCTGGATACGACCATTCTTCTGCGGTGAACCCGGCTCCCAGGCAAGGGCGGACACACACACCAGGTTCCCACCGATCGTACCTCTACACCCTGTGAGTCTATGGTCTGTTCCCGCGAACTGGACCTCCAAACTCCCACAAACTTGTGGGGGCACACCGCTCTTCCAGGGTCTCGTTGATCTCGTGGTGTCCCGTGCCTTAGCGAACCTGTTCTTTTTATCCCCCTGCTGGGGTATTGCCTGTCCATCAAACTTCAAACAGTTCAGGTTCAAAGCAACCGGTCTGTCAATATTCTGAATTGTGCTTCTTTTCCGTTCATCTCTCTCTCCTCGCTCATTAACATTTTGAACATTTCTCCATTGTCTCCCTTATCTCTCTCATTAGCATCAATCGTCTGATAACTTGGTTTGGCATCACATTCTGTTCAAAAGCATTAGTGCTTCCATACCAGGCCATGATACAGCCAGTCACTACACACCTATAGAAGTCTGGCAAAGCGTTTGATGTCATACCGAATCTCCCCTGACTCCTATGGAAGTAGAGGTGCTTCCAGGAAAGTTGATGAAGGTAAGGCAGTGGAAGTTATCGACATGGGCTTTGACAAAGTTCTGCATGGGAGGTTGGTCAAGAAGGTTCAATTGTTCAGCATTTGAGATGAGATACTAAATTGGATTAAATTGGCTTTGTGGGAGAAGCCAGAGAGTGGTAGGAGATGGTTGCCTCTCTGACTAGAGACCTGTGACCAGTGGTGTGCCACCAGGATCGGTGCTGGGACATTGTCATTTGTCATCTATACCAACGATCTGGAAGATGACGTGGTCAACCGGATCAGCAAATCTGCAGAATGCATCAAGATCCGGGGTGCAGTGGATAGAGAGGAAGACTATCACAGCTTTCAGTGGGATCTGGGCACAGCAAAAAATGGGTTGATAAATAGCAGATGGAATTTAACGCAGACAAATGCGAGGTGTTGCACTTCAGTAGGGCCAACAAGGGTCAGTCTTATAAAGTGAACGGTAGAGTACTGAGGAGTGCAGTAGAACAAAAAGCTCTGGGAACACAGGTCCATAATTCATTGAAAGTGGCCTCACAGGTAGATAGGGTCATAAAGAAAGCTTTTGGCATATTGGACTTCATAAATCAAAGGGTTGAGTGCAGGAGATGGGATGCTATGTTGAAGTTGTGTAAGATATTGGTGAAACATAGCTTGGAGTATTGTGTGCAGTTTTGGTCACCTACCTACAGGAAATGTGTGAGTAAGGTTGAAGGAGGTTAGAGAAAATTTTCAAGAATGTTAGTGGGACATGAGGGCCTGAATTATAAAGAATTATTGCAAAGGGTAGGACTTTATTCATTGGACTGTAGATTGGGTGGGACTACCCATATGATATGTTGAGGGTGAAAGGTGAAAAATTTAAAGGGAACATGAGGGGAAACTTCTTCACTCAGAGGGTGGTGAGAGTGTGGAATGAACTGCCAGTGCAAATGGTTCACACGAGCTCGAATTAAAAGATTTTTAGATAGGACTATGGTCCTGGTGCTGATTGATGAGAACAGGCAGTTTAAATGGCTTGGTGGGGACTAGATAGGCCTCAGGGCCTGTTTCTGTGCTGTACTTCTGTACGTCTGTGGCTGCTCAGCACAACAGTAGTGAGCCCTGGTCACTGTGCATGGGGGTGGGGGGGGTGTTCTCCTGATGTTTGCTCTAAAATAGACTGTTGTAGATCTGTGTAAATCAGTAGGTTCTATTTCAAACCCTGTGTCTCAGGTCTCTGTCACATGGCCAATGTACAGTAGAGAGGCCACTCAGCCCATCTGGTGCCTGCTCGTGTCCCTATTCCACAGCACTGCTTTCAAATCCATCTCTGCTGTTCACCACTCACTCACCCTCTGATGTTTAGGTTGCAACTGGTCACTGGTCTGTGTGTGAAGAGCTTCAGCTTGGATTTCCTGTATGTCTTTCAGCAGGCTGCAGACTGCGGTGATTTCACTGAGGTTGTGTCCCGAATAATCCCCATTTCTCAGGGCTCTTGGCAAAGGAAGAATGTCGTGGACAGTTAAATCCTCTGCTCATCAGCTGGGTTGTTGCATTAGCACACTCCCCTCGAAGATGTGACAGCAGAATAGTAGGTACATCTCTGATGGAGCGAGGCCAGAAACAGAAGAGTGGCCCAGCACCAGCCAGGGCTCTGGGGCTCCAGACATGGCCGGGGCTAGAGTTTACCGGGAGGAGGAGGAGGAGGTCAGAGTAGGAGGTGACAAATGAAAGGTAAGCACCATTTGGAAACTGAGAGGCCGAAAATTAAAACATGAGGAAATCTGCAGATGCTGGAAGTTCAAGCAACACACACAAAAAAATGCTGGTGAACACAGCAGGCCAGGCAGCATCAATAGGAAGAGGTACAGTCGACATTTTGTGCCGGGACCCTTCGTCAGGACTGACGAAGGGTCTCGGCTTGAAACGTCGACTGTACCTCTTCCTAGAGATGCTGCCTAGCCTGCTGCGTTCACCAGCATTTTTTTGTGTGTGCTGGCGGAAAAATTAGTTTAAGTCTGCAAAATGCTGGAGGAACTCAGCAGATCAGGAGAGGAATAAAGTCGTTTCTGGCTGAGACGCTTCACAAGACCTAGACTGTTTATTTCTCTGCTGAAATGCTGCCTGCTCTGCCGAGTCCCTGCAGCACTCTATGTGTGTTTCTGGATGTTTCCAGCATCTGCAGTTTTATAATTGTGTTTTATTGTCGACGTTGGACTTTGACAGATGACACACGGAACGTCTGTTGATGTTGAGTGTATTGTTTGTGCTACGTTAGAGAGTTTTCTGCATAACGCTTGCAGACAGGCTCAGTGCACCCAGAAACCTCCGCGTTTCAGACTCACATGCGCGAGGGTCCGGGAAATCGAGTGGCTGCCAGGCGCTGGAGGGTTGGCAGCAGGTAGGAGCGGGGCCTCGGGCGGAGAGGCAATTGCTGTGAGCCGCGGACACGCCGTGGCCCTGCACCCCTGTCCTTCCCCTCTCTCTCAGCCCCACAATCTGTACCCGGCCCCCGGGGAGCTTTATGCTGCCACCATCTCTGCGGCACCTCGCTTCGGCCGATAGACGGTCTTTGGTTTCGGAGCAGATGGTCACGCCTCTGGGTCTTTCCTCGGCAGCCAGTGGGGCGTGTTTGGAAATGCAGCCGGATGGATCTGTCGGGCATCTAAATCCAAGTGCTGCATGGGAAAATGGAACAAAATCCTCCCATCAGCTGTGGTTACATAGAACAGAGAAATCTGCAGCACCTTACAAGCCCTTCGGCCCAGAATGTTATTACTGTAACCTGCTCAGAATTTCCCTACCACACAGCCCTCTATTTTTCTCAGCTCCAGCTACCTATCTAAGAGTCTCTTAAAAGACCCTATTGTATCTGCCTCTATTCTAAAAGTGGAAGTTACATGTTCTAACTTCACTTTAAAAACCATAATTCTACTGGACTTTTGTATTTTGCTCATTAGTTTTCTATACTTCCTTCTTGTGCCTGCTCTTCATTTACATCACTGTCGTCGGCAGTACATTCCACATACTCATAGATAGATATACTTTATTGATCCCGAGGGAAATTGGGTTTCGTTACAGCTGCACCAACCAAGAATAGAGCATAAATATAGCAATACAAAAACCACAAACAATCAAACAACAAAATGCAAACTATGCCAGATGGAAAATAAGTCCAGGACCAGCCTATTGGCTCAGGGTGTCTGACCCTCCACAGGAGGAGCTGCAAAGTTCGATGGCCACAGGCAGGCACAACCTCCCATTACGCCCAGTGTTGTATCTCGGTGGAATATGGCCGGAGTCCAACAGCAAGAAGTTCAATATCCGGTCTACAAACACGTTCCTCGATCGTAATATGACCAGGATTGTACCATCTGTTGTTAACCAGAACAGCAAGCCCCCACCTCCTTTATGCTTACCGCTCTCAGTGCAGTTCCGGTCAGCCGGAACGGTCTGGAAGCCGTCCGTGGAAAAGATTTGATCGGGTATGTCCTCGTGCAGCCCCGTTCCAGTGAAACACATAACATTGCACTCCCGAAATGTTCTCTGACGCCTGGCTAGCACCGTCAACGCGTCCATTTTATTACCCACCGAACTCCTCTTCTCCAAAAGTCTCTGTGTCTCGACCCGGTCCTCTTTCCTGGCCTTTGTGATCCCCCTCTGCATCCTCTGTGTGTTTTCCTCCAGATTTCAGCCAGGGTGTCCGCCGTTCTGTTTGCTAAACCGGCCGGCGTAAGCGCAATCAGCTGCTCCCTGGAATAAACAATGCGACCATACTGCTGCCTCGCTAATGAGACGTGTCCGAATGTAACTATTTCCAGCGCTAAAAACCCAAATAAAACCATCCCCACCAGCATGTTAGACAGGGTGCAGCTTCAACATGTTACGGAGAAAAAAATACAAAAAATAATGCAATTTAAAAAAGTAAGAAGAAAAAAGTAAGAAAACTAGTCGGAACGGCTATAACAGGCTGCGTGCACGACCGGCACATACGCATCCTTGTAAATCTCCTCTGCATCACTCCGTGTTAAAAATTTTCCCTGACATCTCCTCTGTACCTACTTCCAAGCACCTTAAAACTATGCCCCCTCATGTTAGCCATTTCAGCCCTGGGAAAAAAGCCTCTGACTATCCACATGATCAATGCTTCTCATCATCTTACACACCCCGATCAGGTCACGTCTCATCCTCTGTTGCTCCAAGGAGAAAAGGCCGAGCTCACTCAACCTATTCTCATCAGGTATGTTCCCCAATCCAGGCAACATCCTTGTAAATCTCCTCTGCACCCTTTCTATGGCTTCCACATCTTTCCTGTAGTGAGGCGACCAGAAGGGAGCACAGTACTCCATGTGGGGTCTGACCAGGGTCCTATATAGCTGCAACATTACCTCGTGACCCTTAACTCAATCCCACGGTTGATGAAGGCTAATACACGTATGCTTTCTTAACAACATTGTCACCTGTGTAGCAGTTCTGAATGTCCTCTGGACTCAGACCCTAAGATCCCTCTGATCCTCCACACAAGCCTACACATATACACACACACAAATATACATTAACATATACACACATGCATATGTATACGCACACATTTATACGTATATACACACAAGTGCATATAAATACACATAAACAGATACACATATATATGCAGATACATATTTACACACAAATATTTATGCATGCACATATACACATATTTACACACACACATTTACAAAGTATATATATACACACACACATACACACATACATATTTACAAATATATACTCACACATACATACTCATGAATATTTGCACACACACATAATAATAATCTTAATCTTAATAGGCATCCGTTAGTCTTGTGAGACCATGGATTTGTGCCTTGGAAGATTTCCAGGGTACAGGCCTGGGCAAGGTTGTATGGAAGACCAGCAGTTGCCCATGCTGCAAGTCTCCCCTCTCCATGACACTGATGTTGTCCAAGGGAAGGGCACTAGGACCCATACAGCTTGGCACCGGTGTGGTCGCAGAGCAATGTGTGGTTAAGTGCGATGCTCAAGGACATAACACACTGCCTCAGCTGAGGCTCGAACTAGCGACCTTCAGATCACTATACCAACGCCTTAACCACTTGGCCACGCACCAATACAATATACACACGCCACCATACACATAACATACATATTTACATACACATATGCATACATAGTTATTTGAGAAAATCTCCTTTCTCTTACCTCCTCTTGCTCTGGACGTTTCCACCCATGAGAACATGTTCTGTACCACTCTCTCTGGGAACATATTGCTATCTTTGTTACTGTTGTCCTGGGTAACAATTGATCTGAGGCTTCCACATCAGAAGAATGCCACACTCTAAATGGAAGTACGGCTGCCTTTCCCTTCATAACCATTGCCATTATCATCAATGGGTTCACCACTGTCAGTCACCTGGGGGGCGGGCGGAATTCACCACGCATCAATCGCTGTCAACTTGAGGGGCAAGTGATCGAATTCCGCCTGAAATTTGAGAAGGAGAAGCTAAAGTCAGATATATCAGTATTACAGTCTAATGGAAATTCCAGAGGCAGGAGAGAGGAATTGGCCAGAATTCATTGGAAAAGAACACTGGCAGGGATGGTGGCAGAGCAGCAATGGCTGGAATTTCTGGAAGCTATTCAGAGGCACAGGATATAAACATCCCAAAGAAGAAGTAATATTCTAAAGGAAAGATGACACAACTGTGGCTAACAGGAGAGGTCCAAGTCAAAAAGAGCATATAACAGAACAAGACCTAGAGGGAAGTTAGAGGTTTGGAAGCTTTTAAAAACCAACAGGTGGCAACTAAAAAAATCACTAGGAAGTTAAAGATGGCTTAGGAAAGTAAGCCAGCTAATAATATTATATAGGAAACCAAAAGTTTCTTCAGCTACATAAAGTGTAAAGGAGAGGGCGGGAGTGCTGGGAAACGATGCTGGAGAGGCAGTAGTGGGGAGCAATGGAATGGTAGATGAACTTAAGAAGTATTTTGTGTGAGTCTTCAGTGAGTCAGACACCAGCAGTATGGCGGAAGCTCCAGGTGTCAAAGACAATGAACTGTGTGTAGTTACCATAACTAGAGAATGGGTTCTTGGGAAACTGGAAGGTTGGAAATGTCATTCCGCCCTTCAAAAAGGGAGAAGGAGACAAAAGGAAACTACAGGCTGTAGTCAACCTAATTTTCTCAAGGGAAAATCTTGCCTCACAAATTTGTTGGATTCTTTGAAGAAATAACAATCAGGATAGACAAAGGAGCGTCGGTTGAAGTTGTGTACTTGGATTTTCAGAAGGCTGCTTCACAAGCTCCGGCTCCATGGTACTAAAGGAAAGATTCAAGCATGTTTAAAGTAGTGGTTGATTGGCGAGAGGCAAAGAGTGAAAATAAAGGACACCTTTTCTGGTTGGCTGCTGGTGACTAATAGTATTCTACGTGGGTCTGTGTTGAGACCGATTCTTTTTACATTGTATGTCAATGATTCGGATGATGGAATCGATGGCTTTGTTGTAAAGTTTGCCGATGATATCAAGGTAGGTGGAGGGGTGGGTCGTTTCAAGGAAGTAGAGAGACTACAGGAGGACATGGACAGATTAGGAGTAGGAACAAAGAAGTGACAGATGGAATACAGTGTTGGGAAGTGTACGGTCATACACTTTGGTAGGAGAAATGAAAAGGGACTATTTTCAGCATGGAGAGCAAATAGAAAAAAAACTGAGGCACAAAGGGTCTTGGGAAACCTTGTGCAGGATTCCCTAAAGGTTAATTTGTAGGTTCAGTCTCTGGTGAGGAAGGCAAATGTGATGTTAGCATTCATTTCAAGAGGATAGAGTATAAAAGCAAGGATGTAATGTTGAGACTTTTTTAAGCACTGAAGAGGCCTCACTTGGAATACTGTGAGCAGTTTTGGGCCCCCTATCTTAAAAAGGATGTGCTGAAACTGGAGAGGGTTCAAAAGAGGGTCATGAAAATGATTCCAGGATTGAGTGGCTTGTCATAGGAAGAGTGTTCGATATCTCTGGGCCTGTGATCACCAGAATTCAGAAGAATGAGGGGTGATCTATCAAATGGTGAAAGGCCTTGATAGAGTGGATGTGGAAAGGTTATTTCCTGTGGTGGGACAGTCTAAGCCCAGAGGACAAAATAAAGGGGCATCCTTTTAGAACGGAGATGAAGAGGAATTTCTTCAGCCAGAGAGTGGTGAATCTGTGGAATTTATTTCCACAGGCAGCTGTGGAGGCCAAGTCTTTATATATATATAAGACAGAAGTTGATAGACTCTTGATTGGTCAGGGCATGAAGGGATACAAAGAGATACAGGGAGAAGGAGATTGAGGCTGAGAGGGAAATTTGATCAGTCATGATGAGATGGAGGAGCAGGCTTGATTTGCCAGATGGCCTAAATCTGCTCCTATATCTTATGGTCTGAAGGCACTAACAATGTGCCTGATGTTGTAGTGTGTGAAGCAAGAGAAGTGGGTGCAGTTACTGTTACAAGAGAGAAGGTGCTCAAAAAGCTGAAAGATCTAAAGGTACATAAGTCACCCGGACCAGATGAACTGCACCCTAGAGTTCCGAAAGTGGTAGCATTAGAGATTATGGCAGCATTAGAAATGATCTTTCAAAAATCATTGAACTCTGGCATAGTGCCAGAGGACTGGAAAATTGCAAATGTTTCTCCACTCTTTAAGGAAGGAGGAAGGCAGCAGAAAAGAAATTATAGACCAGTTAGCCTGACCTCAGTTAGATGTTAGAGTCAATTGTTAAGGATGATGTGATGGAGTACTTGGTGACACAGGACAAGATGGTACAAAATCAGCATGGTTTCCTTCAGGGAAAATCTTGCCTGACAAACCTTATGGTATTCTTTGAAATTAAAAGTAGGTTAGACAAAGGGGATGCAATGGATGTTGTATATTTGGACCTTCAGAAGGCCTTTGACAAGGTGCCACACATGAGACTGCTTACCAGGTTAGAGCCCATGGTATTACAGGAAAGTTACTAATGGTCAGAGCATTGGCTGATTGGTAGGAAGCAGCGAGTGGGAATAAAAGTATCCTCTTATGGGTGGCTGCCAGTGACTTGTGGTGTTCCGCAGGGGTTGGTGTTGGGACCACTACTTTTTATGCTGTATATCAATGATTTAGATGATGAATTAGATGGCTTTGTTGCCAAGTTTGCAGATGATACGAAGATTGATGGAGGGGCAGCTAGTGTTGAGGAAACAGGTAGGATGCAGAAGGACTTAGACAGATTAGGAGAATGGGAAAGAAAGTGGCAAATGAAATTCAATGTTGGAAAATGCATGGCCATGCACTTTAGTAGTAGAAATAAATGTGCGGACTATCTCCTAAACAGGAAGAAAATCCAGGAATCTGAGATGCAGAGAGACTTGTGCAGAACACCCTGAAGGTTAACTTGCAGGCTGAGTTGGTGGTGAGGAAGGCAAATGCCATGTTAGCATTCATTTCAAGATGTCCTGAATACAAGAGTAAGGATGTGATGCTGAGGCTTTATAAGGCACTGGTGAGGCCTCACCTTGCGTATTGTGAACAGTTTTGGGCTCCTCATCTTAGAAAAGATGTGCTGGCATTGGAGAGAGTCCAGAGGAGGTTCATAAGGACGATTCCAGGAATGAAAGGATTCATAAATCCTGCCTCTCAGGATCTTCTCTATCAGCTTACCAACCACTGAAGTAAGACTCACTGGTCTATAATTTCCTGGACTATCTTTATTCACTTTCTTGAATAATGGAACAACATCCACAACCCTCCAATCCTCTGGAACCTCTCCCATCCCCATTGATGATGCAAAGATAATCACCAGAGGCTTAGCAATCTCCTCCCTCACCTCCCACTGCAGCCTGGGGAACATCTTGTCCAGTCCTGGTGATTTATTCAACTTGATGCTTTCTGAAATCTCCAGCACATCCTCTTTCTTGATATCTACATGCTCAAGCTTTTCAGTCTGCTGTAAGTCATCCCTACAATTGCCAAGATCCTTTTCCGTAGTGAATACTGAAGCAAAGTATTCATTAAGTAGCTCTGCTATCTCCTCCGGTTCCATACACACTTTTCCAACTTTTCCAATGTCACTCTTGATTGGTCCTATTCTCTCACGTCTTATCCTCTTGCTCTTCACATACTTATAGAATGCCTTGGGGTTTTCCTTAATCGTCTCCGCCAAGACCTTCTCATGGCCCCTTCTGGCTCTCCTAATTTCATCCTTAAGCACCTTCCTGCTAGCCTTATAATCTTCTGGATCTCTGTTATTAACTATTTTTAACCTTTGATAAGTTCTTCTTTTATTCTTGACAAGATTTACAACAGCCTTTGTACACCACTGTTCCTGTACCCTATCATCCTTTCCCTGTCTCATTGGGACATACCTGTGCAGAACACCACGCAAATATCTCATGAACATTTGCCACATTTCTTCCGTACATTTCCCAGAGAACATTTGTTCCCGATTTATGCTTATAAGTTCCTGCCTGATAGCCTCATATTTCCCCTTACTCCAATTAAATGCTTTCCTCTCCAATGCTACAGTAAAAGAGATAGAATTGAGGTCACAATCTCCAAAATGCTCTCCCAGTGAGAGATCTGACACCAGACCAGGTTGTAGGCTTATCTACATATTGTATCAAGTAACCTTCCTGAACACACCTCACAAACCCCACCCCAACTAAACCCCTTGCTCTAGGGACATGCCTATCGATATTTGGGAAATTAAAATCTCCCACCACGACAACCCTGTTATTATTACACTTTTCCAGAATCTCTCTCCCTATCTGCTCCTTGATGTCCCTGTTACTATTGGGTGGTCTATAAAAAATGCCCAGTGGAGTTATTGACCCCTTCCTAACCTCTACCCACAGAGACTCTGTAGATAATCCCTCCACATCTTCCTCCTTTTCTGCAGCCGTGACACTATCTCTGATCAATAGATAGAGATACCTCTTTTGCCTCCCACCCTGTCCTTTCTGAAACATCTAAAGCCTGGCACTTGAAGTAACCATTCCTGCCCCTGAGCCATCCAAGTCTCTGTAATGGCCACAACATCATAGCTCCAAGTACTGATCCATGCTTTAAGCTCATCTGCTTTGTTCATAATACTCCTTGCATTAAAACAGACACATCTCAAACCATCGGTCTGAGCGCATCCCTTCTCAATCACCTGCCTATCCTCTATCTCGCACTGTCTCCAAGCTTTCTCTATTTGTGAAACAACCACCTCTTCCCCAGTCTCTTCAGTTTGATTCTCACCCCCCAGCAGTTTAAACTCTCCCCAATAGCCTTAGCAAACCTGCCCGGCAAGATATTGGTCCCCCTGGGATTCAAGTGCAACCTGTCTTTTTTGTACAGGTCACACTTGCCCCTAAAAAGTTCCCAATGATCCAGAAATCTGAATCCCTGCCCGCTGCTCCAATTCCTCAGCCACGCACTTATCCACCACCTCATTCTGTTCCTATACCATTTATCTCTCTATCCATCTCTTATATCACTCTATCTCCATATCTATCTCTCGATCCCTCTATCACACTATCATCTATCTGTCTCTCTATATATTTATCTCTCCATCTATCTCTCTATCTATCTCTCAATCTCTCTACCTATCTATCTAACTCTCTATCTCTCAGTCTCTATCTCTCTATCTCTCTCTCTATTTCTCTATCACTCTAACTCTCAATCTATCTCTATCTCTCTATCTCACTGTCTATCTATCTCTCTATAATCTATCTCACTCTATATCTATATCTATTTCTCTATCACGCTATCTCTCTATCTCTCAATCTATATCTCTGTCTCTCTCTCTATCTCTCCATCTCTCTGTCTATCTGTTTATCTCCCTATATATCTATCAATCTCTCTGTATTTACCTATCTCTCTATCTCTCTCTACCTTTCTACCTATCTCTTTCTTTATCTCTCTGTCTCTCTATCTCTATCTCCATATCTCTATCTATCTACACCTCAATTTTTCTAGCTATCTTTATCTCTCTATCTATCAATCTCTCTAACCATCAACCTCTCTGTCTCTATATCTATCTATCTATTTCCCTATCTATCTCTCTATCTCTATCTAGCTCTCCATTTCTCTTTCTTTCTATCTATCTCTATCTCTCTTTCTAACTATCTCACTATTGATATATCTCTCTATCACTCTATCCCTCTATCTATCTCTCTATGTCTCTATTAATCTCTCCATCTATCTATCTCTTAATTTCTCTCTCTCTCTATCACTATTTCTCTATATCTCGATTTATCTCTCTATCTCTCTGTATCTATCTGTCTCTCTATCTATCCTCTCTGTCTATCCTCTCTATTTATCTATTTCTCGATCTCTATATCTATCTGTTTCACTATCTATGTCTCCGACTATATATCTCTCTCTATCTCTCTATTGCTCTCAATCTTCCATCTCTCTATCTATCTCTCTTTCTCTCTATCTCTCTCTTACTCTATCTATCTATCTCCCTCTCTATCTATCTATTTCTCTGTCCCTCTATCTATCTATCCCTCTCTGTCTATCTATCCAACTCTCGCAATCTATCTATATATCTATCTATCTCTCTATCCATCTCTCTATCTCTCTATCACACTATCTCTCTATCCTCTATCTTTTCTCAATCTCTATCTCTCCATCTGTCTCTGTCTCTCTATCTGCCTCTCTATTTCTCAATCTATCCCTCTATCTATCTCTTTATTTATCTCTCTATCTCTATTTCTCTATCGATCTCATCTATCTATCCCTCTCTCTATCTGTCTTTCTCTCTCTCTCACTCTATCTCCCTCTCTATCTATCTTTCTCACTATCTATCTAAATCTCTCAATCTATCGATATATCTATCTATCATAATCTATTTATCTCTCTATCCCTCTTCCTATCACTCTACCTCTCTATCTCTCTATCACACTATCTCTCTACATATCTCTCTACCTATTTCTCCATCACTCTATCTCTTTATCTCTCAATCTCTCTCTCTATCTCACTATCTATCTCCATCACTCTATCTCTTTATCTCTCAATCTCTCTCTCTATCTCACTCTCTATCAGACTATCTATCTATTTCTCTATGACTATCTCTCAATCTCTATCTCTCTCTATCTATCTCTCTATCCCTCTCTATCTATCTATCCATCAATTGCTCTATCTATCTATCTCTATCTATATATCTCTATTTCTCACTATTCTTCTCTCTCTCTCTATCTGTTTATCTATCTCTATTTCTCAATCTATCTCTATCTATCTCTATCCCTCTCTCTATCTCTCTACCTCTATCTATCTCTCTATCACACTATCTCTCTATCTCTAACCATATATTCCTCTACCTCTCTCTGTCTGTATCTATCTCTTTATCTCTGTCTGTCTCTCTATTTCTCTATCTCTCTATTTATCTTGCTATCTATCTGTCTATGTCTCTATCTATCCTCTTTGTCTATCTCTCTCTACATATTTATCTATCTCTCTATCTGTCTTTCTATCTGTCTATCTATCCCTCTATCTATCTCTCTGTCTATCTCTCAATCTGTCTAACTCTCTATCTATCTCTTTTTCTGTCTATCTCTTTCTCACTCTATCTCTCTATCTCTTTCACACTATCTATCTATCTCTCTATCCCTCTTTATCTTTTTCTCTATTGTCTCTCTATGTATCTCTATCTCTCTATCTCTCCATCTATCTCTCTCTATCTATCAATCTTTCTATCTCTCTACCTATCTCTATCTGATCTCTCTCCATCTATCTATCCCTCTATCTATCTCTCTAACTGTCTCTCTATCTTCCTATATATCGCTCTATCTATCTAGCTCTCTAACTCTCCATCGATCTATCTATATATCCATCTATCTCTCTATCTATCACTATCTATCTAACTTGCTATCTCTCTCTCTATCTAACTCTCTATCTATCTAGTTATCTATCTATATCCCTCTCACTATATCTATCCCTCTATTTCTCTTTCAATCTCTTTCTCTATCTCTCTATTGTCTCTCTATCTCTCTCTATCACTCTCTTTATCTATCTATCTCTCTTTCTCTCTATCTCTCTATCTCTCTCAGTCTATCTATCCCACTCCGTATCTATCTCTCTATCCATCCATCTATCTCTCTCTGTTTATCTATCTATATATCAATATAACTCTCTCTAAATCTATCTATCTATATATCTATCTCTGTATCTCTCTATTTATCACTATCTATCTCTGTATCCTTCTCTCTATCACTCTACCCCTCTATCTCTCCATCTCTCTATCACACTATCTCTCTATCTATCCATCCCTCTATCTATCTTCTCTATCGATCTATCTCTATATCTATCTCTATTTCTCTACCTGTCTCTCTATCTACCTCTCTATCTATATCTCTATCTGTCTCTCTATTGGGTAGATGGAGCTCGTCAGCCTGGGAAGTTAGTCCATCTAAGAGAGGGAAAACTCTGATTTCAAACCTCCGCTGCCTTGTGGCCATACCCACTCATGGGGAAGGCTTCGGGAGTAAACCCTGAGGACAAATCCGGAGCTGGAGTCCCTAAGGCAGTCCGACGTTGCCTTCAACCTCGTTCTGGCAACTCCAGTGACAACACTGGTGCTAAGCTGCACCGGCCCTTGGACAAGATCAGTGTCATGGAGACGGGAGACTTGCAGCATGGGCAACTGCCGGTCTTCCATACAACCTTGCTCAGGCCTGCACCCTGGAGAGTGAAGAAGACTTTCCAGGCGCAGATCCATGGTCTCGCGAGACTAACGGATGCCATCACTGTATCTATTTCTCTCTTTCTCTCTATCTCTCTACATAAGAACATAAGAAATAGGAGCAGGAGTAGGCCATCCGGCCCATCGGGCCTGCCCCACCATTCAATAAGATCATGGCGGATCTGTCCGTAAACTCAGCTCCATCCACCTGCCTTTTCTCCATAACCCTAAATTCCCTTACTATGTAAAAATCTATCTAACTGTATCTTAAATATATTTAGTGAGGAAGTCTCAACTGCTTCTCTGGGCAGAGAATTCCACAGATTCACCACTCTCTGGGAAAAACAGTTTCTCCTCATCTCCGTCCTAAATCTTCTCCCCTGAATCTTGAGGCAATGTCCCCTAGTTCTCGTCTCACCTACCAATGGAAACAACTTTCCTACTTCTATCTTATCTATCCCTTTCAACATTTTGTATGTTTCTATAAGATCCCCTCTCATTCTTCTGAACTCCAGAGAGTATAGTCCCAGGCGACTCAATCTCTCCTCATAGGGTGACCCCTTCATCTCTGGAATCAACCTGGTGAACCTCCTCTGCACTGCCTCCAAAGCCAGTATATCCTTCCTCAAGTAAGGAGACCAGAACTGCACACAGTACTCCAGGTGCGGTCTCACCAGTACCCTGTATAGTTGCAGCATGACCTCCCTGCTCTTGAATTCAATCCCTCTAGCAATGAAGGCCAACATTCCGTTTGCCTTCTTAATAACCTGTTGTACCTGCAAGGCAGCCTCTTGCAATTCATGCACAAGCACTCTGAAGTCCCTCTGCACAACAGCATGCTGCAATCTTTCACCATTTAATTAATAATCTGCTCTTTTATTATTCCTTCCAAAGTGGATGACCTCGCATTTACCAACATTGTATTCCATCTGCCAAACCTTAGCCCACTCACTTAACCGATCTATATCCCTCTGCAGACTCTCAACATCTTCTGTATATAGAACATAGAATAGTACAGCACATTACAGGCCCTTCAGCCCACAATGTTGTGCCGACCTTGAAACCCTGCCTCCCATATAACGCCCCCCTCAACCTTTCTAGTAGTCTCTTAAACTTCACTAGTGTATCTGCCTTCACCACTGACTCAGGCAGTGCATTCCACGCACAACTACTCTCTGAGTAAAAAAACCTTCCTCTAATATCCCCCTTGAACTTCCCACCCCTTACCTTAAAGCCATGTCCTCTCGTATTGAGCAGTGGTGCCCTGGGGAGGAGGCCCTGGCTATCCACTCTATCTATTCCTCTTAATATCTTGTACACCTCTATCATGTCTCCTCTCATCCTCCTTCTCTCCAAAGAGTAAAGCCCTAGCTCCCTTAATCTCTGATCATAATCCATATTCTCTAAACCAGGCAGCATCCTGGTAAATCTCCTCTGTACCCTTTCCAATGCTTCCACATCCTTCCTATAGTGAGGTGACCAGAACTGGACACAGTACTCCAAGTGTGGCCTAACCAGAGTTTTATAGAGCTGCATCATTACCTCGTGACTCTTAAACTCTATCCCTCGATTTATGAAAGCCAACACCCCATAAGTTTTCTTAACTACCCTATCTACCTGTGAGGCAACTTTCAGGGATCTGTGGACGTGTACCCCCAGATCCCTCTGCTCCTCCACACTACCAAGTATCCTACCATTTACTTTGTACTCTGCCTTGGAATTTGTCCTTCCTAAGTGTACCATCTCACACTTCTCCGGGTTGAACTCCATCTGCCACTTCTCAGCCCACTTCTGCATCCTATCAATGTCTCTCTGCAATCTTCGACAATCCTCTACACTATCTACAACACCACCAACCTTTGTGTCCTCTGCAAACTTGCCAACCCACCCTTCTACCCCCACATTCAGGTCGTTAATAAAAATCACGAAAAGTAGGGGTCCCAGAACAGATCCTTGTGGGTCACCACTAGTCACAACCCTCCAATCTGAATGTACTCCCTTCACCACGACCCTGTTCTTTCTGCAGGCAAGCCAATTCTGAATCCACCTGGCCAAACTTCCCTGGATCCCATGCCTTCTGACTTTCTGAATAAGCCTACCATGTGGAACCTTGTCAAGTGCCTTACTAAAATCCATGTAGATCAGATCCACTGCACT
Organism: Mobula birostris; assembly: GCF_030028105.1. Classification (NCBI taxonomy): domain Eukaryota; kingdom Metazoa; phylum Chordata; class Chondrichthyes; order Myliobatiformes; family Myliobatidae; genus Mobula; species Mobula birostris. The sequence goes on from NC_092394.1 coordinate 55,714,327, forward strand.
ACCCTCATCTATATGCCTGGTCACCTCCTCAAAGAACTCTATCAGGCTTGTTAGACACGATCTGCCCTTCACAAAGCCATGCTGACTGTCCCTGATCAGACCATGATTCTCTAAATGCCCAGAGATCCTATCTCTAAGAATCTTTTCCAACAGCTTTCCCACCACAGACGTAAGGCTCACTGGTCTATAATTACCTGGACTATCCCTACTACCTTTTTCGAACAAGGGGACAACATTTGCTTCCCTCCAATCCTCCAGTACCATTCCCATAGACAAAGAGGACATAAAGATCCCAGCCAGAGGCTCAGCAATCTCTTCCCTCGCCTCGGTGAGCAGCCTGGGGAATATTCCGTCAGGCCCCGGGGACTTATCCATCCTAATGTATTTTAACAACTCCAACACCTCTTCTGCCTTAATATCAACATGCTCCAGAACATCAACCTCACTCCTATTGTCTCCACCGTCATCAAGTTCCCTCTCATTGGTGAATACTGCAGAGAAGTATTCACTGAGGACCTTGCTCACTTCCACAGCCTCCAGGCACATCTTCCCACCTTTATCTCTAATCGGTCCTATCTTCACTCCTGTCATCCTTTTTTTCTTCACATAATTGAAGAATGCCTTGGGATTTTCCTTTACCCTACTCGCCAAGGCCTTCTCATGCCCCCTTCTTGCTCTTCTCAGCCCCTTCTTAAGCTCCTTTCTTGCTTCCCTATATTCCTCAATAGACCCATCTGATCCTTGCTTCCTAAACCTCATGTATGCTGCCTTCTTCCATCTGACTAGATTTTCCACCTCACTTGTCACTAATGGTTCCTTCACCCTACCATTCTTTATCTTCCTCACCGGGACAAATTTATCCTTAACATCCTGCAAGAGATCTCTAAACATCGACCACATGTCCATATTACATTTCCCTGCAAAAACATCATCCCAATTCACACCTGCAAATTCTAGCCTTATAGCCTCATAATTTGCCCTTCCCCAGTTAAAAATTTTCCTGTCCTCTCTGATTCTATCCTTTTCCATGATAATGCTAAAGGCCAGGGAGTGGTGGTCACTGTCCCCCAGATGCTCACCCACTGAGAGATCTGTGACCTGACCCGGTTCGTTACCTAGTACTAGATCTAGTATGGCCTTCCCCCTAGTCGGCCTGTCAACATACTGTGACAGGAAACCGTCCTGGACACACTTAACAAATTCTGCCCCATCTAAACCCTTGGAACTAATCAGGCGCCAATCAATATTAGGGAAGTTAAAGTCACCCATGATAACAACCCTGTTATTTTTGCACCTTTCCAAATTCTGCTTTTACAATTTGCTTTTCCACTCAGTTTAGTGTCATCAGCAAAAAAATTGCTAAGCTATGCTCAGTCCCCTCTTCCGAATCATCAATGTAAATGGTAAACAGCTGTGGGCCCAGCACCAACCCCTGCAGCACCTCACTCACCACTGACTGCAACCGGAGAAACACCCATTTATACCAACTCTCTGCCTTCTATTGGTTAACCAATTCACTATCCATGCCAATACACTTCCTCCGACTCCACGCATCCATATCTTATTTCTAAGTCTTTTGTGCGGCACCTTATCGAACCCCTTCTGGAAATCCAAGTATACGACATCCACCTGTTCTCCTCCATCCACTGCACTCATTGTGTCCTCAAAGAACTCCAGTAAGTTTGTCAAACAGGACCTGCCCTTTCTGAATCCATGCTGTGTCTGTCTAATGGAACCACTCCTTTCTAAATGTTTCACTATTTCTTCCTTAATGACAGCTTCAAGCATTTTCCCGACTACAGACGTTAAGCTAATTGGCCAATAGTTGCCCATCTTTTGCCTACATCCTTTTTTAAAAAGTGGTGTGACATTTGCTGTCTTCCAATCCGCCAGGACCTACCCAGAGTCTAGAGAATTTTGATAAATGATTACCTACTATAACCTCCGCAATTCCCTCAGCACCCTGGGATGCATCCCATCAGGACCAGGGGACTTATCTACCTTCAGGCCCTCTAGTTTGCTCATCATTATCTCTTTAGTGACAGTGATTTTATCGAGGTCCTCACCTCCCATTGCGTCCATAACATCCTTCTTTGGCATATTAGATGTGTCCTCCACCGTGAAGACCAACACCAAATAGCCATTCAAAGCCTCAGCCATTTCCTTATCACCCAATATCAATTTCCCCTTCTCGTCTTCCGAGGGACCTATGTTGACTTTTGCCACCCTCTTCTGCTTTATATATTTATAAAAACTTTTGCTATCTGTTTTTATATTTTGTGCTAATTTACTTTCATACTCTATCTTCCCTTTTCTTATTTCTTGTTTAGTTGTTCTCTGTTGCTTTTTAAAGTTTTCCCAATCCTCCAGTCTCCCACTACTCTTTGCGACTTTGTACACGAGATTTTAATTTGATACTATCTTTAATTTCCTTAGTTATCCAAGGCTAGATCTCTCCACACTTTCTGTCCTTACTTTTGACTGGAATATACTCTTGTTGAGCACTGTAAAAAATCTCTTTGAAAGTATTCCACTGTTCCTCAATTGTCCTACCAAATAACCTGCGCTCCCAATCCACATTAGCTAACTCCTCCCTCATCCCATCTCTATCTCTCTATCTATCTATCTCTCTTTCTGTCTATCTCCCTGTCGCTCTCCCACTCTATCTATCTATCTGTCTCCAATTCTATCTAACTCTCCTTCAATCTATCTATATATCTATCTATCACTGTCTTTCTCTATCCCTCTCTCTATCTCTCTATCACTATCTCTTTATCTCATTATCTATCTCTCTATCTCTCAATCCATATCTCTATCTCTCTATCTATCAGTCTCTCTTTTATCTTCCTATCTCCCTAGCTATCTATCTCTCTTTCTGTCTATCTCTCTATTGCTCTCTCACTCTATCTATCTCCAATTCTATCTATCTAACTCTCCCTCAATCTATCTATATATCTATCTATCTCTCTATCACTCTCTTTCCCTATCCCTCTCTCTATCACTCTACCTCTCTATCTCTCTATATCTCTATCACACTCTCTATCACTATCTCTCTATCTCACTATCTATCTCTCTATCTCTCAATCTATATCTCTATCTATCTCTCCATTAGTCTCTCTTTCTATCTTCCTATTTCTCTAGCTATCTATCTATCTCTCTATCTCTCTCTATCTCTGTATCTATCTCTCTATATCTCTATCGATCTCTTTCTCAATCTCTCTATTGTCTGTCTATCTCTCTATCACTATCTATCTCTCCAGCTATCTCTCTATCTATCTCCCTATTTATCAATCTCTCTATCTCCCAATCTATCTATCTCTCTATCTCTATCTCTCTTACTCTATCTATCTCTCGGTCTATCTATCTCTCTATCTCTCTCTATATATATATCTCTATCTGTTTCTCTATCTGTTCATCTACCTCTAACTCTCTATCTATCACTATCCATCTCTCTGTCCCTCTCTCTATCTCTCTATCACTTTACCCCTCTATCTATCTCTCTATCTGTTTCTATCTCTCTATCTATCTCTATCTCTCTATCTGTCTGTCTTTCTATCTATATATCTCTCCATCTTTCTATCCCTATATCTATCTCTTTATCTCTCTCTCTCTCTATCTTTCTTTATCTCTATCTTTCTCTCTATTTATCTCTCCATTTATCTCTCTATTGTCTGGAGGGACAAGGAGGGAGGAGAAGATGGCGACGCTACGCAGCGTGCGCAGCCGTTCTGAATGAATATCGATTCTGTGTAACTAGGGGGCTGTGCACAATCCTGATTTGATAGAGACAGCTGTGAGAAGCGCAGAGGGACATCTGGAGAAACTTCTGAAATGCCCACTTCGCTGCTGCTGCTACTGTGCCATCGAGAATCTCTGGAGATGAAGACCCCAAATCCTCAGCTTTGCCTGTTGCCTGTTGCCGGGGTCGGGGTTGAAGCGCTCGGCAGAGATGGTGCTCGGTGTCGAAGAGGTGGTCGGAGGCTCGGACGGACTCAGAGTCGGACTGTGGTCGGGTGCTTCCAGGATGCTGCATCGGCAAGTTGGCGGCGCTGGAGGTTCACCGTCTGCGTGAGATGATGGGACTTTCGAGAGACTTTGAGACTTTTACCGTGCCATGGTCTGTTCTTATCGAATTATGTGGTTTTTGTCAGTTTTTACGTCAGTTTGTCATGTGTTTTCGTGATATCATTCTGGAAAGACATTGTATCATTTCTTAATGCATGCATTACTAAATGACAATAAAAGGGGACTGCGTGTCCTCATAATCATAATCATAATATCTCTCTCTTTATCTATCTCTCTTTATCTCTATCTCTCTTTCTATCTATCTCCCTCTCTATCTATGTCTCTGTCTATCTCTCTCTTTATCTATCTATCTGTCTCTCTTTCTCTCTATCTCTCTCTCTATCTCCCTATCTATCTCTCTCTGTCTATTTTTCTCTCTATCTATCTAACTGTCCCTCAATCTATCTATCAGAGACCATAGTCCATGGACAATAGAGCTTGTGCCAGAGACCAGAGAACACAAAATGTAGCGCATAGACCGTAAGGCTTAGGCCAGAGGTCATAGACCACAGACCGCATATCACAGACCAGAGAGCTTAGGCCAGAGACCATCAACAACAGAGGGCAGAGCTTAGGCCAGAGACCATCAACAACAGACCAGAGAGCTTAGGCCAGAGACCATCAACAACAGAGGGCAGAGCTTAGGCCAGAGACCATCAACAACAGAGGGCAGAGCTTAGGCCAGAGACCATCAACAACAGAGGGCAGAGCTTAGGCCAGAGACCAAAGACCAGAAACCATAGAGCACAGACTGAGGAGCTCTGACTAAAAACCATAGACTACATACTGTAGAGCTTTGTAGAGCTTCGGCTAGAAACCATAGACCACAGAATGTAGAGCACAGACCGAACAGGTTAGGCTGAAGATGATAATCCACAGGTCAAAGAGCTTAGGCCAGAGACCACAGACCACAGACCGCAGACCTTCGACGAGACACCATAGACTGCAGACATAGAGCACAGAGGACAGAGCTTAGGCCAGAGACCATAGATCACAGACTGCAGAACAGGTTTAAGTGTTTAGACGATAGACCACAAAGAATAGAGCACAGATCGAAGAGCTTCGGTGAGGAACCATAGATCCTAGACGGTAGAGCTTAGGCCACAGACCGAGGGCTTAGGCCAGGGACCATTTCCAACAGACCGTAGACTTAGTTCAGTGACCATAGACCATAGACTACAGATTGTAGATACAGGCAGTAGAGCTGAGGCTTGAGACCTTAGAAGACAGACTGCAGAACACAGTTCGAAGAGTTTAGGCCAGAGACCATAGACCACAAACATTAGAGCACAGACCAAATAGATTAGGCTAGAGGCCATAGAGCACAGAACGTAGACCACAGACCGAAGAGTTTAGTCCAGAGACCATAGACTGCAGGCCATTCAGCTTAGGCCAGACGCATGGACTACTGACCATAGGACTCAGGCTGCAGAACTCAGTCCAGAGATCATAGACCACAGATCTTAGAGCTTATGCCAGAGGACATAGAGCATAGTGCAAATCTGATGGCAGAGACCATATTCCACAGACAGTAGAGCTTGTGCCAGACACCAGAGAACACCCACCGTGGAGCTTAGGCCAGAGACCACAGACCACAGAACGTACAGCACAGACTGTAGGCTTAGGCCAGAGGTCTGAGACTACAGACCATGGAGCACGCACCGTGGAGTTTTGGATAGAGACCATAGACCACAGAATGTATATCACAGACCATAGCGCTTAGGCCAGAGACCATAGACAACAGATGGTGGGGCTTAGGCCAGAGGGCATCGACCACAAACCGTAGGGCTTAGGCCAGAGGGCATCGACCACAGACCGTAGGGCTTAGGCCAGAGGGCATCGACCACAAACCGTAGGGTTTAGGCCAGAGGGCATCGACCACAAACCATAGGGCTTAGGCCAGAGTCCATAGACTACATACCGTAGAGCAAGGACCGCAGAGCTTTGGCCAGAGATCATCGACAACAGATGGTAGAGCTTAGGCCAGAGAGCATTGACCACAGACCACAGAGCTTCTTGGAGAGAACGTAGGCTACAGACTGTAGAGCTCAGGCTAGAGACCATAAAACACAGACAGCAGAACACTGTTCGAAGAGTCTATATCAGAGACCATGGACCACAAGCTGCTGAGCACAGACTGAAGAGCTTTGGCTAGAGACCATAGACCACATTCCATATAGCACAGTTTGTAGAGCTTAGTCCAGAGACCACAGATTTGTGGTCTATGGTCACTAGCTTAAGCTCTTCCACCTGTGCTCTATGTTCTGCACTCTGTGGTCTCTCATATAAGCTGTGTGGTCTGATCTCTCTGGTTACTGGCCAAAGATCTGCAGTCTGTGCTCTATGATCTGTCATCTATGGTTTCTGAGCTAAGTTCTATGGACTATGCTCTGCAGTCTGTTGTCTATGTTCTCTGCCCAAAGCTCGATGGTGTGTGCTTCATGGTCTGTGGTCTATGACCTCTGTCCTAAGCCTTACGGTCTGTGCTGTATGTTCTGTGGTCTCTGGTCGCTGGCACTAGTTCTGCTGTCCGTGGACTATGCTGTCCGCCGTACGATCTACAGTATGAGCTCGATTGTCTCTGCTCTGTGGCCTCAGGCCTAAGATCTGTGGTCTGTGGTCTATGGTCTCTGGCCTAAGGTCTTCAGTCTGTGCTCTACAGCTTGTGGTCTGTGGTCTCCGGCTTAAACTCTCCTTACTGGTTTCTGCAGTCTGTAGTCTATGGTCTCCAGCCTAAACTCCATGACCTGTGCTCTATGTCAGTAGTCTATGGTTTCTTGTCGAAGCACTGTGGTCTCTGGTCAGTGTTCACTGGCCTAAGCTCTACGACCTGTGCTCTATGATGTCTTCTATGGTTGCTGATCTAAACTCTATAGACTAAACTCTACCGTCTGTGGTCTGTTGTCTCTGGTCTAAGCCCTACAATCTGTCCTTTAGGGACTGTTTTCTATGGTCTAAGGCCCAAGCTCTTTGGTCTCTGGCCTACGTCTATGGTCTCTGGCCTAAGCTCTACAGTCTGTGGTCTATGTTCTCTAACCGAAGCTCCTCAGTCTGACCTCTACGGTTTGTGGTCTATGGTGTCTGGCCTACACTCTTTGAACTGTGTTCTCCAGTATGTGGTCTATGATCTCTAGCCTCAGCTCCACGGCCTGTACTCTACATTCTGTATTTTATTGTCTGTCATCGAAGATCTGTGGCCTGTGGTTTATGGCCTGTGTTCATTAGCCTAAGCTCTATGGATAATACTCCACAGTCTGTGGTCTGCCGTCTCTGGCCTAAGCTCTACAATCTGTGGTATACAAACTGTAGTCAATCATCTCTGACCTAAGCCCTATGGTCTGTGTTCTATGGTCTCTGGCCAAAGCTCTAGAGTCTGTGGTCTATGGTCTCTTACCAAGCCTCTTCGGTCTGTGCTCTACAGCTTCTGGTCCGTGGTCTCTGGCCTAAACTCTTTGTCTGCGTTCTGCAGTCTCTGGTGTATGGCCTCTGGCCTAAGCTGTATGGTCTGTAGTCTAAGGTCTCTGGATAAGTTCTTTGGACTGTGGTCTACCGTCCGTGGCCTATGTTCTGTGGTCTATGGTCTCTAACTTAAACTCTTTGGTCTGTGCTCTGTAGTTTCTGGTCTATGGTCTCCAGCCTAATGTCTTCAAACTGTGTTCTGCAGTCTGTGGTCAATGGTCTCTCATGGAAGCTCTGCAGTCTGTGGTCTATGGTCTCTCATGGAAGCTCTGTGGTCTGTGGTCTATGGTCTCTCATGGAAGCTCTGTGGTCTGTGGTCTATGGTCTCTCATGGAAGCTCTGTGGTCTGTGGTCTCTCATGGAAGCTCTGTGGTCTGTGGTCTGTCATGGAAGCTCTGTGGTCTGTGGTCTGTGGTCTCTCATAGAAGCTCTGTGGTCTGTGGTCTCTCATGGAAGCTCTGTGGTCTGTGGTCTGTGGTCTCTCATGGAAGCTCTGTGGTCTGTGGTCTCTCATGGAAGCTCTGTGGTCTGTGGTCTATGGTCTCTCATGGAAGCTCTGTGGTCTGTGGTCTATAGTCTCTCATGGAAGCTCTGTGGTCTGTGGTCTATGGTCTCTCATGGAAGCTCTGTGGTCTGTGGTCCCTCATGGAAGCTCTGTGGTCTGTGGTCTCTCATGGAAGCTCTGTGGTCTGTGGTCTGTGGTCTCTCATGGAAGCTCTGTGGTCTGTGGTCTATGGTCTCTCATGGAAGCTCTGTGGTCTGTGGTCTATGGTCTCTCATGGAAGCTCTGTGGTCTGTGGTCTATGGTCTCTCATGGAAGCCCTGTGGTCTGTGGTCTATGGTCTCTCATGGAAGCTCTGTGGTCTGTGGTCTGTGGTCTCTAGCCTGAGTTCTGCGACCTCTGCTCTACAGTCTGTAGTCTCACATGGAAGATCTGTGGAACGTGGTCTCCAGCCAAAGATCTTCAGTCTGTGCTCTATGGGGGTGTGTGGTCTACGTGCTGTGGCCCAAACTCTTCAAAATATGTTCTGCAGTCTGTGGAACATGGACTCATGCGTAAGATCTACCATCTCTGCTTAATGCTTACTGGCCTGAACTCCACAGTCTGTGGACAATGGTCTCTGGCCTAAGCCGTATGGTTTGTGGTCTAAACTCTCTAGCCTAAGCTCTGTGGTCTGTGCTCTACGGTGCATGGTCTCCGGACTCTGGCACTAGCTCTACTCTCTGTGGTCTGTGGTCTCTACCATAAGATCTACAATATGACCTCCATAGTCTGTGGTCTATGGTCTCTGGCCTAAAGTTCTACAATCTGTGCTCTCGGTCTGAGGTCTATGTTCTCTTGTCAATGCTCTGCAGTCTTTGCTCTATGGCCTGTGGTCTATTGTCTCTGGCCTGCATTCTGTGCTCTAAATGATGTGGTCTTTGGTCTCTGGCCAAAGCTCTACGGTCTGTCCTCTACAGTCTGTCGCTATGGGCATTGAACTGTGCTCTATGTTCTGTGGTCTATAATCTCTGGCCTGAAGTCTTTGGTTTGTTATCTGTGGCTGTAGGTCTATTGTCTCTGGCCTAAGCCCTGCGGTCTGAGTCTATGGGCTATGGCTTCCGGCCTATGGTCTTTGGACTAAGCTCTTCGTTCTGTGGTCTACTGTCTGTAGTGTACGTTCTGTGCTCTATGGTCTCTGGCCTGAGTTCTTCATTCTGTGCTCACGATTTGAGGTGTATTGACCCTGGCCTAGACTCTTTGAACTGTGTTCTGCAGTCTGTGGTCTATGGTCAGAGGTCTATGGCCTCTGCCTTTTGGTCTACAGTCTGTGGTCCATGAACCCTGTTGTAAGCTCTACAGTCTGTGCACTATGATGTGTCGTCTCTGGTCTCTGACCTAACCTGTATGGGCTATGCTCTACAGTTTGTGGTCTGTGGTCTCTTGCCCAAGCTGTATGACTGTAGTATGGACTGTTGTCTGTGGTCCCTGACCTAAGCTCGACAGACTGTGGTCTCTGGCCTAATCACTGTGGTACTGCTATACGGACTGTGGTCTGTGGTCTCTGGTGGAAGCTATCCGGCCTGTGCTGTATGATCTGTCGTCTGTGGTCTCTGACATAATCTCTACAGACTATGCTCTACAGTCTTTGGTCTCTGGCTTAAACACTATGATCTCTGCTATATGGACTGTTGTCTATGGTCTCTTGCATAAGTGCTACAGTCTGTGGTCTCTGGTATCTGGCCTAAACTCTGCAGTCTGTGGTCTACTGGTTTTTGTCTATCATGCTGGCCTAATCCCTTCTATCTGTGGTCTATGGTCTATCACCTCAGCTCTACCCCCTGTGCTCTGAAGTCTGTAGTCTATGGTCTGTCGTAGAAGCACTGAGGTCTGTGGTCTATGGTCTCTAGCCAAAGCTGTTCGGTCAGTGCTCTACTGTTTGTGGGCTATGGTCTCTGGCCGAAACTCTTCGAAATGTGTTCTGCAGTCTGTGGTCTATGGTCTCTAGGCTAAGCTCGTCAGTCTCTGCTCTCGCTCTGTGGGTTATGTTCTCTGGTTAATGCTCTATTGTCTCTGGCCTACGTTGTACAGTCTGTTCTTTGAAGTATGTGGTCTTTAGTCTCTGACCAGAGCTTTACGGTCTATGGTCTTTGGGCTCTGACCTCTGCTTCACGGTCTGTGGTTTATGATCTCTGGGCTGAGCTCTACGGTCTGTTCTTTGCGGCCTCTGGTCTGTGATCTCTGGACTAAGCTCTTCGGTCAGTGGCCCACTGTCTGTGGTCTATGGGCTCTGGCCTAAGCTGTATAGTATTCCGTCTGTGTAGTCTCCAACCTGATAGCATGAGCACCAATTTCTCGAACTTCAGCTAATGCCACAACCCACCCCAGCTCCACTAATCCCCATCCCCTTTTCCCCCTCTCACCTGATCTCCTGCCTGCCCAACGTCTCCCTCTGGTGTGCTTCCCCCTTTTCTGTCTTCTAGGCCTTCCCTCCTCCCGATTTTCCCCCTTTCCCAGCCCCGAATCTCTTTCAATGATGAACTCCTGAACCTTTGCTTCTTCATTACCCCCCCAGTATCACCTATCACCTTGTGTTTCTGCCCCCACCCCTTCCAACTCTGACTCCTCATCTTGTTTTGTTTCTCTACAGTCCAGCTAACGGGTTTCGTTTCCAATCTCTATCAATGAGGAACTCAATTGAAACACGTCCATCTTTGAAATAATAAAAATTGCTCAGCACTGTGGCCTGTAAGTTGTACTGTGGGATGTCTGAGAAGGACATAACAGAGTAAAGTCAAATTTCAGGTAGAGTAGGAGGTTAGCCAAGTTCTTATTGTTTTCCCTGGACTTAGAAGACTGACGTACGAATTATCGAAACCTATAAAATGATATGAGGCATTCACAGCGTACAAGGTGAATTTATTTGGTTTCTGGTAGATATCTCAAGTGTATCACAGAATAGCTTTAAGGTGAGAGTTCAAACGAGGTTGCAAGGGAAGGCTCTATGCAAAAGTTTAATGTCTGGAGTACGCTGCCCGATTTACTTGGAGCTGGTTGTTATTGGCAACCACAGCTATATAAGCTCGCTTAGACAGGCACGTGGAAACAGAGCGAATGGAGAGGCTATGATGAATGTTGAGAGAAATGTGATGTTTCATTTGATAATATGATTTTGCACAAACACCCTTCGCTGAAGGGCCAGGTGATTTTCTGCACTTTAGGACTGTACATCTTCTATTCAATGTAAAAATTCCAGTTGGTGTACTTTGTTCAAACAGATGGAACAAGGCATAGTTTGATTTATTATTTAACTGTAACATGTGTTCAGTGGAGTGGGTTTATCATAACACCATAAGGAGAAAGAGCAGAATTAGTCCATTTGGCTCATCGTATTTTCTCCTCTATTTAATTATTGCTGATTAAATTTTCCTTTCAGCCCCAATCTCCTGCCTTTTCCCAGTATTCTTTCATCAAGAATCTATCAACAACCTCTGCCTTAAATATACATAAAGACTTGGTCTCCATAGCTTCCTGTGCCAAGGAATTCCACATCTTCAACGCTGTCTGGCAAAAGACATTCTTCCCCATCTCTGTTCTAAAAGGGCGCCTCTCTTGTCTGACTCCAGACTTGGATAGTCCCACCATAGGAAACTTCTTTACTATGTCTACTCTGTCAAGGACTCTTACCATTCCACTTCCAGTTCAAGTTCAATTTCAATTTACTGTCATTCAATCTTACACATGTGAACCGCCATGTATCTCAGGACCAAGGTCTCAAACACAGAACATATAACTCAAGTACACAACACATTTATTAACATTTTCACAACTAAATTTACAAATAATGAGGTGCATTTCTGACAGAAATTGAGAAGTAAGCAATGTAACTGGAGCTCCTACGTGATGAGACCTTTGTGCGGCGGGGAGTTCTGTAGTCTTATGGCCTAGCGGGTGAAGCTTTTTCTCATCCTAGCAGTCCCTGTCCGAATGCTATGATACCTCTTGCCCGATGGTGGGGAGACAAACAGAATGTTGGGGTTATGTCTGTATCCTTGACAAAGTCACGTGGAAAATGCCTTTGCATTGTGAAAATTGAAACATATGAAAAGAAACCATCAGCTGATTAACATGAGAGAGGAAGGAAAAGCCTGGTGCTTAAATCAATATTCCCATTGCTGAAGGAATGCTGCTTCTCTTTCCCATTGATTAATGTGATCACATCATTGTTTTTCAAACACACCTGCGAAGTGAACAGAATCACTTAGAAATGAGATTCAACTCGGTTGTGTTTATTTTTACACAATTTAAAATGCCTATTTTAATTATGTTGCAACCTGTTGTGGCACCCTCTCCCTGGGGAAAAAACAGTGTGTTATTTCTTTGTCTACACCCCTTATGACCTTAAACTCTTCCATCAGGTTGTCCCCTAATCTCATACATTCCAGTGAATAAAATCTATTCATACAATCTCTCATTGTAGCTCCGAGCAGAATCCTGGTAAATCTCTTCTGCACCTTTTCCAGTTTAATAATACAAGACATAAGCCCAGAAGAAATAGGAGTAGAAATAGGTTATTTGGCCCATTGTCTGATTCACCGCTTCATCATTTTCCCTCTAGCCACAATCTCCTGTCTTCTTCCCACATCCCTTCATGCCCTGACCACTCAAAAATCTATCAAACTGTCCCTTAAATTTCTGTAAAGACTTGGCCTCCACAGCTACCTGTGGCAATGAATTCTACAGATTCCCATCCCTTTGCGCCTCAGATTTTAGCAGTTTCTCTGTATTTATAAAATAGTCCCACCTTTTATTCTACCAAAGTGCATGACCACAAAGCCATCAATTCCATCATGCAAGTCACTGACGTATAAAGTTAAAAAAGGTGGTCCCAACACAGACTCCTCTGGAACACCACAAGCCACCGGCAGCCAAGCAGAAAGGCTCACTTTATTTCCACTCTTTGTCTCCTGCCAGTCTGATAACGATACTGCTTTATCCATGCTAGTATTTCTTGTATGCCATGGGCTCTTAACTTATTAAGCAGCCTCATGTGTGGCACCTTGTTAAAGACCTTTTGAAAATCCAAATACACAACATCAACTGATTTTCCTTTGTCAAACCTGCTTGTTGCTGCTTCAAAAAATTCCAACAGTTCTGTCAGGCAAGATTTTCCCTTGTGGAAACTATGCTTACTATGGCCTATTTTATCATGTGCCTCCAAGTCACCTAAAACCACATCCTTAACAGTCAGCTCCAACATCTTCACAATCACTGAGGTTAGACTAAATGGCCTATAATTTCCTTATTCTGCCTCTCTCCCTTCTTGAAGAGTGGAGTGATGTTTGCAAATTCCCAGTCTTCAGGAAAATCTTAAAAGCATTGGAATCTCCATATTAACTTGGCCTCATGGTGGTGTAGCAGTTCATGCAATCACTTTGCAGCATCAGCTCTAAGATCAGAGTTCAATTTCTGCTGCTGTTTGTAAGGAGTTTACACCTTCTCCGTGAGAATGAATGAGTTTCCTCGGGGCGGGGGGGGGGGGCTCTGGTTTCCTCTCACATTCCAAATAACAAACCTACTGGTTAGAAACATAGAAAATAGGTGCAGGAGTAGGCCATTCGGCCCTTCGAGCCTGCACCGCCATTTATTATGATCATGGCTGATCATCCAACTCAGAACCCCGTCCCAGCCTTCCCTCCATACCCCCTGATCCCCGTAGCCACAAGGGCCATATCTAACTCCCTCTTAAGTATAGCCGATGAACTGGCCTCAACTGTTTCCTGTGGCAGAGAATTCCACAGATTCACCACTCTCTGTGTGAAGAAGTTTTTCCTAATCTCGGTCCTAAAAGGCTTCCCCTTTATCCTCAAACTGTGACCCCTCGTTCTGGACTTCCCCACCATCGGGAACAATCTTCCTGCATCTAGCCTGTCCAATCCCTTTAGGATCTTATACGTTTCAATCAGATCCCCCCTCAATCTTCTAAATTCCAATGAGTACAAGCCCAGTTCATCCAGTCTTTCTTCATATGAAAGTCCTGCCATCCCAGGAATCAATCTGGTGAACCTTCTTTGTACTCCCTCTATGGCAAGGATGTCTTTCCTCAGATTAGGGGACCAAAACTGCACACAATACTCCAGGTGTGGTCTCACCAGGGCCTTGTACAACTGCAGTAGTACCTCCCTGCTCCTGTACTCGAATCCTCTCGCTATAAATGCCAGCATACCATTCGCCTTTTTCACCGCCTGCTGTACCTGCATGCCCACTTTCAATGACTGGTGTATAATGACACCCAGGTCTCGTTGCACCTCCCCTTTTCCTAATCGGCCACCATTCAGATAATAATCTGTTTTCCTATTTTTGCCACCAAAGTGGATAACTTCACATTTATCCACATTAAATTGCATCTGCCATGAATTTGCCCACTCATCCAACCTATCCAAGTCACTCTGCATCCTCTTAGCATCCTCCTCACAGCTAACACTGCCACCCAGCTTCATGTCATCCGCAAACTTGGAGATGCTGCATTTAATTCCCTCATCCAAGTCATTAATATATATTGTAAACAACTGGGGTCCCAGCACTGAGCCTTGTGGTACCCCACTAGTCACCGCCTGCCATTCTGAAAAGGTCCCATTTATTCCCACTCTTTGCTTCCTGTCTGCTAACCAATTCTCCATCCACATCAATACCTTACCCCTAATACCGTGTGCTTTAAGTTTGCACACTAATCTCCTGTGTGGGACCTTGTCAAAAGCCTTTTGAAAATCCAAATATACCACATCCACTGGTTCTCCCCTATCCACTCTACTAGTTACATCCTCAAAAAATTCTATGAGATTTGTCAGACACAATTTTCCTTTCACAAATCCATGCTGACTTTGTCCGATCATTTCACCACTTTCCAAATGTGCTGTTATCACATCCTTGATAACTGACTCCAGCAGTTTCCCCACCACCAACGTTAGGCTAACTGGTCTATAATTCCCTGGTTTCTCTCTCCCTCCTTTTTTAAAAAGTGGGGTTACATTAGCCACCCTCCAATCCTCAGGAACTAGTCCAGAATCTAATGAGTTTTGAAAAATTATCACTAATGCATCCACTATTTCTTAGGCTACTTCCTTAAGCACTCTAGGATGCAGACCATCTGGCCCTGGGGATTTATCTGCCTTCAATCCCTTCAATTTACCTAACACCACTTCCCTACTAACAAGTATTTCGCTCAGTTCCTCCATCTCACTGGACCCTCTGTCCCCTACTATTTCTGGAAGATTATTTATGTCCTCCTTAGTGAAGACAGAACCAAAGTAATTATTCAATTGGTCTACCATGTCCTTGCTCCCCATAATCAATTCACCTGTTTCTGTCTGTAGGGGGCCTACATTTGTCTTTACCAGTCTTTTCCTTTTTACATATCTATAAAAGCTTTTACAGTCAGTTTTTATGTTCCCTGCCAGTTTTCTCTCATAATCTTTTTTCTCCTTCCTAATTAAGCCCTTTGTCCTCCTCTGCTGAACTCTGAATTTCTCCCAGTCCTCAGGTGAGCCACTTTCTCTGGCTAATTTGTATGCTTCTTTGGAATTGATACTATCTCTAATTTCTCTTGTCAGCCACGGGTGCACTACCTTCCTTGATTTATTCTTTTGCCAAACTGGGATGAACAATTGTTGTAGTTCATCCATGCGATCTTTAAATGCTTGCCATTGCATATCCACCGTCAATCCTTTAAGTATCATTTGCCAGTCTATCTTAGTTAATTCACGTCTCATACCTTCAAAGTTACCCCTCTTTAAGTTCAGAACCTTTGTTTCTGAATTAACTATGTCACTCTCCATCTTAATGAAGAATTCCACCATATTATGGTCACTCTTACCCAAGGGGCCTCTCATGACAAGATTGCTAATTAACCCTTCCTCATTGCTCAAAACCCAGTCCAGAATAGCCTGCTCTCTAGTCGGTTCCTCGACATGTTGGTTCAAAAAACCATCCCGCATACATTTCAAGAAATCCTCTTCCTCAGCACCTTTACCAATTTGGTTCACCCAATCTACATGTAGATGTAGATGTACATGTTAGGGTTAGTGGGCTGTGGACCTTCTATGTTGGTACTGGTAGTGTGGTAACATTTGTGGTCTGCACTGCAGAATCTTTGCTGATTTGATTTGACACAAAATGTGAAATTTCACTGAATGCTTTGATGCACATGTGAGGGAAAAAAAGCTCATCTTTCACATCACATCCCACCTCCTAAACTCAGTCCCCTGACTGATGAAGGCAGCAAGTTGCTTCTTTCAAAAGTTTCCTTCGGGAATGCATGACAGGGATATGAACACATAAACTTGATGCCAAGTTTATTGGCAACACGTACATTGAAACATGCAGTGAACTGTGTTGTGTGCATTGACAACTGAAACACCTCAGGGTGTGCTGGGGACAGGCCCAAGCTGTCGCCACAGACTCCAGTTCCAGGACTCAACGTCTAGAACCCTGATTCTTTGTTGGGACTTGATCCTTGTCATCGGGCACGCCGATCACTAAACAACAGGCATTCGAACTCTGGACTCGTCAGTGGTGAACACTGGGCACTGAACTCTATTCTCACCAATTCACGAATCCAGGGGCTAATTGGACTTCGTTCCACCAGCCAGCATAGAACTCAAACTCCAGGACCCGCTGACAACTCTCTGTGAGTCCACTGGGGAAATCGAAGCCACAGTATCTGCAAATCCACAAGTCTACTGGAAGTTATGTTCCATTTTGTTCTGCTGAGCATTGTGGGCACGCTCTGTTCTCATCCTTGGGTGTGGGTTGCTAACACAAATGACACATTTCATTGTAATTTTCTCTGCAGATGTGAGACCGGAGAACCCAGGGAAAACTGACACATTCAACGGGGAGAATGTAGAGGGAAACCTTACAGAGGATGTCGGGATTGAACATCAAAATTCAAATACAAACACATGGATGATAGAAAAATGGAGGGCTGTGTGGGAGAGAAGCGTTGGATCAATATTAGAGTTGGCTAAAAGGTGGTCACAACGTTGTGGGCCGATGTGGCTGTCCGGTGATGTACTCTATGTTTTATATTCTAAAGTGTAAAAGCCACAGAGCAAGCACAGTGCAGGCAAACAATAAAGTACAAGATCATAATAAGGTAGATTGTGAGGTCAAAGGTCCATCTTATCATACAAGCTTTGATCTGGCAAGGTGCAGTTGTTATGATTTGGTAAGACCACACCAACCATACCTTACTGAGTACTCTGCTGCTCTGATTTATGAAGCCCTTATGTTCCAAAGGCTGTCTTTATGATCCTATCTACCCATGATGCCATTTTCAAGGATTTAAAGATCTGTATTCCAAGGTGATTTGTTCTACCATACACCTCAGTGTCCTACCATTCAGTGTACAATTGTTTTACACATTAAAGCTCAAATGATCAGCTTTATTTGTCAAATCTACACCACAACATCAAAACATACAGTGAAATGCGTCAATTGTGTTGATGACCAACACAGTCCGAGTATCTGCTGGGGGCAGCCCGCAAGGGTAGCCAGGCTTCCAGTGCCAACACAGCATGTTCTCAACTTACTGACCTGTTAACCTGTTCGTCACTGGAATGTGGGAGGAAACTCAGCACCCAGAGGAAATTCACTTTGTCATGGGGAGGACGTACAGACTCCTTCCAGATGGCAGTTGGAATTAAACCCCGATCTCCAGCATTGTTCAGTAATTGTTCTATGCCAGCTGCTGTGTTACGATGCCACCTTTGTCCTCCTGAATGTTGTGAAATTTGTTGTTTTATTCTTGTGCTGATACATTGTGTCACGATGGCTCCTGTGCACGACATTCCCTCGATCAACATCTTCCAGACCACAAAACTGCTTAGTTCACTTCTTTTACGTCTGATTTTCATTTTAAACGTGATTCTGGAACTGTTAGAACCTGTGATTTACAATTTGGAGATCGAGTGAGAGATCCAGCACTTTGGTGCCACTGAGAAGATTCCAGGAAGTGAGCGCAAACTTGAAATTGATTCCTCAAAGCCTCACAGCGAAGAAACTCCAAGATGGGGCGCAAGTGATATTCAACTCACCAATCAAAGTGTCTGTTGTTTGTCGATTAAACCATCAAGGAATTTGAAACATTGAAGAGAATGCAGAAGGCGAGTGAGGGTTTGGCACTGACTACCTGCCTTTTGATTGCTGATGGAATCCTTCTGCTGCCTGAGAGGAAGCCCGTGTGGCCCATCGCTCTGTGGTGGCTCACTGTGTCCCGAGGGCAGGCCTCTGTGTTTGAGTGGTGCCTCTCTCTGTTGATGATGTCAGGGGATGTTATAGGGGTTCTGCATTTATGGATTTGGACTCTGGACAATGGACTTCTTCACTCTAACGATCATGTGGGTTTCATCCAGGTGCTCCACTTTCTTTCCACATTCCAAAGATGTGCGGGAAGTTGTGGGCATGCTATGTTGGTGCCAGAAGAATTGGGACACTTTTGGGCTGCCACCAGCGGATGTCGGACTGTGATGGTTAGTCATAAAACAACACATTTCACTGATGTTTCAATGTACTTGTGACAAATAAAGCTAATGTTTAATCTTTTAATTTTAGTAATAATAAACCTGATTCTGATTTTATCATCCCTGATTACAAAAGCATTATTGAAGGATTGGAGGACAGCTAATGTTGTATTTCTCTTTCAGGGAGGGCATTGGTTTAAGATGAGAAGGAAAGATTTAAAGGGGACATGAGTGGTAAGGTTCTCACACAGGGTGGTGGGTAAATGGAACATGCTGCCAGAGGAACTGGTTACAATTACTAATATAGGGCAAGTCGAAAACTAGGAAATGTTTGGAAGGATATAGACCTGATGCAGCCACATGGGATTAACTGGAAAGTATGGACCAGTTGGGCAGAAGGGTCTATTTCTGTGGTGCATATTGCTATGACCAAAGGCTTCTGCAAATTTGTACGGATGTACAGTGGAGGATGTTCCAGCTTGTTGCATCACTGTCTGCTATGGAGCAGCCGTTGCTGCAGCAAGCTGAAAACTCAGCCAGCTCTATCCCAGGCACTAACCTCCCCAGCATCGACCACTTCTTCAGAAAGGTGCCATCCACAAGGGCCCCGTCATCCAGAACATGCCCTCTTCTCATTGTTACCATCTCAGAGGAGGTACAAGAGCTTGAAGGCACACACTCAACATTTCAGGAACAGCTTCGTCTCCTCTGCCAACAGATTTCTGAATGGACAATGAACCCATGAAGACTGCTTCAATTTTTTTCCTCTATTTCTGTGCTACTTCCTTTTTTCCTGTTTTTTTCACTGTATATCTATAGATTCCGATATTATATAGATTACAATTCTTATTGTAATTTATCATTTTTCTTCACATGCCTTGCAATGTACTGCTGCTAGAAAGGAACAAATTTCATGACATCTGCCAGTGATATAGACTGACTCTGAATCTGATTAAAATAAAGTACAAGGTAATTTCTGAAGTAAGGACATGTTCAGCAAAGCATTGTGGGCCCAAGGGCCTGCATTGTGCTGTCGGTTTGTTATGTTTCTGTGTAATACATTTGGGAATGGAAAAGCACATTTCCTATCTGGTTGGAATTAATGCCAAATGTGAAAGATTGGTGACAGTCTCCTCGTTACCCAGTTGTCAAACCCTCATGGTCAGTTTCAAACAGTCCTTCCAACTGAAAGGGAAACCGAATCTACAACAGAAGGTCTGTATGGAGCAGTGTCGGCTTACCTTAAAGGCATCATTATTTATAACTTCCATGATGTCCTTGAGGAGGATTTTTGTGGAGAGGGAGAAGCCGTGATAAATGTCTGGCTCTCCATTCTGTCCATCCCAATAGGCCAGTTCCAGCCAGCTGCAGCCTTTATTGAGTTCGCTGTTGGTGAGATGGGATAGAACATGCTACACAGTACAGCCCTTCAACTTTTAATTTTCTCCAAAATCAATCTCACCCTTCCCTTTAATGTAGGCCTCCATTTTTATTTCACATTTAAATGTGTCCTAAATGTCACTAATGTACTGCCTCTACACAACCACACAACCCCTGAAAGGGTGTTCTGACATGCTCCCCCCTCCCCAAATATACATTCCTCCAAACATCTGAAAGTTACGCCCCATCACATTTATGCACTGGGGAAAGTCTCAGGTTGTCGACCCTTATCAGGGGTCTCAGAACAGATCACTGTGGAACATCACTGGTCACTGAATTACAGGCAGCTTATGATCCAGTGACAACCAGCCTCTGCATTCTTTGGGCAGCTGAACTGAGAATCCATAAAGCCAAGTTTTCCTGGATCCCACACCTCCAGACTTTCTGAGTTGACCATAGGGAACCTTATCAAACATTACTAAACTCCATAAAGACTTAGCCATGGCACAGAGTTATAGTCACACCACATAGAAACAGGCCCTTTAATCCGACTGGTCCATGCTAACCAAAACTGCAATCTAATTTACTCCCATTTATCATCGTTTGATCCATATCTCCCGTAAACTTCCCTGTCTGTGTAGCTGTACGAGTGGTTAATGTACTGCATCTACTTTAAACACTTCCTTTGCCAGCTATTTCCATATACAGGCCACTCTCCAGGTGAACATTATGCTCCTTGCATATATATTAATTCTCTGCCCCATCACTTTAAACCTATGTTCTTGTGTTCTTGATTTCCCAACCTTCAAGAAAAGACTGTGTGTATTTACTGTAACTATGCTCCTCATGATTTTATGCACCTCTACAGATCACCTTTCAGTTTCCTGTGTTCTAAGGGAAAAAAAATCCCAGCTTCTCCAATCTATAACTCTGGCTTTTGAGACCTGATAATATCTTTGTAAATCTCCTCTGCGTTCTGTGCAACTTAATTTCATTATTCCTATAGCAGAGTGACCAAAATTGGTGACCACAATACCCCATGTGCAACCTCACCAATGTTGAAACATAATGTCACAAACTTTATACTTAGTGAGTTACTAATGAATTCCAGCAAGCCAAATGCCTTCCTGTCTACCTCTGACTTCACTTTGGGACCAATAACAACTTCTACCCCAGGAATGAGAGACTTCTGAACACTCTGCTACCACACAGTGCACACTATTTATGACAGCGCCAGCAGCAATATACTGCTGTATGTTTAACTATACATTGTATTTGTTATGTACCCCTGGGGTTCCTTTTTGCTGTGGACTGTCACTTTAAGGCACAAGTGTTACGTAACCAGCAACAATGAATATCAATCGAGACAGGTTATGTAAAAACAACCAAACATTTATTAAACACGGATAAACAATAAAAAAAAACGAAAACCTTAACCGGAAGTTAACCGCTAAGCAGCCGTTCAACAAATCGTCACTTGGCACTGGTTCTTAAAGCGTTAAATGCGAAAACAGTTCTTAATGCGGTAAAGTCAGATATAGTTCTTAAAATGGTAAATTCAAAAGTCCAACAGATTTATATGTTCAATTGGGAGAGACTTCTCTGGAGAAGGATTTCTTCATAGACACAACTTTCCTGTTAGTTCTGTCCAAAGGATTCATGATGCAGGAAATAAAAAGTTTAAAAGAACTGACCTTAATTTCTTTTAGAGAGACAGCAAGTCCTGCATGACCTTCCTTTCTCTTTTGGCAAGAGTTATCTTTGATGCAGGTCGCTACTTCTTCAACGAAGACTCAATAAGGTCGATCCTTTGTTAAACTGCCGAACAATACCAACTTCTCCTAAACCTTCGGGTCCTGTACT
This sequence comes from Mobula birostris, assembly GCF_030028105.1. Classification (NCBI taxonomy): domain Eukaryota; kingdom Metazoa; phylum Chordata; class Chondrichthyes; order Myliobatiformes; family Myliobatidae; genus Mobula; species Mobula birostris. Next base: position 55,736,095 of record NC_092394.1, read on the forward strand.
TCGATAAAGTCTTCACTCCCCAGTACTGCTGGAAAAAGGTACATCAACACATCCAGCAAAAATTGCCAGTCCAGCACTATTGTACCTTGCAACAGAACATAACACTCCATTTTATAATGAAACTGCGTAATAAAAACAAATGCGCAACAGGAACGGGGACACAAACGCGCGTTCTAGCTGGAAAAATAAAAACTAACTGTGTCATCTAGGTCTTCCCTTATATACCAGTGGCTTCAAACCTGATGGAACCAACGTCATACATGTCTAATGTCAAAGCATTGCGTGTACTGTGAAACCAACTTTTGTATCCTCAAGAGGACAGGCATAAACCAGGTGGCAAACAACTCAGAATCATATGGGAAGATAAGTTAAGAAGTTCCCATCAGGTTTGCAGCAATACTTTTGAGTAAAATTGAAATGTATACTTCTTTGAATGCAAAGCATTGTGTGCGCCGTGAAATCAGCTATTGTATCTTACAAAGCACAGGCATAAAACAGGTTGCAAAGAACTCAGAAACAAATATGAAGTTAAGATGTTTACATGAAGTTTGCAGTCAGTACTTTTGAGTAAAATTGAAGTGTATACTTCTTTAAATGTCAAAGCATTCTACCCACTGGGAGTAACTTTTGTATCTTAAAGAGCACAGGCACAAAACAGGTTGCAAACAAAACAGAATCACATGGGAAGTTAAGTTAAGATATTTCCATCAAGTTTACAGTCAGTACTTTAGAGTAAAATTGAAATGTATACTTCTTTTATTGTCAATGCATTGTATGCTCTGTGAAACCAACTTTTGTATCTTAAAGAGTACAGGCAAAAAACAGGTCGCAAACAACTCAGAATCATATGGCAAGTTAAGTTAAGAGGTTTCCATCAGGTTTGCAGTCAGTACTTCTGAGCAAAATTGAAATGAATACTACTTTTAGTGTCAAAGGACTCTATGCAGTGTGAAACCAACTTTTGTATCTCAAAGAGCACAGGCATCAATCAGTTTGCAAACAACTCAGAATCAGATGGGAAGATAAGTTAAGAGCTTTCTGCTAGGTTTGAAGTCAGTACTTCTGAGCAAAATCTTAACTTAACTTCGCATATCAAGTTTTCAGTCAGTTCTTTTGAGTAAAATTCAAATGTATACTTCTTTTATTGTCAATGCATTTTATGCTCTGTGAAACCAACTTTTGTACCTTAAAGAGCACAGGCATGAAACAGGTTGCATACAACTCAGCATCATATCAGAAGTTAGGTTAAGAGGTTTCATTCAGGTTTGCAGTCAGCACTTTTGAGTAAAATTGAAATGTATCCTTCTTCTAATGTCAAAGCATTGTATGCACTGTGAAACCAACTTTTGTATCTTTAAGAGCACAAGCATAAAACAGGTTGAAAACAACTCAAAATTGTATGGAAGTTAAGTTAAGAGGTTTCCATCAAGTTTGCAGTCAGTACTTTTGAGTTAAATTGATATGCATGCTTCTTTTAATGTCAATACATTGTATGCTCTGTGAAACCAACGTTTGTATCTTCAAGAGCACAGGCATAAAACAGGTTGCAAGCAACTCAGAATCATATGGGAAGGTAAATTGAGAGGTTTCCATCAGGATTGCAGTCAGTACTACTGAGCAAAATTTTAATGAATACTTCTTTTAGTGTCAAAGAATTGTTTGCTCTGTGAAACCAACTTTTGTATTTTAAAGTGCACAGGCATAAAACAGGTTGCAAACTACTCAGAATCATTGAGGAGGTTATGTTAAGAGGTTTCTATCAGATTTGCAGTCAGTACTTTTGAGTAAAATTGAAATGTATACTTCTTTTAATGTCAAAGAATTGTATGCACTGTGAAACCTACTTTTGTATCTTAAAGAGCACAGGCATAAACCAGGTTGCAAACTACTCAGAATCATATAGGAGGTTACGTTAAGAGGTTTCCATCAGGTTTGCAGTCAGTACTTTTGAGCAAAATTCAAATGTATTCTTCTTTTAATGTTTAGGCATTGTATGCACTGTGAAAACAAATTTTGTATCTTAAGGAGCACAGGCATGAAACAGGGGCTCACAACTCAAAATCGTATGGGAAATTAAATTAAGAGCTTTCCATCAAGTTTGCAGACAGTAGTTTTGAGTGAAATTGAAATGTATACTTCTTTTAATGTCAATACATTGTATGCTCTGTGAAACCAACTTTTGTATCTTCAAGGCAACAGGTATAAAACAGGCTGCCAACCCTCAGAATCCTATGGCAAGTTAAACAGCGAGGTTTCCATCAGGATTGCAGTCAGTACTACTGAGCAAAGTTGAAATGTATGCTTCTTCTAATGTCAAAGCATTGTATGTACTGTGAAACCAACTTTTGAATCTTCAAGAGAACAGGCATAAAACAGTTTGGAAACAACACACAATCATTTGGGAAGTTACGTTAAGACATTGCCATCAGGTTTGTAGTCATTACTTTTGTGTAAAATTCAAATGTATCCGTATTTTAATGTCAAAGAATTGTATGCACTGTGAAATGAACTTTGTAACTTAAAGAGGCCAGGAATAAATCAGGGTGCAAACACTCAGAATCATATGGGAAGGTACGTTAAGAGGATTCCATCAGGTTTGAAGTCAGTACTTTTGAGTAAAATTGAACTGTATACTTCTTTTAATGTCAAAGCATTGTATGCCCTGTGAAACCAACTTTTGTGTCTTAAAGAACACAGGCATAAAACAGGTTGCATACAACTCAGAGTCATATGGGAAGTTACGTTAAGAGGTTTCCATCAGGTTTGCAATCAGCATTTTTGAGTTAAATTGAAATGTATACTTCTTCTAATGTCAAAGCACTGTATGCACTGCGAAACCAACTTTTGTATCTTAAAGAGCACAGGCATAAAACAGGTTGCAAAAATTTCGGAAATATATAGGAGGTTACGTTAAGAACTTTCCATCAGCTTTGCAGTCAGTTCTTTTGAGCAACTTTCAAATGTATACTTCTTTTAATGCATTGTAAGCGCTATGAAATCAACTGTATACTTTTCTTAAAGAGCACAGGCATGAAACAGGTTGTGAACAACTCAGAATCATATGGCAAGTTACATTAAGAGGTATCCATCAGGTTTACAGGCAGTACTTTTGAGTAAAATCGAAACGATTACTTCTTTTAATGTCAAAGCATTGTATGCACTGTGAAAGCAACTTTTTTTATCTCAAAAAGCACAGGTATAAATCAGTTTGCAAACAACTCAGAAATAGATGGGCAGTTAAGTTAAGAGGTTTCCATCAGGTTTGAAGTCAGTACTTTTCAGCAAAATTGAAATGTATTCTTCTTTTCATGTCAAAGTATTGTATGCATTCTGAAACCAATTTTTGCATTTTAAAGAGTACAGGCATAAATCAGGTTGCAAACAACTCAGAATCAGATCAGAAGTTAAGTTAAGAGGATTCCATCAGGTTTGAAGTCAGTACTTTTCAGCAAAATTGAAATGTAAACTTATTTTAATGTCAATGCATTGTAAGCACTGTGAAACCAACCTTTGTATCTTTAAGAGCACAGGCATTAAACAGTTTGGAAACAACACAGAATCATTTGGGAAGTTACGTTAAGACATTGCCATCAGGTTTGTAGTCATTACTTTTGTGTAAAATACAAATGCATCCTTATTTTAATGTCAAAGAATTGTATGCACTGTGAAACCAACTTTTGTATCTTAAAGAGAACAGGCAAAAGACAGGTTGCAAACACTCAGAATCAAACGGCAAGTTAAACAGCAAGGTTTCCATCAGGTTTGAAGTCAGTACTTTTGAGCAAAATTTAAATGTATACTTCTTTTAATGTCAAAGCATTGTATGCCCTGTGAAACCAACTTTTGTGTCTTAAAGAACACAGGCATAAAACAGGTTGCATACAACTCAGAATCATATGGGAAGTTACGTTAAGAGGAGTCCATCAGGTTTGAAGTCAGTACTTTTGAGTAAAGTTGAACTGTATACTTCTTCTAATATCAAAGCATTGTGTGCACTGTGAAACCAACCTTTGTATCTTCAAGAGCACAGGCATAAAACAGCTTGGAAACAACACAGAATCATTTGGGAAGTTACATTAAGACATTGCCATCAGGTTTGTAGTCGTAACTTTTGTGTAAAATTCAAATGTATCCTTATTTTAATGTCAAAGAATTGTATGCACAATGAAACCAACTTTTGTATCTTAGAGCACAGGCATAAAACAGGTTGCAAACACTCAGAATCATACGGCAAGTTAAACAGCGAGGTTTCCATCAGGATTGCAGTCAGTACTTCTGAGCAAAGGTGAAATGTATACTTCTTTTAATGTCAAAGCCATGTATGCCCTGTGAAACCAACTGTTCTATCTCAAAGAGTTCGGGCATAAAACAGGTTGCATACAACTCAGAATCATATGGAAAGTTAAGAGGTTTCCATCAAGTTTGCAGTCAGTACTTCAGAGAAAAATTGAAATGTATACTTTTAATGTCAATGCATTGTAAGCACTATGAAACCAACTTTTGTATCTTCAAGAGCACAGGCATAAAACAGGGTGCAAAAAATTCAAAATCATATGCGAAGTTAAGTTAAGGGGTTTCCATCAAGTTTGCAGTCAGTACTTTTGAGAAAAATTGAAATGTATACTACTTTTAATATGAAAGCATTGTATGCACTGTGAAACCAACCTTTGTATCTTAAAGTGTACAGGCATAAAACAGGGTGCAAAAATTCAAAATCATATGGGAAGTTAAGAGATTTCCATCAAGTTTGCAGTCAGCATTTCCGAGTAAAATTGAAATGTATACTTTTTTTAATTTCAATGCGTTGTAAGTGCTATGAAACCAACTTTTGTATCTTAAAGAGTACAGGCATAAAACAGGTTGCAAAAAACTCAGAATAATATAGGAGGTTTCGTTAAAAGGTTTCCATCAGCTTTGCAGCCAGTTCTTTTGAGCAAAATTGAAATGTATACTTATTTTAATGTCAAGGTATTTATGCACTGTGAAACCAACTTTTGTATCTTAAAGAGCACAGGCCTAAAACAGGTGCCGAAAACTCAGAATCATATTCGAAGTTAAGTTAAGAGGTTTCCATCAAGTTTGCAGTCAGCACTTTTCAGTAAAATTGAAATGTATACTTCTTTTAATGTCAATGCATTGTAAGCGCGATGAAACCAAGTTTTGTATCTTACAGAGTACAGGCACAAAACAGGGTGCAAAATATTCAGAATCATTTGGGAAGTTACGTTAAGAGGTTTCCATCAAGTTTGCAGTCAGTACTTTTGAGCAAAATTGAAATGTCTGCTTCTTTTAATTTCAAAGCATTGTATGAACTGTGAAACCAACTTTTGTATCTTAAAGAGCACAGGCATAAAACAGGTTGCAAACAACTCAGAATTATATAGGAAGTTAAGTTAAGAGGTTTCCATCGGGGTTGCAGTCAGTACTTTTGAGTGAAATTGAAATGTATACTTCTTTTAATGGGAAAGCATTGTATGCACCCTGAAACCAACTTTTGTATCTTAAAGAGCACAGGCATAAAACAGGTTGCAAACAACTCATTATCATATGCGAAGTTAAGTTAAGAGGTTTCAATCAGGTTTGCAGCCAGTACTTTTGAGTAAAATTGAAATGTACACTTCTTTAAATGTCAATGCATTGTGTGCACTGTGAAATCAACTGTTGTATCTTGAAGAGTACAGGCATAAAACATGTTGCAAACAACTCACAATCATATGGGAAATTAAGTTAAGAGGTTTCCATCAGGTTTGCAGTCAGTTCTTTTGAGCAAAATTGAAATGTATACTTCTTTTGATATCAATGCATTGTACAAACTGAGTCCAACTTTTGTATCTTAAAGAGCACAGGCGTAAATCAGGTTGCAAAAAACTCAGAATAATATAGGAGGTTTCATTAAAAGGTTTCTATCAGCTTTACAGCCAGTTCTTCTGAGCAAAATTGAAATGTATACTTATTTTAATGTCAAGGTGTTTATGCACTGTGAAATCTACTTTTGTATCTTAAAGAGCACAGGCCTAAAACAGGTACCGAAAACTCAGAATCATATTCGAAGTTAAGTTAAGAGCTTTCAGTCAAGTTTGCTATCAGTACTTTTGAGTAAAATTGAAAAGCATTCTTCTTTTAATGTCAAAGCATTGTGTGCACTGTAAAATCAACTTTTGTATTTTAAAGAAAACAAGCATAAAACTGGTTGCAGACAACACAGAATCATGTGGGAAGTTACATTAAGAGGTTTCCATCAAGTTTGCAGTCAGCACTTTTGAGTAAGATTGAAATGTACACTTCTTTTAATTTCAAAGCATTGTATGTACTGTGAAACCAACTTTTGTATCTTAAAGAGCACAGACATGAAACAGGTTGCAAACAACTCAGAATTGTATGGGAAGTTACTTGAAGAAGTTTCCATCAGCTTTGCAGTCAGAATTTTTGAATAAAATTGAAATGTATGCTTCTTTTAATGTCAAAGAATTGTATGCACTGTGAAACCAACTTTTGTATCTTAAAAAGCACAGGTATAAAACTGGTTGCAAACATTCAGAATCATATCGGCAGTTAGATTGAAAGGTTTCCATCAGGATTGCAGTCAGTACTTCTGAGCAAACTTGAAATGTATACTTCTTATGGTGTCAAAGCATTGTATGCACTGTGAAACCAACCTTTGTATCTTAAAGAACACAGGCATAAAACAGGTTGCAAACAACTCAGAATCATATGGGAGGTTAAATTGAGAGGTTTCAATCATGTTTGCAGTCACTACTTTTGAGTAAAATTGAAATGTATACTTCTTTTAATGTGAAAGTATTGTATGCACCCTGAAACCAACTTTTGTATTTTAAAGAGTACAGGCATGAAGCAGGGTGCAAACAACTCAGAATTATATGGGAATTTAACTTAAGAGGTTTCCATTGGGGTTGCAGTCAGTACTTTTGAGTGAAATTGAAATGTATACTTCTTTTAACGTGAAAGCATTGTATGCACTGTAAAACCAACTTTTGTATCTTAAAGAGTACAGGAATAAAACAGGTTGCAAAAAATTCAGAATCAGATGGGATGTTACGTTAAATGGTTTCCATCAGCTTTGCAGTCAGAACTTTTGAGTAAAATTCAAATGTATACTTCTTTTGATGTCAATATATTACTTTTCAATTTTACTCAAAACTACTGACTGCAAACCTGATGAAAACCTCTTAACTTTACTTCTCATATGATTCTGAGTTGTTTGCAACCTGTTTCATGCCTGTGGTCTTTTTAGTTACAAAAGTTGGTTTCACAATGCATATAATGCTTTGACATTAAACGAAGTATACGTATCAATTTTACTGAAAAGTACTGACTGGAAACCTGATCAAAACTTCTTAATGTTAACTTCCCATACGATTCTGAGTTGTTTGCAACCTGTTTTCTGCTTTTTCTCTTTAAGATACAAAAGTTGATTTCACAGTGCATACAATGCTTTCACATTAAAAGAAGTATACATTTCAATTTTACTCAAAAGTACTGACTGCAAACTTAATGGAAACCTCTTAACTTAACTTCCCATATGATACTGGGCTGTCTGCAATCATTTTTATGTTTGTGCTCTTTAGGATACAAAAATTGGTTTCACGGGCATACAATGCTTTGATATTAAAAGAAGTATACATTTCAATTTTACTCAAAATTACTGACCGCAAACCTGATGGAAACCTCTTAATTTAACTTGCCATATGATTTTGAGTTGTTTGCAACCTGTTTTATGCCTGTGTTCTTTAAGATACAAAAGTTGGTTTCACAGTGCATACGCAAACATGAGGAATTCTGCAGATGCTGGAAATTCAAGCAACACACATCAAAGTTGCTGGTGAATGCAGAAGGTCAGGCAACATCTCTAGGAAGAGGTACAGTCAACGTTTCAGGCCGAGACCCTTCATCAGGACTAACTGAAGAAAGAACTAGTAAGAGAATTAAAAGTGGGAGGGGGAGGGGGAGATCCAAAATGATAGGAGAAGACAGGAGGGGGAGGGATGGAGCCAAGAGCTGGACAGGTGATTGGTAAAAGGGATATTAGAGGATCATGGGACAGGAGGCCCAGGGAGAAGGAAAAGGGGGAGGGGGGGAAAAACCCAGAGGATGGGCAAGGGGTGTAGTCAGAGGGACACGGAGAAAAAGAAGAGTGAGAGAAAGAATGTGTGTATATAAATAACAGATGGGGTACGAGGGGGAGGTGGGGCATTAGCGGAAGTTAGAGAAGTCAATGTTCATACCATCAGGTTGGAGGCTACCCAGACAGAATATAAGGTGTTGTTCCTCCAACCTGAGTGTGGCTTCATCTTTACAGTAGAGGAGGCCATGGATAGACATGTCAGAATGGGAATGGGATGAGGAATTAAAATGTGTGGCCACTGGGAGATCCTGCTTTCTCCAATCACCTGTCCAGCTCTTGGCTCCATCCCTACCCCTCCTGTCTTCTCCTATCATTTTGGATCTCCCCCTCCCCCTCCCCCTCCCCCTCCCCCTCCCCCTCCCACTTTTAAATCTCTTACTAGCTCTTTCTTCAGTTAGTCCTGACGAAGGGTCTCGGCCTGAAACGTCCACTGTACCTCTTCCTGGAGATGCTCCCTTGCCTGCTGCGTTCACGAGCAACTTTGATGTGTGTTGCTTCACAGTGCATACAATGCTTTGACATTAAAAGAAGTATACATTTCAATTTTACTCAGAAGTACTGACTGCAAACCTGATGGAAACCTCTTAACGTAACTTCCCATATGATTCTGAGTTGTTTGCAAGCTGCCTTATGCCTGTGCTCTTTAAGATTCAAAAGTTGGTTTCACTGAGCATACAATGCATTGACATTAAAAGAAGTATACATTTCAATTTTACTCAAAAGTACTGACTGCAAACTAGATGGAAACTTATTAACTTTATTCCCATATGATTCTGAGTTGTCTGCAACCTGTTTTAAGCTTGACCTCTTTACGATGCAAAAGCTGGTTTCACAGCACATACAATGCTTTGACATTAAAAGAAGTATACGTTTCAATTTTACTCAAAGGTACTGACTGCAAACCTGATGGAAACCTCTTAACGTAACTTCCCATATGATTCTGAAGTCTTTGCAACCTGTTTTATGCCTGAACTCTTTAAGTTACAAAAGTTGGTTTCATTGTGCATACAACCTAATTAACCCTAATTTAAAAAGTATACGCAACAGAGTTACAGGAAAGTGGGTCAAGATAGAGCAGAGGATAACTTGCGAACAAAAGAATGTAGTATATGCAATCCAGTGTAAACAATGCCATATTATATACATAGGGGAGATGGGCAACAGCTTGAGAACCAGACTCACGGGACACCTCAGTAATATCACAAGAGGAAACCAAAACAGACCAGTTTGTAAGCCCTTCCTGGAGCATGGAATGTATTCCTTAGCAATCCCGGGCCTGAAAACCAATATAAACTGGTCAAATCTCCAAAGAAAAAGAGCAGAGAGGATATGGATTGAAAGATTACAGACATATTCCCCAAACGGCCTAAACGAGGCCTAAAAAATTAGGCCAACAATATGAAATATACCCACTGGAGGGCCAACAATGCACCCAATAATTAAAAACATTGAGAAAATTAGAGCAGGAAAAGAGAGGAGGACCCCCTTCAGTCACCCACCATGAAACAAAATTAAGACAGGTGACCACTAAATAGGAAAGGTACGTCTTACTTGGGAAATAGAGCCGAACAACTAAGCCCCAGAACAGAATCTAATTCCCCAAATAGAGAGGGATAGCATGAGAAATTATAACCGTAAAAGGGATAACCACTAGGAAGAATTGACTCGTAACGACCAATTTGATCCAGACACAGCACTCGCCCCAACCTCCCAGCTTCCCCCCATGGGGTAGAATGCATCCCCAGCACATGACCCTGCCCTGAAACCTAACATCTTCACACCCCATAAACACAGGTCCTCTTCTCGCCAGGGGGCCAAACTCACCCCTCACCACCAGTTATACCTCCCACCGCCCAGCGGACCCCCCATCAACCCTACCCCCCCCAACCTAATCGTAACATCCAAAAGGAACTCACATCCCAACTAAACCAGATGGCACCCAAGTAGACCCTGGCCACACCCCTACAAAGGGGCCTACTTAATGCTGGATCCCATGCTCCTTTTCTTCCCGTCCCCCCTCCCCCATGGGTAGGCCTGCGTGCACATTCCTCGGCCATATCCCTCAACATAATGACTTCACCCATCCTACGCACCCCCATAAACCTGAGCCCTCTCTCCACTGGGGGGCCTAGTTCACCCCACTACACCATCGGATTGGGTGCTCTAACCCTAACCCTCCCACCACCACCAGGTCCCGTGACCCCACTACCCAGCCATACACCTCAGCCTAACACCTCCAACCCCTCGGCGCACCCCCATAAACCCTAGCCCTCTTCCCACCCGGGAGCCAGGTTCACCCCATATCACCAGCACCACGCCACCCCACAAACATCCCCAACCCTAGTTTTCACCATAACTATAACTTCCAATGGACTGTGAACCCCAAGTAAACCGGACAGCACCCCAAATTACCCAAACTACACCACACAAAAGGGCTTATATAACTGTCCTTTACCCTACCCCTAAACTTAACATCTCCAACCCTGCTACGCACCCCCATAAACCCAAGCTCTCACCCCATCAAGGGACCTAGTTCACCCAAATATCACCAGCAGTTAGGCTCCTAGTTCAGCCCTCCCCCCTACTGCAGGGGCAAATCCCCCCCTGCAATGGCATTTGCCACCCCACCCCACCTCCCTTTGCCGTGAATCCTCAACCCCCATTACCTAACTCTACCGCCGGGCATGTCCCTCCCCACAACACCCCTCAGTTAGCCACCGCACAACCCCCAGATCACAGCATACAGTCCCTATAAAAAAGACCCCAAATCCAAAACACTATCCATAGGCAATAACTCCACTATTGTAACTTAAACTCCAGAATGGAGGTTAAAGAGGAGGAAGATCCCAGTAAAGGAAAGTTGGGGACCGAGATGATGATGACGTGGGCCAAAGACAAAGTGGCAGGGTAAAGTGATACTGCATCTCCAGTACGAGATCCACAAACACTAGGGGGATATTTTGCTCACTGCCCGTATACTCGCATCCTAACCAGAGGTGACACGTCTCTCATCTTCCTGGTCCTCAAAAGCCAAAGTAAATCCAAGAAGCTATGAAAACTGGCACAGACTGAGGTTAAGCCCCAACCCCAACATACATTTGCCACAAGCTTCTACCACATTATACCCACAGAACAGTTAACTCACAGTTTGAATACTAAAGTCACAATAAAACAACGTAATCCTAAAAGGAGAAATAGGATGAAATCTAATCTCAATTCTCACTAGGTATTAAAGGAACAGTAATGAAAAATTAGGGACTAAAAGAATGGGGAGGGTCGAATAATAAAAAGGAGCAGTGCAATTAGCGGATAATTTACCTTTAAGAATTTTAACAAACAAGGCAGGCCAGTATCTTGGCAACAGCCAGAGGCTACAGCAGAAATGGACTAACAGGTTTGGTAAAACAATACAGAGGTGGGAGGTGGGAGGTGGGAGGTTGGTGGGGGGTGGAGTGGAACATTTCAAAGGAAGACCACCTCAGTCTTTACAGGACTCCCCTTGAGGAAGCCACAGAGAAGAGGTGAAACTTGTGACTCTCCCAGTCGGGAAATACGCTTTATTAAAGGCAATACGCAGGAGTCGAAATCACTGAACCCAAGACGAAGAACAATCGATAGGGACATTAATTAAATGGACTTCATCTGTAGTTTTCTGATTATTGTCTTACTTTAATGATGTGGAGGAGAAATTGGAGAAAGAGGACCAGGGGCCTGCCAGCACATGGTGCGTCAGACTACCGTGGTAACTGCAGAAACCTTGGTTTTCCCAGGGATTCCTTTTCCACCACGGTTAGATTAATATATAAAATAATTCAGATTCTGCACCACCTAAGAGTTTTGGAACAAATGAACAGGCCACTGAAGGGGATCACGACCCAGGCGCACAGACTGACCAAATTCATTAAGCCGGTGAACCCCTCCCAAGAAACGCTTCGTAAAATTGCTGCGAATGCGGACGCTTGGGCTAAAGAAACACGACAAATTTTAATTGGACACTACCAAAGTAGCCTGCAAGAATTAGAAGTAAAATTTATTGAATCGGATCTGACTGATCGCTTACGAGAAGCAATCACCAAAGCCGTAATCTGGAACAAATGAAAATTAAAGGAAAAATTTCAAATCAAATTGGAGGCCGTCCAAAAGCATATTTTTGATCTGGTCTCAAGACCTGTGCCAGAACGGCAGGCCCACAAGGGGCCCCACAATTCGAACGTGGCCACAATGACCCCACGGACAATGGAAGCCACATTCCAAGAGGGAGAGGGGAACAGACCCTCGACCTCCAGGGACGGCTTCTGGGTCAGCCGTGACCGGACCCGTATCACACCCGAGCCTCGGAAAAAGACCGCCCAGGCTGCACCCTGTCCGTCGGTGCCGAGTAAAACGAACTTGTGTCCGGTAATTGTGCTGGGAGACTGTCTCAGTGCGGTGCAGTGGAAGTTCCAGCACCGTCCACGAGAGGGCGCTGGAGCTAGTTAACCCACTCGACGCCGATGCGGCCCCACTGCCCCTGCCACAGGGACAGAGAAGACGCCTGGTGTGCCCCTCCCCACCCATGAGCCCCTCAGAGAAGACATAATCCAACCTAGGAGCAGGGGAGCCCCAGCCAACCACCCCCACGGCCTCTCCGACCTAGGACTCCGGGGAATCAGCACCCCACCCCACACAAGTGCGGATGGGCACACAGACAAGGGGAGACAGTACACGAGGACCGAGCAAGTCTTCCGCCCCAGGGGACCACACAGCCCGAGAGTCGGAGGACGGGGGACAAACAAGAGGACAGGTAACCCCCATTTGCAACAACCAGGAGGGTCAAAATAATGAGGCATCCCAACTCTAAACAGGAAAATGTAACTTGGGAACTAAGGCCCCTTAAACCTATACTAATTATAGGGGACTCTAATATTTCCAGGATCAAAAGATGCCCTAATAAGGATGTTCAATTGGACAGCTTTCTGGGGGCCAAATTCACCCATGCCACTGCTATCCTGACAAAGTTAGAGCCACAGCTAGAAACTAAGAAGGTTATCCTTTCCTTTGGAATAAACAACAGGTCACATCAACCAGCAACAGCGACTAAACAGCTTCAGCAACTATAAAGAATGGCCTGTATTAAATTTCCCAACGCCAGTATCTGGGTGCCAGAGCTGAACTTTAGCCACTGTTTGACAGAGGCAGAACAAGCAACCATGGGCCAACTAAATGAGGTTATTAGCACTAAGAATTATATCCCTGCAATCCCGGCGAGGCAGTTTAAGGTTGACACAGACCACATCCATTGGACAGAGAACACAGCCCTGATCATAGTCAAGAGGTGGATGCAGTCTTTAAACTAGAGTGGAGACAAAGCCGAGAGAGGCAGGGTCCACGACTGGGAGAGACCATTGTGGACCTCTCCCGTACGTTCATCCCTACAGAAACCCAGCAAAAGGTTCTGAACAGGGGCCTTAATTTGGTACCAACTGCAAAACTCCATAAGGAGCAGATTGAGGGGGACATGGATAAGTTCTATAGGACATTGGTACTCATCGACTTCTTCGGGGAGTCAGAACGTAGAAAGACCCCTTTCACCCCTCCCTCAGACTGGATGCCCAAGAGGAGGTACAGGTCAGAAGCGGTCCTACAATTCGAGAGCACACTGGATGAGATAATGGAGAGGGAGCGAGAGGTACAGGATAAGCCCAATTTAACTAGGAAGGAGAGAGCAGCCCTGAAAGAGTTGAAGGAAAATATGGATATTGTTATCAAACCAGCAGATAAAGGGAGCAGCATAGTTATCATAGGCAAACAGCAATATCTATTTGAGGCACACAGACAATTAAACAACACGGAACACTACACTAAACTGAAGGAACCCATATACTGGGAAACACACACAGAAATTAGGAACATTCTGTGAGAACTAGAAAGGACTAGATACCTCGAGAAGAAGCAGGTGGAGTACCTGACAGGGACACAGCCATGAGCAAGAAGGTTCTATATCCTTCCCAAAATACACAAGAACCCAGACTCATGGACTGTTCCGGGAGAAATAGCACCCAGCAGGCCCATCGTGTCGGACTGCGGCAGTGAGTCATACAGGATAGCAGAGTACATTGATGCCTTCCTTAACCCACTATAGCAGAAACACTCCAGCTACGTCAAGGACACGTACCACTTCATCCGGATAGTCAATTCCATGTCAGTGCCTCCTGAGGCCATACTCTTCACCATGGACATTGAAAGCCTGTACACCAATATAGAAACGGCCAGGGGTATAGCGGCAGTGAGGGATATCCTACAGAAGAACCCTCAGCTAGAGAGACCAGACGAGGCCTTGATAGAACTCCCTCACCTCAGCCTAACTAAAAATGACTTTGAATTCAATAATGAATTCTAACAAGTCAAGGGCACAGTGATGGGAAAGAAGTTTGCTCCAGCCTATGCCAATATATACATGGTAAAATGGGAGGAAACAGTTTATCCAAAGTGCCCAAAAAAACCCATGTGTCTCTATAGATACCTGGATGACATTTGGGGAGTGTAGACACACCGGAGGTAGAATTAGAGGAATGTATTCAAATCCTAAACACTCATCATCCATCGATTAAGGTTAAGGCCACAACAAATAGGGAGAAAACTGACTTCCTGGACACTACGGTATTTAAACTAGCACCAGAAAATGGCAGCCAGAAACTAGCCACCAAAGTATTCTTTAAAACCACAGACACACACACCCTCCTACACACCGGGAGCCACCATCCCAAACACACCCTCAGAGGTATTGTCAAAGGACAGCTGACCCGGTTTCATTGCATTTGCACCAGGGCAGAGGACTTCCACCAAGCCACTACTATCCTGTTCTCTGCACTTAGACACAGGGGCTACAGCAGATGGAGACTCAGACACATCAAATCTGACCTTTTAAAAAGTATCACAAATCCCCAACCACAGGACAACACAACACGGAAACTACCCTTGATAACAGGATACAGTGGGGTGGCAGTGAATATCCACAAGAGAGTTAAAACACACTTTGAAGAACTAAAAGCGGAAGGGGGGACATTGGGACAATACACCATAGTCTCAGCCTTCAAAAGAGGTAGAAACTTAAAATACATACTAGTCAGTACCAAAGTACAAACAGCGCCAAACTGCGAGGTGGGAAACTGCAGGGCATGCATATATGTAAGAATTTCAAAAACATACACAACAGAGTTACAGGAAAGTGGGTCGAGATAGAGCAGAGGATAACTTGCGAACAAAAGAATGTAGTATATGCAATCCAGTGTAAACAATGCCATATTATATACATAGGGGAGACGGGCAACAGCTTGAGAACCAGACTCACAGGACACCTCAGTAATATCTCAAGAGGAAACCAAAACAGACCAGTTTGTAAGCACTTCCTGGAGCATGGAATGTATTCCTTAGCAATCCTGGGCCTGGAAACCAACATAAACTGGTCAAACCTCCAAAGAAAAAGAGCAGAGAGGATATGGATTGAAAGACGACAGACGAATTCCCCAAACGGCCTAAACGAAGCCTAGAAAACTAGGCCAACAATATAAAATATACCCACTGGAGGGCCAACAATGCACCCAATAATTAAAAACATTGAGAAAGTTAGAGTAGGGAGGGAGAGGAGGATCCCCTTCAGTCACCCACCATGAAACAAAATTAAGACAGATGACCATTAAATAGGAAAGGTACGTCTTTCTTGGGAAAAAGAGCCTAACAACTAGGCCCCAGAACAGAACCTAATTCCCCAAATAGAGAGGGATAACGTGAGAAATTATAACTCTACAAGGGATAACCACTAGCAAGAATAGACTCGTAACAACCGGTTTGATCCAGACACAGCACTCGCCCCAACCTCCCAGCTTCCCCCCATGGGGTAGAATGCATCCCCAGCACATGACCCTGCCCTGAAACCTAACATCTTCACACCCCATAAGCACAGGTCCTCTTCTCACCAGGGGGCCAAACTCACCCCTCACCACCAGTTATACCTCCCACCGCCCAGCGAACCCCCCTCTACCCTACCCCCCCCAACCTAATCGTAACATCCAAACGGAGCTCACATCCCAACTAAACCAGATGGCGCCCAAGTGGACCCTGGCCACACCCCCACAAAGGGGCCTACTTAATGCTGGACCCCATGCTCCTTTTCTTCCCACCCCCCCCCCATGGGTAGGCTTGCGTGCACATTCCTCGGCCATATCCCTCAACATAACGACTTCACCCATCCTACGCGCCCCCATAAACCTGAGCCCTCTCTCCACTGGGGGGCCTAGTTCACCCCACTACACCATCAGATTGGGTGCTCTAACCCTAACCCTAACCCTCCCACCACTGCAAGGTCCCGTGACCCCACTACCCAGCCATACACCTCAGCGTAACTCCTCCAACCCTTCAGCACACCCCCATGAACCCTAGCCCTCTTCCAATGGACCGCGCACCCCAACTAAACCAGACAGCACCCCAAATAACCCAAACCACACCACACAAAAGGGCTTATATAACAGTCCTTTACCCTATCCCTAAACCTAACATCTCCAACCCTGCTACACACCCCCATAAACCCAAGCCCTTACCCCATCAAGGGGCCAAATTCACCCAATATCACCAGCAATTAGGGTCCTATTTCAGCCCTCCCCGCTACTTCAGGGGCAACCCCCCCCCCCGCAATGCCATTTGCCACCCCACCCCACCTCCCTTTGCCGTGAATCCTCAACCCCCATTACCTAACTTTACCCCCGGGAATGTCCCTCCCCCCAACACCTCTCAATTAGCTACCGCACAACCCCCAGATCACAGCACACAGTCCCTATAAAAAAGACCCCAATTCAAAAGACTAAGGAGCTGGTGGTAGACCTGAGGAGAGCTAAGGTACCGGTGACCCCTGTTTCCATCCAGGGGTCAGTGTGGACATGGTGGAGGATTACAAATACCTGGGGATACGAATTGACAATAAACTGGACTGGTCAAAGAACACTGAGGCTGTCTACAAGAAGGGTCAGAGCCATCTCTATTTCCTGAGGAGACTGAGGTCCTTTAACATCTGCCGGACAATGCTGAGGATGTTCTACGAGTCTGTGGTGGCCAGTGCGATCATGTTTGCTGTTGTGTGCTGGGACAGCAGGCTGAGGGTAGCAGACACCAACAGAATCAACAAACTCATTCGTAAGGCCAGTGATGTTGTGGGGATGGAACTGGACTCTCTGACTTGTCGCATCTGAAAGGAAGATGCTGTCTAAGTTGCATGCCATCTTGGACAATGTCTCCCATCCACTACATAATGTACTGGGTGGGCACAGGAGTACATTCAGCCAGAGACTCATTCCACCGAGATGCAACACTGAGTGTCTTAGGAAGTCATTCCTGCCTGTGGCCATCAAACTTTACAACTCCTCCCTTGGAGGGTCAGACACCCTGAGCCAATAGGCTGGTCCTGGATTTATTTCCTGGCATAATTTACATATTACTATTTAATTGTTTATGGTGCAACTGTAACGAAAACCAGTTTCCCTCAGGATCAATAAAGTATGACTATGGTTATGACTATGAAAACACTATCCATAGGCAATAACTCCACATTCTAAATTAAACTCCAGAATGAAGGTTAAAGAGGAGGAAGATCCCAGTAAAGGAAAGTTGGGGACCCAGATGATTACAACGTGGGTCAAAAACAAAGTAGCAGGGTAAAGTGATACTGCATCTCCAGTACGAGATCCACAAACACTAGGGGGATATTTTGCCCACTGCCCGCATACTCGCATCCTAACCCTCCACACAGGAAATACCTGCATGCAAAGCAGAACGTACTATTTTCGTGATCGAATATTCTAGCCAGTCAAACCAGCCACGAATAAAACTCCTTTGCTGATTGCCAAACTGTTGCGAGCAGCGAAGGGTACTTTTTTAATGCTGGCCAACGGGGTCCTTCCTCAGGCTGCTGGCTAACATCGCTAACGGTATTCCCACTAGCACTAAGAGCAGCTTCATCCACGTTCCCTTCCGAATCCCGCTCCATTTCTTGTTCCTCTACTTCGCCCTCACACTCCTTCGATGAACTGCTGTTGTCCTCATCCCCACTTCTTTCTGCATGTCACTTTCAATTAAGACAGGCTCAGGCTGAGACACCACTGATGCCTCTGGATGAGGTCGTTTTCTCACTAAACATCGATCCATTTTTCATGCCGGCCAAAATAATGCACGTGCCAGGCCAACGCTAGCTTGTAAAAGCACAATGTGTGTGTGTGGGGCATCCGTTAGTCTCGCGAGACCATGGATCTGCGCCTGTATGCATACCAGGTGTCCCCCGCTTTTCAAACGTTCGCTTTACGAATCCTCGTTGTTACGAAAGACCTACAGTAGTTACCTGTTTTCGCTAACAGGTGTTTTCACTGTTACAAGAAAAAGGCAGCATGCACCCTGAGCAGCCAAGCTCCTCTCCCGGATTCGGAACTGCATTCTAGCCGGCATTGCTTAAACACGTGCCCATGAGCAACCGTTTGCCAGATGAATTCTCAGGTATCGGAAAAACATGAAGGAGCTCGTAAGGGTGTTACACTTAGCGTAAAACTAGACATAATTAAGTGTTTCGATCGTGGTGAACCAAGTAAGGCTTGTGGAAGTTGACGAAGATGATGTTGAAGAGGTTTTGGCATCCCATGACCAAGAACTGATAGATGAAGAGCGGATGCAATTGGAAGAGGAAAGGATAAAAACCGAATGCAGTAGCGAATGGGCCAAAAGTGAAGTCGTCCAGGAACTGAACGTGAAGCAACTGTGTGAAATTTTAGTTGCAATTGACAACAATGATTGCAGAAAAGTACGACTTTAATTTTGAAAGGGTACGTAGGTCTAGGGTATATTTGCAGGATGGTTTGAGTGCTTACAAAGAACTGTATGATAGAAAAAATGCGCGAGGCTAATTAGTCAAGCATACTGTCGTTTCTCAAGCCTTCCACATCAGCCACAGCAGACGACGAAACTCGACCTTTGACATCGAGGCAGGCAGATATAGAAGAAGATGACCTGCCTGCCCTGATGGAAACAGACGATGAGATGACACCCCAGCGTCCCACCACCCCAATCCCCAGGCCGCGAACCGATACACTGCCGTGAAGAATGCAGCAATAGCCGGGACACACCCAACACATCTTTAAGAAAAAAGCCGAAATAAACAAGCTAATTAATTAGGTGCCGCCCGGCATGTAAATGTCGGCCCAGATCAGAGGCGATTGCCGATTGTGTCGCCTCTGATCTGGACCATGAAAAGTCTCCTTCGAGATCCACAAGACAGAGCAACAATCTCCTGATTGGCTAACATGCTTACCAAAGTCCTGTTATCTCCAGCCATAACCCAAACATTGCTGCTACAGAGAAACCGTTACCTCAACAGTGAACATTACAGAGAAGCCATTACATTAGCAATGAATCCTTACAGCGTGTTGCACTAGTTACAGGGGACTCTAACATTTCCAGGATTAAAAGATGCCCTCATGAGGATGTTCAATTGGACAGCTTTCCGGGAGCCAAGTTCATCCATGCTACTGCTATCCTGGAAAAGTTAGACGCACAGCTAGAAACTAAAAAGGTTATCCTTTCCTTTGGAATAAACAACAGGTCACATAAACCAACAACAGCAACTAAACAGCTTCAGCAACTACTAAGAATGGCCAGTATTAAATTTCCCCATGCCAGTATCTGGGTACGAGAATTAAACTTTAGCCACAGATTGACAGAGGCAGAACAAGCAACCCTGGGCCAACTAAACAAGGTTATTAGAATGAAGAATTATATCCCTGCAATTCCAGCAAGGCAGTTTAAAATGTACACAGACCATGTCCATTGGAGAGAGAACACAGCCCTGACCATAGTCAAGAGGTGGATGCAGTCTTTAAACTAGAGTACAGACAAAGCCGTGAGAGGCAGGGTCCACGACTGGGAGAGACCATCGTGAACCTTTCCCGTACGGTCATCCCTACAGAAACTCAGGAAAAGGTTCTGAACAGGGGCCTCAAACTTATATCAACTGCAAAACTCCATAAGGAGCAGATTGAGAGGGACATGACTAAGTTCTATAGGAGAATGGTACTCATTGACTTTTTTGGCAAATCAGAAGGTAGAAAGACCCTTTTCACCCCTCCCTCAGACTGGATGCCCAAGAGGAGGGAGATATCAGAAACAGTTTTAGAATTTGAGAGCACACTAGATGATATAATAGGGAAGGAGATAGAGTACAGGATAAACCCAATCTAACTAGGAAGGAGAGAGCAGCCCCGAAAGAGCTGAAGGAAAGCAAGGATATTGTTATCAAACCAGCAGATAAAGGAAGTAGCATAGTTGTCATGAACAGACAGCAATACTTGTTTGAGGCACACAGACAATTAAACAACATGGAACACTACACTAAACTAACAGAACCCATATACTAGGAAACACAGAAAGAAATTAGGAACATTTTGGAAGAACTGGAAAGGACTAGATACCTCAAAGAGAAGCAAGTGGAATATCTGACAGGGATACAGCCACGATCAACAAAGTTTTATAGTCTCCCCAAAATACACAAGAACACAGACTCATTGACTGTTCCGGGAGAAATACCACCCGGCAGGCCCATCGTGTCAGACTGCAGTAGTGAGTCATACAGGATAGCAGAGTACATTGATGCCTTCCTTAACCCACTATTGCAAAAACACTCCAGTTACATCAAGGACACGTACCACTTTGTCCGGATAGTCAATTCCATGTCAGTGCCTCCTGAGGCCATACTCTTCAGCATGGACATTGAAAGCCTGTACTCCAATATAGAAATGGACAGGGGTATAGAGGCAGTGAGGGATATCCTATGGAAGAGCCCTCATCTAGAGAGACCAGATGAAGCCTTGATAAAATTCCTTCACCGCAGCCTGACTAAAAATGACTTTGAATTCAATGATGAATTCTATTTACAAGTCAAGGGCACAGCGATGGGAAAGAATTTTGCTCCAGCCTATGCCAAGATATAAATGGCAAAATGGGAGGGGACAGTTGATCCAAAGTGTCCCAAAAAACCCATGTGTCTCTGTAGATACCTGGGCGACGTCTGGGAGCTGTGAACACACTTGGAAGTAGAATTAGAGGAATTCATTCAAATCCTGAACACTCATCATCCATCCACTAAGGTTGAGGCCAAAACAAACAGGGAGAAAATTGACTTCATGGACACTACGGTATTTAAACTAGTACCGGAATATGGCAGCCAGAAACTGACTACCAAAGTATTCTTTAAAAGCACGGACACACATAACCTCCTGCACACAGGGAGCCACCATCCCAAAGACACCTTCAGAGGCATCGTCAAAGGACAGCTGACCCGGTTTCACCGCATTTGTACCAGGGCAGAGGACTTCCACCAGACCACTACTACCCTCTTCTCTGCAATTAGATACAGGGGCTACAGCAGACAGAGACTCAGACACATCAAATCTGACTTCTTAAGAAGTATCACAAATCCCCGACCACAGAACAATGCAACACAGAAGCTACCCTTGATAACAGGACACAGTGGGATGGCGGTGAATATCCATAGGGCGGTCAAAACACACTTTGAGGAACTAAAGGTGGAAGGGGGGGGGGTGCCACTGGGACACTGCACTATAGTTTCAGCCTTCAAAAGAGGTGAAAACCTGAGAGACATACTAGTCAGTACCAAATTACAGGAAGTGCAAAACTGTGAAGTGGGAAACTGCCAGAGATGCATATGCTTGTGAATCTCAAAAAGTACACACTACAGAGCTACTGGAGAGTCGGCTGAGATAGAGCAAAGGATAATTTGTGAACAAAAGAATTTAGTTATGTAATCCAGTGTAAACAATGCCATATTATAGACATGGGGAGACAGGCAATACCGTAAGAACTAGTAATATCACAAGAGGAAACCAGAACAGACCAGTTAGTAGGCACTTCCTGCAGCATGGAATCTACTCCTTGGAAATCCTGGGCTTGGAAACTAACATAAAGTGGTCAAACCTATGTTTTTTTATGTTTAAACCTCCAAAGAAAAAGAGCAGAGAGGAGACAAATTGAAACACTACAGATGTATTCCACAAACGGCCTAAATGAGGCCTAAAAAACTAGGCCAGAAAGTAAAATATACTCACCAAAGGACCAACACTGGACCCAATAACTAAACCTAAAAACTGGGATTAGATTGAGAAAACCAGAGCAGGGAGAAAGAGGAGGATCCCATACAGTCACCCACCCAGAAACAAAATTAAGACAGGTGACCATTAAATAGGAAAGGTACATCTTACTCTGGAAATAGAGCCTAACAACTAGGCCCCAGAACAGAACCCAATTCCCCAAATAGTAACACCTAAACAGAATAGAGAGGGATAAATATAGAAATTAGAACTCTACAATGGATAACCACTAAGAAGAATATCCTAACAATCAGTTTGATCCAGAGGAAATAACCACTGGGAAGAATATACTTCTAACTATCAGTTCGATCCACAAGAAAAATAACGACATAGACATACCCAGACATAGCACTCACCCAGCCCCCGACACGGAATTCCACACACCCCAGCTCCCCCCATAGGAAAGAATGCATCTCCATCACACAGCACTCCCCTGAAATCTAACCTCCACACCCCCTTAAACCCAAGCCCTCTTGTCGCCAGGGGGCCAAGCTCACCACACATCGCCAGTTCTGTATGCCACCACCCCGCAGACATCCCTCAATTCAAGGGACTGCACACTTGAACTAAACCGGACAACACCCCAAATAGTGCTGGCCACACCCCCACAAAGGGGCCTACTTAATGCCAGGCCCTACCTTCCTCTCCCTCTCCCTGGGGAGGCCTGAATCCACATTCCTCAGCCCTAACCCTAAACCTAACAACTTCACCCATCCTACACACCCCCATAAACCCAAGCCCTCTCTCCACCAGGATGCCAAGTTCACCCCACTTCACCATCAGTTCGGGTCCTCTTTCAACCCTCCCCCCCCCACCACCACCGCAAGGTCCCATGGCCCCACCTCCCAGCCCTATACCTAAACTTAACATCTCCAACCTTCCTACACTTCCCCATAAACCCGAGCCCTCTGCCCTCCAGGAAGCCAAGTTCACCCCACATTGCCAGTTGAACACTACCTGCGCCACCCCACAGGCATCCCCAACCCTACCCTTCACCCTAACAGACATCCCCAACCCTATCCTTCACCCTAATCCTAACTTTTAATGGACCGTGCGCTCCAACTAAACCGGACTGCACCCCCAAATAAACCAAGCCACACCTCACAAAGGGACTTATGTAACACTAACCCCCACCATCCCCTCCTGCATCCCCAGTCTTCAAAATCTAACATCTCCAACCCTCCTACACATCCCGATAAACCCAAGCCCTCTCCCTACCAGGAGGCTATGAAATCTCTATCCCCTTTACCAAACTCTACCCGCATCCCATCCTGGCCCTCCCACCACACCCCCCCAAATAGTTACTGCAGAACCCCCGAATCACAGCACTCATTCCATATAACCCCCCCCCAAACACTAACCATAAGCAATAACTCCACCATCGTAACTTAAACTACAGAACGGAGGATAACGAGGATGAAGGTCCCAATAAAAGCAAATTGGGGACCTGGATGCTGACAAGTTGGGTCAAAAACAAAGTGGCAGGGCGAAATGATACTGCATCTCCAGTCAAGGTCTACAAACGCTAGAGGGATACTTTGCCCACTGCCCGAGTAATCGCATCCTAACCCTAACGTGCGGATGCTTGGGCTAAAGAAACACGGTAAGTTTTAATTGAACATTAACAAAATAGCCTGCGGGAATTGCAACTAAAATTCATTGAATTGGGTTTGACTGGCCGTTTACAAGAAGAAGTTGCCAAAGCCATAATCTGAAACAAAATTTAAAGGAAAATTTTCAAATCAAATTGGATGTCATTGAAAAGCATATTTTTGATCTGGTCTCAAGACCTGTGTCAGAACAGCAGGCCACTGCAGTCTGGACCCACAAGGGACCCCACACGTCTAATACAGCCACCAGGAGCCCACTGACTATAGAAACTGCATCCCAAGAGAAAGAGGAGAACGGACCTTCAAGCTCCAGGGTCGGCTTCTGGGTTAGCTGTGACCAGGCCCGTATCGCACTCAAGCCGTGGAAGAAGACCGCCCACTCCGCACTTTGCCCGCTGGCACCGAGCAAAATGAGCCTGTGTCCAGTGATTTTACTGCGGGGCATTTTGCTGGCCCGGAGACAAACAAGTGCAGTGAAAGGTCTGGTACAATCCAACAGAGGGCGCTGGGCTGTGTTAAGCACCGGTGCGGCTGCCCTTCCTCGGAGTGGACGTTCCGGTACCGTCCAGCAGAGAGCGCTGCACTGCACCGACCCTTGCGGTGCTGATGTGGCCGCACTGCCTCTGCCACAGAAACGGAGAACACGCTGGGGGCTGCCCTCCCCAACCACGAGCCCCTCTGAAGGGACACTGTCCAATCCAGGAGCACGGGCTCCCTCGACCCAGGTCTCTGGGGCACCGGTAACTCTGACAGCCTGCCCCACATCGGTGTGGACAGAGAGATAGACAGAATCAGGTTTAATATCACCAGCATGTGACGTGAAATTTGTTGACTGAGCAGCAGCAGTTCAATGCAATACATAATATTTTTAAAAATTAATACATAAAATAATAATAATAAAGAAGTAAATCATTTACAGTATACATATATTTTTATATTAATTTTTTTATGAATTTCTACATTGGAACAAAAAAACCCACCAACAAAAAGATTTATGCAGTGCAAAACCAATGTGTCTGATGTACAATTGATAACAGTAAAAAAAGCACCCAAAATAAAATCATATTAAGTTAGTTTCCACCCCACCCTCCCACTACGCACCCCAAGCTAACCATTATGATATAAAGGAAAGATAATCAGAGCTTTTGTCGCCACAGAGCTGTGAATATAAAAAAGGTGTATTGCCTACTACCTAAACTATATTTCACAACATTAAAAAAAACATAAAAATTAACCAGAAAAGAAAGCTGGATGTAAGGGACTAAATCACTAAAAGAAAAAGGAAGATAAAACTTTAATCTAAAGAGGAGTTATGAAAATAATCAAGAAAAAGTCCCCACACCTTTTGGAACTTCATGTCCGAATTAAGAAGTGAATAATGAATCTTTTCAAGGTCTAAGGCAGGGCATAATGTCTCTCAGCCATTGAGCATGAGTGGGTGGGGCAACATTCTCCGCCTAAGACATCTCCAACTAAATGTCTAGCCAAAAGAGAGGCAAAAGACAATGTTCGCCGTTTAGTCGGACTCAAACGCGTGTCAACTTCACCCAAAATGCCAAAAAGAGCAACCAAATAGTTAGGTTCTAAATAGCAGTTAAGGGTATGGGATTAAAGTTAAAAAGATATCTCTCCAAAATGTCTCCAAACTGGGACAAGCCTAATACATGTGGATAAGAGAAGCCTCGCCCACTATACACTTGTCACAAAAGGGACTAATATCAGAATAGAACATATACATATATTGAAGAAATTTTTTAGAATGTGCAAAAAACAGAAATACTGTATATTAAAAATAGTAAGGTAGGATCCAAGGATTCACTGTCCATTTAGGAATCGGATGGCAGAGGGGCAGAAGCTGTTCCTGAATCACTGAGTGTGTGCCTTCAGGCTTCTGTACCTCCTTCCTGATGGTAACAGTGAGAAAAGGGCATGCCCTGGGTGCTGGAGGTCCTTAATAATAGATGTTGCCTTTCTGAGACACTGTTCCCTAAAGATGTCCTGGGTACTTTGTAGGCTAGTACCCAAGATGCAGCTGACCAGATTTACAACCTTCTGCAGCTTCTTTCAGACCTGTGCAGTAGCCCCTCCATACCAGACAGTGATGCAGCCTGTCAGAATGCTTTTCATGGTACTATAGAAATTTTTGAGTGTATTTGTGACATGCCAAATCGCTTCAATCTCCTAATGAAGTATAGCTGCTGTCTTGCCTTCTTTATAACTACATCGATATGTTGGGATCAGGTCAGATCCTCAGAGATCTTGACACCCAGGAACTTGAAACTGCTCACTCTCTCCACTTCTGATCCCTCTATGAGGATTGGTATGTGTTCGTTCATCTTACCCTTCCTGAAGTCCACAATCAGCTCTTTCGTCTTACTTACATTGAGTGCCAGGTTGTTGCTGCGACACCACTCCACTAGTTGGCATACCTCACTACTGTACGCCCTCTTGTCACCACCTGAGATTCTACCAACACTGGTTGTATCATCAGCAAATTTATAGATGGCATTTGAGCTATGCATAGCCACACAGTCATGTGTATATAGAGAGTAGAGCAGTGGGCTAAGCACACACCCCTGAGGTGCGCCAGTGTTGATTATCAGCGAGGAGGATATTTTATCACCAGTCCACACAGATTGTGGTCTTTCAGTTAGGAAGTTGAGGATCCAATTGCAGGAGGACATACAGAGGCCCAGGTTCTGCAACTTCTCAATCAGGATTGTGGGAATGATGGTATTAAATACTGAGCTATAGTCGACAAACAGCATCCTGACCTTGGTGTTTGTGTTTGGTCTAAAGCCATGTGGAGAGCCATTGAGATTGCATCTGCCATTGACCTATTGTGGCAATAGGCAAATTGCAGTGGGTCCAGGTGCTTGCTGAGGCAGGAGTTCAGTCTAGTCATGACCAACCTCTCAAAGCATTTCATCACTGTCGATGTGAGTGCTACTGGGTGATAGACATTAAAGCAGCCCACATTATTCTTTATAGGCACTGGTATAGTTATTGCCTTTTTGAAGCAAGTGGGAACTTCCGCCCGTAGCAGTGAGAGGTTGAAAATGTCCTTGAATACTCCTGCTAGCTGTTTGGCACAGGTTTTCAGAGCCTTACCAAGTACTCCATTGGGACATTCTGCCTTGTGAGGGTTCACTCTCCTTAAAGGCAGCCTATCATCGGCCTCTGAGATGGAGATCACAGGGTCATCAGGTGCAGCAGGGATCTTCACAGCTGTAGTTGTATTCTCCCTTTCAAAGTGTGCATAGAAGGCATTGAGTTCATCTGGTAGTGAAGCATCACTGTTGTTACAAGACCACAGGTTTCGTTCACTGTGGATTGTCACTTTAAGAGACGCTTGGATGAGGCGGGACTATGATATCAGTACGACATGCTGTGACAGACCACTGGGACCTTCAGTTTGTAAGGGGGGGGGAGAGGGAGAGGGAGAGGGAGAGGGAGAGGGAGAGGGAGAGGGAGAGGGAGAGGGAGAGGGAGAGGGAGAGGGAGAGGGAGAGGGAGAGGGAGAGAGAGAGAGAGAGAGAGAGAGAGAGAGAGAGATAGAGATAGATAGATAGATAGATAGATAGATAGATATGCTGTTGGAACTTCAGCTTGTCACTGCTATGGTTTGGAACTCTCCCTGGCCCAAAAAATTGGGGTGATCTCGGCACACAGTGCACAACAGATGTGTCACTGTCACTTCGTATAATCCATATGTGTGGATTTGTTGGAGTATCCTGTGGTATCACTTTTCTTGGCCCTTACCTGGAATCCGGGTGTTATGTGGTAACCACTTGAAGACCATATTCCTGTGACTGTCACCTGGTGATATTTCTATGTGGATTTCGGAACGACTCGACAGATAAGATCTTCGGCGACTGTCATTTCGTTTACCCAGTATGGAATTATGATGTAGTGGCCATTACAGAGAGTTGGCTGGCACCAGGGCGGGAATGGATCCTCAACATTCCTGGATTTCAGTGCTTTAAAAGGGATAGAGAGGGGGGAAAAGGGGAGGAGGGGAGGCATTACTGGTCAGGGATACCATTACAGCTACAGAAAGGGTGGGTAATGTAGCAGGATCCTCTTTTGAGTCAGTATGGGTGGAAGCTAGGAACAGGAAGGGAGCAGTTACTCTATTGGGGGTATTCTAAAGGCCCCCTGGTAGCAGCAGAGATACAGAGGAACAGATTGGGAGGCAGATTTTGGAAAGGTACAAAAATAACAGGGTTGTTATCATGGGTGACTTTAACTTCCCTAATATTGATTGGCACCTGATTAGTTCCAAGGGTTTAGATGGGGCAGAGTTTGTTAAGTGTGTCCAGGATGGTTTCCTGTCACAGTATGTGGACAGACCAACTAGGGGGAATGCCATACTAGATCTAGTACTAGGTAATGAACCGGGTCAGGTCACAGATCTCTCAGTGGGTGAGCATCTGGGGGACAGTGACCACCACTCCCTGGCGTTTAGCGTTATCATGGAAAAGGATAGAATCAGAGAGGACAGGAAAATTTTTAATTGGGGAAGGGCAAATTATGAGGCTATAAGGCTAGAACTTGCGGGTGTGACTTGGGATGATGTTTTGGGAAATGTACTATGGACACGTGGTCGATGTTTAGAGATCTCTTGCAGGATGTTAGGGATAAATTTGTCCCGGTGAGGAAGATAAAGAATGGTAGGGTGAAGGAACCATGGGTGACAAGTGAGGTGGAAAATCTAGTCAGGTGGAAGAAGGCAGCATACATGAGGTTTAGGAAGCAAGGATCAGATGGGTCTATTGAGGAATATAGGGAAGCAAGAAAGGAGCTTAAGAAGAGGCTGAGAAGAGCAAGAAGGGGGCATGAGAAGGCCTTGGCAAGTCGGGTAAAGGAAAACCCCAAGGCATTCTTCAGTTACGTGAAGAACAAAAGGATGACAGGAGTGAAGGTAGGACCGATTAGAGATAAAGGAGGGAAGATGTGCCTGGAGGCTGTGGAAGTGAGCGAGGTCCTCAATGAATACTTCTCCTCGGTATTCACCAATGAGAGGGAACTTGATGATGGTGAGGACAATATGAGTGAGGTTGATGTTCTGGAGCATGTTGATATTAAGGGAGAGGAGGTGTTAGAGTTGTTAAAATACATTAGGACTGATAAGTCCCCAGAGCCTGACGTAATACTCCCCAGGCTGCTCCACGAGGCGAGGGAAGAGATTGCTGAGCCTCTGGCTAGGATCTTTATGTCCTCGTTGTCCACGGGAATGGTACCGGAGGATTGGAGGGAGGTGAATGTTGTCCCTTTGTTCAAAAAAGGTAGTAGGGATAGTCAAGGTAATTATAGACCAGTGAGCCTTACATCTGTGGTGGGAAAGCTGTTGGAAAAGATTCTTAGAGATAGGATCTATGGGCATTTGGAGAATCATGGTCTGAGCAGGGACAGTCAGCATGGCTTTGTGAAGGGCAGATCGTGTCTAACAAGCCTGATAGAGTTCTTTGAGGAGGTGACCAGGCATATAGATGATGGTAGTGCAGTGGATCTGATCTATATGGATTTTAGTAAGGCATTTGACAAGGTTCCACACGGTAGGCTTATTCAGAAAGTCGGAAGGCATGGGATCCAGGGGAAGTTTGGCCAGGTGGATTCAGAATTGACTTGCCTGCAGAAGGCAGAGGGTCGTGGTGGAGAGAGTACATTCAGATTGAAGGATTGTGACTAGTGGTGACCCACAAGGATCTGTTCTGGGACCTCTACTTTTCGTGATTTTTATTAACGACCTGGATGTCGGGGTAGAAGGGTGGGTTGGCAAGTTTGCAGACTACACAAAGGTTGGTGGTGTTATAGATAGTGTAGTGGATTGTCAAAGATTGAAGAGAGACATTGATAGGATGCAGAAGTGGGCTGAGAAGTGGCAGATGGAGTTCAACCCGGAGAAGTGTGAGGTGGTACACTTTGGAAGGACAAACTCCAAGGCAGAGTACAAAGTAAATGGCAGGATACTTGGTAGTGTGCAGGAGCAGAGGGATTTGGGGGTACATGTCCACGGATCCCTGAAAGTTGCCTCACAGGTGGATAGGGAAGTTAAGAAAGCTTATGGGGTGTTAGCTTTCATAAGTCGAGGGATAGAGTTTAAGAGTCGCGATGTAATGATGCAGCTCTATAAAACTCTGGTTAGGCCACACTTGGAGTACTGTGTCCAGTTCTGGTCGCCTCACTATAGGAAGGATGTGGAAGCATTGGAAAGGGTACAGAGGAGATTTACCAGGATGCTGCCTGGTTTAGAGAGTATGCATTACGATCAGAGATTAAGGGAGCTAGGGCTTTACTCTTTGGGGAGAAGGAAGATGAGAGGAGACATGATAGAGGTGTACAAGATAATAAGAGGAATAGATAGAGTGGATAGCCAGTGCCTCTTCCCTAGGGCACCACTGCTCAATACAAGACGACATGGCTTTAAGGTAAGGGGTGGGAAGTTCAAGAGGGATATTAGAGGAAGGTTTTTTACTCAGAGAGTGGTTGGTGCGTGGAATGCACTGCCTGAGTCAGTGGTGGAGGCAGAAACACTCGTGAAGTCTAAGAGACTACTAGACAAGTATATGGAGGAATTTAAGGTGGGGGGGTTATATGGGAGGCAGGGTTTGAGGGTCAGCACAACATTGTGGGCTGAAGGGCCTGTAATGTGCTGTACTATTCTATGTTCTATGAATCTGTGGAATTCTTCATAATTACCTTCTCTCTACATTTTTGTGTGGATTTGCAAATCTCTCTCCTCACTTAGTCTGTGGATTACTGTACTTTTCAAGTTTGCCATCTTAAAAGTATTCCTAAACTTGACTGTTTCGGAGCCTCACACACATTTACACGTATAACACTGTTAACTGTTAACACTGTTTGACTTTCTATGTTATGAGTAGATACTAATAAAGATAGTGGTTTTAACATTAAAACCTGACTTAAGGTGCTGGTACGTAACACTGCCATACGATTGAGTTTCGCTTTATAGGAAGTAATGTCTTGCAGACCCTGCCTGAGTTGCCATGCATCCTATGTCACCTCCAAACTCATTCAAAATTGTCTCTTCACCCTTGAAATAGCCTTCCACAAATCATACCTGGTTTTCTGGTACAGGTCTGGGTCGCCAGACTTGAATGCCACAGATCTGGCCTTCAGCAGATGATGTACCTCGTTGTTCATCTGTGGCTTTTGGATTGGGAACGTACAGCAAGTCTTTGTAGGCACACACTCATCCACGCAGGTCTTAATGAAGTCGGTAACGACTGCAGTATACTTATCCGGGTTCGAAGATGAATCCCTGAATACAGTCCAGTCCACCGATTCAAAGCAGTCCTGTAAGCGCTCCTGTGCTTCCTCTGTCCATACCTTTTTGGTCCTCACTGCTGGTGCTGCAGTCTTCAGTCTCTGCCTCTACTCAGCGAGTAGAAGTTCAGCCGGGTGATTGGACTTCCTGAAGTGAGAGCGTGGGATAACACAGTCGGCATTCTTGATGGTGGTGTAACAATGGTCCAGTGTGTTTTTCCCTCCCATATTGCAAGTGATTTGTTGATGGTAATTGCTTAGTGATTTTTTTCAGACTGGCCTGGTTAAAATCTCCCAAAACGATAGTGAAGGCGTTAGGGTGCGCTGTTTCATGCATGTTGATCCCATTGCTCAGATCATCTAAAGCCTGATTGACATTGGCCTGAGGTGGAATGTAAACTGCTACCAAAATGACCCCAGAGAACTCTCATGGTAAGTAAAAAGGAGTGCACTTAACTGCTAGATATTCCAGGTCTGGCGAACAGAATTGGGACAACACTGATATATTTGTGCACCAAGAAGAGTTGATCATGAGGCATACTTCTCCACCTCTGCTTTTGAGAGACTCTATAGATCTATTCTGACGGTGTATAGTAAACCCATCGATCTGAATTGTTGCATTTGGTACGGAAGGGGTTAACAAAGATTCCGTGAAACAAAGGACACATGTGGCCCTAATGTCCCTCTGATTCAGCACTCTAGCTCTGAGATCATCAATTTTATGCACCAGAGACTGCACGTTTGCCAGCAAGATAGTTGGTATAGGGAGCTTAAAACCCTGTTTCCTAAAACACACTTGTAACCATGCTCTATACCCACGCTTCCTCCGAGGTATCCCACGTGGACGCTTCTAATCAAAATCGGTGTTGTTTCCGTCAGTTTTAAGCAGCAATGGTTCATTTAAACGCATTAAGACATCTTTGTTGACTCTGCTGACCTTGGAAGCAGTTGTGCTTTTTAGCTGTATCAGGCTGAAATGCGCCTAGGCGGGAGCCTGGGGGTGGGTGGGGGGCGCAGGTACACAAGAGCTGAGTAAATCTTCCACCCCCAGGAACCACACAGTCGGTGAGTTGCAGGACAAGGGACAGACAAGAGAGTGAGTAAGCCCCCTTAGCGATAGACAGGAGGGTCAAATAACTAGGCATCCTAACTCTAGACAGAAAAATGTAATGTGGGAACCAAGGCCCCTTAAACCTTTTCTAATTATAGTGGACTCTAACATTTCCAGGTTTAAAAGATGCCCTAATGAGGATGTTCAATTGGACAGCTTTCCGGGATCCAAATTCATCTATGCCATTGCTTTCTTGGAAAAGTTAGAGCCTCAGCGAGAAACTCAGAAGGTTATCTTTTCCTTTGGAAAAAACAACAGATCACATAAACCAATGACAGCAACTAAACAGCTTCAGCAACTACTAAGAATGGCCAGTATTAAATTTCCCCATGCCAGTATCTGGGTGCTAGAATTAAACTTTAGCCACAGATTGACAGCGGCAAACGAGCAACCCTGGGCCAACTAAACAAGGTTATTAGCATTAAGAATTATATCCCTGCAATCCCTGCGAGGCAGTTTAAAATATACACAGACCATGTACGTTGGAGAGAGAACACAGCCCTGACCATAGTCAAGAGGTGGATGCAGGCTTTAAACTAGAGTGGAGACAAAGCCGTGAGAGGCAGGGTCCACGACTGGGAGATACCATCGTGAACCTTTCCCGTACGGTCATCCCTACAGAAACCCAGGAAAAGGTTCTGAACAGGGGCCTCACTTTTGTACTGACTGCAAAACTCCATAAGGTACAGAATGAGAAGGACTAGGCTAAATGCTATAGGAAAATGGTTCTCGTAGATTTTTTTGGCAAGTCAGAGGGTAGAAGGACCTCTTTCACCCCTCCCTCAGACTGGATGTCCAAGAGGAGGGCGATGGCAGAAGTGGTTTTAGAATTTGAGAGCACACTGGATGAGATAATGGAGAGGGAGAGAGAGGTACAGGATAAACCCTATCTAACTGGGAAGGAGAGAGCAGCCCTGAAAGAGCTGAAGGAAAGCAAGGATATTGTTATCAAACCAGCGGATAAAGGGAACAGCATCATTATCATGGACAGAAAGCAATACCTGTTTGAGGCACACAGACAATTAAACAACATGGAACACTACACTGAACTAACAAAACCCATATACTGGGAAACACACACAGAAATTAGGAACATTTTGGAAGAACTGGAAAGGACTAGATACCTCGAAGAGAAGCAGGTGGAGTACCTGACAGGGATACAGCCACGAGCAAGTGAGTTTTATATTCTCCCCAAAATACACAAGAACACAAACTCATTGACTGTTCCGGGAGAAATACCACCCGGCAGGCCCATTGTGTCAGACGGCAGCAGCAAGTCATACAGGATAGCAGAGTACATTGATGCCTTCCTTAACCCACTATCGCAGAGACACTCCAGCTACATCAAGGACACATACCACTTCATCTGGGTAGTCAATTCCATGTCAGTGCCTCCTGAGGCCATTCTCTTCACCATGGACGTTGAAAGCCTGTACACCAATATAGAAACGGACAGGGATATAGAGGCAGTGAGGGATATCCTACGGAAGAACCCTCAGCTAGAGAGACCAGACGAGGCCTTGATAGAACTCTTTCACCTCAGCCTAACTAGAAATGACTTTGAATTCAATGATGAATTCTACTTACAAGTCAAGGGCACAGCGATGGGAAAGAATTTTGCTCCAGCCTATGCCAATATATACATGGCAAAGTGGGAGGAGACAGTTTATCCAAAGTGTCCCAAAAAACCCATGTGTCTCTATAGATACCTGGATGACATTTGGGGAGTGTGGACACACTCGGAGGCAGAATTAGAGGAATTCATTCAAATCCTAAACACTCATCATCCATCCATTAAGGTTAAGGCCACAACAAATAGGGAGACATTGATTTCCTGGACACTACAGTATTTAAACTAGCACCAGAAAACTGACATCCCACCCTGCAAAAACTCATTTCAGGGAGGTAGCACCACTATTTCAGGGAGGTAGCACCCCAACACCCACAACCCCATATCACCCCGCTTCTCCCCCCCCACCCCCCCGGTCGACCTCCAAGGGTGTATGTAATACTTTGTTTAGTGATTTTGTCAAATCTGTAAACCAAGTTGGGTATATGCAGCAAACGTGACATTGAAAAATGTACTTATGTTATATTATATTATCATGGAGTCGTTTTTTTTAGTCTATTACAATTTATGCAAGTCACAGGAAGTTTGGCCTCATCACGTAGGACATCAGTAAAGTAGCTCTTTAGCAGCCAGCCAGCTAGTTTAAATAACGTTAGCTATGAGAATGAATGAATGACACCTGTTAAACTCACCTGAACATGTCTCCTACATTTTAACCCACCATGGGCAATAGAAAAGTCACTGTTGCAAACAGTGCAGCGAGCAACACTGTCATTATTTTTGAGGTCGACTGTAAAGCCCGCCCACAGAGAAAACTGATAGGTCTACTTAGCATGAAGAGAGACCAATCAGGATGCTCACTTTCGCTGTCTCTAAAAAAAATCGATTTCCGGGATATTGTATATAATTTCCGGGCATCAGGGAGCCGCTATCAATATGTGGGAAACTCCCGGAACTTCCCGGAGAGGTGGGATGTCTGAGAAAACGGCAGCCAGAAACTAGGCACCAAAGTATTCTTTAAAACCACACACACACACCCCCTCCTACACACAAGGAGCCACCTTCAGAGGTATTGTCAAAGGACAGCTGACCCGGTTTCACCGCATTTGCACTAGGGCAGAGGACTTCCACCAAGCCACTACTATCCTCTTCTCTGCACTTAGACACAGGGGCAACAGCAGACGGAGAGTTAGACACATCAAATCTGACTTTTTAAAAAGTATCACAATTCCCAGACCCCAGAACAACACAACACAGAGACTACCACTGATAACAGGATACATTGGGACAGCGGTGAATATTCACATGGCCGTCAAAACCTACTTTTAAGAACTAAAAGCGGAAGTGGGTTGTGCACGAGGACAATGTGTCTGTTTCAGAATCTGTTTCAGCCTTCAAAAGGGTTAAAAACCTGAGAGACGTACTGGTCAATACCAAATTACAGCCAAACTGTGGGGTGGGAAACTGCAGGACGTGAAAATACCTACCAATCTCAAAAAGCATACACTGTAAAGTGGGCCGAGGTAGAGCAGAGGGTAACTTGTGAACAGAAGAATTTAGTGTATGCAATCCAGTGTAAACAATGCCATATTATATACATGGGGAGACAGGTAACACCTTAAGAACCAGAATCACAGGGTACCTCAATAATATCACAAGAGGAAACCAGAACAGACCAGTTAGTAGGCACTTCCTGCAGCATGGAATGTACTCCTTGGAAATCCTGGGCCTGGAAACTAACATAAACTTTCAAAGAAAAAGAGCAGAGAGAATGTGGATTGAAACACTACAGACATATTCCCCAAATGGCCTAAATGAAGCCTAAGAAGCTAGGCCAGAAAAGAATACTCACTAAAGGGCCAACACTGGACCCAATAATTAACCCTAATAATTGGGATTAGATTGAGAAAACCAGAGCAGGGTGGGAGAGGAGGATCCCCTCCCATCCAGTCAGTTACCCATCCAGAAACAACATTAGGACAGATGACCGTGAAATAGGAAAGGTACATCTTACTTTGGAAATAGAGCCTAACAACTAGCCTCAGAACATAACCTAATTCCCCCAATGGTAACACCTAAATGGAAAAACGAGGTGTGAGAATAGAAATTATAACTCCACAATAGATAACCACTGGGAGGAATAGACTCCAAACAGTCAGTTTGATCCAGATGAAAAACACCAACGTACCCAGACCTAGAAGAGACCACTGATAATCCTATAAAGTAGGGAGACTGGATCGGGCTTAAACCCAACTACAACATCACCTTCATGGCACACCCTCAGCCCCCTTTTAAGACACATAATTTCCCACCAAAACCAAATCTCCACAACCCCCACTCCTCCAGCCGCTCATCCCAACCCCCCAACACGAAATTCCACATTCCCTGGCTGCCCCCATGGAGAAGAATGCATCCCCATCACACAGCCCTACCGTGAAACCTAACATCTTCATCCCCCCTACACACCCCCATAAAGCACTCTTCTCACCGGGGGCCAAGCTCACCCCACATCACTGCCTGCCGCTACCCTACGGATATCCCCCGACCCTACCCTCCATGCTAATCCTAACATCCAAAGGGCCACACACCCAACTAAACCGGACAGCACCCCACATAACCCTAGCCACACTCCCACAAAGGGGCCTATTTAACACTGTGCTCCACCTTCCTCTCCCTCCCCACGGGGAAGCCTGCATCCCCATTCCTCAGCCCTACCCCTAAACCTAACAACTTCACTCCTCCTACATACCCTCATAAACTCAAGCCCTCTCTCCAGCAGGGGGCCAAATACACGCCACTTCACCATCAGTTCAGGTCCTCTTTCAACCCCATACTCTATTGCAAGATCCCACAGCTCCACCTCCCTGCTCTACCCCTAAACCAAACATCACCAACCCTCCTACAGTCCCCCATAAACCCAAGCCTTCTCCCCACCAGGGAGCCAAGTTCACCCCATATCTACAGTTTAACATACCCATGCGACCCCATGGGCATCCCCCAATCCTGTCCTTCACCCTCATCCTAACATCCAAAGGACCACACACCCCAACTAAACCGGACAGCATCCCAAATAACCCTGGCCACACCCCCACAAAGGAGCTTACGTAACACCAGGCCCCACCATACCCTCTCACATCCCCAGCCCTACCCCTAAACCTAACATCTCCAACCCTCCTACACATTCCTGTAAACCCAAGCCCTTTCCCCACCAAGGGGCAAATTCACCCAACATCACCAGCAGTTTGGTTTCTCTTTCAACCTTCCCCCCCTCCCACTGCAACGTCCCGCACCACCCCTCCCTGCACTGCCAGTTCCCACCCCACCTTCCTTTGCCGTGAAACCTCCACCACCATTGCCCAACTCTACCCCCAGTCCTGCCCTTCCCCCCACACTCCCCAAAAAGTTACTGCACAACCTCCAAATCACAGCACCCATTCCCTATATTAACTCCCCACCCCACAACACTCACCATGAGCAATAACCTCACTATCATAACTTAAACACTAGAATGGAAGTTAACAAGGAGAAGATCCCAATAAATGCAAGTGGGGGACCTGGACAGTGACAACGTGGGCCAAAAACAAAGTGGCAGACTGAAGTGATGCTGCATCTCCAGTACGAGATCTACAAACACCAGAGGGATATTTTACCCACTGCCCATGTAATTGCAACCTAACCCTAACCCTAAGGCAGGCCAGATCAAAGTGGCAGGGTTGTGTGACACTGAATCTTGAGTAACGAGATCAAGGAGCACAAGAGGGATGATTCTCCCACTGCCCGCGTACCCTCAACCTAACCTCACAGTGAGAAGTTCTTCATTCTCCCGGTCCACAAAATGCCAGTGAAAAAGCAGAAATACCAACAAGGCGAGAGAGAACTGGTAGGTTAAGCCAAGTTGGGTGCACAGAAAACAAGTCACCACTAAACTCAGTGACAGGGTGGAATGACACTGAGTCTCCAGTAAACACTGTTAATTTAACCCATGCAATCCCAGGCATACAGATGCAAAATAAAGACCAGTGTAAATTTAAAGTAGGGAAGTTTAACTTTATTTTCAGATAAAGCCTGATAACTAGGTCTCAGAACATTCAAATGGTCAAAATAAAACCAAGTAACGAGGTCTAAAATACCCATAACACACCAAATTACATGCTTCTCATAATCTTGGTCCAAGGGATGAACACAAGCCAGCCTGATCAATCCTGACTGGGTTGCCTGTCTAATGATTAAAGACCCGAAACACCAGGTTGCATTACTGATGATGTGTCCCAGTGCACACCTGGATCATTAAGCCAGGTGGTGTCAGACCAGGTTAATGAAAGGCATTGGCCAGATTAAAGTGGCTCCACAACCCAACATACCTCACCACACTAAACTCCACAACCTTATCACTCCCAGCTCCACATATACATTCACCAGCCCTACCCTCAAACCTAATCCTAAAGTCCAAGGGAGCACACAGCCCCACAAACCCTAGGCACACCCTGATTAACCCTGGCCATACCCCCACAAACCCAATAACTTTTGTAAGGAGGAGGAGGAACATCCAATAAAGGCAAGTGTTGATCCTGGTTAATGAAGGCTTGGGCCAGATCAAAGTGGTAGGGTTGCATGATACTGAATCTCAAGTGATGAGATCAAGAAGCACAAGAGGAATTAGTATTGATAGTAAGGCTCTTGGCAGTGTGGAGGATCAGAGAGATCTTGGGGTCCATGCCCAAAGGACACTCAAAACTGCTTTGTAGGTTGATAGTGTTGTTAAGAAGACATGGTGTGTTGGCATTCATCAACCATGGGATTGAGTTGAAGAGCTGTGAAGTAACTTTACAGCTATATAAGACCCGTGTGGGCATGTGGCCAAGTGGTTAAGGCATTGGACTAGTGACCTGAAGGTCGTGAGTTCGAGCCCTAGCCGAGGAACGTGTTGTGTCCTTGAGCAAGGCACTTAATCACACAGTGCTCTGTGATGACACTGGTGCCAAGCTGTATGGGTCCTAATGCCCTCCCCTTGGACAACATCGGTGTCGTGGAAAGGGGAGACTTGCAGCATAGGCAACTGCTGGCTTTCCATACAACCTTGCCCAGGCCTACGCCCTGGAGAGTGAAGACTTTCCAGGTGCAGATCCATGGTCTCGTAAGACCAATGGATGCCTTTTCTTTACTTTATATAAGACCTTGGTCAGACCTCACTTGGAGTACTGGTCACCTCACTATAGGAAGGATGTGGATACTCTAGAAAGGGTGCAGAGGAGATTTACAAAGATGTTGCCTGGATTGAAGAGTGTGCCTAATGAGAATAGGTTGAGTGAACTCTGCCTTTTCTCCTTGGAGCGACGGAGGATGATAGGTGACCTGATAGAGGTGTATAAGATGATAAGAGGCATTGATTGTGTGGATAGCCAGAGGCTTTTTCCCAGGTGTGAAATGGCTAGCACGAGAGGGCATAGTTTTAAGGTGCTTGGAAATAGCTATAGAGGGGATGTCAGAGGTAAGTTTTTCCCTCTGAGTGGGGTGATATGTGGAATGCACTGCTGGCAATGGGGAGCAGGTGGATACAGTAGGGTTTTTTTAGAGAGTCTTAGATAGGTACATGGAGCTTAGAAAAATAGAGAGGGCTAAGGAGTAGGATAATTCTGGGCAGTTTCCAGAGTAGGTTACATGGCCGACACTACATTGTGGGCCGAAGGGCCTGTAATGTACTGTAGATTTCTATGTCCTATCATTAAGTGTAGTATGCCCAATTCTAAGTCGAGTCAACATAATTTCTTCACTACTTGTCTTCCCCTTCTACTATCCTTTGCTGCAACCCTAATCAGTTTAAATCTCCCAGCGCTTCCCCCAGTGGCCACACTGATGTGCCGTGCCGCGGCTGGCCACGTGATGTCGGGAGCCGGCGGCGGCGGCACGGCGCAGCCGTCGTGGGGAAGCGGTGGATCCCGGCACAATGTGGATGATCGGTGTGGCCGCCGCTCTGCTTGTTTGTAGCGGCGCGCTGCCCGTCCCCGGCACACTACGGCGACAAAAACGGGTAAGGAATGATTCGGGCACGGCAGAAGTTCACAGCACGGGGCTATAAGCCCAGCTGTAGCTTCTTCACCAGAGTTAAAGGGGTCTCACTGAACGGCGAACTGGTCTCTGGCTTCTTGTGGTGTTGAGGGTATGTGTGTCTCTGTCCCAACTCTGCCCCGTGCCCGCCCGCCCAGGACACATCGGCCGTTCTTTGGAGACACGAGAGACCTCAGATGCTGCAACTGGGAGCGAGAAATGAGGTGCTGGAGGAACTGGGCGGTGAGGGGGAGTCCTTTGCGTTAGAGAAACAGTCGATGTTTGGGGTCGGGATAGAGTCGAGATAGACCCTCCACTCTCAAATGCTGCCTGGTCCGCCGAGTTCCTCCGGCAGCTTTCTTCTGCCTTGAACGTTCTTTGTTTCTTTGTTCCACTGTATCCCTCCATTGATGGGAGCGGAGCTCTGTGCAGGAGTTGCGGGAGGGACAAGCGCTGACACGCTCCCAGGTATTCGGCAGAACGCAGAGCAGAGAGGGAGAGTGGCGGCAGCACGCCTGACTCTGACCAAGCCGGAGGTTTTCTGCTGACCTCAGGGCTGTGATCCCTAGCAGACTGGAATCGGCACCTCGGAGTGCTCCCTGGGGCTGGTTCAGGGACATGACGGCATGGGAGTGCTGGGGACGGGGTGAGTTACTGGGTCCTCTTAGTAAACAGCAGAGAAGCAAGCCCTTCAGCCCACCGCCGCATACTAACCCTACTTTCCCACCACCTGGTCTACTGCCTTATATCTTGGTGAGTCGTGTCTGTCTGGACAAATCTCTCGTATGAGAGGATCATCCTCCTCCGGCAGTGCCCCGGCAATTCCGATCACCCTCCGGGCACTTGCCAAAGTGAAAAGTTTCCTGCTATCTGCCCTCCCTATAGCTTTTTACACCTCTCCAGCTCCTCCGAACTATCAAGTCTTGTTTGTCCGATATATCCTTGGACATAAAACTGTGGGAGGGATTAAAGGGGTCCATATATGTATTTGGAGGTAGGGGAGGGCGGGGCTAGAGGGCGTAAGGGAGGGGAGGGCGGAGCTAGAGAGTGAGGGATTCACAGGCAGCAGGGAGGGTGATACAGATGGGAACATTAGAAGGGGAGAGGGGAAGGGAAGAAGGGTGAGGCTGAGAAGACAGATGAGGAAGAAGGGGAGTACAAATTCTGGAGGAATGTGGGTTTGCATAGAGAGAGTAGGATAAATGGGAATAATGGGGATATGGGGTGCAGAGGAACCCTTTCTCCCTGCTGCAAGCTTTACAGGTGTTCACTGCTTTGTCTCTGCTCACTGTGTCTCCTCTGCCTGTCTCTTTTATTAAAATTCTTAACCAGACTCTAGTTAACACCAGCCTCTTGAACATTGCAGGACTGGCTGCAGAAGCTGAACTTTCATTCTCCAGCGCCAAGGGACGAGAGGCATTTGCAGCCTTTGACTGGTGGTCTGTTCCTGTCAAATGTTCCTATGTTCCGGCACCGTGCCGAGGAAGAGTCGGGTCCGGTGAACCCTCTCCGCTGCGGTGTCCCCGACCCACCCCCAGTGAAGTCTGGCCGCAGCTGGCGTGGTGATGCCACACGGAAGCGGCGTTTTGTCATTTCAGGAGGAAGATGGAAGAAAACTGATCTGACCTACAAGTAGGAGATCACTTGCATTCCAGGGGCTTCTGAACTGGTTTTGTATATTACAGTATTTATTCTAAGCATTTCTTGCGGATTTACGAAAACACTAATGGTTGACAGGAATATTCCAGATATTAATCTTTTCAACCTCTCACTTATTAGGACTGAATTCTGCCCATTTTACCAAATTCATCGATATTATCTGCTGTTTCAGTCAATCTTCCTCACTATCCACATTATTGTCAATTTTTGTCATCTGCAGACATAGTTATATTTACATATGTAGCCACATTGTTAATGTATATGACAAATGGTGACAATACCTGTGATATATAGCAAATTTCAGTCACAATTCAACCCTCCACCAGCTCACTCTGCCAAGTTAACATTGAATACAATTTGTCAGCTCACCATGGGTTGTAACCTTTAGGAACTTCTTTCCATGTGGGACTAAGATTTATCATATCTAAATTCGTAAAATATTTTATTATTGTCACATATTCAGAGGTACAGTGAAAAACTTCATTTTGCCTGGCATTCATCAATGTATTGAGATGGCATGAGAGAAAAGTATAAAGGAATAAAGTCTTACAGTTTTAGCAAAAAGTGCAGGTGCAAGACCACTTCTATGGTACATTGATACAATTTGTTCAGGATCAAAGGGAATGTGCCAGATTTTTTTACCCTTCTGAGGAAGTCTATGCTTTCTGGACCTTAAGTCAGTGTGGTATGACCAGGGCAGGCTACTGGTGATGTTCATTCCTAGGAACTTGAAACTCTCAACCCTCTTGATCTCAGAAAACTTAGTGTAAGCAGGAACATGTGCATGACTCCCCTCCCTGAATTCAATGACCGGCTCTTTAATTTTGTTGACCTTAAGGGAAAGATATTGTCATGACACCGTGTCACTCGGCTCTCTGTCTTCTTTCTTTACTCTGACTCTGGTAGTTTCATCTGCACTCCTGGAGCAGAATTTGCCCACACGGTCATGTGTGTTTAGGGACTAAAGTGAGGGCTGAGGACACGGCCTTACCATGTTGAGGATAATTGTAGCAGAGGTGTTGCTACCTATCCTTACTGATTGTGGTCTATTTGTCAGGGAGTCAAGGATCCAGTTATAAAGGGAGCTTTGAGTCCCAGGTCAAGGAGTTTAGTATACATAAAGTTGTTTAAAAAGGCAGCCAGGGATAATCCTGGAAGCTTTTGACCTCAATTAAGTTTCATGTCACTGGAAAAAAATTCTTAGGGATATGATTTAAGAGCATTTGGAAAACTATGGTCTAATTAGGGAGGGTCAGCATGTCATAGTGTGAGGCTCACCCAGAAGATTAAGATCCATGAGATCCATGGTGAATTGGCCATTTGGATTCGGATCTAGTTTGCCATTGGAATCAGGGTAGTGGTCGAAGAAACTTGTTCTAGCTGCAGGTCTGAGATTACTGGTGTTCTGCAGGGTTCTGGACTGAGACCTCTACTGTTTGTGATGAATATAAATGACCTGGACGAAAATGTAGGTGGTTGAGTTAGTAAGTTTGTAGATGATATGAAGCTTGGTGGTGTTGTGGATAGTGTAGAAAACTGGAAAAGAATACAATAGAATATAGATTAGTTATAGATGTGGGTGGAGACATGGCAGATGGAGTTTAACCCAGCCAAATGTGACGTGTTGCACCTTTGTAGGTCAAATGTAAAGAGACAGTACACTGTTGAGGGCATGTCAGTGCAGTGTTAATAAGCAAAGGGATCTTGGGGTCCAAGTTCATTGCTCCCTGAAAGTGACTACACAGGTTGATAAGGTGGTTAGAGAACATATGGATTCTTGCCTTTATTAGTTGAGGCATTGAGCTGAAAAGTCAGGAAGTCATGTTGCAACTGGTATGCGGACCTGGTTGCCCCCGTTATGGGAAGGATGTAGAGGCTTTGGAGAGGGTGCAGAAGTAGTTCACCTGGATTAGAGTGCCTGCGCTATAACGATAGGTGGGACAGACAGGGTTGTACTCCCTCAAGAGGGAGAGGCTGGATGGGGATCTGTTAAAGGTTTATAAGATTATAAGAGGCATAGATATAGTTGCCAGTTTTTCCGAGAGTTGATATGTCTAATACATGCATTTAAGGTGAGAGGGGTAAGTTCAAAGAGGGGCAGGTTTTTTTTTACACAGAGTTATGGATGCCTGGAATGTGCTGTCTGGGATGGTGGTAGAGACCTACATTAGGGACTTTTAAGAGACATTTAAAGCACAGGAATGTGAGGGAAATGGAAGGATATGGACATTGTGTAGGCAGAAAGGATTAGTTTAATTGGCTATTTGATTACTAATTTAATTGGTTAGACACAGCATTGGGCTGAAGGGCCTGTTCCTGTGCTGTACTGTTCTATGTTCTAAATACTAAATATCCAGACTACATTGACCACAATGCCTCCATCAATA
The DNA here is from genome assembly GCF_030028105.1 of Mobula birostris. NCBI lineage: Eukaryota > Metazoa > Chordata > Chondrichthyes > Myliobatiformes > Myliobatidae > Mobula > Mobula birostris. The sequence continues at coordinate 55,780,084 of NC_092394.1, forward strand.
CCTCTGGGGAAAATTCCATAATATTGATTAAACAGAAGGATCTCACATTGACTAAATGCTTAATCCGTGCTTCTCCAATTGTGGATTAATCGTGCCCCTCAGTTGTTTCCATTAACGTCCAGGCTGCTGACACTGTACTCATCAGTCATTACATACCTGGCTTATTGCTGCTACCCTTTTTGAATAAAGATTTCATACTTGCTATCATCTAGTCGTTTTCCACCACCTGTTTTTGGTGAAAATTTAACTTCTCTGTTGGGGCTACCTCTGTCTCCTCCTTTGCCTCCCCCAGTAACCAAGGATACATCTCATCAAGTCTTGGAGATTTATCTGCCTTTAAGACCATAAGATATAGGAGCAGAATTAGGTCATTTGGCCAATCAAATTTCCTCTGCCATTTCATCATGGCTGATTCAATTTTCTTCTCTCCCTAATCTCCTGCCTTCTCCACATTTCCCTTCATGCCCGACCAATCAAGAATCTATCAACCTCTGCCTTAAATATGCGTAAAGATTTGGTCTCCAAATAATTCTGCAGGTTCACCACTCTCTGGCTAAAGAAATTCCTCCTCCTTTCCTTTCTAAAAGGACACCCTTCTATTCTGAGCTGTGTCCTCTAGTCTTGGACTCTCCCACCATAGGAAACATCCTCTCCACATCCACTCTATCAAGGCCTTTCACCATTTGATAGGTTTCAATGAGGTCACCACTTATCACTCTGCATTCTAGTGTCTGCAGGCCCAGAGCTATCATGTGACAAGCCATTCAATTCTGGAATCATTTTCGTGAAACTCCTTTGAACTCTGTCCAGTTTCAGCACATCCTTTCTAAGATAAGGGGCCCAAAACAGCTCGGAATAATCCAAGTGAGGCTTCATCAGTTTATAAAGTCTCAACATTACATCCTTGTTTTTATATTATAGTCCTTTGGAAATGAGTGTTAAGTCATTAAGACATCTTTTTAAATCATAAAATGTTTCAGAATTTGACCATTCCCCTCACTGAATCCTCCAAGTAAAAGTTCTCTCCTTATTCAATACAGTGAGAGGTATTTATCTAAAACCTCACTGACATCTTCTGGTTCCACGGGTAGGTTGGCATTTTGGTCCGTCATGGCCCCATTCTTTTTCTGGTTGCTTTCTTTCTCTTAGTGTGGTGCAAAATGCTTTAGGATTTTCCTTTATCTTGTCTGCCAGAGATATTTCTCACACCATCCTTCACCTCCAATTTTCTTTTTTTAAGTACATCCTTGTATTCTACTTCTATGTTTCCCCCTCACCTGCCATGAGGTTAATTTCTTTTATCCTTTTCCTATCCCGCAATATACCTTGGCAGTCAAGGCTCCCAGGAAGATCTTTTTCACTCTTGTGGGGGCACGTTGTCCCTGAACACACATTATATCAGTGTGGACCCTACTGCAAGTGGTGTACATGTATCTACTTATGTCTCTGGGCACATCTTCAGTGATGTTCCTGGAATTATCAGGTGTTTCGGGTCTTTCAACATCATACACCCTCCTGCAGGTGACCCAGCCGGGGCTGATCAGACCCCAGCTTGTGTCCAGATGGCTAGCTACTTATGACTCCATGGCTCCCCTCTTTTGAGCCACAGCCATCTTGAGGCCCTCTCTGCCACATCGGTGGTACTGCGAATTGCTCTCCTCTTCCTCTCTCCCTCGATGCCCAAATTGCTGAAGGTTCTGGCTAAAGAATGGGCTGCAAATCCCCTACAACCAACCTCCACTGGAAGACACCTCGCTCTCCATCCAGCCTGCTGAAAGATCATTTTTGGTTGGTTATATTGAAATCTGTCTTCAGCTCTTAATTTTTGGACAGCCTTCATCTCTTTCCATAACTCTTCAAATTTACAAAATTAGAGTCATTATCTCCAAAGAGCTCTCCTCTGCCCAATTATTGCTCTTTTTCTCATAAGAGAGTCATGGAGTGTTACAACATAGATACATTAATGCCTTGCTATACTAATCCCAAATGCCTGCATTAATTCCATATCTCTCTATGTCCAGATCATTCAACTTGTCCAATCACCTCTTAACTCATTGTTACTATCCCTGCCTCCATCACCTCCTTTGGCAGTTCATTCCACATGCCAACTACTCTTTCTATGAAAACCTTGCACCTCAGATCCCCTTTAAAAATTTCTCCATCCCACTTTAAACCTGTGCCCTCTGAGAATCACCCTTACTATGGGGAATAGTCATTGGCTACATATCCTATCCATGCCTTTCATAATTTTATAAACCACTATCAGGTTTCTGCTCCAAAGAAAATAATCCAGGTTTGTCCAAACTCTCCTTGCACCTAATACCCCCTAATCCTTGCAACGTGCTGATAAACCTCTTCTTCACCCTCTCCAAAGCCTCCACGTCGTTTCCGTAATGGAGCAACAAGAACTGGCCACAATACTCTAAATACAGGCTAACTAAAGTTTGTGTCTAATTGGCTAGCTTACCCTAGATCATGTGTGATATAACCTTATGGTCTAGCCTTCCAAGAAAGTCCTTGTCAAAAGTCTTTCTAAAGTCCATGTGGACAATGTGGTCTGTAGCCTTGACTCGTTAATCCTTTTGGTTGTCGCTTCAAAAAAAAAGGGATTCAAATTGGAGAGAAATAATTTCCCATACACAAAGCTCTGCTGACTATTTCTAATCAGTCAGTGTCTTTCCAAATACAAATATATTCTGTCTCTTAAAATCAGTTCCTATCACTGATCTACAGTCAGCAGTCTAATTTGTCAGACTATCTGGGCACTGGTTCAAAAAGCTATCCTGGATACCAAGGAAAATTCACACTAAACTGAACTCAATTAATGCAAGAGAAGATGAAATCACTCCATAGTTGTTGCAAAACTTTACTGACATGAGCTCATTTGAAGAGCCTTCAAGGATATCTTTCATTAATGCAGTAATGATTTCTTTAATCAGAATTACCAGTAGTCCCTGCACTCTCCTACTATACATCCCCATTACTCATGAGGGCTTTTCAGTCAAGCTCCAATAATCGGACTCACTGGAGTCTAAAATGGTGTCATTGTCAGATCTTCAAGATAATGGGATATTATTTCCAATAAAACACTAACGAACAAAATTTAACTTTGTTCTTTTATGTGTTACACAGCATAACAAGAGGACATGAGTTGAGGGCTAAAGGGCAAAAGTTTAGGGGTAACATGAGGGGGAACTTCTTTACTCAGAGTGGTAACTGTGTGGAACAAGCATCCAGCAGAAGTGGTTGAGGCAGGTTCGATGTTGTCGTTTAAAGTTAAGTTGGATAGATATATGGACAGGAAAGGAATGGAGGGTTATGGACCGAGTGCAGGTCGGTGGGATTAAGTTTGGCACGGACTAGAAGGGCCGAGATGGCCTGTTTCTGTGCTATAATTGTTATATGGTTATGTTTATAACAATATTTACCTGACTCATCATGGAATTTGAAAGAGAATTGGAACTAGTCCCTGAAGATTGGAAATTGGGTGGAGAGGTTCTGGGACTGCTGGAGACAGTGCAGAAAATTTGACCTGGGGCATGAAGAGGGAATGCAGAGCCCCAGGGGGAGTACAGGATCCTGGTCGCAGGGCAAAGTGAGGGAGCATTGGATTTCTGAGCAGTTGGAGAACATTTTTCAAGAGTTTCACTGTAAACCCTGGAATGTTGAGTTGCCAATCTGACAGATTTTTGTCTCCGATGACAATATCTTGTTCCCAGGTGCAGATCAATGCTCTCAATTCACCTGCCTTATTCACAGTCACCTTGCACTAAAATAGAAGTAGTTATGCCTTCTGCTGCTCCTGTGTTCTCTATCACACCCACATCTGCTCTGTCTGGTGAACTGTCTCAATTCTGCTGTTCTATCTGACACAGGGTAGCAGAGCAGTGTGCATCTATCTCAGAGGTCCAGGCTTAATTCCATCTTCTAGTGTGTCTGTGGAGGTTACACATTCTCCTTGTGATCCCATTGGGGGCTTTAGTTTCCTCCCACATCCCAAAGGCATGCAGGTTGGTGGGATAATTAACCACTTAACTTACCCCAGGTGGTCAATTACAAAAATGGGAGGGAATGGGCCACATGAAAAGTTAGTCGGGGAATAGAATTGCTATATTCGCCAGAATGAACTTGGTGAGTCAGATTGTCTCTTGTAATGCCATCTCTCCTGTTATGTTTTGTAACTTCAAAATATTAAACTAATTCAAAGGAAATTACAGGAGTCTGGGATTGTAGGTCTAACTTTGTCTTTACTTTAGGTGAGTCATGCATGTATCACATGGTAGCATGATGATGGATGCAATTCACGTATTTATTGTTGTACACCATAATGAATTGTTTAAACAAACAAGAATGACAAATCAACCAATATACTCTATATACAAGATTATTCAAATATTATTGTAACATTACATATACAACATTCTGCCCTGCTTAGCTATAAATTCTAACTCAACAGAGAATGCATCTCAATACACATTATATAATACAACTACTATATGCAGACATCCACAGCATAGTAAATTTTTAAATTGTCCCATTCAGACCTGAAGATTTAGTCTCTGTGAGAGATTTCTTACTCTTGTGGGATGTCTTTCTAGATCAGGAGGATCACTCTGATTAACAGGTGAGACTTGTGGCTGTGAAACAATCTCAGGTTCTGGGGCCTCTGTGGTAGTTTTAGGAGTTGACAGAGACTGCAGAAAGTGGTTCTAACAGCTTGGATAACTTTCTTCACCTTTCTTTTTCTTCTGGTTTATGCATCTGGATCTTGAGCTGGTGCATTTAGTTCACTGGAGTATTCTCTTATTAATCCTTCTATTGCTATCTTTACACTCTGATCTCTCCCGAAAATGGATGGATCTCCAATCAAGTTGTAATTGTCTCAACCATATGTCCCCACAATGCTGGTCCTCTTGTTTTTACCACATACAAGCTCAATGTGGTTTGTTGGCTGTGTATTTCAGTGTCATAAAAGTCGTTCCCACGGAGTTATCTTTTCTCCAGTAAAAGATCTTAGTTGGATATCTGCAGGCTTCAGCTTAATATCCTGGAAATGCCTCTCAAACTCTTTTTATGGAATGACCTAAACAGCTGAACCAGTGTCCAATTCCATTTTAATTAATTGGCTGTTCACTTAGGTTGCAAGCCATTGTCTGTTGTTAGCTTTCACATTGTAAATCTCAAGGCTACACAGTCCTGTGTCACTCTCATCATTATCAGCATGTAGATTCGTGCTCTTTTTTTGAAACTGCAAGCTGACTTTTTTTTCTTTTACTCCTCTGTGTAGTCCATTTATTTTGTTTGCCTGACGTGCTCTTTCTGTGTGTCCTACTTTGTTGTATTTTCTGCAAGTTTTGCCTTTAAGTCTGCATTGGTCTGGAGTGTATAAGCCCCTGCCACAATGGTAACTCAATTTGTTCAACCAGGCCAGTTTCTGTTTAGACATTGCAATTTTGTTCATGCTCACTTTCATTCCTGACTGCAACTATCTGCAGTTTCCATTGAAACAGTGGTATCATTAAGCCTATTATTGAACTGACAATGCTCAGACTAATTCTTCAATTCAGGGTGGGTACCCTGAAATGCACTCCACTACTTTTTGTTTCCACTTATGAAACCTAAAGCATTCTGCAATCAACAATGGTTTTGGTTCCAAATGTTCCTGCATTACTTTGACAACAATGCTCATTTCTGCTAGTTTGATTGGAGAAGTCAAACTTTGAAGCAAACAGTATGCCTTTAAACTCAATGCACTTAGCAAAATATTTTGAAGGAAATTAAATAACCAATTTGCTTAGTATGTATGAGCCAGTTATCTCTTGTGGAATCAAACAAGCATTTTTTCCAATGTAGCCAACTATTTCTACTCTCCTTTTATGATTATTATCACCCAGACTCACTCTTTAAGAATCAGTAAATTCTTCCGTTTTCCAATTGGGGGAAAAAAAAACTCAACTGTTTCTGCATGTGCATTTTTTACTCACGGTTCCTTGTTGCATTTTTATTTTAGTTCAAATGTCTTGCTGTTCTACAATAGGTCAATAGTCATCTTGGGTTTGTTTTAAAAATACCTTGTCACCAATGTTATGTTTTGTAAATGAAAACATTAAACTAATTCAAAGGAAGTCACTGAGTCTGGGAATGCGGGTCTAACTTCCTGTTTACTTTAAGCGAGACATGCACATATTATATGGTAGTGTTATGATATGTGTAATTCATGTATTTATACAAACAGTAATGAAGTATTTAAATGAACAAGAATGCTTAATCAGCCACTATATGTAAGAGATTAGTCAAATATTAAATACACAACACCTCCCCCTCAAATAGAGGTGTAATAAGACCAAAAAACCGTAAGATATTGGAGCAGAATAGGCCATTTTGGCCTCTCAAGTCTGCTCCACCATTTCTTCATGGCTAATCCATTTTTCCTCTCAGCCCCAATCTCCTGCCTTCTCCCCATATCCCTGACTAATCAAGAATCTATCAACCTCTGCCTAACACTAACCCTAACCCAATGATTTGACCTCCACAGCCACCCATGGCAACAAATGCCACAGATTCACGACTCTCTGGCTAAAGAAATTCATCCAATCTTCATTCTAAAAGAACGCCCCTCTATTCTCTTATATATAATGGCTGATATAATCTCTGGTCTCAGACTCACCCACAAAAGGAAACGTCCTTTCCACTACACTCTAGTGAGGCTTTTCAACATTCAACAGGTTTTTGTGAACCTCCTTTGAACCCTCTTCAACGTCAGTACCTTCTTTCTTAGATACGGTGGCAAAACTGCTCACAGTACTCCGTGAAGCCTCACCAGTGCTTTATAAAGCCTCAACATTATATCCTTGCTTTTATATTCTAGCCGTCTCAAAATGAATGCTAACTTCTCATTTGCCTTCCTCACTGCTAACTCAACCTGCAAGTTAACCTTCAGGGAATCTTACACAAGGACTCCCAAGTCCCTTTGCGCATCAGATTTTTGAATTTTCTCTCCTTTTACAAAATAGTCTACTGTTTTATTTCTTTGACCAAAATATATGATTATACACTTCCCCCAACACTATATTCCATCTGCCCCTTCTTTGCCTGTTCTCCTAATCTGTGTAAGTCCTTCTGTAGCCCTTCTATGTCCTCAATCCACCTATCTTCCTATTGTCCATAAACTTGGCCACAAAAGCATCAATTCCGTCATCCAAGTCATTAACATGTAGTGTAAAAAGAAGCAGCCCAACATAAACCCTTGTGGAACACCACTGGTCACCAGCAGCCAACCAGAAAAGGCTCCATTTATTCCCACTCTTTGCACTCTGCCAATCAGCCACTGCTTTATCCATGCTAGACTCTTTCCACAATACCATGGGCTCTTAACTTGTTAAGTAGATACATGCACCTTAGACCATAAGACATAGGAGTAGAATTAGGCCATTCAGCCCATCATGGCTGATCCTGGATCCCACTCAACCCTATACACCTGCCTTCTCCCCATATATTTAATACTCTGACTGATCAGGAATCTTTCAACTTCTGTCTTAAATATACCCACGGACTTGGCCTCCACCACAGTCTGGCAGAGCATTCCACAGATTCAGTACTCTCTTGCTTTAAAAAAAAGTCCTCCTTACCTCTGTTTTAAAGGGTTGCCCCTCAATTTTGAGGCTGTGCCCTCTAGTTCTGGATACCCCCATCATTGGAAACATCCAATCCACGTCCATCTTATCTAGTCCTTTCAACATTCTGTAGGTTTCAATGAGAACCCCCCCCCCCGCCCCTGCATTCTTCTAAATTCCAGTGAGTAAGGCCCAAAGCTGCCAAATGCTCTTCATATGTTAACCCCTTCATTCCTGGAATCGTCATGAACCTCCTCTGGATTCTTACTAATGACAACACATCCTTTAAGATATGGGGCCCAAAATTGTAGACAATATTCCAAGTGTGGCCTGACTAGTGTCTTTTAAGGGCGTAGAATTAACTTTTTGCTTTTATATCTATTCCTCTTGAAATAAATGCCAACATTGCATTTGCCTTCTTTACCACAGACTCAACCTGTCAATTAACCTTCTGGGAGTCTTGCATGAGGATTCCCAAGTCCCTCTGCACCTCTGATGTTTGAACTTTCTACTCTTTTAGATAATGGTCTGCACTATTGTTCCCTTTACCAAAAAACGTTATCATACATTTCCCAACACTATATTTCATCTGCCATTTTTTGCCCATTCTTCCAATTTGTCTAAGTCCTGCTGCAATTGCACTGATTCCTCAGCATTACCTACCGCTCCACCTAACATTGTAGCATCTGCAAACTTTGCAGCAAAGCCATCAATTTCATTATCCAAATCATTCACAAACAACGTGAAAAGTAGCAGACCTAATACTAATCCCTGAGGAATACCACTAGTCATTGGCAACCAACCAGCAAAGGCCCCTTTTATTCCCACTCGCTGCCTCCTGGCTGTCAGCCATTCCTCTATCCATGCCAGTATCTTTCCTGTAACGCTATAGGATTTTATCTTATATAACCATATAACAATTACAGCACGAAAACAGGCCATTTCAGCCCTTCTAGTCTGTGCCAAACTCTTATTCTCACCTAGTCCCACCGACCTGCACCCAGCCCATAACCCTCCATTCCTTTCCTGTCCATATATCTATCCAATTTAACTTTAAACGACAAAATCAAACCTGCCTCAACCACTTCTGAGCTACCACTCTCTGAGTAAAGAAGTTCCCCCTCATGTTACCCCTAAACTTTTGCCCTTTAACTCTCTATTCATGTCCTCTTGTTTGAATCTCCCCCATTCTCAACGGAAAAAGCCTATCCACGTCAACTCTATCAATCTCCTTCATAATTTTAAACACCTCTATCAAGTTCCCCCTCAACCTTCTATACTTCAAAGAATAAAGACCTAACTTGTTCAACCTTTCTCTGTAACCTAGGAGATGAAACCCAGGCAACATTTTAGTAAACCTCCTCTGTACTCTCTCAATTTTATTGACATCTTTCCTATAATTCGGTGACTAGAACTGTACACAATACTCCAAATTTGGCCTTGCCAATGCCTTGTACAATTTCAACATTATATCCCAACTCCTATACTCAATGTTCTGATTATTAAAGGCCAGCATACCAAAAGCTTTCTTCACCACCCTATCCACATGAGATTCCACCTTCAGGGAACTATGCACCATTATTCCTAGATCCCTCTGTTCTACAGCATTCTTCAATGCCCTACCATTTACCATGTATGTCCTATTTTGATTAGTCCTGCCAAAATATAGCACCTCACCTTTATCAGCATTAAACTCCATCTGCCATCTTTCAGCCCACTCTTCTAACTGGCCTAAATCTCTCTGCAAGCTTTGAAAACCTACTTCATTATCCACAACACCACCTATCTCATACTTACTAATCCAATTTACCACCCCATCATCTAGATCATTAATATATATGACAAACAATATTGGACCCAGTACAGATCCCTGAGGTACACCGCTACACACCGTCCTCCAATCTGACACACAGTTATCCACCACTACTCTCTGGCGTCTCCCATCTAGCCACTGCTGAATCCATTTTACTACTTCGATATTAATGCCTAACGATTGAACCTTCCTAACTAACCTTCCGTGTGGAACCTTGTCATAGACCTTACAGAAGTCCATATAGACAACATCCACCGCTTTACCCTCGTCAACTTTCTGAGTAACCTCATCAAACAATTCAATGAGATTTGTCAAACGTGACCTTCCACGCACAAATCCATGTTGGCTGTTCCTAATCAGACCCTGTCTATCCAGAAAATTATATATACCATCTCTAAGAATACTTTCCTTCAATTTACCCACCACTGACATCAAACTCACAGGCCAATAATTGCTAGGTTTACTCTTAGAACCCTTTTTAAACAATGGAACCACATGAGCAATACGCCAATCCTCCGGCTCCATCCCCGTTTCTAATGATATTTGAAATATTTCTGTCAGAGCCCCTGCTATTTCCACACTAACTTCCCTCAAGGTCCTAGGAAATATCTTGTCCGGACCTGGAGATTTATCCACTTTTATATTCCTTAAAAGTGCCAGTACTTCCTCTTCTTTAATCGTCATACTTTCTATAACTACCCTTCTTGTTTCTTTTACCTTACACAATTCAATATCCTTCTTTGTGAATACTGAAGAAAAGAAATTGTTCAAAATCTCCCCCATCTCTTTTGGCACCACATATAGCCGTCCACTCTGATTCTCTAAGGGACCAATTTTACCCCCTCACTTTCCTTTTGCTATTAACATAACTGTAGAAACCCTTTGGATTTATTTTCACCTTACTTGCCAAAGCAGCCTCATATCTTTTAGCTTTTCTAATTTCTTTCTTAAAATTCTTTTTTACATTCTTTATATTCCTCGAGCACCTCATTAACTCCAAGCTGCCTATATTTATTGAAGATCCCTCTCTTTTTCCAATATTCCTTGAAAACCATGGCTCTCTCAAACTTTTAACCTTTCCTCTCAACCTAACAGGAACATAAAGATCCCGCACCCTCAAAATTTCACCTTTAAAAGACCTCCATTTCTCTATTACGTCCTTCCCATAAAACAAATTGTCCCAATCCACTCCTTCTAAATCCTTTCGCTTCTCCTCAAAGTTAGCCTTTCTCTAATCAAAAATCTCAATCCTAGGTCCAGTCCTATCTTTCTCCATAATTATATTGAAACTAATGGTATTGTGATCACTGGACCTGAAGTGTTTCCCAACACATACCTCTGTCACCTGCCCTATCTCATTCCCTGACAGGAGATCCAACACTGCCCCTTCTCTAGTTGGTACCTCTATGTATTGCTCCAAAAAACTATTTTGCACACATTTGACAAACTCCAAACCATCCAGCCCTTTTACAGAATGGGCTTCCCAGTCTGTGTGGAAAATTAAAATCTCCCATAATCACAACCTTGTTCTTACTACAAATATCTGCTATCTCCTTACAAATTTGCTCCTCCAGTTCTCAGTCCCCATTAGGTGATCTATAACACACCCCTACAAGTGTCACAACACCTTTCTTTATTCCTCAATTCCACCCAAATAGCCTCCCTTGACGAGTCCGCTAATCTATCCTGCCAGAGCACTGTTGTTATATTTTCTCTGACAAGCAATGCAACACCTCCCCCTCTTGCCCCTCCTATTCTATCACACCTGAAGCAATGAAATCCTGGAATACCTAGTTGCCAATCACACCTCTCCTGCAACCATGTTTCACTAATAGCTACAACATCATATTTCTAGGTATCAATCCATCTTGTTAAGCAGCCTCATGTGTGGCACCTTATCAAATATCTTCTGGAAATCCAAGTAAATGACATCTGCTGCCTCTCCTTTGTCTACCCTGCTTTTTACTTCCTCAAAGAGCTTTACAGATTTGTCAGGCAAGATTTCCTTTTACAGAAACCATGCTGACTTTGTCTTATTTTATCATTAGTCTCTAAGTACCCCGAAACCTCATCCTTAATCATAGACTCCAACACCTCCCCAACCACTGAGGTTAGGCTAACTGGCCTATAATTTCCTTTTTTTTTTTTTGCCTATCTCCCTTCTTAAAGAGTGGAGTGATATTTGCAACCTTCCAGTCCTCTAGGACCATGGCAGAATCAAGTGGTTCTTGAAAGATCATGACCAATGCATCTGTTATCTCTTCAGCAACCTCTCTGAGGGATCTGGATGTAGTTCATCTGGTCCAGGAGATTTATCCACCTTAAGACTTTTGAACTTGCCTAGTACTATTTCCTTTGTAATAGCAATGGCACTCGCTCCTGCTCCCTGACACTCATGGACCTCTGGCACACTGCTAGTGTCTTCCACAGTAAAGACAGATGCAAAGTACCCAATAGGTTAATCTGCCATTTCTTTGTCCCCCATTACTACCTCACCTTCATCATTTTCCAGTGGTCCAGTATCAACTCTCACCTCCTTTTTACTCTTTATATCACTGAAAAATCTTTTGGTATCCTGCTTTAAATTGGCTAGTTTGCCCTCATATTTCATCTTTTCCCTTCTTATAGCTTTTTATTTGCCTTTTGTTGGATTTTAAAAGCTTCCCAATCATCCAACTTCCCACTCAATTTTACTATCTTATATGCCCTTTCCTTGTCAAAGGCCTTTGGATAATCCAGATACACAACATCCGCTGATTCTCCTTTGTCTATCCTGCCTGTTATTTCCTCAAAGAATTCCAATAGGTTTGTCAGGCACAATTTTCAGTGAAGAAACCATGTTGACTGCAGCCTATTTTATCATGTGCCTCCAAGTACCCTGAAACCATATTCTTAACAATCAACTCCAATGTTTTCCCAACCACTGAGGTCAAATGAACTGCCCTATACTTTACTTTCTTCTGCCATTCTCCCTTCTTGAAGAGTGGAGTGACATTTGCAATTTTCCATTCCTCTGAGACCATGTCACAATCAACTGATTGTTGAAAGATCATTACAAATGCCTCCACAATTTCTGCAACCAGTTCTTCAGTACCCTGGTCCAGGTGACTTAGCTACCTTCAGACCTTTCAGTTTCCCAAGAACCTTCTCCTTAGTGATGGCAACTTCACACATTTCTTCCTACTGACACTCTCAAACTTCCGGTATACTGCTAATGTGTTCCACAGTGAAGTTTGATGCAATATATTTATTCAGTTGTTGGCGTGTGGCCAAGTGGTTGAGGCGTCTGTCTCGTGACTTGAAGGTCGCTAGTTCGAACCTCAGCTGAGGAAGTGTGTTGTGTCCTTGAGCAAGGCACTTAACCACACATTGCTCTGCGATGACACCGGTGCCAAGCTGTATGGGTCCTAATGCCCTTCCCTTGGACAACATCGGTGGCGAGGAGAGGGGTGACTTGCAGCAGGGGCAACTGCTGGTCTTCCATACAACCTTGCCCAGGCCTGCGCCCTGGAAACCTTCCAAGGCGCAAATCCATGGTCTCATGAGACTAACGGATGCCTATTATATTGTTTATTCAGTTCATCTGCCATTTTCTTGTCCCCGCATTACTACCTCTCCAGTATCATTTTCCAGTGGTCCGATATCCACTCTCACCTCTCTTTTATACTTTATGTACAGTATCAGAAGAAACTTTTGGTATCCTCTTTAATATTATCGGCTAGCTTACTTTTGCATTCCACCTCTTCCTACTCAATGGCTTTTTTAGTTGTCTTCTGTTGCATTTTAAAAGCTTCCCAATCCTCTAAGTTCTAACTAATTTTTGTTGTATTATATGCCCTCTCTTTGGTTTTCATGTTGGCTTTAACTTTTCTTGTTAGATACAGTTGAGTCATTTTGCCTTTTAGAATACATCGTTTTCTTTAGGATGTACATATCCTGCTCCATCCAAATGGCTTTCAGAAATTGCTGCTCTGCTGTCATCCCTATTAATTTTGGCTAGCTCATCTCTCATGGCTCCGCAATTCCCTTTACTCCACTGTAATACTGATATATGTGACTTTAGCTTCTCCTTCTCAAATTGCAGCGTGAATTCAATCATATTATGATCTCTGGTGCCCTAAGGATTCATAGAAACATAGAAATCTACAGCACATTACAGGCCCTTTGGCCCATAATGTTGTGGCGACCATGTAATTTACCCTAGAAACTGCCTGGAATTTCCCTACCGCATAGCCCTCTATTTTTCTAAGCTCCATGTACCTATCTAAGAGTCTCCTGAAAGACCCTATTGTATCCACCTGTACCACCTTCGCTGGCAGTGCATTCCACGCACCCACCACTCTTTGCGCAAAAAACTTACCGCTGACATCCCCCTTGTACCTACTTATAAGCACCTTGAAACTATGCCCCCTCATGTTAGCCATTTCAGCCCTGGGAAAAAGCCTCTGGCTATCCACACGATGCATGCCTTTCATCATGGTGTACACCACTATCAGGTCACATCTCATCCTCTGTCGCTCCAAGGAGAAAAGGCCAAGTTCACTTAATTTTTTCTTATAAGGCATGCTTTCCAATCCAGGCAACATCCTCATAAGTTTCTCTGCACTCTGTCTATAGTATCTTTTACCTTCAGCACTCTAATCAATTCTAGTTCATTGCACAACACCCAGTCCAGGAAAGCTGATCCCCTAGTGGGCTGAACTACGCTAAGCCATCTTGTAGATATTCTAGAAAGTCCCCTTCTTGGGATCTAGCATCAACCTGATTTTCTGATTCTACCTGCATATTGAAATTCCCCTTGGCTATTGTAACATTGCCCTTGTGGCATGTATTTTCTAGCTCCCATTGCAATCCGTAGACAGACCCACTGCCTGTAGACAGACTGCACTGTGCGCATTCAAATATAGCACATTCATTCCTGTATTTACCCTTTTCAATTTTTTTTTCCTGCCTTTTACATTGCAACTCATCCTGTTGACCACAATTTTGCCCTCTCATCAGAGACGCTTTGCTAGCAGTCTCATTACATACTGCCTTTGTTTGTAAAGAAACTACCTCATCCTCAGCTCTATCGTTCCGGTTCCCACCCTCCTGCCAAATTAGTTTAAACCCTCTCGAATAGCTCTAGCAAACCCGCCTGCAAGGATATTGGTTCCCCTCGACTTCGGATGTAACCTGTCACTATTGTGCAGGTTGTATCTTCCCCTACACCAGTTTCTCACCCACGCATTTGACTACCAAATCATCCTATTCTTCCCCTCAGTGGTGTGTGACACAAGCAGCAATCCAGTGATTATTAACCTGGAGGTCCTCTGTTATTCAGCTTTCTGCCTGGCTCCCTAAGGTCTCTCTTCAGGACTCCCTCACCTTTTCTACCCCTGTCATTGGTGCCAATACGTACCAAGACTTCTGGCTGCTCACCATCTCCCTTTAGAATGTCATCGACCCAACCTAAGACATTCATTACCCTGGCACCTGGGAGGCAACATGCCATCCGGATGTTTCTTTCATGCCCAGAGAATCTCATCTCTGTTCCTCTCATCACCACCGCGGTCCTCTTCACCTCCTTCCTGAGCCACAGCACCAGCCTCAGTGCCAGATACCTGGTCACTGCAGCTCCCCCTGGTAGGTCGTCCCCCTCAACCGAATCTAAAAGTGGTATATTTATAACTGAGGGAACAGCCACAGGGGTACTCCACTCTGGATGCCCATTTCCTTTCCTTTCACTTCCTCACCCAGTTACTTGTCTCCCACAGCCTACAGATGACTACCTGCCTATAGCTCTTATCCATCACCTTATTGTCCCATATGAGCCAAACATCACTGAGCTGCAGCTCCAGTTCTTAACACATTCTCTGAGGAGCTGCACTTGATACAGATGTGTTTATCCAGGAGACTGGAGGTCTCTCAGAATTCCAAATTCTCACTCACAGTACAAAACGCTGTCCCTGAAGCTATTCTCACTATAATACTATGTCCTAACAGATGAGGAATGAAGAAATAAGAACAAAAAGAGAAACTTACCAGATACTTTACCACATCCTAGCCTGATCTCGCCTCAGCCTGATGATCCAAAGCCACTCCAAACACTGACCCACTCATAGCAAGTGAGTGCAGACCTGATTGAAAAGGTAGCTCTCTTCACCTGCTCCTGCTCGGTGATTGGTCACAGTCCAACTCCAAAAAAACTTGAACCTGAGAGGGGAGAGATACTTAGATGATATATTTCAGGGGCTGTCACTCCATTGGATTAACTGCTTCAAATTTAGTCTGTGGCTGCGGACGAGAGAGTGTGCCTGTGAGTGAGGCAGGGGGATCCAAGAGGAATTGCTGGAGGAACCTCATCCCTTCAGCTTACCCAACAGGTCTGAGATTGTTGCTCCCTGCGAGGATGGAAGTGGAGGTTGCAGGAAGGATGACCAACTGAACTGTGGCATCTGGTTCAGGGAGCCATTTGAAAGGAGGAAGACAAGAGTATAGTTGTAATTTGGGACTTGGGACTGTGGGAGAAAACAGAAACACTAGAGGAAACCCACACAGTAACGGGGAAAATGTACAAAGAGCACTGGAATTGATGCAATTAGAGAAATGGACAATAATCTCCAGGCATGCAAATTGGCAGAAGATAAAAGAAGTATGCGCGTGGCTCAAAGACTGGAATGGGAGAGCTGGTTTGAATTTATGGGACATTGGCACTAGTATTAGGGCTGTCCCAATGGGACTGGCTCCACCTGACTATGCTGGGACTAGGGTCATGTGAATCACTGTGGATAAGGCTTTAAAGTAAATAGTAGGGAGTTGGGTGTAACGTACTGCTGAACCCGCTAACGAGCGCAGAAGGGGTTATTGAAGTCTCCTGGGGAAAAAAAAAAGACGACAAGTTAAGAAAGGAATGAGAACTGAACTTTAGGCCACATGAACGTGTATTTAAGAAGAGGGTGCTGAGCGCAGGACTGAAGTTGTTATATCTGAATGCATGTAATATATGAAAAAAGTTAAATGTTCTAATATAGCACAGTTAAAAATTGGCAGGTACTGCGTTGTACACATCACAGTCATGGTTGAAAGAAGATTACAGTTGAGAGCTAAATATTGAAGGATGCACATCCTACTGAAAAGACAGACACGTGGGCAGAGGAGGCGGGTGGCTCTTTAGGTTTACGAAAAAGGAAATGAAATCCTTAGCAATATGTGACAGAGGGTGCTTAAGGAAGTAGCCCAAGAAATAGCGGATGCATTAGTGATAATTTTTCAAAACTCGTTAGATTCTGGACTAGTTCCTGAGGATTGGAGGGTGGCTAATGTAACTCCACTTTTTAAAAAAGGAGGGAGAGAGAAACTGGGGAATTATAGACCGGTTAGCCTAACGTCGGTGGTGGGGAAACTGCTGGAGTCAGTTATCAAGGATGTGATAACAGCACATTTGGAAAGCGGTGAAATGATCGGACAAAGTCAGCATGGATTTGTGAAAGGAAAATCATGTCTGACGAATCTCATAGAATTTTTTGAGGATGTAACTAGTAGAGTGGATAGGGGAGAACCAGTGGATGTGGTATATTTGGATTTTCAGAAGGCTTTTGACAAGGTCCCACACAGGAGATTAGTGTGCAAACTTAAAGCACATGGTATTGGGGGTAAGGTATTGGTGTGGGTGGAGAGTTGGTTAGCAGACAGGAAGCAAAGAGTGGGAATAAACGGGACCTTTTCAGAATGGCAGGCGGTGACTAGTGGGGTACCACAAGGCTCAGTGCTGGGACCCCAGTTGTTTACAATATATATTAATGACTTGGATGAGGGAATTAAATGCAGCATCTCCAAGTTTGCGGATGACACGAAGCTGGGTGGCAGTGTTAGCTGTGAGGAGGATGCTAAGAGGACGCAGGGTGACTTGGATAGGTTGGGTGAGTGGGCAAATTCATGGCAGATGCAATTTAATGTGGATAAATGTGAAGTTCTCCACTTTGGTGGCAAAAATAGGAAAACAGATTATTATCTGAATGGTGGCCGATTAGGAAAAGGGGAGGTGCAACGAGACCTGGGTGTCATTATACACCAGTCATTGAAAGTGGGCATGCAGGTACAGCAGGTGGTGAAAAAGGCGAATGGTATGCTGGCATTTATAGCGAGAGGATTTGAGTACAGGAGCAGGGAGGTACTACTGCAGTTGTACAAGGCCTTGGTGAGACCACACCTGGAGTATTCTGTGCAGTTTTGGTCCCCTTATCTGAGGAAAGACATCCTTGCCATAGAAGGAGTACAGAGAAGGTTCACCAGATTGATTCCTGGGATGGCAGGACTTTCATATGAAGAAAGACTGGATGAACTGGGCTTGTACTCGTTGGAATTTAGAAGATCGAGGGGGGATCTGATTGAAACGTATAAGATCCTAAAGGGATTGGACAGGCTAGATGCAGGAAGATTGTTCCCGATGTTGGGGAAGTCCAGAACGAGGGGTCACAGTTTGAGGATAGAGGGGAAGCCTTTTAGGACCGAGATTAGGAAAAACTTCTTCACACACAGAGTGGTGAATCTGTGGAATTCTCTGCCACAGGAAACAGTTGAGGCCAGTTCATTGGCTATATTTAAGAGGGAGTTAGATATGGCCCTTGTGGCTACGGGGGTCAGGGGGTATGGAGGGAAGGCTGGGGCGGTGTTCTGAGTTGGATGATCAGCCATGATCATAATAAATGGCGGTGCAGGCTCGAAGGGCCGAATGGCCTGCTCCTGCACCTATTTTCTATGTTTCTATGTTGACTCCTTGTGGGTAGAGTCAAGGGTAAAAAGACCCTGATGGGAGTTATATACAGGCATCCAAATAGCAGCCAATATTTTTATTTTATTTGGAAATGCAGTGTAGAACAGGCTCTTCTGGCCCAACAATCCGCACCTCAAAATAACCCATCTATTTAACCCTAGTCTAATCACAGGAAAATTTATAATGACCTATTAACCTACTAATATGTACGTCTTTGGACTCTGGGAGGAAACTGAAGCACTCGGAGGAAACCCATGCAGTAAAGGAGAGAATTTACAAGCTCCTTACAGATGGCGCTGGCATTGAACTCTGAGCTCCAACACCCTGAGCTGTAATTGTGTCAGGAGAGAGTAAAGGTGTGTAAGTTAGCCAATGTTACAGTGGTCATGGGGACTTCAATATGCAGGCGGACTGAGAAAGTCAGATTGGCATTGGATCCCAAAATAAGGGATTTGTAGAATACTGACATACTGGCACTTTAGAAAAGCTTATAGTCAAGCTCACTAGAGAAAAGGCAATTCTGGATTTGGTGTTGTACAGTGGATGAGAGACCTTAAGATAAAGGAACCCTTGGGAGGTAGTGACCATAATAATAGAATTTACTCTACAGTTTGACTGAGAGAAGATCAAGTTAGATGTATCAGTATTACAGTGGAGTAAAGGTGATTACAAAAGGCATTAGGGAGGAGCTGGCCAAAGTTGATTGGAAGGGGACACAACAGGACTGATTAGAGTAGTAATGGTTGGAGTTCCTGGCAGTAATTTGGAAGATACAGAGTAATTTCATTCTGATGGCCCAATCAGCGGTAGCAGCAGGCCACAGCAACGAGATTTCTTGCCAGTCGGCAACGTTTGTCTAAAGGTATAGAAAGGACAAGCGGGGCAGCCATTTTTTGGGAGTAGACCAGTGATGAGAGTAGGAATGTCAGGCTTTGGCTCAAAGGAGGCTTCGGCTCAAAAGAGGTGTTGGCTTTGGGTAAGTTTCTGTTAAGATTCCATTTTTTTTCTCTTTTATGTACCTAATGGCTAAGTGTAGTAAATGGCTGTTGAGTGTTCTTCTGGCTGGATGGTGGAGTTCTGGGAGACCGAGCATCTCCCAGGGAACTACATCTGCATGAAGTGCATCTGGCTGCAGCTCCTTGAAGACCGTGTTAGGGATCTGGAGCAACAGCTGGGTGACCTTTGGCTTGTACGGGAGAGTGAGAAGATAATCAATCAGAGTTACAGGGAAGTAGTCACTCCGAAGTTGCAGGAGGTGAGTAGCTGGGTGACTGTCAGGAGAAATGGAAATGTGAATGGGTAGTTAGTGCAGAGAACCCCCGTGGCCATTCTCCTCAAAAATAAGTATACCATTTTGAATACTGTTGTGGGGGATGACCTCCCAGGGAAATGCCATGGAGACCAGGTTACTGGCACTGAGCATGGGTCCGTGGTACAGAAGGGGAAGATGGAGAAGAGGGGAGAGGTAGTGATAGGGGACTCGGTGCTCAGGGGAACAGACAGGAGATTCTGTGGATGTGAACGGGACACCTGAATGATATGTTGCCTCCCAGGTACCAGGGTCAGGAACGTCTCATGCGTCCACAACATTTTAGAGAGGGTGGGAGAGCAGCCAGATGCCTTGGTACATATTGGTACCACGGACATAGGAAGGAAAAGCAAAGAGGTCCTGAAGAGAGAATTTGGGTTGAAAGCTGAGAATCATGACCTCCTGGGTAGTAATTTCTGGATTGCCCCCTGTGCCACGTGCTAGTCAGGGAAAAAAAAGGATGATTTGGCAAATTAATGTGTTGCTGTGAAGCTGATGCAGGGGGCAGTGCTTCAGATTCTAGGATCATTGGGCTCTCTTCTTGGGAAAGTATGACTTGTTGAAAAGTGACAGTTTGCACCTGAATCTGAGAGGAACCAATATTCTCACGGGCAGATTTCTTAGAGCTGTTGGGTAGGGTTTAAACTAATATGGCAGGGGGTTGGGAACTGGAGTGAAGGGACTCAGGACAGGACAGATGATTAAAAAGCAAAGATAGCGTTAGGAGAGAAAAGATGAAATATGAAAGCAAGTTAGCAAACAATATCAAAGTGGGTAGTAAAAGCTTTTCAACTTTGTAAAAAAAAAAATAAAAGAGAATTGAGAATGGATATGGGAAATAAGAAATAATAATGGGGATCAAGGAGATGGCACATCAACTAAATGAATATTTTGTATCTGTGGAAGACACTAGCAGTGTGCCAGATGTGAAGGGTGTGAGGGAAGAGAAGTGAGTGCAGTTACTATTACAAAGGAGAAGGTGCTCAAAAAGCTGAAAGTCACCTGGACCAGATGAACTGCACCGTAGGGTTCTGAAAGGGGTAGCGGTAGAGATTGTGGAGGCAATAGTAATGGTCTTTCAAAAATCATTGGACTCTGGCATGCTCCCAGAGGAACGTTGCAAATGTCACTCCGCTCTTCAAGAAAGGGGGAAGGCAGCAGAAAGGAAAGGTTAGAGCACTGATTGATTGGTAGGAGGCAGCGAGTGGAAATAAAAGGATCCTTTTCTCGTTGGCTGCCAGTGACTAGTGGTGTTCCGTAGGGATTGGTGTTGTGACCACTTCTTTTTATGCTGTAAAATAAATAGGCATCCGTTAGCCTCGTGAGACCATGGATTTGCGCCATGGAAGGTTTCCGGGGGCAGGCCTGGGCAAGGTTGTCCATGCTGCAAGTCTCCCCTCTCCACGGCACTGATGTTGTCCAAGGGAAGGGCATTAGGACCCATACAGCTTGGCACCAGTGTCATCGCAGAGCAATGTGTGGTTAAGTGCCTTGCTCAAGGACACAATACGCTTCCTCAGCCAAGGCTCAAACTAGCGACCTTCAGATCACTAGATGAACGCCTTAACCACTTGGCCACACACCAACACTTTATGCTGTATACCAATGATTTAGATAATGGAATAATTGGCTTTGTTGCCAGGTTTGCAGATGATACAAAGATTGGTGGAGGATCAGGTAGTGCTGAGGAAACAGGTAGACTGAAGAATGAAAACATGAGGAGTTCTGCAGATGCTGGAAATTCAAGCAACACACATCAAAGTTGCTGGTGAACGCAGCAGGCCAGGCAGCATCTCTAGGAAGAGCTACAGTCGACGCTTCAGGCTGAGACCCTTCATCAGGACTAACTGAAGGAAGAGCTAGTAAGAGATTTGAGAGGGGGAGGGGAAGATCCAAAATGATAGGAGAAGACAGGAGGGGGAGGGATGGAGCTAAGAGCTGGACAGGTGATTGGCAAAAGGGATATGAGAGGATCATAGGACAGGAGGCCCAGGTAGAAGGAAAAGGGGGAGGGGGGAAAGACCCAGAGGGAGAAAAAGGAGAGAGAGAGAGAGAAAGAATGTGTGTATATAAATAAATAACAGATGAGGTACGAGGGGGAGGTGGGGCATTAGCAGAAGTTGGAGAAGTCAAAGTTCATGCCATCAGGTTGGAGGCTACCCAGACGGAATATGAGGTGTTGTTCCTCCAACCTGAGTGTGGCTTCAGCTTTACACCACCCCACCAGCCTTCAGGTCCAACATATTATTCTCCGTAACTTCCGCCACCTCCAACGGGATCCCACCACAAAGCACATCTTTCCCTCTCCCCCCCCCCCCGCTTTCCGCAGGGATCGTTCTCTATGCAACTCCATTGTCCATTCGTCCCCCCCATCCCTCCCCACAGATCTTCCTCCTGGCACTTCCTTCCTTACCACCATTCAGGGCCCCAGACAGTCCTTCCAGGTGAGGCGACACTTCACCTGTGAGTCGGCTGGGGTGATATACTGCGTCCGGTGCTCCCGATGCGGCCTTCTGTATATTGGCGAGACCCGACACAGACTGGGAGATCGTTTTGCTGAACACCTACGCTCTGTCCGCTAGAGAAAGCAGGATTTCCCAGTGGCCACACATTTTAATTCCATGTCCCATTCCCATTCTGATATGTCTATCCACAGCCTCCTCTACTGTCAAGATGAAGATGTGTAGACTCCTTACAGATAACATCAGAGTTAAACTTGGAACTCCAATACCATGAGCAATGATAGTGTTGCAGTAACTGCTACGCTGCTGTGATACCACAAGTTTTTTTCAGATTATCAAGGGCAAAAGAGGGACGAGTGACCATTGAACCACTGGAAAAGGTCCAGTGCTGAGGGATGTTAATGGGGGACATGAAATGGCAAATGCACTGAATGGGTATTTTGCGAAGGTCTTCACTGTCGAAGACATCAGCAACATGCCTGAAATTCAAGACAGTCAGAGCACGAGTGAGTGTAGTGGCCATTAATGAGGAGAAGGTGCTGGGAAGCAGAAAGGTCTGAAGATTGATAAAGTCACCACACCTGCATCAGATGCACTACACCCCAGGTAGCTGAAGAGTTTGTGGTTGCATTATAGTGATCCTTCAAGAATCATTCGAGTCGTGAATGATTTCTGAGGACTGAAAATCACAAATGTCACTCCAGTCTTTACAAAAGGAGGGAAGCAAAAGAAGGAAATTATAGGCGGGTTATCCTGACTTCAGTGTTTGCTATGGTTTTAGAATTCATTATTAAGGGTGTGGTTTTTACTTGGAAGTACATGAGAAAATAGGCCTTAAGGGGAGATCTTGCTTGACAAATCTTTGTAAATTTTTGAGGACGTAACAAGTAAGATAGGCAAAGGAAAGTCAGTGGATGTTGTTCACTTAGATTTTTCAAAAGGCTTTTTACAAAGTGCTAAACAAGAGCCCATGTATTACAGGAGAGACACAAGCATGGATTGGCTGAAGGCAGAGGCAAAGAATGGGATAAAGTGAGCCTTTTCTGATTGGCTGACAGCGACAAGTGGTATTCTGCAGGGGTTGGTGTTGGGGCCGCTTCTTTTCATTTTATATGTCAATGATGGCATTATGGCCAAGTTTGCAGATGATATAAATATAGGTGGAGGGGCTCATAGTGTTGAGGTAACAGGGAATCTGCAAATAACTTGGATTAGGAGAATGGGTAAAGAAGAGGATGGAAAACAGTGTAGGGTACTGCATGGTCATGCATTTTGGTCGAAGGAATAAACTCTTCTAAATGGGGAGAGAATTTAGACATCAGAGGTACAAGACACTTGGGAGTCCTTGTGCAGGATTCCTTATAGGTTAACTTGCTGGTTTAGATGATCATAAGGAAAACAAATGCAGTGATGGTATTCAATTTGAGAGGACTAGAGTGTAAAATCAAGGCTATAACACTGAGACTTTTAAAGATGTTGGTCAGATCATATTTGGAGCATTGTGAGCACTTTCAACCCCCTTATCCAAAGAAGGATCTGCAAAGTCCAGAGATAGATTCCAAGAATGACTCTCAGGGGATGAAAAAGATAACATATGAGGAGTGTTTGATAGCTCTGGATCTATACTCGCCGGAGTTTAGAAGAATGAGACGGGAAAGCAGTGTTTAATCTAGAGTTGCAGGGGGATGAGAAACAGAGCACCAGTACAAGTAGTGGGGCTGTTGTGGAGGAAGTCAGGAATCAAAAGGTCAAGAATGGTGGGACTAATGTTCTGAGCTGCATATATTTCAATGCATGGTGTATTGTAGGAAAGACAGATGAACTCGGGACATGGATCAGCACATGAGATTATGATATTATAGCCATTAGTAAGACCTAGCAGGAGGGGCAGGACTGGCAGCTGAATGTTCTGGGTCTCAATGAAGGGTTTTGGCCCAAAACATTAACTGTACTTTTTTACTCAATGATTAGCAAGACCAAGGAGCTGATTATTGACTTCAGGAGAAGGAAGTCAAAGGTTCATGAGCCAGTCCTCATTAGAAGATCAGAGGTAGAAAGGATCTGCAACTCTAAATTCTTCAGTGTTATTATTTCGGAAGGTTCTGAACACTGGTTGAACGCCCAAGTTGGCGTGGTCTTTCATATGGTTATTATTCTATTGTGGATTTATTGAGTATGCCCACAAGAAAATGAAGCTCGGGTTTGTATATGGTGATGATATGTAATTTGGTGATAAATTTACTTTGAACTTTGAATTTTGATAAATTCCCAGGACATGACAAGGTACCCCCTCGGATCCTGTGGGAGGCCTGTGTAGAAATTGCAGTGGCCCTAGCAGAGATATTTAAAGCTTCCTTAGCCAAGGGTGGGGTGCTGGAGGACTGGATGTTGATTGGATGGTGCTGATGTTGTTGTGTTGTTTAAGAAAGGCTTTGAGAATAAGCCGGGAAATTATAGGCCTGACATCAGTAATGGGAAAGTTATTGAAAGGTATTGTAAGGGACTGGATATATGAGTATTTGGATAGACAGAAATTGATTAGCGTTAGTCAACATAGCTTTGTACGTGGTTGAGTTTTTCGAGGAAGTTGATGAAGGCAAAGCAATGAATGTTGTCTACATGGACTTTAGCAAGGCCTTTGATAAGGTCCTATATGGCAGGTTGGTCAAGAGTGTCCATTTGCTCGATATTCAAGATGAAGTTGTAAACTGGATTAGATTGTGGGAGAAGCCAGAGAATGATGGTAGATGGTTGCCTCTCTGTCTGAAGGTCTGTGACTAGTGATATGCTGCAGGGATCCTTTGTTGTTTGTCACTATATCAATGATCTGGATGATAACGTGGTGAACTGGTTCAGCAAATTTGTGAATGACACCAAGTTTAGAGGTGTAGTAGATAGTAAGGAAGACTATCAAGGCTTGTAGTGTGATCAGGACCAGCTGAAAAAATGGGCTGAAAAATGGCAGATGGAATTGAATGCAGAAAAGTGTGGGAGGACCAACCGGGGTAGTTTTACACAGTGAGTGGTAGGGCATTGAAGAGTGCAGTAGAGCAGAGGAAACTGGGTGTACAGATCAATAATGCCTTGAAAGTGGCATTACAGGTAGGTGGGATCTATAAAAAAGCTTTTTTTTTTTGGCACATTGGCCTTCATAAATCAACGTATTGAGTACACAAGTTGGGATGTTATACTGAAATTGTATGATATGTTGGTGAGGCCTAATTTGGAGTATTATGTGCAGTTTTGGTCATCTACCTACAGGAAAGATGTAAATAAGATTGAAAGAGTGCAGAGAAATTTTACAAGGATGTTTCTGGATCTGGAGAACCTGAATTATAAGGAAAGACTATATAGGTTAGAACTCTGTTCCCCAGAATGTGGAAGATTGAGAGGAGATTTGATAGAGGTATACAAAATCATGAGGGGTATAGATAGACGGACATCCCACCTCTCCCGGAAGTTCTGGGAGTCTCCCGCATATCAATAGTGGCTCCCTGACGCCTGGAATTCATATACAATATCCCGGAAATAGATTTTTTTGAGAGGGAGAGCGAGCATCCTGATTGGTCGCTTTTCGTGCTAAGGGTGGTCCCCAACGAGGAAACAATATGGTTTGGCGATATGAAACGATATGAGTCAGCTGCACCTTTCCTCATTCCCTATCACGCCCACTGTTGAATTTTAATGCACGTGAGGCCATCAGTGACCAAAGACGTGCAAAGGAATGGGTCCGTGGCCCATTTGCGAACGTCCCCGGTGAATCATCCTTGTCAGTGCGGGAAAAAGATCAACTCCTCGAGCTCGCAAATACGATGGGCTGAAAAGTATGTTTGACATAACATCTCTGCCGGCATTCTGGATCAAAGTCAAGGCTGAATATCCTGAGCTAGCCACGAAAGCACTGAAAACCTTGCTTCCATTTCCAACATGTTTCTGTGAAGCGGAGTTTTTTGCAATGAATGCAACGAAAACTAAATTGTGGAATAGTCATACTTTATTGATCCCGGGGAAATTGGTTTTCGTTACAGTTGCACCATAAATATAAATAGTAATAAAACCATAAATAGTTAAATAGTAATATGTAAATTATGCCAGGAAATAAGTCATAAGCTTGTTTATTTCGGCTTTTTTCTTAAAGATGTGCTGGGTGCGTTCTGGCTACCGCTGTACCGCTGCATTCTTCGCGGCCCGGAGGTTTGGGACCACTGTTATAATTATCACTACATTCATGCGAGGAAAATATGCGCTGTGTGTCTAATATCAAGTTTGTTAGATAAACCCCTTTAGAAACAAAATTAAGTGTATTAGCCACTAACAAGTGACTTATAGTTGATTTATCACCTATATTCTAGTCGTGTTTAACACCCAACCCTCCCCCCACCCCCGGGGTCGGCCGGTCCACAAGAATATTGTCAATATTAAACCAGTCCACAGTGCAAAAAAGGTTGGGGACCCCTGATTTAAACTAGCTGGCTAGCTGCCAAGGAGCTACACTATTGATGTCCTACGTGATGAGGCCAAACTCCCTGTAGACTTGCTTAAAGTTGTAATAGAATAAACATGATAATATAATATAATATAAGTACATATTTTAATGACATATTTGCTGCATATACCCAAGTTGGTTTACAGATTAGACAAAATCACTAAACAAAGTATTACATACGCCCTTGGAGGTCGACCGGGGGTGGGGGGGGGCAGCGGGGTGATATGGGGTTGTGGGGGGCGGGGGTGCTACCTCCCTGAAATGAGTTTTTGCAGGGTGGGATGCCTGAGATAGGGTAAATACAAGCAGACTTTTCCTACTGAGGTCTACGCCTAGAGGGTCATATTGTGGGTTAAGGGTGAAAGGTGGAATGTTTAAAGGGAATGTCTTCACTCAGAAGGTGGTGAGAGCGGAATAAGCTACCAGCGCATTTGGGGATGTTGGTTCAATTTCAACAGTTAAGAGAAATTTGGATAGGTACATGGATAGGAGATGTATAGAGCACTATGGTTTGAGTGCAAGTTGATGGGACTAGGCAGGTTAATGGTTCGGTAGGGGCTAGATGGGCAGAAGGCCTTTTTTTGTGCTTTAGTTTTCTATGAGTCTAATAACAGAGTGCAGAATAAAGTGTAACAGCTACAGAGAAGGTGAAATGCAAATAAACAATAAGGCACAAGATCATAGCAAGGTAGGTTGTGAAGTCAGAAGTTCATCTTATTGTACTAGAGGGCTATTCAATAGTTATATGATAGAGGGGTAGAAGCTACCCTTGAGCCTGGTAGTACCTGCATTAGGATTTTATAATCTTAACCTGGGGAGCAGCCTTGTTCTTTTCCATCGCTACGTTGAATCTGACGGAATTGTGATCATTGTTCCCCAAGTATCCCTTACCAACATTATCCCCTTCCCAGCACGAGGTCATGTTCAGCCCGTTCTGTGGTTGGATTATCCAGGTGTTGTCTTCAAACATTTGCATTGTCTCCATGCATGCTTTGGAGTTTTCTGATTCTACTTTGATGAATGCAAAGTCGGTTCCTTGATTTAAAAAAATACTTCCTCTTAGCAGATGAACAAAGCGGAGGATAAAATGAAAGACGAACATGACATTTTGCGAGTGAATTATTCCTTTAATAATTTTTACAGTTCCTCTTTCAAATTCACAACTTTATTTTCACCTTCTGTTCCCATTGTAAAACATTTGTTTGCTCCCTTGTGTTCTAAACACATTATAAATGCTCCATCGTAGTTGTACATTGTTATAAATGCTCACTATTTATTTTGTTTCCCCAAATATCTCTGTCAACTTTTCTGCAGTCCATCTAATGTGCCTATATTCTTTCAAAACCTATCACTTTCTGATCTGGTTCCTGCCCCATTACTGGATGCAGTTGTAAATTTGTCAATGTAACAGGCTTCACTTTTTTTATCTGTAAAACTCATGGTTATATTCCCTTCTCCTCTTTACAGAATGATGACTTGTTACCTCTTTCAGTGCAGCATAGATACAGGCCCTTCAGCCCAATAAACCAGTACTGTCCATAGTACATATCTGGTGTTCAGTGTGCTGACCAGGCATTTCACCTCATCTACTTTCCTTCCTCTTCGAGACTCCATGAAGTCTCATGCTGGCATTTCCACCCTCCACTGCTGCTGCTGAGCAGATCTCCTTTCCCTCCATTCACTGTCCCAAGCACAACCTCAACCCCTTTTCTTTTCTGCACCACCTTTCCAGCCAAACACAGACTGTGCTGTACCGAAGTCTGATCAAGGAGCATTGATTGGAAATATTGACCCCATTTTTATCTCCACAGATGTTATTTCCCTTTAATTACTTTGCATTACTTTAATTTCTTCTAATTGCATTTGGCTGTGTTAGAGCTAAATCTCCTCTGCCCTGCAGTGTGAGTCTGAATGCCTTTTAAACACAGTCTGCTTCCTCCACCACCTCTGGCAGCACATTCTAGATATCAACTATTCTCCCTGTAATTAAAAAAAAAACATACCCCTAAGATCCCTCCTAGAACTTCTTCCCTTCACTTTAAACCTCTACCCTCTTGCTTTTGACATGTATCATAGGAAGAAGATATTGATCATCTAGATAATGACTCTTATAATCTAATACACTTCTATCAGGACCCCTCAGCTGCATTCAGTCCAGGAAAATCAAGCCCAGCCTATCCAGTCTTCCCCCTCACAACTAAAGTCCTCCAATTCAGTCAACATCTTGATGAGTTTCCTCTACACACTCTCTAACAGAATCACATCCGCCCTCTCGTGTGGTGACCAGAATTGCCCCTGATGCCTCCTAGCTAGTGTTAAGTTGCAACATAACTTTTATATTCTATGCCCAACCTGTGAAGGCCAGCATGGCATATGCCGCCTTCTCCACCCTATCCACATGCTTGCATTTTACTTCTAAACTTCTAACCCTAACCCCTCATAATTTTATATGGCTCCATCAAATCTCCCCTCAGATTCCTACACTCCAGGGAATCAAGTCCTAAATTATTCAACCTTTTCCTGCAATTCAAGTGCTCTAGTCCCAGCAACATCCCTGGTAAACTTTCTCTGTACTCTTTCAATCTTTTTGATATCTTTGGTAGGTGACCAGACTGCGCGCAATTCTCTGAAATCAGCCCCACAAACATCTTACACAAATTCAACATAGCATCCCAACTCCTATACATAATACTTTGATTTATGAAGGCCAATGTGCCAATTAGCAAATCATCAGCAGGAAGTTCATTGTGTGCATTTAAAGGACCAAGCAAGAATCAGTTCACAAAGCATTTCACCAAATGGTGCTTCAAAAACAGTCTCGCAAAATAGCAATCTTTATCCTTCCCAAACATGGCAAATGGTTTGATCTGGGCATGGTATTGGATGGGGTTGAATGTTCTCTCTCATTTACTATAATATGTTTTTGCCACCTCCTTCTCCAAAATACTTAACTTTCTGCTTTTTTTGTTGTTTAATTTATACTTGCACATTTCCAGTGTTGAAAGCCTCCCACTACATCAGATTGCACCAGAATAATGTCAGGAAGGTAATGGGGATTACTTGATGATCAAGGGGATGTTCGTATATGCTGCATAAATGTGAGTTGGAGGTGGAGGCTGTGGGAGGTGTGACCTCCAGCCACTGGTGACAGAGTTAACCCACATAACAAACAATTCAAAATTCAAAGTAAATTTATTATCAAAGTACATACAGGTTCGTTCCTTGCAGGCATTTACAGGAAAGTAGAATTTGTGAACACTGAATTGCACAGTCCTTGAAAATGAGTCTTAAAGCTTGTGGAGTCAGTTTATCATTGAAATTAGTAAAGATATCCGTGCTGGTTCAGGAGCCTGATGGTCAGAGGGTAGTAACTGTCCCTGCACCTGGTGGTGTGAGATCTAAGTCTGCTGTACCATCTTCCTGATGGTAGCAGCAAGAAGAGAGCATGGCCTGGATAGTGGGGTTCTTGATTGTGGACATTGCTTTCATTCGGCAGCGCTCCTTTTAAATGTACTCTATGATGGGGAAGGCTTTGCCTGTGGTGGACTGGGCTGTATTTAGCACTTTTTGTGGACTCTTCCGTTCCTGGGCATTGGTGTTTCCATACCAGGCCATGATGCAACCAGTCAGGATACTCTCCACAGAGCACCTATAGAACTTTGTCAAAGTTTTAGATGAAATGCCAGATCTATACAAGCTTCCAAGAAAGTAGAGGTGCTGTTGTGCCTTTGTGATGGCATGTACCAGGACATATCCTCTGATAAGGAAACTCAAAGGAATTTAAATATTGACCTTCCCTACCTCCAGTCCCCTAGTGCAGACTGGTTTTCCCTCCTGTAGTTGATAATCAGCTCTTTGGTTTTGCTGACATCAAGTGAGGTTGTTGTTATGGCACCACACAGCCGGAATTTCAATCTCTCTTCTATATGCTGATTCATCTCCACCTTTTATTCGTCCATCGACAGTGGTGTCATCAGCAAACTTAAATATGGAATTCGATACCCATTGAAATAAGATTGCCTCCATAGACTGTAATGTTTTTACCTTACTTGTCCCGGTGTATTTCTTTGTGTTAGGGCCTTTTGTACTGCATTAGGCATTGGATTTCACTCGGATAATGAACCATTAGAGTAGTGGTCACCAACCTTTTTAAGCCCAAGACCCCCTACCTTGACCTTAGTGAAAGGCAAGATCTACCTATTAAATCGTTTAGAGAAAAAACAGCTCACATTGTACTTCCAATTTGAGGCCAATATGGGGCAGCAGGCTGAGGGTAGCAGACACCAACAGAATCAACAAGCTCATTAGTAAGGCCAGTGATGTTGTGGAGATGGAACTGGACTCTCTGACGGTGGTGTCTGAAAAGAGGATGCTGTCTAAGTTGCATGCCATCTTGGACAATGTCTCCCATCCACTACATAATGTACTGGTTGGGCACAGGAGCACATTCAGCCAGAGACTCATTCCACCGAGATGCAACACAGAGCGTCACAGGAAGTCATTCCTGCTTGTGGCCATCAAACTTTACAACTCCTCCCTTGGAGGGTCGGACACCCTGAGCCAATAGGCTGGTCCTGGACTTATTTCCTGGTATAATTTATATATTACTATTTAACTGTTTATGGTTTTATTACTATTTAATTATTTATGGTGCAACTGTAACAAAAACCAATTTCCCCCGGGACCAATAAAATATGACTATGAATATGACTATGACTATTATTTGGGCTAATTGTATTTGAATTACACAAAATACTTTTGTCAAACTTTCAAATTAATTCAAACAAGAAAACACTGTAACTAGCATATCAAACAGGCCATAGCTGTCTTTCTTTAAGAATATTACAATACTTCACACCTTTAATTCTAAGTTTCATTATTTAATTTTATTTCAACATGAAAAATAAATGAATAAAAATTGACTGTTGCACTCAGTGTGATGACTGGGGCTGAATACTTTCTGCTAGTTCCCTGAAATTTGGCTCATAACTACAGGCAGCCAGTCTCAGACATCCCACCTCTCCTGGAAGTTCCGGGAGTCTCCCACATATTGATAGCGGCTGCCTGATGCCGGGAAATTATATACAATATCCCGGAAATCGATTTTTTTTGAGAGGGAGAGTGAGCATCCTGATTGGTCTCTCTTTGTGCTAAGTAGACCTATCAGTTTTCTCTGTGGGTGGGCTTTACAGTCAACCTCAAAAATAATGACAGTGTTGCTCGCTGCATTGTTTGCAACAGTGACTTTTCTATTGCCCATGGTGGGTTAAAATGTAAACGACATGTTCAGGTGAGTTTAACAGGCGTCATTCATTCATTAGCGTAGCTAACGTTACTTAAACTAGCTGGCTAGCTGCTAAGGAGCTACTCTATTGATGTCCTACGTGTTGAGGCCAAACTCCCTGTAGACTTGCTTGAAGTTGTAATAGAATAAACATGATAATATAATATAACATAAGTACATATTTTAATGTCACATTTTTTGCATATGCCCAACTTGGTTTACAGATTAGACAAAATCACTAAACAAAGTATTACGTACACCCTTGGAGATTGACCGGGGGGGGGGGATATGGGCTTGAAGGGGGCAGGGTTGCTACCTCCCTGAAATGTGTTTTTGCAGGGTGGGATGTCGGCAGTCTGAGACAGTCTGTGAGGTGTCTGTCAATAAGACAGCTCCTGTACTTAGATTTAATAATTTTCATCTGTGAAAATGCAATTTCACATAGAAAAGTTGACCCGAAGTAGGCACTGACTTTTAGTACTATAAAACCAACACACACACCGCGCATTGCTCGGCCCCATCAGTAGTAATTGCCACCAGTTTATGAATGGGGTTGTCATTTTCACGGACATATTTTTTAAACTCATTGTAAATATCCTCACCTCTTGTTCTCTTCTTTGATTACAAAAGAGTGAGGAAGTCCTCCTGTGTTGTAAGATCCTGGAAAGCCATTCTGACAAATACAACAAGCTGAGCTGTTCGCATTACATCCAGGGATTCATCGAACTGTAGTGAAAAATATTCACGTCCTCTGACAGTGACTCTACCCTCCTTGTCACTGTTGCAGGGCCAAGCGGTATATTACGTATTGCGGTTGTGATGTCGTTTTTGCTTTTGAAGTCATTAAAAACAGTCTCTGCGGTAATGGCTATTGCTTCCTTGAATAAATAATAAAAGGCTTCTTGCGTTTAGCCAAAAGGTGACTTACATGAAATGATGCTTCAATAGCAGCCTTATTTTGAGCAGCATGTTTTGTGAAAAATGATTACTGGGCCTTCAACCCGGATTTCAGCTCCTCAACTTTCCTGGCATGAATTGCGCTCTTTGGGGGGGTAGGTGTCTTTAAGTTCCTGGTGTTTGGTGTTGTGGTGCCGCTCCAGATTCCCTCTTTTAGTCAGTGCTTGTGTTTGGTGGCACGACATACATACACACTTGTCTTTCACCAAGGTAAATAGAATTTCCTCTTCCCATTCTGGATGGAATTTGTACATTTTCACCTTGTTTCGTGGAGCTTCCGCCATGCTATCAGGATATCACGAGTCTGCCGTATATTGATGTTTGTGACAGTCTGTGCTCTTATCTAATCTGATTGGTCACTTCAATGCAGCACAGGCTACGCTGAAAACGCGGTGCATGGCGGGGAGCTACACACATGAGCACTGGGCAGAAAGAACGGCACTAAAACCCCGCAACCCGGAAGCAATCTCTCTTTACAAACAGCTTTCAGTAGCGAAAGTATTGCTATATTACCATTATCCTAATTAGTTTTACTTATTCTTATAATGCTCACATTACAACAGTATTTGAGTATTTATTTTTGATTTTTTTCGGTACCTACTGGGAAAGTCTCAAAGATTGACGGGTTGGCGACTACTACATTAGAGGATCCAGCTGTGGAGATGCATCGTCACTGCTCACAGTGCACCTCAGTTATTCCGCTTAGACTCTGGGCTAAAGGTTTTCATCTAAGCAAACTGTGGAAGCGAGTGCTGAAGACTTTGCAAGCTCCATTCAATGGACAAGGCTGCTGTACCCCAGAGGCCATCAACGAAAAGGTCACTCATTGCGTGTTTGTGGTTTCACAAAACGTGGAGGTGTCCACCCTAAACATCACAAGGACAGCTTCCATGAACAAAATGACCAACAGTGTCGAATAACAATGAATGCATCATGAAAAAGTGTCTGACTTTCCAGTAGTTGCCTGCCGGATGAGTGGATGCAGTGGGGATGGTGTGCGTTGCTGTGTCAGTAGACAAGAGGCAGAAATGAGAGTGGTCTCTGAATGCGGGTACAGTAACTGCAAAGAGGACTCCATAGATGTGCTGTTTGCTCTGTGATCATGTGTTGGTAACTGCAAACTGCAAAAACCCTTCAGATGTGCTGTACTGTCTGTGATCACATTGGTAACTACAAGATGGTAAGGTGGCAGTGCATTTGGATGCAGTGGCCTCTGAGAGATCAACCAAAAGTGTTTTTTTTTTTCTTTGTTAAGTGTTTCTTATGATAGCACAACAATGCTGGAGTCCAGGAACTTAGGGTACTGCAGGTCTGCCCCGTCAGTGAGCTGCTTGTTGGCAAAGGTGCTGGATTGAATGCTCACTGTGTTGCTGCCTGCCTCAGGAAGACATCTAAGTTGGTGCATGAAAGCAGTGTGCAGTGTAACTGTGGGTGATTGTCATGGACGTTTCTCTTGTGACCGCAAGACCTTGTTGGATGTTGTTAATGTAAGATGCCTCAGGCGTGTTTCCCATGTTTGGTGACGCAACAGATGGCGGGGAAGCCGAGTGAATGGTTGTAGGGAGAACCAGGCCTCAAGCTGTGGGCTTGCCTGCTGCTGCAGTCTAGGAGAAGAGTCACTGGAGGCAGTGTAGCTTGGTGTCTGTGCTTGGTTGGGAGTTGGCCTCTCCCATTGGTGCTGCCCTCCAGTGTTCAATCGGTGGAAATGACAGGCTAGATTACGTACTTCTGCACACTGCCAGGAACTATACTGTCAGTTTGCGGGACATGTCACTCAGGGACTTGGGCTGTGTTTATATCTTCTGCATGACTATGTTTTTCTCGCTTGCTATTTTGAATGTGCTGTGTATGTTTTACACCTTAGCCCCAGAGGAATGCTGTTTCATTTGGCTGTGTTCATGTATGGTTGAATAATAATTAAATTTGATTTGATTTGAAGAGGATGCAGGGCTACTGCAGATGTGCTGTACCGCCTATGGTCACGTCAGGACTCCTTCGATCCTTTGCAAAGAGTAATTTCATTTTTTCCCTACAGAATTGTACGGTTTCCTTGGCAACTGAGTCAAGTGAAAGTAAGGCATACAATTGCTGAAGCAGTGAGGGTGTGGAGTGACGTCACCCCCCTAACATTCACGGAGGTGCAGGATGCACATGCTGATATTATCATTGACTTCACCAGGTAAGAGTTACTCAGAATCAGGGGGGAGAGAGAGGAGAGGAGAAAGGCCTCTTCTTGCTGCTTACTATGTCTGATGAAAACACATGAGCCATTGTATTTACCTTCCACAAGTGACCAGTGTGAACTGCCAAATATCCTCCAAATGTTGGCAAGGAGCTCTTGAATTAGGACATTGGGATCTTTTCTGGGACGGGGGTGACTTGCATAAGGACAGCATGATGCACCTGAACTGTAATGAGATTGTATCCTGGTAGGGAGAATTGCTAGAGCTACCAGGGAAGGTTTAAACCAGTCTGGTAGTGGCTGGGATCCAAAGTACTGGTGGCAGATGAAAAAGTTGAGGCAAATACAGAAATTGAAGCAATCAAGTCCAGTAGGTAGGACAAGCAAGGGCATATTAGAGAGTGAGGAAATCTAACAGAGCAAACTACATTTATTTTAATGCAAGAAGCCTGGTAAGTGCCAGATGACTTCAGGGTATGGATGGGTTTGTGTGCATGGGCGGTTATAATTGAGGGATGAGCAGAACCAGTAGCTCGGTGTTCTGGGGTAAAGATACTACAGGTCTCAAGGTTGGAGGTAAGAGAGGATAGGGTGTTGAGTTTTTGATTACGTAGAACGCTATGCTAGCACGGAGTCTTCCTACGGTAATCATGCAGTGAGGCAAGATGGGTGGAAAGAAGGGGTGATCACTTTGATAGAATTATACTATATGTTCCCTGATAGTTGGTGGGAATGAAAGGAACAGATATATAAAGGGTTTGCTGTTGGAATAATAAGGTTGCAATAGTAAGTGCCTTTAACTTCTCAAATATTAACTTGGACTGCCACAATGTTGGACAAGGCAGAATTTGTTAGTTGAGAGAGATTTGTTAATTGTGTCCAGAAATTAGTATGTTCGAGGATGACACGAGAAATGGTTGGTGACAGTAAAGGTGGTTGTCAAAGGGGTCCCCAACCCTTTTTGCACCGCAGACTGGTTTAATATTGACAATATTCTTGCAGACCGGCGGGCGGGGGGGGCGGTAGGAGGTGTTTAAGTAGGGTTAAACTCACCTCAATATGTCTTTTACAGTTAGGGTTGCCAACTTTCTCACTGCCAAATAAGGGACAAAAGTAGCAGTCAAATCCCGGAAACACAAGGAATTCTGCAGATGCTAGAATTTCAAGCAACATACATCAAAGCTGCTGGTGAACGCAGCAGGCCAGGCAGCATCTCTAGGAAGAGGTACAGTCGACGTTTCGGGCCGAGACCTGCTGCATTCACCAGCAACTTTGATGTGTGTTGTGTGAGTCAAATCCCGGGACACTTTACCCCAGGAAAGACTACCATGACCATGAAGCCTTGCACGGGCACCTGTGTGCGCATGCGTGTCGTGAGCATCTGATGTGCGCATGCATGTACGTGCTGATTTTTTCCCCACAGATCGGTTTTACCTTCATCTTCCCAACTATACCGTACATACGTTATTTCTACTTTATATAGACTGTGTGTTTATCATATCATTCCTGCTTTTACTACATGTTAGTGTTATTTTCGGTTTTATATGTTATTTGGTATAATTTGGTAGGTTATATTTTGGGTCTGGGAGCGCTCAAAAATTTTTCCCATATAAATTAGTGGTAATTGCTTCTGCGCTTCACGTCATTTCGGCACGAAAGGTTTCATAGTAACACTTTACCTTAATGGGGGAAATACGGGACAAACCAATTTAGTCCAATATACGGGATGTCCCGGGAAATACGGGACAGTTGGCAACCCTGCATTCAAGTTCAACAGTGCGTGACAGTGAATGAGGAAAGGTGCAGCTGACTCATAGCGTTTCCTCGCGGCCCGGTAGCACGTGCTTTGCGGCCCGGTACCGGTCCACGGCCCGGTGGCTGGGGACCACTGATCTAGATCAGCTGGGAAAGTGGACAGAGGAATGACAGGTTGGAATTTATCTCAGACAAGTGCAAACTGATGTAATTTGGGAAGTTATGCCAGAGCAGGACTTGCATAATAAATGACAGGACCCTAAGGTCAGAATCAGGTTTATTATCACCGGTATGTGTCATGAAATTTGTTAACTTAACAGTAGCAGTTCAAAGCAATACATAACATAGAAGAAAATAAATAAATAAAATTACAGTGTATGTATATTGAATAGATTAAAAATCATGCAAAAACAAATAATATATATTTTTGAAAATGAGGTAGTGTTCATGGGTTCAATGTCCATTTGGGAATCAGATGGCAGAGGGTAAGAAGCTGTTCCTGAATCACTGGATGTGTGCCTCCCACCTGATGGTAGTGTGCTGTAGAATAGACAGACAAAAGAGTACGGCTACGTAGTTTCCTGAAAATGGTGATAAAGACAGACCAAATACAACATAAAACAAGACAGCACAGTAACAGGCCCTTTGGCCTACAATGTCATCACAAACTCATTAAACTAGTATTTAAAAGCCTGCTAAAGTAATCGCTTGGGCCTAGACAGTGTCCATATTCCACCATTCTCTGCACGCTTAAGAGCCTCTCAAATGTCTCCAACATACCTGTCTCAACTATCAACCCTGACAGCACCTTTTGAGAACTCATCAAAAAAACTGGTCCTGCACATCTCCTTTGAACCTGATCCTCCTCATTTTAAATGCATGCCCACTGTGGCTGTGACTATGCCCCTTGACAATAAGTACTCCTGTTTGAGTACTGTTGGTGGGGATGACCTACCTGAGGGAAGCAACAGTGGCTGTGCCTCTGGCACAGAGTCGGGCCCTGTGGCTCAGAAGGGTAGGAAAAGGAAGAGGAAGTCAGCAGTGATAGGGGACTCTATAGTTAGGGGGTCAGACAGGGGATTCTGTGGACACGGGAAAGAAACGCAGATGGTAGTTTGCCTCCCAGGCGCCAGGGTTCAGGATGTTTCTGATCACATCCACGATATCTTGAAGTGGG
Organism: Mobula birostris; assembly: GCF_030028105.1. Classification (NCBI taxonomy): domain Eukaryota; kingdom Metazoa; phylum Chordata; class Chondrichthyes; order Myliobatiformes; family Myliobatidae; genus Mobula; species Mobula birostris. Next base: position 55,817,877 of record NC_092394.1, read on the forward strand.
AAGGTGAACAGCCAGAGGTCGTGGTACATATTGGTACCAACGACATAGGTAGGAAAAGGGAGGAAGTCCTGAAAACAGATTACAGGGAGTTAGGAAGAAGTTGAGAAGCAGAACCTCAAAGGTAGTAATCTCAGGATTACTGCCTGTGCCACATGACAGTGAGTATAGGAATAGAGTGAGGTGGAGGATAAATGTGTGGCTGAGGGATTGGAGCAGGGGGCAAGGATTCAGATTTCTGATCATTGGGATCTCTTGGGGCAGGCGTGACCTGTACAAAAAGGACGGGTTGCACTTGAATCCGAGGGGGACCAATATCCTGGCAGGGAGGTTTGCTAAGGCTGTTGGGGAGAGTTTAAACTAGAATTGCTCGAGGGGTGGGAAGAGACGGAGGCTGTTGGCTCACAAAGCTTGGAGATAGCGTGAGAGGGAGGATAGGCGGGTGTTTGAGAAGGGATGCACTCAGACCGATGGTTTGAGATGTGTCTATTTTATTGCAAGAAGCATCATAAACCAAGTGGATGAGCTTAGAGCGTGGATCAGTACTTGGAGCTATGATATTGTGGTCACTACACAGACTTGGATGGCTCAGGGACAGGAATGGCTACTTAGAGTGCCAGGCTTTAGATGTTTCAGAAAGGACAGGGAGGGAGGCAAAAGAGTTGGGTGTGTGGCACTGCTGATCAGAGATAGTGTCACAGCTGCAGAAAAGGAGGAAGTCATGGAGGGATTGTCTACTGAGTCTCTGTGGGTGGAAGTTAGAAACAGGAAGGGGTCAATAATTCGACTGGGTGTTTTTTTATAACCACCCAATAGTAACAGGGACATCGAGGAACAGATAGGGAGACAGATTCTGGAAGGTGTAATGATAACAGAGTTGTCATGGTGGGAGATTTTAATTTCCCAAATATTGATTGGCATCTCCCTAGGGCAAAGGATTTAGATGGAATTGAGTTTGTTAGGTGTGTTCAGGAAGGTTTCCTGACACAATATGTAGATAAGCCTACATGAGGAGAGGCTGTACTTGATCTGGTATTGGGAAATGAGCCCGGTCAATTGTCAGGTCTCTCAGTGGGAGAGCATTTTGGAGATAGTGATCACAATTCTATCTCCTTTACCTATCATTGGAGAGAGATAGGAACAGACAAGTTATGAAAGTGTTTAAATTGGAGTAAGGGGAAGTATGAAGCTATCAGGCAGGAACTTGGAAGTATAAATCGGGAACAAATGTTCTCAGGGAAATGTATGGCAGAAATGTGGCAAATATTGAGGGAATATTTGCATGGCGTACTGCATGGATACGTTCCAATGAGACATGGAAAGGATGGTAGGGTACAGGAACCATGCTGTAAAAAGGCTGTTGAAAATGTAGTCAAGAGGAAAAGAAAAGCTTATGAAAGGTTCAAAAAACTAAGTAATGATGGAGATCCAGAAGATCAGAAGGCTAGCAGGAAGAAACTTAAGAATGAAATTAAAAGAACCAGAAGGGGCCATGAGAAGGCCTTGGCAGACAGGATTAAGGAAAACCCCAAGGCATTCTACAAGTATGTGAAGAGCAAGAGGATAAGATGTGAGAGAATAGGACCAATCAAGTGTGACAGTGGAAAAGTGTGTATGGAACTGGAGGAGATAGCAGAAATACTTAATGAATACTTTGCTTCAGTATTCACTACGGAAAAGGATCTTGGTGATTGTAGGGATTACTCACAACAGATTGAAAAGCTTGAGCATGTAGATATTAAGGCAGAGGATGTGCTGGAGCTCTTGGAAAGCATCAAGTTGGATAAGTCTCCGGGACCGGACGAGATGTACCCCAGGCTACTGTGGGAGGCGAGGGAGGAGATTGCTGAGCCTCAGGCGATAATCTTTGCATCATTAATGGGGATGGGAGAGGTTCCAGAGGATTGGAGGGTTGCAGATATTATAACCATATAACAATTACAGCGCAGAAACAGGCCATCTCAGCCCTTCTAGTCTGTGCTGAACTCTTACTCTCATCTAGTCCCACCGACCCGCATTCAGCCCATAACCCTCCATTCCTTTCCTGTCCATATAGCTGTCCAATTTAACTTTAAATGACAACATCGAACCTGCCTCAACCACTTATGCTGTAAGCTCATTCCACACAGCTACCACTCTCTGAGTAAAGTTCCCCCTCATGTTACCCCTAAACTTTTGCCCTTTAACTCTCAACTCATGTCCTCTTGTTTGAATCTCCGCCAATCTCAATGGAAAAAGCCTATCCATGTCAACTCTATCTATTCCCCTCATAATTTTCAATACCTCGATCAAGTCCCCCCCCCCCCCAACCTTCTGCATTCCAAAGAATAAAGGCCCAACTTGTTCAACCTTTCTCTGTAACTTAGGTGATGAAACCCAGGTAACATTCTAGTAAAGCTTCTCTGTACTCTCTCTATTTTGTTGACATCTTTCCTATAATTCGGTGACCAAAACTATACACAATACTCCAAATTTGGCCTTACCAATGCCTTGTACAATTTCAACATTACATCCCAACTCCTATACTCAATGCTCTGATTTATAAAGGCCAGCATACCAAAAGATTTCTTCACCACCCTATCCACATGAGATTCCACCTTCAGGGAACTATGTACAATTATTCCTAGATCCCTCTGTTCTACTGCATTCTTCAATACCCTACCATTTACCATGTATGTCCTATTTTGATTAGTCCTATGAAAATGTAGCACCTCACATTTATCAGCATTAAACTCCATCTGCCATCTGTCAGCCCATTCTTCTAACTCTGCAAGCTTTGAAAACCGACTTCATTATCCACAACTCCACCTATCTTAGTATCATCTGCATACTTACTCATCCAATTTACCACCCCATCATCCAGATTATTAATATATATGACAAACAACATTGGGCCCAGTACAGATCCCTGAGGCACACCACTAGTCACCGGCCTCCAATCTGACAAACAGTTATCCACCACTACTCTCTGGCGTCTCCCATCCAGCCACTGCTGAATCCATTTTACTACTTCAATATTAATACCTTATGATTGAACCTTCCTAACTAATCTTCCATGTGGAACCTTGTCAAAGGCCTTACTGAACCCCTATTTTCCTTCTTGAATAAAGGCATCCGTTAGTCTTGCGAGACCATGGATCTGCACCTGGAAAGTCTTCACTCTCCAGGGTGCAGGCCTGGGCAAGGTTGTATGGAAGACTGGCAGTTGCCAATGCTGCAAGTCTCCCCTCTCCACGACACCGATGTTGTCCAAGGGAAGAGCAAGGGCCGATACAGCTTGGCACCAGTGTTGTCGCAGAGCACTATGTGATTAAGTGCTTTGCTCAAGGAAACAACACGCTGCCTTGGCTGGGGCTCGAACTCACGACCTTCAGATCGCTAGTCAAATGCCTTAACCACTTGGCCACGTGCCCACAATGAATAACAGAACAATATTAGCTATATGGGTAGATGGAGCTCGTCAGCCTGGGAAGTTAGTCCATCTAAGAGAGGGAAAACTCTGATTTCAAACCTCCGCTGCCTTGCGGCCATACCCACTCATGGGAGTAAACCCTGAGGACAAATCCGGAGCTGGAGTCCCTAAGGCAGTCCGACGTTGCCTTCAACCTCGTTCTGGCAACTCCTGCAACAACACTGGTGCCAAGCTGTATCGCCTCTCGCCCTTCCCATAAGATCATAAGACCATAAGACAAAGGAGCAGAAGTCGGCCATTCAGCCCATTGAGTCTGCTCCACCATTTTATCATGAGCTGATCCATTCTCCCATTTAGTCCCACTCTCCTGCCTTCTCACTATAACCTTCGATGCCCTGGCTACTCAGATACCTATCAATCCCTGCCTTAATTACACCCAATGACTTGGCCTCCACTGCCACCCGTGGCAACAAATTCCATAGATTCACCACCCTCTGACTAAAAAAATTTCTTCGCATTTCTGTTCTGAATGGGCGCCCTTCAATCCTTAAGTCATGCCCTCTCGTACTAGACTCCCCCATCATGGGAAACAACTTTGCCCATCCACTTTCAACATTCCAAATGTTTCTATGAGGTCTCCCCTCATTCTTCTAAACTCCAAGGAATACAGTGCAAGAGCGGACAAACGTTCCTCATATGTTAACCCTCTCATTCCTGGAATCATTCTAGTGAATCTTCTCTGTACCCTCTCCAACATCAGCACATCCTTTCTTAAATAAGGAGCCCAAAACTGCCCATAGTACTCCAAGTGAGGTCTCACCAGCGCCTTATAGAACCTGAACATCACATCCCTGCTCCTATACTCTATTCCTCCAGAAATGAATGCCAACATTGCATTTGCCTTCTTCACCACCAACTCAACCTGGAGGTTAACCTTAAGGGTATCCTGCACGAGAACTCCCAAGTTCCGTTGCATCTCAGAACTTTGAATTCTCTCCCTATTTAAATAATAGTCTGCCCGTTTATTTCTTCTGCCAAAGTGCATAACCATACACTTTCAAACATTGTATTTCATTTGCCACTTCTCTGCCCATTCTTCCAATCTATCCACGTCTCTCTGCAGACTCTCCATTTCCTCAGCACTACCGGCCCCTCCACCTATCTTCATATCGTCAGCAAACTTAGCCACAAAGCCATCTATTCCATAATCCAAATCATTGATGTACAACGTAAAAAGAAGCGGCCCCAACACAGACCCCTGTGGAACACCACTGGTAACCGGCAGCCAACCAGAATAGGATCCCTTTATTCCCACTCTCTGTTTCCTGCCAATCAGCCAATGCCCTATCCATGTATGTAACTTTCCTGTAATTCCATGGGCTCTTATCTTGTAAAGTAGCCTCATGTGTAGCACTTTGTCAAAGGCCTTCTGAAAATCCAAATATACAACATCCACTGCATCTCCCTTATCTAACCTACTTGTAATAGGTTTGTCAGGCAGGATTTTCCTTTAAGAAAACCATGCTGAGTTCTGTCTATCTTGTCATATGTCTCCAGGTACTCTGTAACCTCATTCTTGACAATCGACTCCAACAACTTCCCAACCAAGCTAACAGGTCTATAATTTCCCTTATGCTTCCTTGCCCCCTTCTTAAATAGTGGAGTGATATTTGCAATCTTCCAGTCCTCCAGAACCATGCCAGAATCTATCGACTTTTGAAAGATCATCGCTAATGCCTCTGCAATCTCCACAGCTATTTCCTTCAGAACACAAGGGTGCATTCCATCTGGTCCGGGAGATTTATCTACCTTTAGACTATTCAGCTTCCTAAGTATTTTCTCTGTCGTAATTGTGACTGCGCCTACTTCTCTTCCCTGCCACCCTTGAGTGTCCGATATACTGCTGATGTTGTCCTCAGTGAAGACTGATGCAAAATACTCGTTCAGTTCCTCCGCCATCTCCTTATCTCCCATTACAATTTCTCCAGCATCATTTTCTATCGGTCCTGTATCTACTCTCACCTGTCTTTTACTCTTCATATACTTGAAAAAGCTTTTAGTATCCTCTTCGATATTATTTGCTAGCTTCCTTTCATAGTTCATCTTTTTCCTCTTAATGACCTTCTTAGGTTCCTTTTGAAAGCTTTTAAAAACTTCCCAATCCTCTGTCTTCCCACTAATCTTTGCTTCCTTGTATGCCCTCTCCTTTGCTTTAACTTTGGCTTTGACTTCTCTTGTCAGCCACGGTTGCATCCTTTTTCCATTCTAAAATTTCTTCTTTTTTGGAATATACCTGTCTTGCACCTTCCTCACTTCTCGCATAAACTCCAGCCACTGCTGCTCTGCCGTCTTTCCTGCCAGTGTCCCTTTCCAGTCAACTTTGGCCAGTTCCTCTCTCATGCCACTATAATTTCCTTTACTCCTCTGAAATACCGACGCATTGGATTTCGGCTTCTCTTTTTCAAATTTCACAGTGAACTCAATCATGTTATGATCACTGTCTCCTAAGGGTTCCTTCACCTCAATCTCTCTAATCACCTCCGGTTCATTACACAATACCCAATCCAGTACAGCCGATCCCCTAGTGGGCTCAACAACAAGTTATTCTAAAAAGCCATCTCGCAGACATTCTACAAGTTCTCTCTCTTGAGATCCAGTGCCGACCTGATTTTCCCAATCCACTCGCATGTTAAAATCCCCCACAATTATCATAACACTGCTCTTCTGACAAGCCTTTTCTATTTCCTGTTGTAATTTGTAGTCCACATCACTGCAGCTGTTTGGAGGCCTGTATATAACTGCCATCAGGGTCCTTTTACCCTTGTGATTTCTTAGCTCAGCCCATAAAGATTCTGCACCTTCCGATCCTATGTCACCTCTTTCTGATGATTTGATATCATTTCTTGCCAATAAAGCCACGCCTCCCCCTCTGCCTACCTTCCTATCCTTCCAATACACCATGTATCCTTGGACGTTCAGCTCCCAGAGACATGCATCCTTCAGCCACATCTCAGTGATGGCCACAATATCATACCTGCCAATCTGTAGCTGTACGACAAGATCATCCACCTTATTCCTTATGCTGCGTGCATTTAAGTATAACACCTTAAGACCAGTATTTGATACTTTTTGCTTTGATTGCACTGCAACTCATCCCAATGGCTACAAATTTGCCCCATCACCTGCCTGTCTTTCCTGACATCTTTACTGCTCACTATCTTGGATTTATTTCTGTTTTCCCCTTCCTCCGCTCTATCATTCCGGTTCCCATCCCCCTGCCAAATTAGTTTAAGCCTTCCCTAACAGTTCTATTATAAACCTTCCCACCAGGATATTGGTCCCCTTCGGGTTCAGGTGTAACCTGTCCTTTTTGAACAGGTCATACTTCCCCCAGAAGAGATCCCAATTATCCAAGAATCTGAAGCCCTGCCCCCTGCACCAGTCTCTCAGCCACGCATTCATCTGCCTGATCCTACTATTCTTGCCCTCGCTAGCACGTGGCACAGGTAGCAATCCTGAGATTACTACCCTGGAGGTCCTGCTTCTCAGCTTCCTTCCTAACTCCTGGAAATCTCTCTTCAGGACCTCCTCCCTTCTCCTGTCTATGTCATTGGTGCCAACATGTACCAAGACAACTGGCTGCTCGCCCTCTCCTTTCGGAATATTCTGGACCCGATCCGAGACATCCCATACCCTGGCACCTGGGAGGCAACACATCATGAGGGTATCTCTATCAGGCTCGCAGAATCTCCTGTCTCTCCCCCTGACTATGGAATCCCCTATGACTACTGCATTCCTCCTCTCCCTCCTTCCCTCCCGCACAACAGCGCCAGGCTTACTGCCAGACACCCAGTCACCGTGGGCGTCCCCTGTCAGGTCATCCCCCTCAACAGCATCCAAAACAAGATATTTGTTGCTGAGGGGGACAGCCACAGGGGTGCTCTCCACTATCCGGGCATTTCCCTTCCTTCTCCTGACAGTGACCCAGTTTTCTGACCCCTGTAGCCTAGGGATGACTACCTCCCTGTAGCTCCTGTCTATCACCTCTTCACTTTCCCTGATAAGCAGTAGGTCATCAAGCTGCAGCTCCAGAACCCTAACACAGTCTCTGAGGAGCTGCAACTCGGTGCACCTGGTGCAGGTGTGGCCATCAGGGAGGCTAGAGGTCTCCCAGGATTTCTACATCTGACACTCTGAACAACGCACTAACCCTGCAGGCATGCTACCTAATTCTACAGGAATGAAACAGGAAAAATAAGTCTACTCACCCACTTACCTCGCCAAACAGACGAACTTTTTAAACCGTTAGCTCATACTGTTAGCTGTGAGAGCCCTGCTGTTCCTGTCTGTCCGGGCTGATTAGCGAAGGGGGGGGGGAAAAAAGAGTTGGTGCTTCGCTCTCGTCTCTTCCCATTTACTGCCAAAACCCGTTGAAGCCAAAGCCAAAGCCCTGCACTCTGCTGCCACTCACTCTGCTGCCCGCTCTATAGGGTGATCTCCTTTTTAAACTCTCCGCGCTGTCCTGTTACGTCACACGCCTGCACAGTCTCGTTCTTCTTCCACTCGAAGAAGTTTTTTAAAAAACTGCCTTCCTTCAGAATTCAGCTCCCACGCTGCTCTGCTTGTCCCAATCCAAAAGACAGCCATTGGAAACACCCTTTCTTTTTAAACTCTCTGCACTGCCCTGTTTATGTCGTTGTTCCCTTGGACAACATCGGTGTCGTGGAGAGGGGAGACTTGCTGCGTGGGCAACTGCTGGTCTTCCATACAACCTTGCCCAGGCCTGTGCCCTGGAGAACTTTTCCAGGCGCAAATCCATGGTCTCGTGAGACTAACAATGCCACCATTAGCTACCCGTCAGTCCTCCTGGACCTTACCTGAGGCTAGAGAGGACCGGAAGATCTTGGTCAAGGGTCCAAGCAATCTCATTTCTTGCCTCTCAGTAACCTGGGATATATCACTTGCTATTCTCCATGTCCTTCTCCTTGGCTAGTACCAACACAAGGTACTTACTTGGGATTTTGCTCACATACCCTGCCTCCAAGCACATATTTAGTTGCCTCCTGGATGTTGGATTTTCAGAAAGCCTTAGACAAGGTGCCATACAAGAGCTGCTAAACAGGGTAGGAGCTCATGGTATTACAAGAAAGATGCTTGCATGAACAGAAGATTGGTTGACTGGCAGGAGGCAAAGAGTGAGAATAAAGGGGATTAAGAATGATGTTTTCTCTGACTAAGGAGTTTCTGGTTAGATGCCAATGACCAGTGGTGTTCCATAGCAGACAGTTTCTTTACATGTTATATATCACTGATTTGGAAGATGGAATTGATGGCTTTGTGGCCATCTTTGCAAATGATACAAAGATAGGTGGAGGGGCCGGTAGGCTGAGGAGGCAGTTAGTCTGCAGAAAGGCTTTGACAGATTAGGAGAGTGGACAAAGTGGGAAATGAAATACTGTGTAAGGAAGTGTACAATCATGCACTTTGGCAGAAACAATAAAAGCACAGACTATTTTCTAAATGGGTTACTGTATGAGAAACTTTTTTAATGGTTCTGGCCCTGTGCTCGCTGGAGCTTTAAAGAATGAGGGAGGGATTTCATTGAAATCTATCAAATATTGAAATGCCTAGATGTGGAGAGTGTATTTCTTATAGTGAGGAAGTCTAGAATCAGAGGGAACATCCTCAGACTAGATGGATATCCCTTTAGAATAGAGATGAGGTGGAATAAGGTGGCGAAGCTGTGAAATTCATCACTACAGGTGGCTGTGGAGATCAAGCTGTTGTGCATATTTAAAGCAGAAGTTGATAGGTTTTTGATTAGTCAAACGTCAAAGGTTACAGTGAGAAGGCAGAAGAATGGGGTTGAGAGGGATGATAAATAAGCCATGCTGGAATAGCAGAGCAGACTTGATTGGCTGAATGGCCTAATTCTGCTCCTGTCTCTCATGGTCTTTGTGCTTTCCTTCATTATGCTCTTACTGTTAATGTGAAAAAGTAATGTAATGTAAAGTAATGTAAAGTGAAGAATACTTTAGGATTCTCTATAATCCAACTTGCCAAGGACTTCTCGTAGCCCCTCCTAATTCGCCTCTTTGAGTTCTGTGCTTTACTATTTTATATTGTGTTCTAAAAGTAAACAGCTCAATTTGGAAATGTTTTGGGCTTATGGGTCCAAACTCTAAATGCAGTGAGGAGCAGGCTCAGTTCTTTTGAGACCAAAGCCCATTTTTTCATCTTTACTTTGTGTAAACTTTCAGTATTTTATTAATTTCACTCTTAGCTCTACTTTTTTGAAGAGACTGGTGGGTGGTACAGTATAGCACAATTACAGCACCGGTGATCCAGGTTCAGTGTTACTGCTGTGTGTAAACAATTAGCATGTTCTCCCTGGAACAGCACAGGTTTCCTCTGGGTGCTCCAGTCTCCTCCCACACTCACAAGGTCAGTAGGTTAATTGGTCAGCTGGGTGTAAATGGCTGGCACGGGCTCGTAGGGCAGGAGGGGCCTGTTACTATGCCTAAATAAAAGTTAAATAAAACGTTGTCCTCCATTGTGACAAGCCGCTATCCTTTTTTTTTTTGCCTCCATCACAGCATTGGCAGGACGTGTAGGGCATTCATGCCCTCAGTAGAGTTAAACAAGCTCTACTGATCTGTGCCTCAAATCTGCATACCTGTCATAGGGCCACTTGGTTTGCAAAACTAGGTCCAGTTGAAATCAATCCTGTGGAATCTCAGCAATGTCCAGATGTAAGTGTGCTTTGTGCTTTCCCCCGCAGTGTTGGGAAATATTTTGTCCACATTCCTACCTAATAGCCTGGCATTCTCTTCACATTGCAGGTACTGGCATGGAGATAATCTGCCGTTTGATGGCCCAGGTGGGGTTCTGGCACATGCTTTCTACCCTCAGACTCCTCAGCAGGGAGAAATTCACTTCGACTATGAGGAGCTGTGGACCACCGACAATGACAGGGGTAAGTGACAGTGAACATGTCCAGACAGATCAGAGTGTTTCGAAAGACAGCAGCCTACGCTCAGGATGAAACTATGAGCAAGGGTTCAATTTGCTGCAGGTTTGACCTCTTGCACTGTCGCGGTCTGCTGAAGACTTGACTATACCACCTGGTTTCAACAACGAAATGGTCCATCAGCTGGTAATCGCTCCCAATGCCCCCAACCCCACCCCCCCCCGACCTTTCTTGCAATGATGTGGACGTATCTGCAGAGGAGATTCAACAGGATGTCACCAGGGATGGATGCAGGTGACCAGCTCACTAAAGTGACCAGTGCAGAACCTACCCTTCAGCCCATCATGGCTAGACTCACCATCAAATATTTATCTACACTGCTCCCATTTAACAGTCCTTGGTCCATAGCCTGCAATTCCTCGACAAAGATGCTTAAATGTTCCCAGGCTGGGAATTGCACAAGTTATCCATTTTTGGGGAGAAGGATCTTACCCTTCTGATCTCCCTAAACCTCACCTTGCATCAATACCTTCCAGTCTTACAGACCTGTCGTATGGGAGGTATCCTACTTGCATCAATACCTTCCAGTCTTGCGTACCTGTCTTATGGGGAGGTATCCTACTGTCTATCGTAGCTACGGAGAGTAATTGTCTGGAAACCTTACCTAATCTTAAACTGATTGTCTGCTCAGCCTCTCTGTATATGCATCTTCTCTATTGCAAGCATATCCTTCCTGTAGTGATAACATCCTTATTTTTGTTCGATGAATATTTTATGACATTTTACCACTACCTCTGGAATTGCTGAGATTTTGCTTTGTGAGGCTTCACTGAGAGGAGGCAGAGCAGAGGATCGGCCAAGAACAGGAGAAGTTTCTATTAGAGTCATTGCACACCTCAGCACAGAAACAGGCCTTTTGGTCCATCTGGTCCATGCCAAACTGTTATTCTGCCGAGTCCCATTGACCTGCACCTGGACCACAGCCCAAAATCACTTCCAATCCAAACTTCTCTCAGGTGTTCTTCTGTTGGCAGCTCCTTCCACACTCGCTTCCCCTCTGACGCAAGGAGTAGTGTAGAAAGGTGGATGAGCATAGAGAATGGAATCTCGATCAGCACGTGCTATTTTGTAGCCATTAGTGAGTCTTGGTTGCAGGAAGGGCAGGGCTGGCAGGATCCCAATGTTTTAGACAGGATAGAGTGGGAGGGATTAAAGGAGGAGGAGTGACATTCCTAGTCAGGGACAATGTCACGGCAGTGTGCAGACAGGACAGGAGTTCAAAGTTGAAAGTAAATTTATTATCAAAGTACCTATGTTAACATATTTAATAGCCTGGGAAAAATACACACTCATGACAACAAATATTTTTTAGGTCTTTAATTTCTTTATTTGCTTTAGGTGTTTTAATGCAGAAAGAGGCTATCAAAATAAGTAGTAAAATGGATTCAGCAGTGGCTGGATGGGAGACGCCAGAGAGTAGTGGTGGATAACTGTGTGTCAGATTGGAGGCCGGTGTCTGTTGTTTGTCATATAAATGATCTCGATGATGGGGTGGTAAATTGGATTAATAAGTATGCAGATGATACTAAGATAGGTGAAGTTGTGGATAATAAAGTAAGTTTTCAAAGCTTGCAGAGAGATTTAGGCCAGTTAGAAGAGTGGGCTGAAAGATGGCAGATGGAGTTTAATGCTGAAAAATGTGAGGTGCTACATTTTGGTAGGACTAATCAAAATAGGACATACATGGTAAATGGTAGGGCATTGAAGAAATGCTATAGAACAGAGGGATCTAGGAATAATGGTGCATAGTTCCCTGAAGGTGGAATCTCATGTGGATGGGGTGGTGAAGAAAACTTTTGGTATGCTGGCCTTTATTAATCAGAGCATTGAGTATAGGAGTTGGGATGTAATGTTGAAATTGTATAAGGCATTGGTAAGGTCAAATTTGGAGTATTGTGTACAGTTCTGGTCACCAAATTATAGGAAAGATGTCAATAAAATTGAGAGAGTACAGAGGAGGTTTACTAAAATGTTGCCTGTGTTTCATCTAAGTTACAGAGAAAGGTTGAACAAGTTAGGTCTTTATTCTTTGGAGCGTAGAAGGTTGAGGGGGGACTTGATAGAGGTATTTAAAATTATGAGGGGGATTGATAGAGTTGACGTGGATAGGCTTTTTCCATTGAGAGTGGGGGAGATTCAAACAAGAGGACATGAGTTGAGAGTTAAAGGGCAAAAGTTTAGGGGTAACATGAGGGGGAGCTTCTTTACTCAGAGAGTGGTAGCTCAGAAGTGGTTGAGGCAGGTTTGATGTTGTTGTTTAAAGTTAAATTGGATAGATATATGGACAGGAAAGGAATGGAGGGTTATGGGCTGAGTGTGGGTTGGTGGAACTAGGTGAGAGTAAGAGTTCGGCACGGACTAGAAGGGCCGAGATGGCCTGTTTCTGTGCTGTAATTGTTATATGGTCAGAATAAACACAACAAAATGAATAAAAATAAAAACATAGTTCCTGCTGTTACAATCTTGGCTTAATTTTGGTCCACACATTTGTGTATCAACTAGTTATGTATGCAGTATGAAAATAGATAAAACAAAATATACAAAACCAGTATGGTAGTGGCAATTCTAAAAAAACAATATAAACAACATTAGAATCCCACCAACCCTGTACTTTATACACAATGTCAAAAATATGAATAAATACATCTCATCTTAACTAAGAGGTATACTCACTTTGGCACACACGTGCTTAACTTCAAAACACATCTAGGCTAGACCCTGACATGAATTCTCCTTGCTCACATGATGAAAACAGAGATTAACACATTCACATTACTCTGTTACATTCACATTCAGTTTATGAAACAATAAAGTAAGAAAAAATTAAACAAAAACTTATACAATATATTTGGAGGCCTATATATTTTCAAATATACGCCTCCAAATAGTAGCCAAGATGCGGGGTTAGGATTGCAAAGGGATCTGGAAAAGTCAATTAATATGGGTAATGACACAATTGTAATGGGGGACTTCAATATGTAAGGGGATCGGAAAAATCAGGTTGGTGTTGAATTGCAAGAGGGAGAATTTGACGAATGCCTGCGAGGTGCCTTTTTAGAACAGCTTGTGCTTGAGCCTACTCGGGGAAAGACGATCTTAGATTGGGTGTTGTGTAATAACCCAGATCATTTTGGGGAACTTACCATAAAGGAACCATTAGGGGACAGTGATCATAATATGATTGAATTCGTACTGCAATTTGAGAGGGAGAAGCATAACTCATTTGTATCAGTATCACAATGGAATAAAGGGAATTATAGAGGCTTGAGAGAGGAGCTTACCCAGGTGGATTGGAGGAAGATGTTAGCAGGGATAACGGCAGAGCAGGGATGGCTGAAGCTTCTGGGAATTGTTCACAAGGCGCACGATAGATATGTCCCATAAAGGAAGAAGTTCTCAAATGGCAGCTGTGGCTGACGGCGGAGGTTAAAGACTGCATAAAAGCCAAGGAAAGGGTATATGAGGAAGCAAAAGTGAGTGGGAAGTTGGATGATTGGGAAGCTTTTAAAGTCCAACAAAAGTCAGCTAAAAAGCTATAAGAAATGAAAAGATGGAATTTGAGGGCAGACTAGCCAATAATATAAAAGCAGGATACCTAAGGTTTTTTCAGTTATTTAAAAAGGGAGGTGAGAGGTGATATTTGACCACTGGAAAATGATGCTGGTGAGGTAGTAATGAGGGACAATGAAATGGCAGGTGAACTTATTGGGTACTTTGCATCTGTCTTCACTGTGGAAGACACTAGCAATGTGCCAAAGGCCCATGAGTGTCAGAGAGCAGGAGTGAGTGCCATTACTGTTACAAAGGAAAAAGTGCCAGACAAACTCAAAGGTCTTAAGGTGGATAAGTCACCTGGACCAAATGAACTACATCCCAGAGTCCTGAGAGAGGTTGCTGAAGAGATAACAGATGCACTGGTCATGATCTTTCAAGAATCACTTGAGTTTGGCGTGGTCCCATAAGACCAGAAGATTGCAAATGTCACTCCACTCTTTTAGAAGGGAGGAAGGCAGAAGAAAGGAAATTATAGGCTAGTTGGCCTAACCTCAGTGGTTGGGAAAGTGTTGGAACCTATTATTAAGGATGAGGTTTCGAGGTACTTGGAGACTAATGATAAAAATAAGTCAAAGTCATTATGGTTTCTGTAAAAGGAAATCTTGCCTGACCAATCTGTTAGCATTTTTCGAGAAAGTAACAAGCAGGGTGGACAAAGAGGCAGTGGATGTCATTTACTTGGATTTTCAGAAGGCGTTTGATAATGTGTCACACATGCGGCTGCTTAACAGAGATATTGTGGCATTATAGGAGAGATCCTGGCATGGATAGAGGAATGGCTGACAGGCAGGAGGCAGCAAGTGGGAATAAAAGGGGCCTTTTCGTTGGCTGCCAGAGACTAGTGGTGTTCCTCAGGGTCAGTATTGGGACAGTTGCTTTTCACATTGTTTGCCAATGATTTAGATGATGGAATTGATGGCTTTGTGTCAAAGTTTGCAGGTGATATGTGGGTGGAGGGGTAGGTACAGCTGAGGAAGCAATGCGATTGCAGCAGGACTTATACAAATTGGAAGAATGGATAAAAATGTGGCAGATGGAATACGGTGGTGGGAAATGTATGATAATGTATTTTGGTGAAAGGAACAATAATGTGGACTATGATCTAAATGGGGAAAAGGTTCAGACATCAGAGGTGCAGAGGGACTTGGGGTCCTTGTGCAAGACTCTCAGGAGGTTAATTTACAGGTTCAGTCTGTTGTAAGGAAGACAAATGCAATGTTGGAAATAGATAATAAAAGCAAGGAGATAACGCTGAGGCTTTATAAGACACTAGTCAGACCGCACTTGAGTATTGTCAACAGTTTTGGGTATATGTAAATGAATTTACATGGATATTAGCAAATATTATTTGCCTATCCTTACAATATGACCAGTACTCCTCGGGGAAAAGTAGCTCCCAGTCTTGATGTTCTTTCTAGAACATTGTAACTGTTCTTTCTACTCTGCACATTAATAATGACATCACTGTTTTCTCTTGAAGGCACAGGCAACTATTCTAGCACTACCAGGGTGAATACATAAGTGCACTTTTAACAACAAAAAATAATAATCAATAGTCACCTGGTTACACATATATTACCTTGAGGTTCGTTTTCTTGCAGTCATGTATAGGAAAATAAAGAAATACAATAGAATTTATGAAAAGCTATAAATAATGACTGACAATGTGCAAAAGAAGAAAAATCATACAAATAATAAGAAAAATTGTAAATAAATAATACTGAGTTGTAGAGTCTTGAGTTGTACTGAGTCGTGGATCAGTTCAGCATTGAGCTGAGTGAAGTTATCCACAGTGGTTCAGGAATCTGATGGTTGAAGGGTAATAACTGTTTCTGAAACCAGTGGTATGGGACTTAAGGCTCCTGTACTTTCTTCCTAATGATAGCAGTTTAAGAAGAGAGCATGACCTGGATGATGGATGCTGCTTTCTTGAGGCAGTGCTCCTTGCCAATGTGCTCAGTATCTGGTAATGCTTTTCTGAGATGGACTGGGCTGTATCCATCACTTTTTGTAGCCACTTCTGTTCTGGACATTTTTATTTTTATTCCAGGCTGTGAAGTAACCAGTCAGGATACTCTCCTCTGTGCAACTATTGATATTTGTCAAAGTTTTAGATGACTTGCTAAATTTGTGCAAACTTTTAAGAAAGGGGAAGTGCAGTTGTGCCTTTTTATATGACACTTATGTATGGTCCCAAGACAGATCCTCTGAAATGATAATGCCAAGGCACTTAACATTACTGACCCTCTCAAACTCTGATCCCCTAACAAGTACTGGCATATGGACCTCCGGTTTCTTCCTCCTGGTGCCAATAACCAACTCTTTGGATTCGCTGGTGTTGAGTGAGAGGTGGCTTTTGCACCATTCAACCGGATTTTCAGTCTCCGTCCAATATGCTGATTCATCACCACCTTTGTTTCAGCTGACAACAGTGGTGTTGTCAGCAAGCTTAAATATGATATTGGAGTCATACTTAGCCACACAGTCTTATGTACATATAGTGTATATCCATGTCTATATAGGTATGAAGTACAGTTGGCCCTCCTTATCCACGAGTTCCGCATGCGCAAATTCAACCAACCGCGAATCGGGAAAACCCGGAAGTTCTCTCTCCAGTACTCGTTGTTCGAGCATTGTTCGCCTCACGTCTCATTCGTTCGCTACTTTGTTTCCGTGGAAAAAATGGCTCCTAAAAAGCAATTACGTGGTCAAAGCAATTCCTCAAAGGTAAAGTGCCCTCTCCCTTGCTGAGAAATTAGAAATATTAGATCTTTTGAAAAGTGGCATGTCATATTCCGAAGTGAGCCGTAAGATCGGTAAGAACGAATCGAGCATTCGTACAATAAAGCAGAAAGAAGCTGAAATTCATGGAAGTGTTAGTGCTAGGGATGGCTGGCTGGTTGTGTAAAGCGCTACAGCCTCAAGAACTTAAAGATCACGGGAGGATCGGCATCGGCTGATGCCAAGGCGACATCAGCATTCCCAGAGGAGCTACGATGGTTGCGTCTGTACTGAACATGTTCAGACTTTTTTCTTGTCATTATTCCCTGAACAATACAGTGTAACAACTATTTATATAGCATTTACATTGTATTAGGTGTTATAAGTCAACGGAACAGAAACACTGCGGGCGGCGGGTCCTGTGCTGCCCTGGGTGCTAAAGTCCACGCGCACTGAGACAGGTTAAATAAGGGACTTGAGCATCCGCGTTTTTTGGTATCTGCGGGGGGGGGGGGGTGTCTCAGAACCAATCCCTCGCGGATAAGGAGGGCCGACTGTAGGTGTAAATTAGACTGCATGGCTCATCTACATGGCAACTTTTGTGGATCTGAAGAATAAGAAGGGGATGACTACGTTAATGGGATTATGTTGTAAACTACCCAATAGTCTGGAAGATACTGGTTGAGAAATAGTTGCAAGGATTAAAAAAAAAAAAGGTTATGATTAAAACTTTCCACACATTAACTGGGACTCCCATACTGTAAAAGGACTGGATGGGAGTAAAATGTAAAATGTGTTGAGAAAAGCTTTCTTAAGCAATATACAGGAGTCCTAACTACAAAGAGTGCAGTATTAGATCTATTCGGGAACAAAGCAGGAGAGGTGACAGAAGTTAGTGTAGTGAACACTTTGGAACTAATGATCATAATTCTATTAGTTTCAAGATACAGTAATTATGGAGAAAGATAGATCTTAAAGATTGTATAGGGTTGAGATTCTAGATTGGAAAAATCTGGCAAGTGTGGATTAGGATAGGTTGTTTACTTGCAAGGGCATATTTGTTAAGTGGAGTACAGAGTTTGTATGCTCCTGTAAGAATAAAAGGCAAAGCTAACAGGTTTAGAGAACCTTGGTTGAGGATTTCCTCATGGTGGCTGATGGAGTAACAGCAATCTGCCATTGCTCCAACTCTAGTTATCTTACTATTTCCAACCTGTCTTGAAACTTCTTTTTTAAGTGTGATATTCTTTCATTATGGCTGGAAGGAGTGCCAGAGGTACTAAAAAGGATAATTTTTCTGCCTGTTTGGATTCTATTGGGGACTTGCTGCAAAGTCATACACGAGAAGCCTCTGAGAAGTTTCAACAATTCAGCACTGAATTTAAACAAATAGATGGTAAATTGAATTCTATTCAACAAACTCTTAATGAACACAATAAACGTATTAAATATAATGAGGAAATTTTGTCGTCTCTGGAAACTGAAGTGGATGAATTGCAGAAGCTTTATGAAAAGCAATCGAAGTCCAACGAAAAGTTAAGACAGAAGATTATCAACCTAGAAAATAGAAGTAGAAGGAACAACCTATGGGTTCTGGGTCTTGAAGAATTAATCAAAGGTAATCATCCTATGGAGTTTTTTGCAAACTTTTAAAAAGAATTATTTCAGGAGATTTTGACGTCTGTGCCTATGATCAATCGAGTTCACAGATCTCCTGCGTTTAGACCTCCTAACAGTCAGAGACCAAGATCAGTAATAATCTGTTTTCAGGAATTTAAAACAAAGGAACTCTCAATTCGTGAATCTCGACGAAGAGGCATGATTGACTATGATGATCGCAAGATTAGAATTGTCGAAGATTATTCGCCTGAGGTTATGCAGGAACGTGTTAAGTTCAAAGAAGTTATGTATGAGCTTTTTAATAAGGGTTTCAGGCCTTCCCTTCGCTACCCAGTCGGACTCAGAATCACACTTAAAAACGGTTCTGTCGAATGATTCCGCTCGACTGTTGAAGCACAGAAGTTTTGAAAATCCGAAGGCTAGCTGTTTAGTTTCTCCTTACATGAAGACACAAAATTAAATGAGAAACTTTTAATTCGCAAATCCCGTCGAAGGGGCATTAGGGTTATATTAAGGTTCTCGAAGATTATTCGCTTGGGGTTATGCAGGAATGTGCTAAGTTTAAACAAGCTCTGTTGAAATTTTTTTAATAAGGGTTTTAACCCGTCCCTTGGCTACCCAGTTTGACTGAGAATCTCATTAAAGATGGATCCTTCGAATGGTTTCGTTTGAATGCTGAAGCACGAAGATTTTTTAAATTTGAAGGCTAACTGCTTAGTCTGTTTTTCCATGAAGATGTAAGATTAATGTTTAATGTCTATCTGTATGAATAATTGTATCTTTTACTTTTGGTAAACCTTTGTAACTAATTTCCTTTTGTATTTTTTAATACTGTATTTTTGATATACGAGAATTGAATCTCTTGTTTGGGTACTGTTTAGTCTAGGTTGGAATATAAATAACCTTGAAACTAATTAGAGATATCACCAGATTTTTTGGGGGGTTGTCCGTAGTTGTAGATACCGACTTTCTATTGGTGGTTTTCTTTCTTTGGGAGGTGGTCGGGGGTACGTTTTTTTTTTCCAGAAGCTGTTTTTGAATTTTTAGCCAACTTGTTGCTTGGTTACCATTTCTCAAGGTTTATGGCTTGGTTTTTAACTTACATTTTAACCCTTCCTTTAAATAATATTAAAAACGGACCAAACTATTAATTTGCTCAGTTTAATCATGAAAGGGTTAAATCATCCTGTTAAACGTAATAAGATTTTTGCTTATATTAAGAAATTTATGGTCCCTATTATTTTTTTTTACAAGGAACTCACATAAGCAAATGTGATCATCGACGTTGTTTTAGCCATTGGAAAGGATTTTGTTTTCACTCTTTTCAGGCCAAATCTAGAGGAGTTTCGATTCTTATAGATAATGCACTTTCCTTTGTCCAATATAAAGTAGTGTCTGATACTAATGGACGTTTTGTTATAGTTACAGTCAAGTCAAGTCACTTTTTATTGTCATTTCGACCATAACTGCTGGTACAGTACACAGTAAAAATGAGACAATGTTTTTCAGGACCATGGTGCTACATGAAACAATACAAAAACTACACTGAACTACGTAAAACAACACAAAACTACACTAGACTACAGACCTACCCAGGACTGCATAAAGTGCACAAAACAGTGCAGGCTTTACAATAAATAATAAACAAGACAATAGGCACAGTAGAGGGCAGTAGGTTGGTATCAGTCCAGGCTCTGGGTATTGAGGAGTCTGATGGCTTAGTGGAAGAAACTGTTACATAGTCTGGTCATGAGAGCCCAAATACCTCGGTGCCTTTTGCCAGATGGCAGGAGGGAGAAGAGTTTGTATGAGGGGTGCATGGGGTCCTTCATAATGCTGTTTGCTTTACGGATGCAGCGTGTGGTGTAAATGTCTGTAATGGCAGGAAGAGAGACCCTGATGATCTTCTCAGCTGACCTCATTATCCGCTGCAGGGTGTTGCGATCAGAGAGGGTGCAATTTCCAAACCAGGCGGTGATGCAGCTGCTCAGGATGCTCTCAATACAAACCCTATAGAATGTGGTGAGGATGGGGGGTGGGAAGTGGACTTTTCTCAACCTTCACAGAAAGTAGAGACATTGCTGGGCTTTCTTTGCTACAGAACTGGTGTTGAGGGATCAGGTGAGATTCTCCGCCAGGTGAACACCAAGAAATTTGGTGCTCTTAACAATCTCTATGGAGGAGTCATCGATATTCAACGGAGAGTGGTCGTTCCATGTCCTCCTGAAGTCAACAACCATCTCTTTTGTTTTGTTCACATTCAGAGACAGGTTATTGGCTCTTCACCAGTCCGTTAGCCGCTGCACCTCCTCTCTGTATGCTGACTCATCAGGCTGCACCTCCTCTCTGTATGCTGACTCATCATTCTTGCTGATGAGACCCACCACGGTCGTGTCATCAGCAAACTTGATAATGTGGTTCGAATTGTGTGTTGTAGCACAGTCGTGGGTCAGCAGAGTGAACAGTAGTGGACTGAGCACACAGCCCTGGGGGGCCCCCTTGCTCAGTGTGAGGGTGTTGGAGATGCTGCTACCAGTCCAGACTGACTGAGGTCTCCCAGTCAGGAAGTCTAGGATCCAGTTGCAGAGGGAGGTGTTCAGGCCCAGTCGGCTCAGCTTTCCAATCAGTTTCTGAAGGATGATTGTGTTGAATGCTGAACTGAAGTCTATGAACAGCATTCGAATGTACGTGTCTTTTTTGTCCAGGTGGGTTAGGGCCAGGAGGGTGATGGCAATGGCGTTGTCTGTTGAACGGTTGGGACGGTATGCGAACTGCAGGGGGTCCAGTGAGGGGGGGGCAGCAGGGTCTTGATGTGCCTCATGACGAGCCTCTTAAAACACTTCATGATGATGGATGTGAGTACGACAGAATGGTAGTCGTTCAGGCAGGACACTGAAGACGACTTTGTCATGAGGACGATGGTGGCGGCCTTGAAGCACGTCGGAAGGACGGTGCTGCTCAGGGAGATGTTGAAGATGTCAGTGAGAATCTCACCTAGCTGATCTGCACATCCTCTAAGCACTCTGCCAGGAATATTGTCTGGTCCAGCAGCCTTCCGTGGGTTGACCCTACAAGGGGTTCTCACATCGGCCACAGTAAGACACAGTACCTCGTCGTTTGGAGGAGGAGTGGTCTTCCTCGCTGCCACATCATTTTCCGCCTCAAAACGAACGTAGAAGTTATTCAACACATCTGGGAGGGAGGCATCACCAGCAGGTGGTGTTCAGGAAAACTAGATAATAAATTAATAGTATTTGCCAATGTATATACCACAAATGTAGATGATCCAGGATTCTTTGTTTTTTTTCCATTTTTACCAGACCTGTATCTTTATTCTTTGGTGATGGGAGGAGATTTTAACTGTTGGCTAGTCTCAATTTTAGACCAATCATCTTCTGAACCAGCGTCTCTTAATAAATCAGCTTTGTTTATTCAATCCTTTTTATTGAAGTGTGGTATAGTTGATGTTTGGTGTTTTTTATATCCTTTAGATAGGGAGTATTCATTTTTTTCCCATGTTCATCATACATATTCCAGGATTGATTATTTTTTTATCGATAGTCAAATGATTTCATCAGTTCATTCCTGTGAATATAAAGAGATTGCTGTTTTAGATCATACTGCTATATTTCTATCTTTTAAACTCCCTGGTCTTCCTCAAACCAACAGATTTTGGCATTTTAATACAACTTTGTTATCTGATAAGTAATTTTTAAAATTTCTAGAGAAGCATATTATTTTGTTTTTTGAAGAGAATAAAAAGGAAGATTGTATGGGATACTTTCAAGGCCTATATTAGAGGACAAATTATTTCTTATACTGCAAGTGTTAAGAATAAAGCTAATAAAGAAAGAAATGAATTAGCCAATCAATTGAAACAATTAGATCAAAAATATGCTATAGCTCCGGAAACAACAGGAATTCTGCTGATGCTGGAAATTCAAGCAACACACATCAAAGTTGCTGGTGAACGCAGCAGGCCAGGCAGCATCTCTAGGAAGAGGTGCAGTCGACGTTTCAGGCCGAGACCCTTCGTCAGGACTAACTGAAGGAAGAGTGAGTAAGGGATTTGAAAGTTGGAGGGGGAGGGGTTCACTCTTCCTTCAGTTAGTCCTGACGAAGGGTCTCGGCCTGAAACGTCGATTGCACCTCTTCCTAGAGATGCTGCCTGGCCTGCTGCGTTCACCAGCAACTTTGATGTGTGTTGCTATGGCTCCGGATCCTGTTTCATATAAAAGATGTGTTGAAGTTAAAATTAAATATGATTGTCTGTTAACATATCCAATTGAAACTCAACTTCTTAAAGATAAAACTCAATTTTATGTTCACAGAGATAAATCAGGCAAAGTATTGGCCAACCAATTAAAAACTTATGTAGTTAACAAATTAAAGACATTTGCAAAACTAATGGTGATAGGACAATGGAGTACTTTGAAATAAATGATACCTTTAGAGAATTCTATTCTAAACTTTGTAGTTCTGATTAAGATAATACTGTAATGAATAATTTTCTAGATCAATTAAATATCCCTGCACTTTCTGCAGATAATTGCAAACAGATAGATCAACCCATTTCTTATGAGGAAATCGCTGAGGCTGTACGTTCATTACACTTGGGGAAGGCTCCTGGTCCAGATGGATTTTCTGGAGAATTTTATAAGGCTTTTTCCTCATTAATTATACTGCAGTCTTTTTGGATTCTTTCAAAAATTAGGTAGTTTGCCTCAATCTTTTTATGAGGCTTCTATTTCACTTATCCTAAAAAAGAACAAGGATCCAGCTGAATGCTCTTCATATAGGTCAATTTCATTATTCAGTGTTGATACTACAATTCTTTCTAAAGTTCTGGCTCGTAGGATTGAAAATATTTTACCTTCTATTATTTCTGATGATCAGACCGGATTTATTAAAAACCAACATTCCCATTTTAATATACGCTGTGTATTAAATGTTATTTACTCTCCTTCTCAGAAGATATCGGAATGTGTGATATCCTCAGATGCTGAGAAGGCCTTCGATTGGGTTGAATGGAATTATTTATTTAAAACCTTAGAAAAATTTAATTTTGGACCAGATTTTATTCAATGGATTAAATTACTTTATTCATCTCCTTCTGCTCGAGTTCTTACTAATTTTCAAAACTCCAAACCATTTAAACTTCACCACGGAACTAGACAAGGCTGTCTGTTGAGTCCTTTGCTTTTTGATTTAGCTTTAGAACCCCTTGTCATTGCTTTTCGAGAGTCTAATGATATCTGTGGTATTTTATGGAGAGGTATCACCCACAAAATCTCGCTTTACGCTGATGATATATTGCTTTTTATCTCTAATGTTTAGACCTTGATACCTTACGTATTTTCTTTACTCTCCCAATTTAGCCAGTTTTCAGGATATAAATTGAACCTACATAAGAGTGAATTATTTCCTTTAAATAATTTGGTATCAATTAATACTAATCTCCCTCTTAAAATTGTAAGGAATCAATTTACTTATTTGGGTGTAACAATCACTAAGAATTACAAACACCTGTTTAAAGAAAATTTCCTTACTTTATTGAACCATGTAAAAAAGATTATTAACTTGGTCACTTCTTTCAATATCATTGATTGGATGAATTAATTCTATTAAAATTAATATTCTACTTAAATTTATTTATCTTTTTCAGGCTTTACCCATTTTTATTCCTAAATCCTTTTTTGACTCTCTTGAATATATGGAAAATTAAACATCCTTGTTTAAATAAAGTTCATCTTCAAAAACATAAAAAGTCTGGAAGTTTAGCCTTACCTAATTTAAGTTTTATTATTGGGCAGTTAATATACGATATCTTATGTTTTGGCTATATTAATCGTGTAGACTGTCTGGTATGGGTTTCTTTAGAAGCTAACTCTGTTAATAAATTTTCTATTATTTCTCCTCTTGGATCCTCACTTCCTTATTTGTAAGTAAACTAACTGATAATTTAATAGTGAAACATACCCTGAGGATCTGGATACAATTTAGAAAACATTTTGGTTTATTGAGATTTTCCCTTTCTAGTCCCATTTATTCTGATTTTTTTAAACTCTCCATGCCTGATTCAGTTTTTAAAGAATAGGACAGGTTAGGTATTAAATGTTTTTGGGATCTGTTTGTTGGAGGAAATCTTTTTTTCATTTGAGCAATTGTTAGCTAAACATGGCTTACCCAAAACTCACTTTTTTAGATATCTACAAATCAGAGACTTTCTAAGATCTCAATTATGCAAATTTCCTATAAGCTAAGATAGGAACTTACTAGACGTAATTTTTAATTTGACACCTTTTCATAATGGTTCAATAACTAATATTTATGGAGATGAGGAATGTTCCTTTAGACAAAATTAAGAATCTCTGAGAACAAGATTTACAGACATCAATATCTGAGGAAACTCGGAATGAAATTTTTAAACTGGTTAATACTTCATTGCTGTGTGCTCGTCATTCCCTCATACAATTTAAGGTGGTACACAGAGTCCATATGACTAAAGATAAGCTTTCTCGTTTTTATTTGGATATATCTCCCTACTGTGACAGATGTAATAATGGAGAAGCTTCATTAATTCATATGTTTTGGACTTGTCCATGTCTTGAAAAATATTGGAAGAAAGTTTTTCAAACTTTTTCTTTACTTTTCAAAGTCAATTTTAAGCCTAATCCTCTGACGGGCCTATTCAGTATTGTTGCTGGACAAGGTATCATGCTGAAGAGATCAGATTTACATATTTTGGCCTTTAGCTCTCTTATAGCTCGGAGGGCACTTTTGTTTAAATGGAAAGATGTTTCTCCTCCTACTCAGGCTCAATGGTTAAGTGATGTTATGTCATGCTTAGATTTAGAGATTATTCGTTGTTCAATTTCTGAATCTTGTCAAGACTTTCAAACATTGTGGGGACCCTTTCTGAATTATTTTCAAAACTTTCAAAGCCCTCAATTCGTTGTTTAAATTTAGATGTTGGCTATTATTAATTTTTATTATACGAGAAGGTATTTTACTTTTTTTTCTCCTTAATAAACAGCTTCGGTCTTGGTAGGGGTTAGACTCTTTTTTTGTAATAAATTAATATACATCAATATAACTTTGACTAACCTACACGAATATGGGGTAATGAGATTGTTATGAATAGATATAATGTAATTGGTAGTTTTTTTACCTTGTATATATACTTTCTTGTACTCTGTATTCTTCTATGTAGAAACTAATAAAAAAAATTGAAGGAAAGAGATCGTTGGTTTCAACAGATATTGAGACAACAAGGAACAGGCTTGAGGAGTACGATATAACAAATGCAAGAAAAAACATCTGAGGGAAATCGGGAGGGCTAAAAGAAAACATGTTTCTCTGGCAGACAAGGTGAAAGAAAACCCCAAGGGCTTCTACAGATATATAAAGAAAGGATAATAAAGAACAAAATTGATCCTCTTGAAGATTAGTGTAGTCACCTATGTATGAGCCCAGCCAAGAGAGAGGGAAGAAATCTTGTATGAATATTTTGCATTTGTATTTACTCGGGAGATGGACACAGAGTTTATAGAAGTGAGGCAAAACAACAATGAGCTGATGGACCATATACAGATTACAGAGGAGGAGGAGGTGCTTGCCATCTTGAGGCAAATTAGGTTGGATAAATCCCTGAGTCCCCTCATACCTTGCAGGAAGCTAGTGCGTAAATTGCAGGGGCCTTAGCAGAGGTATTTAAAATGGCCTTAACCATGAGTGAGGTGCCAGAGGATTGGAGGATAGCTAATATTGTTCCATTGTTTAAAAGCTCTAAGCGTAAGCAGGGAGATTATAGGTCAGTAAGCCTGATGTCAGTACTGAGTAAATTATTGGAAAATACTCTAAGGGACCAGATTTATAAATATTTGGATAGACAGGGCTTGATTAAAGATGGTCAAAATGGCTTTGTGCATGACAAGCTGTGCTAACCAGTCTTGTGAAGGTTTCTGAGAAGGTTATCAGGAAAGTTGGTGAAGGAAAGGCAATGAATATTGTCCACATGGGATGTTAACTTTGACAAGGTTTCACATTAGAGGTTGGTCAAGAAGGTTTAACCACTTAGCATTCAGGATAAGGTAGTAAGTTGGACTAGACATCAGCTTCATGGGAGAAACCAGAGTGTGGTTGTAGATAGTTGCCTCTCCAGCTGGAGGCCTTTGACTAGTGATGTGCCACAGGGTTCAGTGATAGTTGTTTGTCATCTTTATCAACAATCTGGATGATAATATAGCAAGCTGGATCAGCAAATTGGATTGGGGGTGTAGTCTTCCTCGCTGTCCAATTTCAAAACTTGCAGTGGGATCCAGAGTAGGTGGAAAAACCGGCTGAACAATAGCAGATGATGACTAATGCAGACAAATGTGCGGTGTTGCACTTCGGAAGGACAAACTAGGGTAGATCTTACTGTATTCCTCAGTGAACCGTAGTGCACTGAGGAGTAGAGTAGAACAGAGGGGTCTGGGAATACAGATCCATACTTCTATGAAAGTGGCATCACAGGTAGATAGCGTTGTAAAGAGACCTTCATAAGTCAAAGTATTGAGTACAATAGTTGGGATGTTACATTGAGGTGTACAAGTCATTATTGAAGCCTAAGTTGGAGTATTGTGTGCAGTTACCTACAGGAAAGATATCAACAGGATTGAAAAAGTGCAGAGAAAATTTACAAGGATATTGCTGGGACTTGAAGACCTGAGTTATAGGGGAAGATTGAACAGGCTAGGACTTTATTTCCTGGAGCGTAGAAGAATGAGGGGAAATTTGGTCGAGAGATACAAAATTGTTAGGGGTATAGAGGTTCCTTAAGGTTGTCATAGCCGTTGGAGGTTGTGGGGATAAGCTCATACTGTCTATTAAATGCTCTCAATGGTATGCAAATAGCCTCTGACAACCAAATCCAGCTCCTGGCCTTTATGTGTGGCTTAGCTACTAAGCTCTGTGAAGCAGTTTCTGCTCACAGAAGAGGTAAATTTGGACGACTGGCACCTTAAAACCAGTCCCTTCAGGCAGATGGGGCTCATCACCCATGGTTGGCAGTTTATCCAGGAGAAGGAAAACTGATCTCAAACCTCCACTGCCTTGTGGCTGCCATGGGAAAAGCTTCAGGAGTAAATCCCAAGGAAAAATCTGGAGCTGGAATGCAATCGAAGGGTCCAGCGCCATGCTGTGTCTGGAGAGCTGCCTCGTGGAGATTGGAGATGGGGCCAGAAAGGGACTGAGGACGCAAGCTGACTTGTGGAGAAGAGCAGAGACAAGGTGTGGGGTCGTGAATGACGCCATCTCAAAGCGGCAAGGAAGACTGAAGCATCAAGATAATTGCAATGGGGGTCAGCGAAAGCTCCCAACAGCAACGGTCAGCAGTGGGATCAGCGTGTTCGGCCCTGGATCAGGAACATTAGGACCCAGGTCGGCAGTCCCTCTTTACTGAAGGACTGAGCTCGTGCAGCTACTGTCCTTTATGTAGATGAAAAGATGTTTCCGATATTCTGAAATTTACATGATTATTGGACTGAACTTTATGTTGGTTTTCTTCAGGTTTTCAGTGTTTTCTTTCCTGAGGCCAATTGGCGGGTGAGTGATTTGTTAATTTTTTTCTGCACAGGAGTGGGGTGTTACTATTACTATTCCTTTCTGCAAGTGAGGGGTTCAGTAATATTGTGGCTGTTTTTTGCTGCAGGGAGGGGGGATTTTGTGGTCTGTGAGTCTTGTTTCTTTTTCATGCTGGGGGGTGAGTTGATGTCTTTTCTTTCATCCACACCCATGGTCTTTCTGTATTTAATGACTATCTGGAATAGACAAATATCAGAATTGTATTGTGCATGCATACCTTGTCAATGAACTGAACCTTTGAACTTAAAGCAGCCCGATGTTGAACTTAATTCTGAATGGCATCTCCTGTGACCCTACTTGTGCCAAACTTTTATCAGTCTGTGCCGTTCTTTTAGATTCATAATCTGCATAGAAATGGGGAGCTTGCTGCATGGACAACGGCTTGCTGTCCTTATCATACTGCCCTGGCTTGCGTACTGGTTTGCATTTCACATAGGTAGCTGCAATGTAATATCCGTGGTTGACCCTGTCCAACCAAGAGCATTACTGGTGATTTAGATAGGGTTAGTGCAAGCAGTCTTTTTCCACTCCGATTGGAAATTAGATGCGACTAGAACTAGAAGCCACGGGTTAAGGGCAAAAGGTGGAATGTTTAAGGGGAAGGGGAAAGCGATTTGACCTGCAGCCAATCCAGATATTGAAGGGTTTGGAGAGGAGAGGGCTTCAATTGGGTCCACTGCTTGAGGATGAAAGGCAGCAGTGGGTCGGGGGAGCAAAAAAGAGCTTTGCCCAGCGACCAATTGGCATTTGGGTTGATTAGTAAGAGCAAATTAAAGGAAGGGAGGGGCAAGTGCAGCGGCAATCGTCTGAGTGGACATAGAGTGGTGATCTTGAGGCTTTAGCTCTTCAAGGCTTCCAGAAAGAGAGGCTTTAGTCAGAGAAAGCCAAAGAAAAGAAAAGCTGAAGTTTTTTCCTTCTCTTCTGCTCAGCTAAGACAGTGCAGATGCCAGGCAGGATAGAGAAACGCTCCTCTTGCAGGATGTGGGAAGACAGGGAGACCTCCAGTGTCCTGACCACAACTGCAAGAAGTGCATCCTGCTGCAGCTATTAAGAAGTTGGAGCTGGAACTGGATGAACTCCAGATCATTCGGGAGGCTGAAGGGGTGATAGACAGGACATAGACGAGGGGTGATTGATAAGTTTGTGGTCTAGGGTAGAAGGAGTCAATTTTGGAAAACCTAGCACATTAATTTTTCCTACATTTGCACACTTAGTCCAGCGGTCGTGGAGCATATGGATCCCTTCTTTGTAGAAGTCGGCGTCTTGGGCCTCCAGAAAGTGGTCCATAGCAGGGGTGATTGATAAATTTGTGGCCTAAAGTAGAAGGAGATGAGGAGAAACTTCAAACTTTCTGCATTTTCACTCAAAGAGTTGAGCTGCACGTGCATGTAACTAGAGCTGTATAACTCATCTCCTTCTACCTTAGGCCACGTACTTATCAACCACCCCTGCTGTGGACCACCTGGAGGTCCACGACACTCTTGTTACATGCACGTGCAGTTCAACTCTTTGAGTGATGATGCAGAAAGTTTGAAGTTAATAACTCATCTCCTTCTATCTCAGGCCATGAACTTATCAATCACCCTGCTGTGGACCACTTCTACAAAGAAGGGATCTGTATGCTCCACAACCGCTGGACTAAGTGTGTACATGTAGGAGGGGACTATGTTGAAAAATAAATGTGCTAGGTTTTCTAAAATTGACTCCTTCTACCATAGGCCACGAACTTATCAATCACCTCTCGTAGAGAGATAGTTAACACCCAAGTTGCAGGACACAGGAAACTAGGTGACAGTCAGGAAGGGGAAAGGGGCTGAGGAGTCAGTGTAGAGCACCCCTGTGGCCATCCCCCTCAACAACAGGTATATCATTTTGGATACTGTCAGTGGAGGGAGGGGGGTACCTAACAGGAAATCCCAGTGGTCAGGTCTCTGATGCTCAGTCTGCCTCTGTGACTCAAGGGAAGGGGGGAAGAAGAGGCACACTGTGGTGATAGAGGAGTCATTAGTTAGGGGAAAGGACAAGAGGATCGGTAGACGAGAATCAGATTCCCAGATGGTATGTTGCATCCCAGATGCCAGGGTCCAGGATATCTTGGATCAAGTTCTCAGTATTCTTAAATGGGATGGTGAACAGCCAGAAGTTGTGGTCCGTGTAGGTACCAATGACATGGGTAGGCCGAGTGATGAGGTTCTGCATAGGAAGTTCAGGGAGTTGGGTTCTAAGTTAAAGAGCAGGGCTTCCAGAGATTGCTACCCATGCCACATTTAGTGAGGCCAGAACTAGGAAGATTATTATGGTTTAGTACATGGCTAAGGAGTTGGTGTAGAAGGGAGGGTATAAAATATTTGGATCAACAATTGCAGATTGGTAGGTATAATGTCGGCATCACTGAATCATGGCTGAAAGATTATAGCTGGGAGTTTCATATTCAAGGATACACATTGTATTGAAAGGACAGGTAGGAAGGCAGAGGGGACAGCGTTGCTCTGTTGGTAAATAATAACATCAAATCATTAGAAAGAGGTGACATAGGGTTGGAATCATTGTGGATAGAGCTAAGGAACTGCAAGGATAAAAAGACCCTGATGGGAGTTTTATACATGCCCCAAACAGTAGTAAGGATGTGGCCTACAAATTACAATGGGACATAGAAAATATTTGTCAAAAGGGCAATATTATAATAGTCATGGAGGACATCAATATGCAAATAGATTGGAGAACCAGATTGGTGCTGGATTACAGGAGGGGGAATTTCTAGAGTGCCTACAAGATAGCTTTTTGGAGCAGTTTGTGGTTGAGCCCACCAAAGGATCAGCTATTCTGGACTGGGTGTTGTGCAAAGAACCAGAATTGATTAGAGAGCTTAAGGTAAAACAACCCTTCGGGGCAAGTGATCATAATGTGATTGAATTCACCCTGAAATTTGAGAAGGAGAAGCTAAAGTCAGATATATCAGTATTACAGTGGAATAAAGGGAGTTACAGAGGCATGAGAAAGGAATTGGTCAAAATTTTTTGGAAAGAGAACACTGGCAGGGATGCTGGCAGAGCAGCAATGGCTGGAATTTCTGGAAGCAATTCGGAAGGCAGAGGATATATACATCCCAAAGAGGAAGAAGTATTCTAAAGGCAAGATGACACGACTGTGGCTAACCAGAGAAGTCAAAGTCAACATAAAAGCCAAAGAGAGGGCATATAATAGAGCAAAAGTTAATGGGAAGGTAGTGGATTGGGAATATTTTAAAAACCAACATAAGTGAATAAAAAGTCATTAAGAAAGTAAAGATGAAATACAAAAGAAAGCTAGCCAATAATATTAAAGAGGATACCAAAAGTTTCTTCAGATTCATAAAGTGTAAAAGAGAGGCGAGAGTGAAAAATCACTGGAAAATGATGGAGAGGTAGTAATGTGGGACAAGGAAATGGTGAGCTGACTGAATAAGTATTTTGCATCAGTCTTCACTGTGAAAGACACTAGTGTCAAAGGCATGAAGTGTGTGAAGTTACCATAACTAGGGAGAAGGTTCTTGGGAAACTGAAATGTCTGATAAGTCACTTGGACCAGGTGGTGTACACCCCTGAGTTCTGAAAGAGGTGGCTAAAGAGTTTGTGGGTGCATTAGTAATGATCTTTCAAGAATCACTAAATTCTGGAATGGTTCCAGAAGACTGGAAAATTGCAAATGTCACTCCACTCTTCAAGAATGGAGAGAGGCAGAAGAAAGGAAACTACAGGCCAGTTAGTCTGACCTCAGTGACTGAGAGGATGTTGAAGTCGATTATTAAGGATGAGGTCTCATGGTACTTGGAGGCGCATGATAAAATAGGCTGTAATCAACATTGTTTCCACAAGGGAAAACCTTGCCTTGCAAACCTGTTGGAATTCTTTAAAGAAATAACAAGCATGATAGGAGAATTAGTTGATGTTGCGTACTTGGATTTTCAGAAGGCCTTTGACAAGGCAGCACACATGAGGCTACTTAACAAGCTATGAGTCCATGGTATTATAGGAAAGATTCTAGCATGGATAAAGCAGTGGCTGGTTGGTAGGAGGCAAAGAGTGAGAATAAAGGGAGCCTTTTCTGGCTGGCTGCCAGTGACTAGTGGTGTTCCACAGGGGTCTGTGTTGGGACCAATTCTTTTCACATTATATGTCAATGATTTGGATGCTGGAACTGATGGCTTTTTTGCAAAGTTTGCAGACAAATGAAGGTAAGTGGAGGGGCAAGTAGTTTTAGGGAAGTAGAGAGGCTACAGATAGACTTAGACACATTAGGAGAATGGGCAAAGAAATGGCAGATGGAATAACGTGTTTTGAAGTAAATGGCCATGCACTTTGGTACAAGAAATGAAACAGTTGACCGTTTTTCTGTAAATGAAAAGAAAATACAAAAAACTGAGGTACAAAGGGACTTGGGAGTCCTCATGCAGGATGCCCGAAAGGTCAATTTGCAGGTTGAGTCTGTGGTGAGTAAGGCAAATGCGATGTTAGCATTCATTTCAAGAGGACTAGAATATATAACAAGCATGTAATGTTGAAACTTTGTAAAACACTGGTAAGGCCTCACTTAGAGTATTTTGAGTAGGCTTGGGCCCCTGATCTTAGAAAGGATGTGCTGAAACTGGAGAGGGTTCAAAGGAGGTTCACAAAAATGATTCCAGGATTGAATTTCAAGGGGGATATTAGAGGAAGGTTTTTTACTCAGAGAGTGGTTGGTGCGTGGAATGCACTGCCTGAGTCAGTGGTGGAGGCAGATATACTAGTGAAGTTTAAGAGACTATTAGACAGGTATATGGAGGAATTTAAGGTGGGGGCTTATATGGGAGGCAGGGTTTGAGGGTCGGCACAACATTGTGGGTCGAAGGGCCTGTACTGTGCTGTACTATTCTATGAATGGCTTGTCATATGAATAGTGTTTGATGGCTCTGGATCTGTATTCACTGGAATTCAGAAGAATGAGGGGTGCGCTTATCAAAACTTATCAAATGGTGAAAGGCCTTGATAGAGCGGATGTGAAGAGGATGCATCTTGTGGTGGGAGAGTCTAAGACCAGAGGACACAGCATCAGAATAGAGGGGCATCCTTTTAGAACGGAGATGAGAAAGAATTTCTTTAGCCAGAGTGGTGAATCTGTGGAACTGTTTGCCATAGGCAGCTGTGGAAGGCAAGCCTTTATGTATATTTAAGGCAGAGATTGGTAGATTCTTGTTTGGTCAGGGCATGAAGGGATATGGGGAGAAGGCATGAGAGGAAAATTGGGACTTTGGGACTTTTAAGAGACTTTGAGACTTTTTTTTACCATGCCCATGGTCTGTTCTTTATCAAATTACGGTATTGCTTTGCACTGTTGTAACTATATGTTATAATTATGTGGTTTTTGTCAGTTTTTCAGTGTGTTTGTCTTGTGCTTCTGTGATAACATTGTATCATTTCTTAATGCATGCATTACTAAATGACAATAAAAGAGAACTGCGTGTCCTCATAATCTAATCTAATCTAAAATTGGATCAGCCATGATGAAATGGCGGAGCAGACTCGATGGGCCAAATGACCTGTCTGCCCCTATACCTTATGAAATTTGATAGGCAGAAATTTGGATAGGTAAATGACTAGAAGAGGTATGGAGGAACCTCTTCACTAGAGAGATGAGGAGGAACCTCTTCACTAGAAGGTGTTGTAAGTGTGGAATGAGCTGCCAGCGGAAGTGGTGAAAGCAGGTTCAATTTCAACATTTAAGAGAAATTTGGATAGGTAAATGACTAGAAGAGGTATGGAGGGCTATGGTCTGGGTGCAGGTCGATGGGACTAAGCAGAATAATAGTTGGGCATGGACGGATGAGCTGAAGGGTCTGTGTCTGTGCTGTAGTGCTCCCTGGCCCTGTGAAGTGAGAATCTGGGAGGTGATAGAAAAGATAAAAAGCTGCATCCGATAGGAGCCGAGAGTGGACCCTGGGAGAAAGGGGAGGAGGGGTACCAGAGGGGTACCCTAACCCTAATGCGAGGGAGGGGATAGACTGGTGAAGAGAAGAGAAGGGGTAAGAGGGAAGCCAGAATGGGGTATGGAAATGGAAAATAGGAGAAGGAGTTGAAGTTGGGTGAGAAATTACTGGAAGTTAGAGGAATTGAATTTCATGACATCAGCCAGGAGCCTATCCAGATAGAATATGGGGTAACACACATCAAAGTTGCTGGTGAACGCAGCAGGCCAGGCAGCATCTCTAGGAAGAGGTGCAGTCGACGATTCAGGCCGAGACCCTTCGTCAGGACTAACTGAAAGAAGAGCTAGTAAGAGATTTGAAGGTGGGAGGGGGAGATCCAAAATGATAGGAGAAGACAGGAGGGAGAGGTATGGAGCCAAGAGCTGGACAGGTGATTGGCAAAAGGGTCCCCACTGATCTCCCTCCTGGCACTTATCCGTGTAAGCGGAACAAGTGCTACACATGCTCTTACACTTTCTCCCTCACCACCATTCAGGGCCCCAGACAGTCCTTCCAGGTGAGGTGACACTTCACCTGTGAGTCGGCTGGGGTGATATACTGCGTCCAGTGCTCCCAATGTGGCCTTCTATATATTGGTGAGACCCAACGCAGACTGCGAGATCGTTTCGCTGAACACCTATGCTCTGTCCGCCAGAGAAAGCAGGATCTCCCAGTGGCCACACATTTTAATTCCACATCCCATTCCCATTCTGATATGTCTATCCACAGCCTCCTCTACAGTAAAGATGAAGCCACACTTGGGTTGGAGGAACAACACCTTATATTCCGTCTGGGTAGCCTCCAACCTGATGGCATGAACATTGACTTCTCTAACTTCCGCTAATGCCCCACCTCCCCCTCGTACCCCATCCCTTATTTATTTATATACAGTTTTCCCCACCATCCGAAGGTAGAGAGTTCCTATGAAACGGTTCGTAAGTCGAAATGTCGTAAAGCAAAGAAGCAATTGCCATTTATTTATATGGGAAAATTTTGTGAGCGTTCACAGACCCAAAAATAACCTACTAAATCACGCTAAATAACACACAAAACCTAAAATAACAGTAACCTATAGTAAAAGCAGGAATGATATGATAAATACACAGCCTATATAAAGTAGAAATACTTCTCTACAACGATTGCCTGCACAGATCTCCGTAGCAAAAATCTCATGCAGGCGCTGTTGGCAAAAACACTCTGTCCAGTAACCTTTAAACAACGAAGCTGCCAAATCTACCAAATAACACGTAAAAATACACAGCCTATATAGAGTAGAAATAATGTATGTACAGTGTAGTATCACTTACCGGAATTGGGAAAACAGCACTGAGCACACTGATGATGGTGTGTTAGACTGAGTCGTCACAGGCTGGGTGATGCAGTGGCCCCCACCCTCCGGGCCGCGGACCCGACACATTGCTGTGAAGAACGCAGTGGTAGCCGGGAGGCAACCAGCACATCTTTAAGAAAAAAGCTGAAATAAACATGCTAATTAATTAGGTGCTGCCTAGCACGTAATTAATTAGTATGTTTATTTCGGCTTTTTTCTTAAAGATGTGCTGTGTGCCTCCCGGCTACCGCTGCGTTCTTCACGAATCGGTACAGTATCTGACCGGGGCCCGGGTGTTGGGATGGTGGGACACAGGGGTGTCATCTCATCGTCAATCAGGGCAGGCAGCTCATCTTCTCCTATGACTGCCCGCCTCAATGTCGAAGGTCAAGTTTCGTCGTCTGCTGTGGCTGATGTGGAAGGCTTGCTTGACTGCTGAGCCTCGAGCATTTTTCTATCATACAGTTGTTTGTAAGCACTCAAACCATCCTGCAAATATCCCCTAAACCTACGTACCCTTTCAAAATTAAAGTCGTACTTTATCATTGCAACGAAAATCTCACGCAGTTGCTTCACTTTCTGCATTCGGTTGCATTCGGTTTCGATTGTTATCCTTTCCTCTTCCAATTGCATCAGCTCTTCATCTATCAGTTCTTGGTCATGGGATCCCAATACCTCTTCAACATCATCTTCGTCAACTTCCACAAGCCAAACTCACTTTGTCCTTGCTTCGTTAACCACGATCGAAACGCTTAATTATGTCTAATTTTACTCTAAGTGTAACACCCTTACTCTTTCAGGCTTTTCCGACACCTTAGAACTCATCTTGCTAACGGCTGCTCAACACAACGTGTTAAAGCAATGCCATTCCGAATCCGGGGCAGAGCAGCTGCTCGGGGTGCGCGTTGCCTTTTATCGCGTGCTGCCTTTCTTCGTAACAGTGAAAACACCTTCTGAAAGCGAAAACAGGGTAATAATGTAGGTCTTTCGTAACAGTGAGGTTTCGTAAAGCAGGGTCACCTGTACACACAGTCTTTTTCTCTCTCTCCTTTTTCTCCCTCTGACTATACCCCTTGCCCATCCTCAGGGTTTTTTCTCCCCCTCCCCCTTTTCTTTCTCCCTGGGCCTCCTGTCCCATGATCCTCTCATATCCCTTTTGCCAATCAACTGTCTAGATCTTGGCTCCATCCCTCCCCCTCCTGTCTTCTCCTACCATTTTGGATCTCCCCCTCCCCCTCCCACTTTCAAATCTCTTACTAGCTCTTCTTTCAGTCAGTCCTGACGAAGGGTCTCGGCCCAAAACGCTGACTGTCCCTCTTCCTAGAGATGCTGCCTGGCCTGCTGCATTCACCAGCAACTTTGATGTGTGTTGCTTGAATTTCCAGATTTCCTCGTGTTTGCATAGAATATGGGGTGTTGCTCATCTAAACTGAGAATGGCCTCATCATGAACGTAGGGTAGGCCATGGACCAACATGTCGGAATGGAAATGGTGACTGGAAGTAAAATGGCTGGCCACCGAGAAATCCTGCTTGTTGTGGATGGAGCAAAGATGTGGTCACTCTCAGACAATATCCGCTGTCTTTCCTTCATCAACCTTACTCACAAAAGTCTATAAGATTGTGTCAAAGCCATGTCAACTATCCCAAATCATTCCCTGCCTCTCCAACTACTTCAATATCCAGTTCCTTAGAATACCTTCCAATAATTTATCCACTATTGTCATCAGGCTCACCAGCCTTTAATTTCTTGGCTTATTCTTAGAGCCTTTCTTAAGTAATGGAACAAAATTAACTATCCTCCAATCTTCTGACACCTCGCATGGCTAAGTATGTTTTAAATACCTCTGCAAAATATTTCTGTACCTCCTACAAAAGGGCTTGATGGTGAAGGGTCTTTCCCTGAAATGTTGACCATTTATTTTAATTGACGTTTCCCGATCTGCTGAGTTCCTCCAGCATTTTTGATTATGTGAGTGGAGAGGCTTTGGTGAGAGGAACTAAGCTGGGGGTCCAGTCAATAGAGGGTGGGGACCTTTCAGCTCTCTTTTAGCACTGTGTGTCTATTAGCAGGTAATTGGATCATAATAAGTATTTAGATATATCCTAAAAGAAACAGATTTTAACAAATAGAATGAAGTAGAAATGCAGAGCAGGTGATGTGATGTAACTGCATGATGTGGGAGCTGGTGGACCCCATTGTGGTTCCTGGTGACCACACCCGCAGCAAGTGTTGGCTGCTCGAGGAACTCAAATTGATGATCTACAGTCTGAGCCTCAAAGACAATAATGCATCAGGGAGGGGGAAGAGTTATCTAGATTAACTCCATCGAGTTTGCAGAGTGGTCGGGACAGGAGGATGTGACTGTGAGTGAGGCAGTTAGGG
Source organism: Mobula birostris (assembly GCF_030028105.1). Lineage (NCBI taxonomy): Eukaryota > Metazoa > Chordata > Chondrichthyes > Myliobatiformes > Myliobatidae > Mobula > Mobula birostris. The sequence goes on from NC_092394.1 coordinate 55,855,533, forward strand.
AGATCCTTCAGGTGGTGTTTGAAACTGCCTTAGCCATCAAACTTGTCTAATTGGTTCTAAAATCGTTCCTCCCTATGCGGATGAGAATGGAGGCTGTAAGAAGACGGCAACTGAACCTGATCACCGTGGTTCAGTGAGGTATTCAAGAGGAGAGAGAAGAGAAATTTGTAATTGTACTTAGGGATAGTATAGTCAGGGGTATAGACACAATTCTCTGTAGCCAGGACCAAGAGTCTTGAAGGATGTGTTGTCTGATTGATTAGATTAGATTATGAGGACACGCAGTCCTCTTTTATTGTCATTTAGTAATACATGCATTAAGAAATGATACAATGTTCCTCAGAATGATATCACAGAAACACAAGACAGACCAAGACTGAAAAACTGACAAAAACCACATAATTATATAGTTACAACAGTGCAAAGCAATACCGTAATTTGATAAAGAACAGGCCATGGGCACGGTAAAAAAAAGTCTCAAAGTCTCTCGAAAGTCCCATCATCTCACGCAGATGGTAGAAGGAAGAAAAAAAACTCTCCCTGCCATGAACCTCCAGTGCCGCAACTTGCCAATGCAGCACCCTGGAAGCACCTGACCACAGCTGACTCTTGAGTCCGTCCGAAAACTTCGAGCCTCTGACCAGCCCTCTGACACCGAGCACCATCTCTGCCGAGCACTTTGACCCCAGCCCTGGCAATAGGCAAAGCCGAAGATTTGGGGCCTTCCACTCCGGAGATTCTCGATCGCACAGTAGCAGCGGCAGTGAAGTGGGCATTTCAGAAGTTTCTCCAGATGTTCCTCTGTGCTTCTCACGTCTGTCTCCATCAAATCAGGATTGTGCACGGCCCCTACTTAACAAATACGATATCATTTCAGAGTGGCTGCGTGCGCTGCGTCGCGCCGCCATCTTCCCCTCCCCTCCTGGATGACTGGGTCCTCTTCTGACCTGCAGAGGATTTTGGAGTCGGAGGGAAATACCCAGTTGTCATGGTCCACAAGGGTACCAGTGATGCAGGTAGAATGAGGAAAGGGCTTCTGTGTGAATGTGAGCAGTTAGGGAGTAAATTAAAAATGCATAATCAGAAAAATAATCATCTGCTTTTGGGGCTAGTGGTGAATTGGCACAACAGTAAGATTAAAGAGGTAGATGTATGACTATAAGATTTGTGGGGAGAATTGGGCTTGAATACTTGGGACAGTGGCACCAGCATTGAAGAAGGAGGGAACTGTACTGATGTGGTGGGCTCCATATGGACTATGCTGGGACCAGAGAACTTGTGAGTTGCATAACCAGGACTGTAGACACAGCTTTAAACTCAACAGTGGATTCCATCAGACTAAGCAATAACGGGTTTCTGGCATGAATTCAGGAGCCACAGCAGAATTCCATCTTGAACAAGTTGCAATCATGGCTGACAAAAGAAGTTGGGGACAGTTTTCATCTTCTCCTTTATAGCTTTTATAATTGTCCTCTGTTGGTTTTTTAAAGACTTACCACTAATCCACCATGTTATACGCCTTCTCTATTGTGTATATGCTTTCCCTGACTTCTCTTATCAGCAGCAGCAACCAGGTCAGCAGCACTGTGGCTGGCTCCGAGGCTCAGGGAAGGATAAAGCTAGGCAGACCAATAGCGATAGGAGGATCGATAGTTAGGGAAGCAGACAGGAGAGTCTGTGGCAGCAAGAGTCGCCAAGATGGTCTGTTGCCTCCTGGGTGCCCAGGGTTGAGGACATCTCAGAGTGGCTATGGAACATTCTCAAGGTGGGGAGGTGAATAGCCAGAGGTCATAGATCACATTGGTACCAATGACGTAGGTAGAAAGCGGATGAGATTTTGTGCAGTGAGTATAGGGAGTTAGGAAAGAGGTGAAAAGCAAGAAATCAGAGGTAGTAATGTTTGGATTACTCTCAAAGACTTAATCTAGTGAGGGCAAAACCAGAAAGATAGAATAGATGAATGTGTGGCTGGGACTGGTGCAGGGAGTATCGTTTCAGATTCTTGGATCATTGGATTCTGTTCTGGAGCGGGAATAACCTGTACAAGTGGAATGGATTGCACTCTAACTGGAGGAGAACTGATATCCTGACCAGGGGATTTGCTGGGAACCAGAGTCCCAGCTGAGAAAGTGGAGGGATTGAGGAAAACATGGATGTTGTGACCATTAAGTATGTAAGGGAGAACAGGCAGGTGCACAGTAATAGACTTGAGGAGATGGATGGGTTCTAACACTAGGAGTATTATGGGTAAGGGAGATGAACTGAAGTCATGGATCAGTTCACAGGACTATGATATTGTGGCCTTGGTTGAGAGAGGGGCAGACTGGATGCTTAGTATTCCAGGGTTTCAATGTTTAGAAAAGACGGGAGGGTAGAAGAGGTGGGAGGGAATTGCATTAGCCACACTCAGAGGGGACATAATGGAGAGCTTATCCACTGAGTCTATATAGGGTAGAACTCAAAAATAGGAAAGGTGCAATCACTCTGATTGGATTACACTACAGACCCTCCAATTGCCATCAGGACTTTGAGGAATAGATATGGCAGCAGCTTAGGGAAAGGTGTGAAAACAACAGGGTTATTGTCTTGGGCCTTCCCTAATGGGCCACCTTAGTGCAAGAAGGTTAGAAAGGGAGAATTTGTTAGGCACATCCAGGAAGGTTCCTGAATCAGTTTGCAGATAGTCCAACCAGAGGATCAGCCATATTGGGCCTTGCATTGGGAAATGAGCCTGGCCAGGTGACTGGCCTTTCAATGGGAGAACATTTAGGAAACAATGATCACAACTCCTTAAATTTTAAGACAGCTATGATTAAGAATAAGTATGAACCTTGGAGCAGAGCAAATTGTGAGGGTATTAGGCAGTAAGCAGGGAGAGTTATTTGAGAACAGCTGTATTTGGTAAGTCCACATCTGACATATGGAAGGTGTCTAAAGACCATCTGCACAGAGTACAATATGAAGGAAGGACAAGGATGGCAAGGTAATGGAAACTTGGATGATGAGAAAGGCTGTGAATTCCGTCAAGAGGAAAAGGGAAATGTATGTGAAGTTTAGAAAACTAATCTCAAACAGATCCATTGAGTACTTTAAAGAAGCCAGAAAATAGTTCAAAAGGGGAATTAAGAGGGCCAGGATTGGCTATGAAAAAGTCTTTGACAAGTAGGATTAAAGAGAATCCCAAGGCATTCCACAACTTCATTAAGTGCAAGATGGTAGGACCACTCAAGGATAAAGGAGGGAACAGACTTGGAGTCAAATGTAGGCAAGTTCTGGAGTGAGTACTTCATGTTGGTATTCACCAAGGTGAAGGGTGTAGAGTACAGTCAGATCAGTGCAGAGTATACTAATATGATGGGGCAGTTCAAGATAAAGATGGAAGTAGTGCTGGATCTTTTGAAGAACATTGAAGTGGATATCCCAGGACCTGATGGGACATACTACAAGTTATTGAGAAAGTTGAGAAATTGGGTTGCTGAAGCTTTCAATATCTTTATGTCCTTTCTAGTCAGAGCCAAAAATCCCTGGGGGAGTAGCTAATTTTGTTGCATTGTTTAGGAATGACTATAGATCAGTAACTCTCACATCAATGTCTGGGAAGTTATTGGAGATGGTACTTAGGAACAGGATTAGTGAGCATTTGGGAGCCATGCCCTAATTAGGAACACACCGCATGGATTTGTACAGGGCAAATCATGTCTTACTAACTTGATTGATTTTTTTTTTGAGGAGGTGATGAAAGTGATTGATAAATGTAGAGTAGTAAATATTGTCTACATCGATTTTAGTAAGGCATTTGATAAGGTCCCATATGGTGGACTCATCTTAAAGACTGAGATGCATGGGATCCGCAGTGACTTAGCCATTTGGATTCAGAATTGCATTGCCCAATAGAAGCTGGTGGATAAACTGTCCTTGTTGGGTCTCAACACCTCTCTCCGTAACTACAGTATATCTTGGACTTTTTTGACAGAAAGACCGGTGTCAGTCCATATTGGCAGGAACATCTCTAGCTTCAAGCTGAGCACTGGTACCTCCCAAGGCTTCGTGGAGAGGGATAGGAGCACCAAGTTTCTGGGAGGGCACATAGCATACAATCTCATCATAGTCCCACAACACCACCTCTTTCATCAAGAAAGTGCAGCAGTGTCTCCACTTGCTGAGGAGAATGAGATGAGTGAGGTTCACACCCCCATAACCCTAATTCCAATCAATTTTTACAGGAGTACCATTGCGAGTGACCTGACCAGCTGCATCACCATCTTATACGGGAATTGCATAGCATCTGACTGCTAGACCCACAATAGATTGCAAGGGCTGCTGATAGGTTTTCTCTTCCAGCCATCCAAAATATTTATCAGGAGTGGCTGCATATGCAGGGCACTTAGCATTGTCAGTGATCCTTCCCATGTATCTAACAAACTCTATGTCCCTCTTCCATTAGGCAGAAGGTACCACAGTATTAGAATGAAGACAGAGGTGCAGTGCTAGCCGGAGCACGTACAGAACCTCTTTAAGAAAAAAGCCAAAATTAGCTGTTCTGTGAGCAAAAACATCTTGTTAAGTCCACTCGCTGGATTTTTTTTTGTTTTTGGCACCATTCTTTGTAAACTCCAGAGTCTGTTGTGTGCAAAAATCCAGGAGATCAGCAGTTTCTGAGATACTCAAATCACCCTGGGCGGCACCTAATTAATTAGCTTGTTTATTTTGGCTTTTTTCTTAGAGGTGTCAGACACGCTCCGGCTAGCACTGCACCTCTGGATGAAGACAGTTAGGATGGAAAACATCTTCTTCCCCTAGTCCATGAGCTAATGAACTTCCTGCTACCACCCAGATCTCATCACATATGAAACACCAGTAGTGGTATGCTGTTTACTTTTTAACTTGTGTTGTAAATGCACCTTATTATTTGGTAACTTATTTGTGGTAAGGCTGCTTCTTGTGTGAGAGCTGTTGTGCACCTTGGTCTGGAGGAATGTTGTTTCATTTGGCAGTATACACAAAATATAGGTAACGGATAATAAATGCGAACTAGAAGTCAGTGGACAATGGGATGGATTTATTCTGGCTGGAGGTCTGTAACTAGTGTTTTGCGGGAATATATACAGGTGTCCCCCACTTTTCGAACGTTCGCTTTACGAAACCTCACTGTTACAAAAGACCTACATTAGTTCCCTGTTTTCGCTAACAGAAGGTGTTTTCACTGTTACGAGAAAAGGCAGCATGCGGGGAAAAGCAGCGCACGAAAAAAAAAATTAGCGCGTGATAAAAGGCAGCGCGCATTCCGAGCAGCCGCTCTCCCCCGGATTCGGAACTGCATTCTAGCCGGCATTGCTTAAACATGTGCCTGTGAGCAGCCGTTAGCGAGGTGAGTTCTAAGGTATCGGAAAAGCCTAAAAGAGCTCGTAAGGGTGTTACACTTCGCATAAAACTAGACATAATTAGGCGTTTCGATCGTGGTGAACGAAGTAAGGACAAAGTGAGTTTGGCTTGTGGAAGTTGACGAAGATGATGTTGAAGAGGTTTTGGCATCCCGTGACCAAGAACTGATAGATGAAGAGCTGATGCAATTGGAAGAGGAATGGAGACTTTAATTTTGAAGGGGCATGTAGGTTTAGGGCATATTTGCAAGGTGGTTTGAGTGCTTACAAAGAACTGTATGATAGAAAAATGCGTGAGGCTAAGCAGTCTAGCATACTGTACTGTCGTTTTTCAAGCCATCCACATCAGCCACAGCAGACGACGAACCTCGACCTTCGACATCGAGACAGGCAGACATAGAAGATGACCTGCCTGCCCTAATGGAAACAGACAATGATGAGATGACACCCCAGTGTCCCACCACCCCAACCCCCAGGCCACGGACAGATACCGATTTGCGGAGAAAGCAGCGGTAGCCGGGACGCATCCAGCACATCTTTAAGAAAAAAGCCGAAATAAACATGGTAATTTATTAGGTGCCACCCGGTCCGTAATTGTCGGCCCAGATCAGAGGCGATGCAATCGGCAATCCTCTCTGACCTGGGCCGACAATTATGTGCCGGGTGGCACCTAATTAATTAGCATGTTTATTTCGGCTTTTTTCTTAAAGATGTGCTGTGTGCCTCCTGGCTACCACTGCACTGCTGCATGTTTCGCGGATCGGTATCGGGTTGCTGCCTGGAGGGTGCACCACCCCAACCTGCGACGACTCAGCCTAACACACCATCATCAGTGTGCTCAATGTCTTCCCGATTCCGGTAAGTGATACTACACTCTACATACATTATTTCTACTTTATATAGGCTGTGTATTTTTATGTGTTATTTGGTATGATTTGGTAGCTTTATAGCTTAAAGGTTACTGGAGAGTGCTTGTGCCGTGTTTTTGCCGAGAGCGCTTGCGTGAGATTTTTGCTACAGGGGACAGTGCGGCAATGATTGTGGAAAAGTATTTCTACTTTATGTAGGCTGTATATTTAACATATCATTCCTGCTTTTACTATATGTACTGTTATTTTAGGTTTTATGTGTTATTTGGCATGATTTGGTAGGTTATTTTTGGGTCTGTGAACGCTTACAAAATTTTCCTATATAAGTAAATGGTAATTGCTTCTTCGCTTTACGACATACCGGCTTACGAACCATTTCATAGGAACACTCTACCTTCGGATGGCGGGGGAAACCTGTACTGTGAACTCTTCTGTTTGTGATATATATGCCAAAGAAAACATTGGGATACAGACCAGTTGCTGATATGGATGGAGAAATGCGAGAAATAACCCAGCCAAGTATGACCTGCTGAACTTTTGAGAAATCAAAGTTAGAGGATAAGTAAACAGATAATTGCAGGACCCTTAACAGTGTTGATGTGCAGAAGGTTCTTGGGGTCCAAGGCCATTTTCCCCTGAAAGTGGCTGCACAGGTTGAAGGTATTATGGCATACTTGCCTTTATTATTTGAGGCACTGAGTTCAAAGGTTGGGAATTTATGTTACAGCTGCATAAAACTCTAGTCAGGGCACATATTGCAGTTGACACCAAGACTTGGGGTGTATTGGGCAGCAAGGAAGACTATCAAAGCTTGTGGTGGGACCTGGACCAGCTGGAAAAACGAACTGAGAAATAGCAGATGGAATTTAGTGCTGAGAAGTGTGAGATGTTGCACTTTGGGAGGACCAACACAGTGGGCGGTAGTGCACAGAGGAGTGCGGTAGAACAAAGGAATCTGGGAATAGAGATCCATAATTCATTGGAAGTGTGTCACAGGTGGATAGGGTCACAAAGAAAGCTTTTTTGATACCTTGGCCTTCATACATTAAAGTACTGAGTACAGGAGTTGGGATGTTAAGTTGAAGTTGTGTAAAATGTTGGTGAGTATTGTGTGCAGTTTTGGTTACCTACCTATAGGAAAGATGTAAATAAGATTGAAAGAGTACAGAGAAAATTTATCAGAATGTTGCAGGGTGTTGAGGACCTGAGTTATAAGGAAAGATTGAATAGATTAGAACTTTGTTCCCTAGAACGTAGAAGATTGAGGGAGGATTTGACAGAGGTATACAAAATTCTGAGGGCTATAGATAGGATAAATGCTAGCAGGGTTTTTCTACTGAGGTCAGGTGATACTACATGTAGAGGTCATAGGTTAAGGGTGAAAGGTGAAACGTTTAAGGGGAACATGAGGGGAAACTTCTTCACTCAGAGGGTGGTGAGAGTGTGAAATGAGCTGCCAGTGTGAGTGGTGGATGTGTTTTCAATTTCAACATTTTAAAAAAAAGTTTGGATAGGTACATGGTAGGAGGGGTAAGGATGGCTATGGTTTGGGTGCTAGTCGATGGAACTAGGCAGTTTATATGGTTCAGGATGGGCTGGATGGGCCAAAGGGCCTGTTTCTATGCTGTAGTTTTCTATGACTATGACTATCTGGAGTACTGCATTTAATTCCGTTTGCCATGGGAGAGGAAGGACATGGAGAGAGCATGTGCTCTGAGAGGGTGGACAAACTCCGATTGTTTTCTCCAGTGCAGAGAGTTGATCGAGATTTATAAGATTGAGGGGCATAGATGGAGTGGGCAGTCAGTATCTTCTCCCAGAGTTGAAATGTATAATACTAGAGGTGATGCATTTGAGGTGAGAAAGGATAAATTTGAAAGAAATTCTACACAGTGTGTAGTGGGTGCCTGTGGGTTCCAGGGTTGGTGGTGGAGGCAAATATGATAGAGGCATTGAAGAGGCTTTTATATAGACACTTGTATATGCAGAGAATGGTGAGATATGAACATTGTGTAGGTAAAAAGGATTAGATAAGTTTGATGATTAATTGATAATTATTAGTTTGGCACAGCCGAAGGGTCTGTCCTCTGGTGTACTGTTCTGTGTTTTATGTTGTAGAACCCAACAGAAGCCTACCACAGAGGCAAATCCTTCTGTAACGGATTACACCCGTTCCTCCAAAGCATTCCACATAAAATCAGTTTACTACAATGTGAAGTGCCTGTCTTTGCTCTTCTGTGATTTTCCCCTGATCCTTTTCTGGAACTACCTAGAAACATCCAGTTGTGGTCATTATCTTCAAAGTCTATTGACACCAACCACTTGTCCAGCTACAGTACATCCCCTACTATTAGATCATCGCTGCATCTTGTCTCACTGAACCATTTACATCATGGCTCTAAAACTTTCCTGAACACACTTTAAACATTCCACCCTCTACCTCTTCATACTAAAGTGATCAATCTAGGTACTGGGAAAGTTGATGGCACTCCATTTCTGTGATTTGTCAATGTGCTCCTTTGTCTCATGTTGATTATTAATTGCCTTGTTTTCTCCCAGCGAAGTGATCATCCCTCTTTCATGAGGAAGTTCTACCCACACGGCCTCGTTTGTGGAGCATTCTCATATACCCATTGCATTATTGCAGTAATGGACTGCTTCATCAGTGGTGCACCAGTGCATTCCTCTATCATGCTCAAGGAGCTATATGCTGGAGTACTGAGTTGACAGTCCTGGCCTTACTTCAGTTATGTCTCTGGAGTGGCAACGCTATCATACTCACATGCGCTGATCAACACTCTAATTTGTGATGGGGATTAACAGATTGAATGCAGGAGTCCTCCCACTGGATGGAGTGGAATACCATCTCATGAACCAAAGAGACACAAGAGATCCTACAGATGCTGGAAATTTTGAGTAACAGAGACAAAATGCTGGTAAACTCCCAAGTCAGACAGCATAGATGGAGTGGAATGAACAGTCAGAGTTTCAAGCCACGAATCTGATAAAGGTGATGTTGAGTCCTGATGAAGGGTCTCAGCCCAAAATGTCAACTGTCCATAGATGCTGCCTGTTGAGTTTCTCCAGCATTTGTATGTGTTGCTCTTGAACCAGGGAAAGACATTTAGAAATGAGGTAGACAAATGAGGTGAGCCCGTGGAATTCTTTGCCGTAGAAGGGAGTGGAGGACAAGTTTCTGTTTGATTCTGGGAGGAAATAGATTTCTGGACACAAAAGGTATCAAAACTCCTGGTAATAGGAGGGCTGGGACCTCAGGCAGTGAAGGGCTGTAAATGTTACTGTACATATTCTCATCGACACCGGTCCTGACCCTTTTGCCTCGGTTCTATGAACAGGTATTGATCTCCTACATGTGGCAGCTCATGAGTTTGGCCACGTCCTCGGCCTGCAACACTCACAAGTTCCAAAGTCTTTGATGGCACCTTTCTACACTTTCCGTTACCCACTCCGCCTGGCAGAGGACGACAGACAAGGGATACAGTACTTGTATGGCCAGTCTCGCCACAAGGGAGGCAGCTTTTCCAATCAGGACACGGAAGTGAATGAGCTGCCCAGCCATGGCTCTCCAAGAAAAGAGGTATGATAGGACGAACTTTGCACCAGAGAAGCTAGGGTTGTGAGCGTCCCATCAGGGTCCTGCCATTCTCTTTCAGTTAACCCCATTTCGCAGCCTTGTGTCAGGTACCTTTTTCAGGAAAGGTCTATTGATATCAGTAGTCTATTAACTCAGGTTAAGACGTCGGTCTAGTGATCTGAAGGTCACTAGTTCGAGCCTCAGCTGAGGCAATGTGTTGTGTCCTTGAGCAAGGCACTTAACTGCACATTGCTCTGTGATGACACCGGTGCCAAGCTGTATCAGCCCTAGTGCCCTTCCCTTGGACAACATCGGTGGTGTGGAGAGGGGAGACTTGCAGCATGGGCAACTGCCAGTCTTCCATACAACCTCGCCCAGGCCTGCCCCCTGGAAACCTGCCAAGGCACAAATCCATGGTCTCACGAGACTAACGGATGCCTACAATTAACTCACAGCTCTTTTCAGTTGCTCCACATTTCCGCCATGCTTTGTGTATAACTGTGCATCTCAATTTCACTTATTCTGCAATAACTATGAGGCATAAATTACCAGAGCAACAAACAAAAGGCACAAGATGAATCTCTCCCTCAACAGTGAGGGAATTTAAATTAAGGAAGTTAGTGTTTAAAAAAAGAAGCTGGAATCAGTTACTCTGATTAGGAAACCATTGCGTTACAGTAAAACTCTTCCGCACTGCGGAACATTTGGCATACCTGATTCTGGACCCAGCCTCACAATCCACACGAGTCCCTGGATGGCATTCGGACAAACAATATCAAATTGGCACCTAATCAGACGTGACGTCATAGTTTTATAGCATGGGAGAGGCCTTGCAGTCCAATGGCCATGCTAACAAGTTGCCTACTGGAGTTAGTCCCAGTTGCATGACTTTGGCCCATATCCCTCGGAAACTTTCCAAGCCATGTATCTGTCCAAATGTCTTTCAAGCATTGTAATTGTGCCTATCTCTACCATTTCCCCCAGAAGCTTGTTCCAGATCCTCTCACCCTCTTACCCCTCAGGTCCCCTTTAAATCTTTCCCCTCTCACCTTAAACCAACGCTCTCTGGTTTTAGACTCCCCTGTGCTGGGGAAAAGACTGTGACTATCCACTTTATTAGTGTCTCTCATGAAAGACGTGCTGGTTAGTAGGTACTGTCCATGTTTAGCCTAGAGTTAAATTGGTGGGCTGCTGGGCAGTGTGGTTTGGTGGGCCAGAAGGCTGCATCCATGCTGTATCTCTAAATAAAATTCAAAAAAATTAAAAAATAAAAAAGGTCGCTCTACATCTTACCTTCCAAGGAGAAAAGCCCCAGCCAGTCCATTCTCTCCTCGTAATCAAGTCCTCCAGTCCTGGTGAATCTTTTCTGCATCCTTTCCAGCTTAATGACATCCTTCCTGTAACTGGGTGACCAGAACTGCACAAAATACCAGCAGTGGAGTCTCACCAACATCTTGTCCTGACAACATGATGTCCCGACTCCTGTACTTAGTACCTTGACCAATGATGGAAAGCATGTCAAAGGCTTTCTTCACCACCTTGTCTACCTTTTGGGGAACTATATACATGTCTTTTTGTTCTACACACTCCCCAGTACTCTACCATTTGTTGTGTATGTCCTGCACTTCCAAAATAGCAACACTTTACACTTATCCAAGTTAAATTCTATCTTCAATTCCTTGGCTGATTTCCTTTCTTCACTGTCCACCACACCACAAATTTTGGTGTCAGATGAAAGAGTCATAGAGTATGAAAACAAGGCCTTTGGCCCAACTGCTCCATGTTGACTAAGATTCCCACCTAAGCCAGTCCCATTTGCCTGTGCTTTGCCCATATCCCGCTAATCCTTTTCTATTCATATACCTGACCAATTACCTTTTAAATGTTGTTAATGTATCTGCCTCAACGACTTCTCTGGCAACTTATTCTGAATACTGCTCACCCTCTGGGTGAGAAAGTTGCTGCTCAGGTTCCTATTAAATCTCTCCACTTTCACCTTAAACCTATACCCTCTAGTTCTTGATTTCCCCAGTCCTGGGGAAATTGTGTGCATTCACTCTATATATGGCCTTCATGATTTTATATACGTACCTCTGAATGATCACCCCATATTCACCTACACTGTAAAGAAGTCCTAACTTGCTCAACCTCTATTCATAACTCAGCCCCTCGAGTCCTGGCAACAACCTTGCAAATCTTGTCTGCACTCTTTCCGGTTTAATGGCATTTCTCCTATAGCAGGATGACCAAGTATTCCAAATGCAACCTCACCAATGTCTTGTATGGTTGTACCACAACACCTCAGCTTCTCTACTCAGTTCCTTGACTGATGAATCCCCGTGTCCTGAAAACTGCTTCACCACTGTCTACCTGCAATATCACTTTTGGGGAATCATGTTCCCATAGGCCACTGTTCTACAAGTACATTCTCACCCTAATCAATAATATATATTACAAACAACAGAGGACCCAAGCATCACATACAAAATGCTGGAGGAACTCAGCAGGCCAGGCAGCATCTATGGAAAAGAGTATAATCGATGTTCTGGGCCAAGATCCTACTGGGCAGTACTAGAGAAAAAAGCTGAGGAGTAGATGTAAAAGGTGGGGAAGGGGAGGGAAAAACACAAGGTGATAGGTGAAACCTGAAGGGGGAGGGATGAAGTAAAGAGCTGGGAAGTTGATTGGTGAAAGAGATACAGAGCTGGAGAAGGGGAATCTGATAGAAGAGGACAGAAGGCCATGGAAGAAAGAAAAGGGGGGAGGAGCACCAGAGGGAGGTGATGGGTGCGTAAGGAGGAAAGGTGAGAGGGGATAAAGGGGATAGGGAATAGTGAAGGAGAGTGGGGGGGGGGCACCATTAATGGAAGTTCAAGAAATTGATGTTCATGCCATCAGGTTGGAGGCTACCCAGACAGAATATAAGGTGTTGTTTCTCCAACCTAAGTGTGGCCTCACGACAGTGGAGGAGGCATGGATAGACACATCAGAATGGGAATGGGAAGTGGAATTAAAATAATTGCCACTGGGAGATCCCACTTCTTCATCACCATCCTGCTTGGTCACGACCAAGCACATCTTCCGCAGGGATCGCTCCCTAAATGTCTCCCCTGTCCATTCGTCCTTCCCCACTGATCTCCCTCCTGGCACTTATCCTTGCAAGCAAGATATATGCTACACCTGCCCCTACACCTCCTCCCTCACTACCATTCAGGGCCCCAAACAGTCCTTTCAGGTGAGGCAACACTTCACCTGTCGGTCTGTTGGGGTCATATACTGTGTCCAGTGCTCCCAGTGTGGCCTCTTGTATATCAGTGAGACCCGACATAGATTTGGATACCTCTTCGCCGAGCACCTATACTCCGTCTGCTAGAAAAAGCGGGATCTCCTAGTGGCCACCCATCTTAATTTGGGTCTCAGCTGAAATGTCAACTGTACTCTTTTCCATAGACGCTACCTAGCCTGCTGAGTTCCTCCAGCATTTTAGATGTGTTGCTTGAATTTCCAATACCTGCAGATTTTCTCTTGTTTGTGAGAACCCAAGTCTATGACACACCAGGCCTCTCATCTGAAAAGCAACCCTCCACTACCAACCTCTAACTCAGCCCACCATGCTGGTTTTGTGTCCAGTTAGCTTGCTCACCCTGGATCCCAGCTGATCTCACATCAGGTCTAGCTTGCTATAGAGTATTTTGTCAAAGGCCTTGCTAAAGTCCACGTAGACAATATCTACTACTGAAAGCTCATCATTCCTTTTGGTCACCTCTTCAGAAAATTCAATCAAGTTCTTAACAATGTTTAGACAGCAAACGAACAGGCTGGGAATGGAGGGATATGGGCTACATGCAGGCAGGTGGGATTAATTTTGATTTGTATCATGGTCAGCACAGACATCATAGCCCAGAGGGCCTGCTCCTGTGTTGAACTTTTGTACATTCTTCCTCAAACATGGTGAGCATTGCAAGATTCTTTGAAGCCAACATGGTGAAATCTCCCACCTGTGGCCAGGTCAAAATCCCAGAGGCTGCAAGTTTAGGAAGTGTAGTCAAGAGCAGCCTTTGTAAGGTGTCTTAACAATGTGGTCAGGATGATGGGGGAAGAGATATATTCAAACCAGCTCTAGGTGAACCTAACAAGCAAAATATGTCCAAGATCAAAAAACTGACATTGTTGTGAGGTTCCTACTCCGAGCTGACCCAAGAGTGATGAAGGTAGCTTGGACTGGTAGTGTTGACATTGAGGGTTGGGTTGGCTAGTTTATCCCTGGTCATCACTGAGAGCTACTTTGAATCTGTTCATTTTGCAAAATGGCTCTGGCTGGAGGCAAAAAGGGCAGAGCACATGTGGAATTTCTGGGTCCTTGTAATGTGCATTGAATGTATATTTGTCACCACTGTGATTGCAGCCAGATGCCTGTGAGACAGACTTCGATGCAGTCTCAATGATCCGCGGGGAGCTCTTCTTTTTTAAATCTAAGTATGTTTGGAGGTTGAGGAACAGACAGCTTCAGCCTGGCTACCCAGCCCTGGCCTCCCAGCACTGGTGGGACTTCCCAGACCACATTGATGCCGGCTTTGAGGACACCAGTGGCAACTTCTGGATTTTTCAAGGTTCGATTTCCTCAGATTACTCTTTATGTCTGCTGCTGACCCTCCTGTCCTTTCCTAACCTTCATACTAATGCATGAGACAACTAGGGCTAGAGGCATCTATAAAGTTTAAATGGTTGATGTTTGTACACATTCCACCACTGACTTGTACTCAGTAGCAGTAGAGAGATGGTACAGGCTGTTGCTGACAGACAAGCACACGGGAAAGGACATGGAGGAAACAACGTCATGTGGAAAAATGCAAGTAATCCACTTCAGTAGAAAGAATAAAAGTTTGTTTTAATAAGATTTATTGGAAAGGAGTTATTGTTCAGCATGAACAGTGTCCTTGCACACACACCACAGAGGGTTAATATGTAGGGATTGCAGCCAGAAAGGTGGATGGTGTCATGGCCTTCACTGCAGAGAATTTGAGTGCAGGAGTAGCAGCTTTTTCTCTAGTTACAGAGGATCTTGATGGGATAACATCTACAATCAGGCCTCAATCAGGCAGACAACAATTCCACGACGCCCTACACATGTAGCAACTGTGGCAGAGCCTACCGTTCCAGGATTGTGGAATAGCCACAATCGACACTGCTCGACAAACCAGTGACTACCAGAGGCCTCATCCCAGGCCTCAAGGTATCAAAGTAAGGGATTTGCCATTTGATGTCAAGCCGTGAAGATGGTTCATGATCCAAATGGTGGTGAATTTTCACTAAAGAGGCTGCAAACACTCAGTAGCTGAATATGTTTAAGATAGATCAATAGATGGTTGGGGATCAGTGCAGGAAAGTGGACTTCAGGATTAAAGATCAGCTGTAAACTGAATATCAGATCAGCTCACGAGAGGTTTACTGGCCTTCTCTTGCTGTTACTGTATTTGTGAGCTGTTGTCTCAGCTAGTTCATGAATGGATATTGTCATCCATTTGCAATTTTGTAATGAACAGATTCGAACTAGGTGCCTTCCACTGCCTGGACATATTAAAATGCATAAAGGTAAATCAATTAATCTCTGGATCTTGACCAAGTGTATCTTAGGACATTGTGGAAACATAGAAACATGGATACATAGAAAACCTACAGCACAATACAGGCCCTTCAGCCCACGATGCTGTGTCAAACATGTACTTACTTTAGAAATTTCCTAGGGTTACCCATAGCCCTCTATTTTTCTAAGCCAGGGAAGAAATTGTAGGGCCCCTTGTGGAGATATTTGTGCCATCAATAGTGAGGTGGCAGAAGACTTGAGGGTGGCTAATGTTGTGCCTTTATTTTAGAAAGGGTGCAAGGAAAATCCTGGGAGCTATGGACCATTGAGCTTAATGTCAGTGGTGTGTCAGTTATTGGAGGTAATTCTGACAGATAGGACAGACATGCAACTGATCAGTATGGCCTTGTGCATAGGAAATCGTAGCTCAAGAATTTGGTTGAGTATTTTGAAGAAGTGACCAAGAAGATAGATGAGGGAAGTATGGAAAATATTATTGTTGTGTATTTAATATTTCAGTAATATTGTAAGTATATTGTTTGATTAAGCATTTTTGTTTACATAATTCATTACAGGTTATATATAAAAGAACATGAGTGACATAAGTACCTCACTAAAGGAAAACAAAACTAAGGCACATTATTCTTGGCTCCATGTTTTTCTTTCAATTAGTTTTATGAAACATAACAATTATCTATTTGATTTGAGCATTGACAAGGTACCGTGTGGTAGGCCCCGCTGGGAAGTTCAAACATATGGTGAGCTTGCCATTAGGATACAAATTATGTACACAATGCTGTAGAGACTCAGCAGGCCAGGCAGCATCTATGGGATAGGATAAGCATCTGCAGAATCTCTTGTGTTTATGCAGTAGGATACAAATTTAGCTTGAAGGAGACAGAGTGTAGTGGTGGAACATTATTTATCAGACTGGAAGCTTTTGACCAGTGGTGTGTAGCAGGGTTTGGTGCTGGGTTCACTGTTATTCAGGGTTTGGATGATAATATGGGTGGCATAGTTAATAGGTGTATAGATTACACTAAAATAAGTGGTATAGTGGACAATGAAGAAGGTTATCTAAGTTTACAATGGGATCTTGATCAACTGGGCAAGTGGACTGAGGAATGGCATATTGTTTATTTCAGATAACTGCAAGATGTTTCCATTCTGTATACCTCTATAAAACTGACTTCTTCCTCTCAATCTGCAGATGGTAGGTGTAGGAGGCGAACTAGGGGAATAAACTCTAACTCACGAAGGATTAAGAAAATTAGCGAAAATATTGTCAAATTTGTTAATGTAAAATGTATTAATTAACATCAATATACCATATTGCTTATTCTTATTGGGAGAACCTGCATTTCCAGTTGGACAAGGAGCTAAGAAGAGGCCGTATCTGTGCAAGCCAGCAAATTCCTGTCTATACTAATCCTGTTTTCTAACTCAGCTTTATCTGTTGTCAAAGTCTCTGCTCCTGCCACCTCTGCATGTGTTACAGATCACAAATCCTTTACTCATCTTCTGTAACCCTCCTTCCCCTCACCTTAAACCCTCTGGCAATAGTCTCCTCTCACTGCCCCTCATGGCTTTGTACATCTCTGTCAGATTCCTCTTCAGCCTCCATTCCAAAGAAAGCAACCTCTGCACCAGGAGAATTAATGACCCCACTCTTGCCCTCCAACATAAGCTCACCAAGTGACATCCAACTTGAATCAATCCAAAGGCTCAGAGATGCAAGGGACTGCGGAACCTGGTATCTGGAGCAAAACCACTGGAGGAATCCACTAGATCAGCTAGTACCTGTGGAGGCAGAGAGACAGTCAGCATTTATTTTGAGACCCTGATGAAGCTGAAGGGCTTTGACCTAATGTCAATTATCCCTCCACCTCCACAGATGCTACCCGACTCACTGGATGTCTTAGCAGTTTGTGGTTTGCTCACTCTGAAGGCTCATTCAGTAGAGTAATGAAGGTGTCTCTTAGTTTGGTGGGAGGTGGGGTGGCGGTAAACCTCATGCTTATTCCACCATCCCTTAGATCTAGCCAAACCTGTTTCTCATCCACATTCCTTCCTGAGACCCAATTGATGTGAGGCCCATATTGATGCAGCCTGCAACAACATCCACAGCAGAGAATTTCAAATGATAAAATGGTGGAGCTGGCTCGATGAGCCAAATAGCCTAATTCTGCTTCTGTATCTTGTAGTCTTATGGTCTTATAAATACTCACAGTCTTCTGTGTGAAGATTTTCTTAATCTCTGGCCAAAATGTCCCCTCCTTTATCCTAAAATTATAGAAACATGGTTATTTCCTCAGCAGTTTGAATGGGGCACAACTGCACAAACGTGGAGGTCGGCCAGTGAGAACAGCGGGAAGAGTTTAAAAGCGAGCAGGGTTGAAAATGTGACAGTTATTTCTTCAGCAGTTTGAACAGGGCATGACTGCGCAAGCACGTGGAGGTCAGCCAGTCAGAACAGCGGGAAGAGTTTAAAAAGAAGACAGCTTTATGGAGCGGGCAACAGAGTAGGAAGGTTTGGGCTCAATGGGGCTTCGGTGATAAAGGGTCGAGGCGAGGTAGGTTATCTGTTTAGAATACGGACAGAAAGAATGTGTGTGAGGCCAGTTTTCTCTGCTCAGTGTCAGGTGTGGGAAGTCCTGCATACTCCCAGCCTCCACAACAGCCACATCTGCACCAGGTGCATTGAGCTGCAGCTCCTTAGGGACCACGTTAGGGAACTGGAGATGCAGCTTGATGACCTTCATCTGGTCAGGGAGAGTGAGGAGGTGATAGAGAGGAACTATAGGCAGGTAGTCACTCCGGGGCCACAGGAGACAGACAAGTGGGTAAGGCAAGAAGCAGATGCTAGAGAGTACCCCAGTGGCTGTCCCCTTAACAATAAGTACTCCTATTTGAGTACTGTTGGGGGGGACAGCCCACCTGGGGGAAGCAACAGTGGTCATGCCTCTGGCACAGAGTCTGGCCCTATGGCTCAGAAGGGTAGGGAAAGGAAGAGGATGATCAGACAGGTGATCGTGTGGACACGGGAAAGAAACGCAGATGGTAGTTTGCCTCCCAGGTGCCAGGGTCCAGGATCTTTCTGATCGCGTCCACGATAGCTTGAAGTGGGAATGTGAACTTCAAGAGACCGTGGTACATATTGTTACTAACGACATAGGTAGGAAAAGGGAGGAGGTCCTGAAAGCAGACTTGAGGGAGTTAGGAAGGAAGTTGAGAAGCAGGACCTCAAAGGTAGTAATCTCAGGATTACTGGCTGTGCCACATGACAGTGAGTATAGGAATAGAGTGAGGTGGAGGATAAATGTGTGGCTGAGGGATTGGAGCAGGGGGCAAGGATTCAGATTTCTGGATCATTGGGACCTCTTCTGGGGCGGGTGTGACCTGTACAAAAAGGACGAGTTGCACTTGAATCTGAGGGGGACGAATATCCTGGCGAGGACATTTGCAAAGGCTATTGGGGAGAGTCTAAACTAGAATTGCTGGGGGGTGGGAACCGAACTGAAGTGATAGAGGAAAGGGAGGTTGGCTCACAAATAGAGAAAGCTTGGAGACAGTGAGAAAGCGAGGATAGGCAGGTGATAGACAAGGGACGTGCTCAGTCCAATGGTTTGAGATGTGTCTATTTTAATGCAAGGAGTATTATAAATAAAGTGGATGAGCTTAGAGCGTGGATTAGCACTTGGAGCTATGGTGTTGTGGCCATTAGAGACTTGGATGGTGCAGGGGCAGGAATGGCTACTTCAAGTGCCGGGTTTTAGATGTTTCAGAAAGGACAGGGAGGGAGGCAAAAGAGGTGGGTGTGTGGCACTGTTGATCAGAGATAGTGTCACGGCTGCAGAAAAGGAGGAAGTCATGGAGGGGATGTCTACGGAGTCTCTGTGGGTGGAAGTTAGGAACAGGAAGTGGTCAATAATTCTACTGGGTGTTCTTTATAGACCACCCAATAGTAACAGGAAGATCAAGGAGCAGATAGGGAGACAGATTCTGGAAAGGAGTAATAGTAACAGAGTTGTTGTGGGAGATTTTAATTCCCTAAATATTGATTGGCATTTCCCTGGAGTGAGGGGTTTAGATGGGATGTAGTTTGTTAGGTGTGTTCAGGAAGGTTTCTTGACACAATATGTAGATAAGCCTACAAGAGGAGAGGCTGTACTTGTTCTGGTATTGGGAAATGAACCTGGTCAGGTGTCAGGTCTCTCAGTGGGAGAGCACTTTGGAGATAGTAATCACAATTCTATCTCCTTTACCATAGCATTGGAGAGGGATAGGAACAGACAAGTTAGGGAATCGTTTAATTGGAGTAAGGGGAAATATTAGGCTATCAGGCAGGACCTTGGAAGCATAAATTGGAAACAGATGTTCTCAGGGAAATGTACGGAAGAAATGTGGCAAATGTTCAGGGGATATTTGCATGGAGTTCTGCGTAGATACGTTCCAATGAGACAGGGAAAGGATGGTAGGGTACAGAAACCGTGGTGTACAAAGGCTGTTGTAAATCTAGTCAAGAAGAAAAGAAGAGCTTATGAAAGGTTCAATAAACGAGGTAATGATAGAGATCTAGAAGATTATAATGCTAGCAGGAAGGAGCTAGAATGAAATTAAGATGGGGCCATGAGAAGGCTTTGGCGGACAGGATTAAGGAAAACCCCAACACATTCTGCAAGTACCAAATCAAGTTTGACAGTGGAAAAGTATGTATGGAACTGGAGGAGATAGCAAAGGTACTTAATGAATACTTCAGTATTCACTACGGAAAAGGATCTTGGTGATTGTAGGGATGACTTGCGCATATAGATATTAAGGAATAGGATGTACTGGAGCTTTTGGAAAGCACCAAGTTGGATAAGTCACTGGGACCGGATGGGATGTACCCCAGGCTACTGTGGGAGGTGAGCAAGGAGATTGCTGAGCCTCTGGTGATGATCTTTGCATCATCAATGAGGACAGGAGAGGTTCCAGAGGATTGGAAGGTTGCAGATGTTGTTCTCTTATTCTAGAAAGGGAGTAGGGATAGCCTGGGAAATTATAGACCAATGAGTCTTTTTGCACTGGTTGGTAAGTTGATGGAGAAGATCCCGAGAGGCAGGATTTATGAACATTTGAAGAGGCATAATATGATTAGGATAGTCAGCATGGCTTTGTCAAAGGCAGGTCATGCCTCACGAGCCTGATTGAATTTTTTGAGAATGTGACTAAACACGTTGATGAAGGTAGAGCAGTAAATGTAGTGTATATGGATTTAGCAAGGCATTTGATAAGGTACCCCATACAAGGCTTATTGAGAAAGTAAGGAGGCATGGGATCCAAGGGGACATTGCTTTGTGGATCCAGAACTGGCTTGCCTACAGAAGGCAAAGAGTGGTTGTAGACAGGCCATATTCTGCATGGAGTTCGGTGACCAGTGGTGTGCCTCAGGGATCTGTTCTGGGACCTCTACTCTTTGTGATTTTTATAAATGACCTGGATGAGCAAGTGGAGGGATGGGTTTGTAAATTTGCTGATGACACAAAGGTTGGGGGTGTTGTGGATAGTGTGGAGGGCTGTCAGAGGTTACAGCGGGACATTGATCGAGTCAAGTCAAGTCACTTTTTATTGTCATTTCGACCATAACTGCTGGTACAGTACACAGTAAAAATGAGACAATGTTTTTCAGGACCATGGTGCTACATGAAACAATACAAAAACTACACTGAACTACGTAAAACAACACAAAACTACACTAGACTACAGACCTACCCAGGACTGCATAAAGTGCACAAAACAGTGCAGGCATTACAATAAACAATAAACAAGACAATAGGCACAGTAGAGGTCAGTAGGTTGGTGTCAGTCCAGGCTCTGGGTATTGAGGAGTCTGATGACTTGGGGGAAGAAACTGTTACACAGTCTGGTCGTGAAAGCCCGAATACTTCGGTGCCTTTTGCCAGATGGCAGGAGGGAGAAGAGTTTGTATGAAGGGTGTGTGGGGTCCTTCTCAATGCTGTTTGCTTTACGGATGCAGCGTGTGGTGTAAATGTCTCTAATGGCGGGAAGAGAGACCCTGATGATCTTCTCAGCTGACCTCACTATCCGCTGCAGGGTCTTGCGATCCGAGATGGTGCAATTTCCGAACCAGACCATGATGCAGCTGCTCAGGATGCTCTCAATACAACCTCTGTAGAATGTGGTGAGGATGGGGGGTGGGAGATGAACTTTTCTCAGCCTTCGCAGAAAGTAGAGACGCTGCTGGGCTTTCTTTGCTACAGAGCTGGTGTTGAGGGCCCAGGTGAGATTCTCCGCCAGGTGAACACCAAGAAATTTGGTGCTCTTAACAATCTCTATGGAGGAGTCATCGATATTCAACGGAGAGTGGTCGTTCCGTGTCCTCCTGAAGTCAACAACCATCTCTTTTGTTTTGTTCACATTCAGAGACAGGTTGTTGGCTCTGCACCAGTCCGTTAGCCATTGCTCCTCCTCTCTGTATGCTGACTCATCATTCTTGCTGATGAGACCCACCACGGTCGTGTCATCAGCAAACTTGATAATGTGGTTGAGCTGTCTGTTGCAGCACAGTCATGGGTCAGCAGAGTGAACAGCAGTCTGGCCCCCGTGCTCAGTGTGATGGTGTTGGAGATGCTGCTTCCAATCCGGACTGACTGAGGTCTCCCAGTCAGGAAGTCTAGGATCCAGTTGCAGAGGGAGGTGTTCAGGCCCAGTATGCTCAGCTTTCCAATCAGTTTCTGAGGATGCAAAACTGGGCTGAGAAGTGGCAGATGGAGTTCAACCCAGATAAGTGTGAGGTGGTTCATTTTGGTAAGTCAAATATGATGGCAGAATAAAGCATTAATGGCAGTGTGGAGGATAGAGGGATCTTGGGGTCCAAGTCCTTAGGATATTCAAAACTGCTATGCAGGTTGACTCTGGGTTAAGAAGGTATATGGTGCATTGGCCTTCATCAATCATGGGATTGAGTTTAAGAGCCGAGAGGTAATGTTGCAGACCCTACTTGGAGTACTGTGCTCAATTCTGGTTGCCTCATTATAGGAAGGACATGGAAACCATAGAAAGGGTGCAGAGGAGATTTACAAGGATGTTGCCTGGATTGGGGAGCGTGCCTTATGAGAACAGGTTGAGTGAACTCAGCCTTTTCTCCTTAGAGCAACGGAGGATGAGAAGTGACCTGATAGAGGTGTGTAAGGTAATGAGAGGCATTGATCGTGTGGATAGTCAGAGGCTTTTCCCCAGGGCTGAAATGGCTAGCACGAGAGGGCATATTTTTAAGGTGCTTGGAAGTAGGTACAGAGGAGATGTCAGGGGTAAGTTTTTTACACAGAGAGTGGTGAGTGCGTGGAACGGGCTGCCAGCGGTGGGGGTGAAGGCAGAAACGACAGGGTCTTTTAAGAGACTCCTGGGTGGATACATTGAGCTTTGAAAAATAGAGGGCTAGGTAGTTCTAAGGTAAGGACATGTTTGGCACAGCTTTGTGGGCCGAAGGGCCTGTATTGTGCTGTCGATTTTCTATGTTTCTAAAATAGGAGCAGAAATTGGCCACTTGTCTTCTTGGGGTAATGGATTGCTGGAGCACAGAAACAGGCCCCATAGCTGACTGAGTCCGTGATGACCCATTTGCTCTGAACTTATCCCACTTCATTTTATTCTCCCCATATTCCCATCACTCCACACCAGTTTCTACCCTTCATCCACACACAAGGGCCAGTTTACAGTGACCAATTAATCCAACACATATTTGGGATATGAGAGGGAGAATTAACAGGCCATTTGACCTATTGTCTGCAATGCCATTCAGTCATGGCTGATTTATTTCTCACCCTCGACCCTGTTCTGCCTCCTCCCCATAACCATAAGACCGTAAGATATAGGAGCAGAATTAGGTCATTCAGCCCATCAAGTCTGCACCATCATTCCATCATGGCTGATCCTGGATCCCACTCAACCCCATACACCTGCCTTCTCGCCATATCCTTCAATGTCCTGACCGATCAGGAAACTATCAACTTCCGTCCTAAATATACCAATGAATTTGGCTTCCTCCACAGTCTATGGAAGAGCATTCCACAGATTCACTACCCTTTGGCTAAATAAATTCTTCTTTGCCTCTGTTCTAAAAGGTCACCTCTCAATTTTAAGGCTGTGCCTTCTAGTTCTGGATACCTCCAGCAGAAGAAATGTTCTCTCCACATCCACCTTATCTAGTGTTTTCAACATGCGGTAGGTTTCGATAAGTTCTGCGCCCACCCCCCCCCACCCCACCCTCCAGGAATTCTTCTAAATTCCAGTGAGTACAGGTCAAAGCTGCCAAAAGCTCCTGATATATTAATCCCTTCATTCCTGGAATCACCCTTGTGAACCTCCTTTGGACCCTCTCCAATGACAACACATCCTTTCTGAGGTATGGGGTCCAAAACCGTTGACAATACTCCAAGTGCGGCCTGACTAGTGTCTTATAAAGGTTCAGCATTATCTCCTTGCTTTTATATTCTATTCCCCTTGAAATAAATGCCAAGATTGCATTTCCCTTCTTTACTACAAGTTCAACTTGTAAATTAGCCTTCTGGGAGTCTTGTACGAGGACTCCTAAGTCTCTCTGCACCTTTGATGCTTGAACCGTCTCCCCATTTAGATAATAGTCCACGCTATTGTTCCTTTTACAAAAATGCATTATTGTACATATCCCACCACTGTATTCCATCTGCCACTTTTTTGCCCATTCTTCCAATTTGTACAAATCCTGCTGCAATTACATTGCTTCCTCTGCACTACCTACCCCTCCACCTATCTTCGTATCATCCACAAACTTTGCCAAACAGCCATCAATTCCATTATCTGAATCATTGACAAACAATGTGAAAAGTAGTGGTTCCAATACTGACCCCTGAGGAACACCACTAGTCAAAGAATATACAAAGGTGGGAACATAGATCAGTATGTGAACTTATAAGACATGATGTATGCAGCATGTGTGAATACAGCTCACAGATCGTTCTCAAAGGGACAGCTGTGAGTTGCTAAAAAAACACTGAAGGCAGTTTTTTCAGTCAAGAACAGTCTCTCCAACTTTTCACAGAAGAGACCAAACACAAGCTGGCACCTAATTTTAACCCGCTATTTACCAGAATCAGAGAATCATTTCTTACTTCCCCAACACCCTTAAACTTCATCATTAAGTAGCGATCCCAATACTGACCCCTGAGGAACTCCACTAGTCACTGGCAGCCAACCAGAAAACGCCCCTTTTATTCCCACTCGCTGCCTCCTGCCTGTCAGCCATTCCTCTGTCCATGCCAGTATCTTTCCTGTAACACCACAGGATTTTATCTTGTTATGCAGCCTCGTGTGGCACCTTATCAAATGCCTTCTGGAAATCCAAGTAAATGACACCCACTGCCTCTTCTTTGTCCACCCTGCTTGTTACTTCCTCGAAGAACCCTAACAGGTTTGTCAGGCAAGATTTCCCTTCACAGAAACCATGCTGACTTTGACTTATTTTATCATTAGTCTCCAAGTACCTCAAAACCTCATCCATAATAATAGATTCCAACACTTTCCCAACCACTGAGATTAGGCTAACTAGCCTCTGATTTCCTTTCTTTTGCCCCTCTCCCCCAAAGAGTTGAGGAGTGGCATTTGCAATCTTCCAGTCCATCGGGACCAGCCAGAATCAAGTGGTTCTTGAAAGATCATGACCAATGCATCTGTTATCTCTTCAGCAACCTCACTCAGGACTCTGGGGTGTAGTCCACCTGGTCCAGGTGAGTTATCCACCTTAAGACCTTTGAGTTTGCCTAGCACTTTTTCCTTTGTAATAGCAATGGCACTCACTGCTGTTCCCTGACACTCACAGACCTCTGGCACACTGCTAGTATCCTCCATAGTGAAGACAGATGCAAAGTACCCATTAAGTTCAGCTGTCATTTCTTTGTCCCCCATTACTACCTCAGCAGCATCTTTTCCAGTGGTGCAATATCAACTTTCACCTCCCTTTTACTCTTTCTATAACTGAAACAAATTTTTGTATCCTGCTTTATATTATTGGCTAGTTTGTTTAATCTTTTCTCTCTCATCGCTTTTTTAGTTGCCTTTTTTTTGCTGCCTTGTATGTCCTTTCTTTGGCTTTTATGTAGTCCTTAATCTCCGTTGTCAGCCACAGTTGCCTACCCTTGCTATTTGAAAACTTCTGTGGGACGTATCTATCCTTCACCTTGTGAACTATCCCCAGAAACTTCAGCCATCCCTGCCAGTATCCTCCTCCAATCCACCTAGATAAGCTCCTCTCTCATGCCTCTGTAATTCCCTTCATTCCATTGTGATACTGATACATGTGAGTTATGCTTTTCCCTCTCAAATTGCAGTATGAATTCAATCACATTATAGAAACATAGAAAATCTACAGTACATTACTGGCCCTTTGGCTCACAATGTTGTACCGACCATGTAACCTACGCTAGCTGCCTAGAATCTCCCGACTGCATAGTCCTCTATTTTTCTAAGCACCATGTACCTAACTAAGAGTCTCTGAAAAGACCCTATTGTATCCTGTAGGCCTGCAACATTGACAGTTCCACGTAACTGACAAACAGGCAGGCATAGCTGGGACCCATGCAAGTGCCCGTGGCTACATAGCCTACACTGGTGACTGTCCCACACTTTCCTATACTATATTGACGACTGCATTGGTGCTGCTTCCTGCACCCGTGCTGAACTCTTCAATTTCATCCACTGCCTCCAACTTCCACCTGGCCCTCAAATTCACCTCCGACACTTCCCTTCCCTTTCTCAATCATACTGTATCTATCTCTGGAGACAGCTTATCCAATGATACCTATTATAAACCAATGGACTCTCATGGCTACCTGGACTATACCTAATCCCACACGGCTACTTGTAAAAACACCATCCTGTTCTCCCAATTCCTCCATCTCCACTGCATCTGCTCTCGGGATGAGGCTTTCCATTCCAGAATGAAGGAAATGCCCTCCTATTTCAAAGAAAGGGGCTTCCCTTCCTTCACTATCAATGCTGCCCTCAACCACATCTCTACCATTTCATGCACATCTGCTCTTACCCCATCCTCCTGCCATGCTACCATTGATACGGTTCCTCTTGTCCTCACCTACCACCCCACCAGCCTCCACGTCCAGCACATAATTCTCCGAAACTTCTGCCACCCCCAACTGGATCCCACCACCAAATACATCTTTCCCTTCTCCCCCACTTTCTGCTTTCCGCAGGTATTGCTCCCTATGTGACTCCCTGACTCCCTCGTCCATTCATCCCTCCCCACTGATCTCCCTCCTTGCACAGTCCTTCCAGGTGAGGCAACACTTCACCTGTGAGTTTGTTGGGGTCATATACTGTGTTCGGTGCTCCCGGTGTGGCCTCTTGTATATCGGTGAGACCCAATGTAGATTGGGAGACTGCTTTGCCGAGCATCTACGCTACATCCACCAGAACAAGCGGGATCTCCCAGTGGCCACCCATTTTAATTCGGGTCTCACGCATTAGGGTTAGTTCCCTAATGCGTGGGTCTCCCGTAGCCTTAGGGTGACTACCTCCCTGTAGCTCCTGGATATCACTGCTTCAATTTCCCGAACAAGCCGAAGGTCAGACAGCTGCAACTCCAGTTCCCTAAAATGGAGTAATTCTCTAAGGAGCAGCATCTCAATGCATCTAGTGCAGACGTGGCCATCGGGGAGGCTGGAAATCCCACATCTGACACCCAGAATAGAACACTGGCTCTGTAGACATATCCCCTATTCTCTCTAGAATTAAATGAGAAATAAAGAATGAACTCACATGCTTACCTTGCCTCCGTTTGTTCTTGTTGAGCCAAGGCCTTACTACTCTGATCTCGGACTACTCCAACGATAACTGCTCTGCTAGGCGGGATCCCTCTTTTATAGGGACTGGGTTTTTAAAGCTCTTCGCCGGACCTGCGTTGGAACACTTCTGTTGTGTCTGCACAGTAGTCCAATCAGCGACATTTGGCACCCTTACAAATCAAAAACCTATCAATCTCTGCTTGAAATATACCCAATGACTTGGCCTCTACAGCCCTCTGTAGCAATTATTTCACCACTCTCTGGCTAAAGAAGCCTCTCCTCTGTTCTAAAGGGGTGTCCTTGTATTCTGAGGGCTAATTCTCTCTCTACTGGAAACATCCTTTCCATATGCACTCCATCCGCGGCTTTCAATATTTGGCAGGTATCATGAAATTCCCCTCCTCCTCCGAAACTCCAATGAGTACAGACCCAGAGTCATTAAACACTCATCATACATGAACCCCTTCACCTGGGATCATTCTCATAAACCACCTCTGGACCCTCTCTAACGCCAGCATGTTCTTCCTTAGATATGGGGTCTAAAACTGCTCATAATACCCCAAGTGCAGTTTGACCAATACTTACAAAGGCCTCAGCATTACATCCATGCTTTTATATTCTAGTCCTCTCAAAATATATGTCAGGGCAAGACCGCTCCTTAAGGAGATCATGCTAACTTCAGCCTATTTTATCATGTGCCTCTAAACTTCATCCTTCATAATGGATTCTAAAATCTCACCAACCAGAGTAACAGAGTTATACAGTATGGAAGAACACTTCAACCCATCATGTCCACT
Organism: Mobula birostris; assembly: GCF_030028105.1. Classification (NCBI taxonomy): domain Eukaryota; kingdom Metazoa; phylum Chordata; class Chondrichthyes; order Myliobatiformes; family Myliobatidae; genus Mobula; species Mobula birostris. The sequence goes on from NC_092394.1 coordinate 55,883,596, forward strand.
GGCATTTTTGCCCACCAACACTAGTCTATTTACCTTCATCTGCACAGCATCTTCCTGACTGGGAGACCTCAGTCAGTCCGGATTGGAAGAAGCACCTCCAACACCATCACACTGAGCACGGGGCCCCCCCAGGGCTGTGTGTTCAGTCCACTGCTGTTCACTCTGTTGACCCATGACTGTGCTGCAACACACAGCTTGAACCACATCATCAAGTTCGCCGATGACACGACCATGGTGGGTCTCATCAGCAAGAACGATGAGTCAGCATACAGAGAGGAGGTGCAGCGGCTAACGGACTGGTGCAGAGCCAACAACCTGTCTCTGAATGTGAACAAAACAAAAGAGATGGTTGTTGACCTCAGGAGGACATGGAACGACCACTCTCCATTGAATATCGATGACTCCTCTGTAGAGATCATTAAGAGCACCAAATTTCTTGGTGTTCACCTGGCGGAGAATCTCACCTGGTCCCTCAACACCAGCTCCATAGCAAAGAAAGCCCAGCAGCATCTCTACTTTCTGCGAAGGTTGAGAAAAGTCCATCTCCCAACCCCCATCCTCACCACATTCTACAGAGATTGTATTGAGAGCATCCTGAGCAGCTGCATCACTGCCTGGTTCGCAAATTGCACCATCTCGGATCGCAAGACCCTGTAGTGGATAGTGAGGTCAGCTGAGAAGACCGTCGGGGTCTCTCTTCCCACCATTAGAGACATTTACACCACACGCTGCATCCGTAAAGCAAACAGCATTATGAAGGATCCCACACACCCTTCATACAAACTCTTCTCCCTCCTGCCATCTGGCAAAAGGCACCGAAGTACTTGGGCTCTCACGACCAGACTATGTAACAGTTTCTTCCCCCAAGTCATCAGACTCCTCAATACCCAGAGCCTGGACTGACACCAACCTACTGCCCTCTACTGTGCCTATTGTCTTGTTTATTGTTTATTGTAAAGCCTGCACTGTTTTGTGTACTTTATGCAGTCCTGGGTAGGTCTGTAGTCTAGTGTAGTTTTGTGTTGTTTTTTACGTAGTTCAGTGTTTGTTTCATGTTGCACCATGGTCCTGAAAAACGTCGTCTCGTTCTTACTGTGTACTGTACCAGCAGTTATGGTCGAAATGACAATAAAAAGTGACGACTTGACTTGAAAACTTACCCCCTTCATATCCCCTTTAAAACAACTTCTCACCTTAAAGCTTATGCCCTCTTGTTTTTGATACCCCTGACCATGAGAAAAAGATTGTGTTTAGCTGCCCTATCTCTGCCACACCGGGAGCCCCGGATGCAATAGATGACCCCAACAGACTCACAAGTGAAGTGTTACCTCACCTGTAAGGACTGTTTGGGGCCCTGAATGGTGGCAAGAGAGGAGGTGTAAGGCTCCCAGTGTGGCCTCCTCTACATCGGTGAAACACGATGCAGATTGGGGGACCACTTCGTCAAGCACTTCGGCTCCGTCCGCCACAACAGACAGGATCTCCCGGTTGCCACCTACTTCAACTCTGCATCCCATTCCCATTCAGATATGTCCATACATGGCCTCCTCTACTGCCATGATGAGGCTAAACTCAGGTTGGAGGAGCAACACCTCATATACCGTCTGGGTAGTCTCCAGCCCCTTGGTATGAATATAGAATTCCCCAACTTCCGGTAATTCCCTCCCCCAGCTGCCTATCACCTCCCTCATGGTTTCGCCTCCTTCTACTACCCATTGTGTTTTCCCCTATTCCTTCTTCACCTTTCCTGCCTAGCACCTCCCTGCTTTCCCTCCCCCACCCTTTATCTTTCCCCTTACTGGTTTTTCACCTGGAACCTACCAGCCTTCTCCTTCCCACCCTCCCCCACCTTCTTTATAGGGCCTCTTCCCCTTCCCTCTTCAGTCCTGACGAAGGGTTCCGACCCGAAACGTTGACTGATCATTTCCACGGATGCTGCCTGACCTGCTGAGTTCCTCCAGCGTGTTGTGAGTGTTACTTTGACCCCAGCATCTGCAGAGTATTTTGTGTTTACGATGTGCCACTCAATCTCTGCCAGGTCATCCTCAGCCTTTTTTATTCCAGGGAAGATGAGCCCAATGTATTCAGTCTCTTCCTGTAACTAAAGTCCTGTTGATTTTTGCCCATAAACAACTTGGTGAATCTCCTCTGCCCACTCTCTCTAATGCAACCACATCCTTTCTATGGTGTCCTGACCAAAACTGCACACAGAGCTGTAAGCATGGCATAACCAGTGTTTTGTAAAGCTACAATATAACATCCCAACTCTTATATTCTATGCCTTGCCTAATTTTGATTGGGACTGCTATAGTGCTGGTGGAGCAGAAAGTGCCAAGTGTGTCAAGGAAAGATTTCTCAAGCAATATATCGGTGGTCCAATTAAAGAGGGGGTAACACCCAACACTATGTTCAGAAATGAGGCAGGGCAAGTGGCTGATCTATCGGTGGGGGAGCATTTTGAGGCCATTGACCAGAATTCTACAAAACTACTTTGACTTGTGGACTAGACCTATATTTTTCCATAACTATTTTAAAGTTCAAATTGGCAAGGCAAATTTTGATGGCATGAGATTGGAACTTGCAAAAGTTGATTGGGAGAGGATTTTAGAAGGTAAAAGGATGTCCAGCAAGTGGGGGGGGCTTTTAAAAGTGAGCCAGTGAGAGTTCAGGGCCAGCATATTCCTGCTGATTAAATGGAAGGGCAGGGCTAACAGGAGGAGGGTACATTGGCTGACAAGGGATATTGAGGCTCTGGTCAGGAAAATTAAAGAGGCATATGTCAGGTATAACTCCATCATAGACTGTCCCAAGCCCGGTTGCAAAATGAAGAGGGTTGGACATGGGGCTAGTAATTCCATGTGGTAAAAACCCAGTGCTATAGAAATTCTTACATGGACTCCAAAGACCTCATCCCTGAAAGAGGAGGGATCTTCGAGGATGGGTTACAGCTCGGATAATTTGAAAGACTGGCCCTGAAGAGAGGACTCTGTGAACTGCAATCAGCTGTGTATGCCCCAGCAGAGGTGATGAGATGAAGTCAGGCAGCTGGAACCGAGTGAACCCCCTAAAAAATCTAGTGGATGCAGGAGTACACAAGAAGAAAATCAGGAGGGCCAAAATATGGACATAAGATATCCTTAGAAGAATAAAGGAGAATCTAAAAAGATTCCACGGGTATATTAATATGGAAAAGGTAACTGCGGGGAGAGTAGTGTGTCATCTATGTGTGGAGTCAAGGGAGATGAGTAGGGTATTAAATGAAAACTTTGTATTTACAGTGGAGAAGATCGTGCTCAGATAGGGAGCTCAGGGAAAAGAACAATGATGTCCTCAAATATATTAACAATACAAAAGTGAAGGTATTCCCAGAATTTGACTAACCACAGCTGAGGGATGAAGTTGCACCTTTATTTAAGAGGGCTGCATGGACAAGCCAGGGAACTGCAGGCAGGTGAGCCTCACATCAGTGTGGTAAAAGTTATTGGAAAGGATTTTGAGGAATCGAATCTATCTGCATGTGGAAAGGTATGACAGACTGGTCTGGAAGATGACATCAGATGGGATCCAGGGTCAGAGAGCCAATTGGATATAAAATTGGCTTGGTAGATGGAGTCAGTGGGTGGTAGCAGAGAGTTATTTTACAGATTGGAGGCCAGTGACCAGTGATATGCCAGAGGGATCGACGCTGGGAATTGCAGTTGTATGATTACTAAGTTTTCGAATGACATTGGATTGGGAGTGTTGTGATGGAGAAGAAGGAATTAGACAGTGCAGCACAGGAACATCTGTTTGGGCCATGAAGTCTGATTTGCACAGCAAATGACAGGGCTCTAGATTGTTGCAGAACAGAATGACCGAGGGATACAAGTGCATAGTTTCATGAAAGTGGAGACACTGTTCGTCAAGGTAGTGAAGACGACGTACGGCCTGCATGCATTCATCAGACGGGGCATTGAGCACAAGGGTGGAGCTATACAAGATGTTGAAGAATCTTTTTTTGCAGTTCTGATTGCCTAACTATAGGAACATTATGAATAAGGCAGAGAGGATGAAGGAAAGATTCACAAGAATATTGCCAACACAGGAAGGCTTTAGCAGACAGGAAGCAAAGAGTGGGAATAAACGGGACCTTTTCAGAATGGCAGGCGGTGACTAGTGGGGTACCGCAAGGCTCAGTGCTGGGACCCCAGTTGTTTACAATATATATTAATGACTTGGATGAGGGAATTAAATGCAGCATCTCCAAGTTTGCGGATGACACGAAACTGGGTGGCAGTGTTAGCTGTGAGGAGGATGCTAAGAGGATGCAGAGTGATTTGGATAGGTTGGGTGAGTGGGCAAATTCGTGGCAGATGCAATTTAATGTGGATAAATGTGAAGTTATCCACTTTGGTAGCAAAAATAGGAAAACAGATTATTATCTGAATGGTGGCCGATTAGGAAAAGGGGAGGTGCAACGAGACCTGGGTGTCATTATACACCAGTCATTGAAAGTGGGCATGCAGGTACAGCAGGCGGTGAAAAAGGCGAATGGTATGCTGGCATTTATAGGGAGAGGATTTGAGTACAGGAGCAGGGAGGTACTACTGCAGTTGTACAAGGCCTTGGTGAGACCACACCTGGAGTATTCTGTGCAGTTTTGGTCCCCTAATCTGAGGAAAGACATCCTTGCCATAGAGGGAGTACAAAGAAGGTTCACCAGATTGATTCCTGGGATGGCAGGACTTTCATATGAAGAAAGACTGGATGAACTGGGCTTGTACTCGTTGGAATTTAGAAGATTGAGGGGGGATCTGATTGAAACGTATAAAATCCTAAAGGGATTAGACAGGCTAGATGCAGGAAGATTGTTCCCGATGTTGGGGAAGTCCAGAACAAGGGGTCACAGTTTGAGGATAAAGGGGAAGCCTTTTAGGACCGAGATTAGGAAAAACTTCTTCACTCAGAGAGTGGTGAATCTTGGAATTCTCTGCCACAGGAAGCAGTTGAGGCCAGTACATTGGCTATATTTAAGAGGGAGTTAGATATGGCCCTTGTGGCTACGGGGATCAGGGGGTATGGAGGGAAGGCTGGGGCAGGGTTCTGAGTTGGATGATCAGCCATGATCATAATAAATGGCGGTGCAGGCTCGAAGGGCCAGATGGCCTACTCCTGCACCTATTTTCTATGTTTCTATGTTTAGTTACAAAGAAAGAACGGATAGGTTGGGACTATTTTCTCTGGAGTGAATGAGGCTGAGAGATTATCATACAGGGGTTCTAAAATCATGAGGGGTATAGATAAGGCAATGGTACATCAGTCACCCCATTACAGGAAAGAAGTGAAGGTTTTGGACGGGATAGAAGATAGGTTTACCAGGATGCTGCCTGGATTCGTGCTTTGTGCTACAAAGCGAAGTTGGACAAACTTGGGTTGGAGTGTCAAAGACAAAGGGGAGAATTGATAGAAGTTTGTAAAATTATGAGAGGCATAGATACTGTAGATAGCCAGAATATTTTAACGTTTTACTCAGGATAGAACTGTCTAATACTAGAGGGCACAACCTTAAGGCAATATGCAGGGTAAATTTTTTTTACACAAGTAATGCTGGGCATTGGAACAGGCTGCCGGGGCTGGCACTGGTAGCAGTTATGATAGAGGTGTTCAGGAGGTTTTTACACAGGCACATGAATGTGCAGGGAATGGAGGGATAAGGACATTGAGCAGCAGAAGGAATTGGTTTAAACTGATTTTGAGCTCAGCACAGATGGGGGGATTAAAGAGCCTCTTCGGTCTGTTGTGTTTGGGGTCCAATGTTCTTACTAAGGAGAGGAGAGAGAGGTGTGCACAGTATCCTGGTAACCCTCACCTTGGCCCTGTCTAATTACCCTGCTCCTGTACATACATTATGTTGCTTTAACTACTTGCTGCACCTGGTGCTTACCTTCAGTGTCCACAGACACTGAGATCCTCCTCACACCAGCAGATCCCAACTAGCCTTTCTGTTTACCTGATTGGAATGGGTGCCTTCACATTTATCTGCGTTTGATGCATCTGCTGTGTGTTTTCCCACTTGCTCAACAGGTAGAAGTGACCCTAATGTTTCCTGTACATCCCCTACCCCCATTATAGCCTGCCAAACTGTTTCATCTCCTTTGCAAACTTCCTAGACGTAGGAGGCCACAGACTGTTTAGAGGTTAACTGAAAGGCCTGTTTCTGTACCGTCTGATGCTGACTCATAAGATTTGAATTCTTCATCGAACTCATTGAGATATATTGTGAATGGTGCACACAATTAGATTAGATTAGGTTATGAGGACGCTCAGTCCTCGTTTATTGTCATTTAGAAATGCATGCATTAAAAAATGATATAACGTTCCTCCAGAATGATATCACAAGAAAACACAGGACAAGCCAAGACTAAAACTGACAAAACCACATAATTATAACATATAGTTACAACAGTGCAAAGCAATACCATAATTTGATAAAGAGCAGACCATGGGCATGGTAAAAAAAAAGTCTCAAAGTCCCAATAGACTCATCATCTCACACAGTCGGCAGAAGGGAGGAACTCTCCCTGCCATGAACATCCAAGCACCACCAACTTGCTGATGCAGCACCATTGGAAACACCTGACCTCAGCGGACTCTGAGTCCCTCTGAAAACTTTGAGCCTCCAACCAGCCCCTCCGACACAACCTCTCCGAGCACCATCCTCTGCCAAGCGCTTCAACCCTGCCCTGGCCGCTGAGCAACAAGCAAAGCCGAGGACTCGGGACCTCGAGTATAAAGAAGGTTCACCAGTTGATTCCTGGGATGGCAGGACTTTCATATGAAGAAAGACTGGATGAACTGGGCTTGTACTCGTTGGAATTTAGAAGATTGAGGGGGGATCTGATTGAAACGTATAAAATCCTAAAGGGATTGGACAGGCTAGATGCAGGAAGATTGTTCCCGATATTGGGGAAGTCCAGAATGAGGGGTCACAGTTTGAGGATAAAGGCGAAGCCTTTTAGGACAGAGATTAGGAAAAACTTCTTCACACAGAGAGTGGTGAATCTGTGGAATTCTCTGCCACAGGAAGCAGTTGAGGCCAGTTCATTGGCTATATTTAAGAGGGAGTTAGATATGGCCCTTGTGGCTAGGGGGATCAGAGGGTATGGAGGGAAGGCTGGTGCAGGGTTCTGAGTTGGATGATCAGCCATGATCATAATAAATGGCGGTGCAAGCTCGAAGGGCCGAATGGCCTACTCCTGCACCTATTTTCTATGTTTTCTTCCCGTCCGGAGATCCCGGACCACGCAATGCCCACGTCATTGCCTCCAACCCTGTTAAAGTTGCTGCAGTCTATCTGGGACATTATCCCAGGTCTTCTAAAAACTCCACTCTTCTGGTTCCTGATCAGTCCTATCAGTTACATCTTTAAAGTCTCCAGCAGGTTTGGGAAACATGATTTGCTTTTCATCAGTTCATTGTGACTTTGCCTAAACCCATCAATAATTTCAAAGTGACTTTTATAATCGACTCTAGCATCAGCCCTATGATAACATGAGGCTCAGCAACCAAGAGCTTCCCACCTGCTCTCCCTCAGTGAGAGGATTTTACTTGCCCTATCTTGAAGGAAAAAAAATGCATCCACTATTTCCATGGCTGTCTCCCTTAGTACTCTGGAATGCAGGCTATCTAACCTTGGGGATTTAATGGTTTTTAGTGACATTAAAGTTTCATGCATTATTATTTTTACTAATACTGATTTCCTCTAATCCTTTTCATTAGATTCTTGGTTCCCTGGCATTTCTGGGAAGCTTTCTGTGACCTCTTCCATAAAGGCAAAGTATTTGTTTAATTGCCCTTTTATCTCTTTTCTACTCATTACTAATTTTGCAGTTTTCAACTATAAAGTTAACATCAGTTTCTATCTCCATATTTGTAGAAGTTTTACTGTGTGCTTTTATGCTACTTTGAAGTTTGCTCTGACACTTGAGGATAGTCTCCAACCTGATAGCATGAACATTGGTTTGTCCAACTTCTGGTAATTTCTCCCCCTTCCCCCCTCCTCCCTTTTTTCCATTCCCCATCTTTGTTACTCCCATTCCTTCTCTTCTCCTCACCTGTCCATCACCTCCCTCTGGTGCCTTTCCTCCCCTTTCACCCACAGTCCACTCTCCTCCCCTATCAAATTCTTTCACCCTTTTACCTTTCCCACGCTTCACTTCCCTGCTTCTCACTTCATCCCTCCCTCCCCCACCTACCTTCCTTCCCCCTCACCTATCAACTTCCGGCCTGACGTTTGACAGCTTGTACATCAGGAAGACAGACAGATACTATGAGCCAAGACTCGAAGTGCAAGAGCCAAGATGTCCTGATAGAACTGGACTCAGGTGGATGTGGTGGTAAAGAAGATCAATGGCACACTTGTCTTCATAGGTCGGGCCCTCGGAAGGACTTCAGTTATGGTGAAATATTGGATAGGCTGAGTCTTCCACATACACAGGGCGTAGTTAATATCTGGAACTCACTGCCAGAGGTGATAGAGGAATATCTACAATATCTTCATTTAAGACATTCACATAAATAGGCAAGGCATAGGAGGATGCAGACGTCATGCTGCCAAATGGAATTGGTGTAGATCATCCTGGACTAGGGCCTGTTTCTGTGCTGTACAACTCTGACCATGCACTGTTCCAGTCACCAGGCTACAGAAGGAATGCAGAATCATGGGGGGATATTGAGATTTAGGATATTGCCGGAGTTGGGAATAGCAATGAGAGGATACTGAGCAGGATTTTCCTTGGAAGTTAGTGAGGAGAAATGTAATTGAGGTATCATTGATTAGATAAGAGGGATTCTGTGTTCTTCTCTCTGATCTCTACAAACCAGCCATTGAAGTGATCAGTGCTTCCTATTCCATCAGGGATGACTGTGAAGACAGGCTGTGCAGCTGTGGGAGTTTTGGTTGGTTGTGGTGTCGCCTGTAATGGAGCAGGGACTAATGGGCTCAGTGTCTACCCTGACCAGTGATGCTTAAAACTGGCATCCAATGCCCAGCAGGAGCCAAGAATATGGGTTTATGTCAATAAAAGATGTTCAGGAGGGTGCATCAAAGGGTTAAATGTCATTTTCTTCTCTTTGTTATTCCCCTTTTAATTAGAGTTGTAAGATTATGGTTAAAGTTTTCTTTATATTGCCCCAGTCCGTATATGAATATAATATTCACTGCTGTCAGTATTTTGCATCATTTCTGCTTACGTTCACTGCCAGGTTCCAGTTACTGGATCTTTGACGGAGAACAGAGAGTATTGGGACCCAAGCCGATCTCTGACCTGGGTCTTCCTGTGGCAGAGGTGCACGCTGCTTTGATGTGGGGTCTGGAGCAGAATAAGATATACCTCTTTAAAGGAAATGATTATTGGCAGTTCATTGTGAACAAGAACACTGTGGAAAGTGTTTACCCACGCAGCACCAGTGAGTGGCAAGGACTCCCTCCCAACGTCGATGGGGCTTTCCAGGATGAGTACGGTGAGTGGTCTTGGTGCTGTAGCTGGGCCTTGAGCTATGGTCTTCTAAAACACAGAACAGGTCGGCACAGGAGTAGGCCCTTCATCTATGCTGAGCATGATGTGAAATTGTACTATTCTCATCTACCTTCGTGTGGTCTATAATTCCCTCCAATCCCTGCCTGTTCATGTGTTTGTCTAAATATCCCTTCAATGTTACTGTTGTATCTGCATCAACTCCCTTCCTAGCAACTTAGAACTGAGAAATTAGAACTTAGAACATAGAATAGTACAGCAGCCCACAGTGTTGTGCTGACCTTTTAACCTAATCCAAGATCAACCTAAATACCCCTTCATATATGTTTCATCCATGTGCCTATCTAAGAGTCCTTTAAATATGCGTAATGCATCTCCCTCCACCACCACCCCCGTACCCACCACTCTGTGAAAATAAAATTTCCTCTGACACCCTCCTTAAACTTCCCTACAATCACCTTAAAATTATCCCTTCTTGTATTAGTCATTTCTAACTAGGAAATGGGTATTCATTTGATCTATACCTCTTATAAGTCACCTCTCCTTCACATCACCTCCCATCCTCGTTCATACTAAAGGGAAAAGCACCAGCTCTCTCAAACTATCTGCTCTTTAATCCAGGCATCATCTCGCGCAAACTCTCCTGCACCCTTTCTAAAGCTTCCACATCTTTCCTATAGTGAGGCGACCAGAATTGAACACAATCCTTCAAGTGTAGTTTAAGCAGAGTTTTAGTGTTGCAACGTTACCTCATGATTCTCGAACTCCCTCCCCCGACTAATAAGGGCCAAAACACCATAAACCTTCTTAACCAAGCCATCAACGTGTGCAACTTTGGGATATTTAAGCACATCGAACCCAAGATCCCTCTGTTGCTCCACATTGCTAAAAATCCTGCCATTAACCCTGACCTCTGCCTTCCAAGTAAATCGCTTCACACTTTTCCTGAGGGGACTCCATTTGCCACTTTTCAATCTTCATCTGTATCATTGTAATGTATGACACTATCCACAACACCACCAATCTATGTGTCATTTGCAAACTCACTCACACTTCCATTTCCTCATCCAAATCTTTAATAAAAATAACAAAGAGCAGGAGTTCCAGAACAGATGCCTGCAGAACCCCACTGGTTACCGACTTCCAAGCATAATACTCTCCATCTCCTATCACCCTCTGCCTTCTCTGGACAAGCCACATTTCTGTTGTGCATTTTGCTGGGTACATCCATTCCTAATTTACACTCCCAAGTTCCTGCCTAATAAGCATCATCATTTGGCCTTTCCCAATGAAATACTTTCCCTGACTATCTGCTTCTATCCCTGTCCAAAGCTATGGTAAAGTCAGGGATTTTTGGTGACTGCCTCCAAAATGCTCACCTGCTAGATTTAGTATGGCCTCTCCTAAAGTCAGCCTGTCCATATATTATGTCAGGAATTCTTCCTGAACACACCCAAGAAATTCCACCCCAACTAAACCTTTTGCACTAAAAAGGTGCCAGTCAATATTAGGGAAGTTGAATTCCCCCATGACATTGACCAGTTTTTTTTTGCACCTTTTCAAAATCTGTTTCCTGATTTATTCCTCAGTGTCTCTGTTACTACTGGGGGCGGCGCGGGGTTAGTCTATAGATTACTCCCAATGGAGTGATTACTCCCTTCCTGTTTCTGACTTCTATCCACAGTGACGCAGTAGACGATCCCTCCAGGATTATCTCCCTTTCTGCAGCTGTGATACTATCCCTGATTAGCAGTGCCACTCCCCCACCTCTTTTTCCTCCCTCCCCGTCCCTTTTGAAACATCTGAGCCCTGGAACATCCTGCTTTTGTGATAGCCAAGACTCTGTAATGGCCATAACATCATAGTTACACGTACTGACTGACCCGTGTTCTAAGTTCATCATTTTTGTACTTGATATTTCTTGCATTAAATAGTTACATTTCAATCCATCCAACGGAATTCATTTATGCCCTAACAACTGTCTGTCCTTCCTCACGGTCTCTGTACACGATGTATCTATCTTTATACCAACTGCTGCATCCCAATTGTCCTATCAACCCTGCTTGCAAGGATATTGGTTCCCTTTGAGTTCCAGTGTAACCCTTTGAGTTCCAGTGTAACCCTTTCTTTTTGTAAGACCTCATCCCTTTTTCTATCTATGACTTTGGTATCAACATGTACCGCAACTTCTGCCTGCTCACCCTCCCCCTTAAGAATGCTGTGGACCCAAACTTGATGTCGAGGAATATAAAGAATGTAAAAAGAATCTTAAGAAAGAAATTAGAAAAGCTAAAAGAAGATACAAGGCTGTTTAGCAAGTAAGGTGAAAATAAATCCCAAGGGTTTCTACAGTTATATTAATAGCAAAAGGATAGCGAGGGATAAAATTGGTCCCTTAGAGAATTGGCTATGTGCGGAGCCAAAAGAGATGGGGGAGATTTCGAACAATTTCTTTTCTTCACTAAGATGTGCCTGGAGGCACTAAGGAGAAGGTTATTGAATTGTGTGAGGTAAGGGAAACAAGAAGGGTAGTTATGGAAAGTATGACGATTAAAGAAGAGGAAGTACTGGTGCTTTTAAGGAATATAAAAGTGGATAAGTCTCCGGGTCCTGACAGGATATTTCCTAGGACCTTGAGGGAAGTTAGTGTGGAAATAGCAGGGGCTCTGACAGAAATATTTCAAATGTCATTAGAAACGGGGATGGTGCCGGAGAATTGGCGTATTGCTCATGTGGTTCCATTGTTTAAAAAGGGTTCTAAGAGTAAACCTAGCAATTATCAGCCTGTGAGTTTGATGTCAGTGGTGGGTAAATTGATGGAAAGTATTCTTAGAGATGGTATATATAATTATCTGGATAGACAGGGTCTGATTAGGAACAGTCAACATGGATTTGTGCGTGGAAGGTTATGTTTGACAAATCTTATTGAATTTTAGAACATAGAATAGTACAGCACAGTACAGGCCCTTCGGCCCACAATGTTGTGCTGACCCTCAAACCCTGCCTCCCATATAACCCCCACCTTAGATTCCTCCATATACCTGTCTAGTAGTCTCTTAAACTTCACTAGTGTATCTGCCTCCACCACTGACTCAGGCAGTGCATTCCATGCACCAACCACTCTCTGAGTAAAAAAACCTTCCTCTAATATCCCCCTTGAACTTCCCACCCCTTACCTTAAAGCCATGTCCTCTTGTATTGAGCAGTGGTGCCCTGGGGAAGAGGCGCTGGCTATCCACTCTATCTATTCCTCTTATTATCTTGTACACCTCTATCACGTCTCCTCTCATCCTCCTTCCCTCCAAAGAGTAAAACCCTAGCTCCCTTAATCTCTGATCATAATGCATACTTTCTAAACCAGGCAGCATCCTGGTAAATCTCCTCTGTACCCGTTCCAATGCTTCCACATCCTTCCTATAGTGAGGTGACCAGAACTGGACACAATACTCCAAGTGTGGCCTAACCAGAGTTTTATAGAGCTGCATCATTACATCGCGACTCTTAAACTCTATCCCTCGACTTATGAAAGCTAACACTCCATAAGCTTTCTTAACTACCCTATCCACCTGTGAGGCAACTTTCAGGGATCTGTGGACATGTACCCTGAGATCCCTCTGCTCCTCCACACTACCAAGTATCCTGCCATTTACTTTGTACTGCCTTGCAGTTTGTCCTTCCAAAGTGTACCACCTCACACTTCTCCAGGTTGAATTCCATCTGCCACTTCTCAGCCCACTTCTGCATCCTATCAATGTCTCTCTGCAATCTTTGACAATCCTCTACACTATCTACAACACCACCAACCTTTGTGTCGTCTGCAAACTTGCCAACCCACCCTTCTACCCCCACATCCAGGTCGTTAATAAAAATCACGAAAAGTAGAGGTCCCAGAACAGATCCTTGTGGGACACCACTAGTCACAATCCTCCAATCTGAATGTACTCCCTCCACCACCACCCTCTGCCTTCTGCAGGCAAGCCAATTCTGAATCCACCTGGCCAAACTTCCCTGGATCCCATGCCTTCTAACTTTCTGAATAAGCCTACCGTGTGGAACCTTGTCAAATGCCTTACTAAAATCCATATAGATCACATCCACTGCACTACTCTCATCTATATGCCTGGTCACCTCCTCAAAGAACTCTATCAGGCTTGTTAGACACGATCTGCCCTTCACAAAGCCATGCTGACTGTCGCTGATCAGACCATGATTCTCTAAATGCCTATAGATCCTATCTCTAAGAATCTTTTCCAACAGCTTTCCCACCACCTTTCCCACCACAGATGTAAAGCTCACTGGTCTATAATTACCCGGACTATCCCTACTACCTTTTTTGAACAAGGGAACAACATTCGCCTCCCTCCAATTCTCCAGTACCATTCCCGTGGACAACGAGGACATAAAGATCCTAGCCAGAGGCTCAGCAATCTCTTCCCTCGCCTCGTGGAGCAGCCTGGGGAATATTCCGTCAGGACCCGGGGACTTATCAGTCCTAATGTATTTTAACAACTCCAACACCTCCTCTCCCTTAATATCAACATGCTCCAGAACATCAACCTCACTCATATCGTCCTCACCATCATCAAGTTCCCTCTCATTGGTGAATACCGAAGAGAAGTATTCATTGAGGACCTCGCTCACTTCCACAGCCTCCAGGCACATCTTCCCACCTTTATCTCTAATCGGTCCTACCTTCACTCCTGTCATCCTTTTTTTCTTCACATAATTGAAGAATGCCTTGGGGTTTTCCTTTACCCAACTTGCCAAGGCCTTCTCGTGCCCCCTTCTTAAGCTCCTTTCTTGCTTCCCTATATTCCTCAATAGACCCAGCTGATCCTTGCTTCCTAAACCTCATGTATGCTGCCTTCTTCCTCCTGACTAGATTTTCCACCTCACTTGTCACCCATGGTTCCTTCACCCTACCATTCTTTATCTTCCTCACCGGGACAAATTTATCCCTTACATCCCACAAGAGATCTCTAAACATCGACCACATGTCCATAGTACATTTCCCTGCAAAAACATCATCCCAATTCACACCCGCAAGTTCTAGCCTTATAGCCTCATAATTTGCCTTTCCCCAATTAAAAATGTTCCTGTCCTCTTTGTTTCTATCCTTTTCCATGATAATTATAAAGGCCAGGGAGCGGTGGTCACTGTTCCCCAGATGCTCACCCACTGAGAGATCTGTGACCTGACCCGGTTCATTACCTAGTACTAGATCTAGTATGGCATTCCCCCTGGTCGGCCTGTCCACATACTGTGACAGGAATCCATCCTGGACGCACTTAACAAATTCTGCCCCATCTAAACCCTTGGAACTAATCAGGTGCCAATCAATATTAAGGAAGTTAAAGTCACCCATGATAACAACCCTGTTATTTTTGCACCTTTCCAAAATCTGCCTCCCAATCTGCTCCTCTGTATCTCTGCTGCTACCAGGGGGCCTATAGAATACCCCCAGTAGAGTAACTGCTCCCTTCCTGTTCCTGACTTCCACCCATATTGACTCAAAAGAGGATCCTGCTACATTACCCACCCTTTCTGTAGTTGTAATAGTATCTCTGACCAGTAATGCCACCCCTCCTCCCCTTTTTCCGCCCTCTCTATCCCTTTTAAAGCACTGAAATCCAGGAATATTGAGAATCCATTCCTGCCCTGGTGCCAGCCAAGTCTCTGTAATGGCCACTACATCATAATTCCATGTATGTATCCAAGCTCTCAGTTCATCACCTTCGTTCCTGATGCTTCTTGCATTGAGGTACACACATTTCAGCCCTTCTACCTTACTGTCTTTACACCATTTATTCTGCTTCTCTTTCCTCAAAGCTTCTCTTTTTTGATGAGGTTACTAGGAAAGTTGACGGGGGTAAAGCGGTGGATGTTGTCTATATGGATTTCAGTAAGGCCTTTGACAAGTTTCCACACGGAAGGTTAGTTAGGAAGGTTCAATCGTTAGGCATTAATATTGAAGTAGTAATATGGATTCAGCAGTGGCTGGATGGGAGATGCCAGAGAGTAGTGGTGGATAACTGTGTGTCAGATTGGAGGACGGTGTCTAGCAGTGTGCCTCAGGGATCTGTACTGGGTCCAGTGTTGTTTGTCATATATATTAATGATCTGGATGATGGGGTGGTAAATTGGATTAGTAAGTATGCATATGATACTAAGATAGGTGGTGTTGTGGATAATGAAGTAAGTTTTCAAAGCTTGCGGAGAGAGTTAGGCCAGTTAGAAGAGTGGGCTGAAAGATGGCAGATGGAGTTTAATGCTGAAAAATGTGAGGTGCTGCATTTTGGTAGGACCAATCAAAATAGGACATACATGGTAAATGGTAGAGCATTGAAGAATGCAGTAGAACAGAGGGATCTAGGAATAATGGTGCATAGTTCCCTGAAGGTGGAATCTCATGTGGATAGGGTGGTGAAGAAATCTTTTGGTATGCTGGCCTTTATTAATCGGAGCATTGAGTATAGGAGTTGGGATGTAATGTTGAAAGGCATTGTATAAGGCACTGGTGAGGCCAAATTTGGACTATTGTGCACAGTTCTGATCACCGAATTATAGGAAAGATGTCAATAAAATTGAGAGAGTACAGAGGAGATTTACTAAAATGTTGCCTGGGTTTCATCTCCTAAGTTACAGAGAAAGGTTGAACAAGTTAGGTCTTTATTATTTGGAGCGTAGAAGCTTGAGGGGGGACTTGATAGAGGTATTTAAAATTATGAGGGGGATAGACAGAGTTGACATGGATAGGCTTTTTCCATTGAGAATGGGGAGATTCAAACAAGAGGACATGAGTTGAGAGTTAAAGGGCAAAAGTTTCGGGGTAACATGAGAGGGAGCTTCTTTACTCAGAGAGTGGTAGCCGTGTGGAATGAGCTTCCAGCAGAAGTAGTTGAGGCAGGTTCGATGTAGTCGTTTAAAGGTAAATTGGATAGATATATGGACAGGAAAAGAATGGAGGGTTATGGGCTGAGTGTGGGTTGGTGGAACTAGGTGAGAGTAAGAGTTCGGCATGGACTAGAAGGGCCAAGATGGCCTGTTTCCGTGCTGTAATTGTTATATGGTTATATGTCCCTGACCCTGACACATGTGAAGCAACTTTCCAGCCCGAGTCTCTTTCACATCCACAGAATCTCCTGTCTGCTGCTCTGTCACTGCCACTCTCCCCTTCTCCCTCCTTCCCTTCTGAGCCACAGGGCGAGACTCAGTGCCAGACAGCTGGTCGCAGTGGCTTTCCTGTGTGGGTTGTTCCCCACCAATGGTAACCAAAGGTACTTTGTACTATCTTCCTATTCCCTTTATTCTCTGCTGATGGTCACCCAGCTACCTGCCACTTGCAACTTAGGGTGACTACCTCCCTATAGCTCCTACCTGTCATCTCATTCTTTCCAATGAACCAAAGGTCATCCAGCTGCAGTTCCCTAACCTGCTCTATAAGAAGCTACAGCTGGATGCATTTGCAGATATAGTAATTCAGGAGACTAGAAGTCTCCCAGATCTCCATCATCCTGCATGAGGAGCACCAGGGATCCATTCTTAGTACTCTAACTAGGCACTAATGAAGAAGGTAGACAGAAACCTCATACTAACCTCCACCTCTCTTTGCCAATGCTTCTTCATCCACGGTCTAGGTTCCTCCACTATAATTCTGTTTCACTCACACAGTGGCCGCTCCCTGAATTTCATCAGAGCTCTGTTGGCCGGCCTTTCCCATTTCCATCACTCACAACAGGGACATAGGTTTGGACTTTAAGAGGCATTGATTCCCCCCCCCCACAACTCCTGCACCCCTTTTACCCCTTCTACCCCTTCTCTTCTCACCAGCTAACACCTCCCTCTGGTACTCTTCCTCCTTCCCCTTCTCCCATGGTCCACTCTCCTCTCCAATGATTCTATGACTTGTTGGAAGCACTGTGATGTGGATCAGAATCTCTGCGTATTCCCAAACCATTTTAGTTTTCACTAGAAGCAATCAAAATGCTGCTGCAATTTTGGAAGCGTCATTAGGTTGTGTTAGTGTACACTTGGGGAGGAAATCTGTCATCACAGATTAGCCTGCATGTCCAATTCTATACAAGTATGTCTCAGCGTATGACAGTAAATGAGCTTCAAAAAAAGCAACCAGTCAGAGTGTTACCTAAGTTTCAGAAGAAGCTCTCATTCATGACAGCATTACCTCTTGCATCACATTGACCATATCAGGAACCCAAGGGATGATTAGTCAAAGTCATACTTTATTGTTCCTGGGGGAAATTGGTTTTCATTACAGTTGCACCACAAATAATAAATAGTAATAAAACCATAAATAGTTAAATAGTAATATGTAAATTATGCCAGGAAATAAGTCCAGGACCAGCCTATTGGCTCAGGGTGTCTGACCCTCCAAGGGAGGAGTTGTAAAGTTTGATGGCCACAGGCAGGAATGACTTCCTATGACGCTCTGTGTTGCATCTCAGTGGAATGAGTCTCTGGCTGAATGTACTCCTGTGCCCAACCAGTACATTATGTGGTGGATGGGAGACATTGTCCAAGATGGCATGCAACTTGGACAGCGTCCTCTTTTCAGACACCACCGTCAGAGAGTCCAGTTCCATCCCCACAACATCACTGGCCTTACGAATGAGTTTGTTGATTCTGTTGGTGTCTGCTACCCTCAGCCTGCTGCCCCAGCACACAACAGCAAACATGATAGCACTGGCCACCACAGACTCATAGAACATCCTCAGCATCGTCCGGCAGATGTTAAAGGACCTCAGTCTTCTCAGGAAATAGAGACGGCTCTGACCCTTCTTGTAGACAGCCTCAATGTTCTTTGACCAGTCCAGTTTATTGTCAATTCGTATCCCCAGATTCCTCAATGCAATAGCAGAGCATCTGTGGGCAAACACAGAAGATAGCCAGTGCCTATAGAATCATGTCTTGGGGGTAACTCAATGCACCAGGAAAGTGAAAAAAAAACTAAGCAAAATGTATTTTCTGTTTCCAACTAGCCATTAGTAGAGAACCATTTCCCAAAATGGAAGGAAATCCAGATTTAGCGACCCCTCTAACTTCAGATGATGAAGGTACAGGGAAATGTTATTGGTTGACTGATGCTGCGATTTACGTATCTTTGATGTGAAACTGTTACTGCAAGTCCTTAAGAAATCCTTGAGTCCACCTTTGTGCTCTCAATCTGAGCTTTTCTGTTTGCAGGTTATGCTTACTTTCTCCGTGGAAGGGATTACTGGAAGTTTGACCCTGTTCAACTGAAGATACAAGAACATCATCCAAGGGGGATTGGCCAAGACTTTTTTGGATGTGCTTCCTCACCAACATAGTCATATCTGTGAAGCTCTGCTTTAAAACTTCCAGATCTGCTCTTGGTGATTGTTCTGATTCTGACTATGAACTTCCCATTTAACCCTTCACTTTGGATATTTCCATTCCCGCTTACTTTTTTGGGTTTTTTTGTGGACTGATCTAGAGTTGGATGGAGCATCGTGTTAGAAGCTGGAAGGAGGATTCTGCACAACTGTGTGTTGGAATGAGAGCTCCACCTGTCCTCCATTCATCATAGTACACATCCAGTGTTCTGGGAGATTTCACCTACCCACCGGGACAGACCAACTATACTAACTGCATCCCCGCCCACAACCCCCTCCCCCATGGCAGCACATTGCATGTCACATGTACACCAGGCAGCATAGAGAAAGGTCTTCAGTCCGTGTAGACTAGGCTCTCCACCGAGCTCCCATTTTATTCTCCCTATGTCCAATTAACTACCACTTACATTCACACTGAGGGCAATTTATATTAGTGAATAAACCTCACAACCTACATAATTTTGGAGAAAGAAGAGACTGCAAATGCTGGGAAACTGGAGGAACTCAGTCCTAATGAATGGCCTCAACCCAAATGTAGACTGTTCATTTCCCTCCACAGATGCTGTCTGACCTGCTGAGTTTCTCCTGCACTTCGTGTTCTGGTGCACATTTTTGGGATGTGGGATGAAACTAGAATTTCTGAAGGAAGCCCACATAGCTACAGGCAGAACTTGCAAGCTCTATACTGACAGCTCCAGCTTTGATCCTGATCCATGCTTTGAGGTAGAAACCACTAGCAGGACATCATTTTGGTTCTAGATTAATATTGGTGAAGGAGGAATACTGCTTGGAAGCAATCCATCTCGGTCGTACTGGAAGAGCTGACACAGGAATGATGAGAGGAATGTATAAAAAGGATAATAAAGGAATGATGAGAGGAATGGGCATATTGGTGACTTTATGCATAGCATCATGTGCTGGCCAGGTGTTCTGACTCAAAAGGCATTAATTCAAAGCATGGTTGGTCAGGGCCAGGTCATCGCAGGACCTGCCCACAGTACTTGCTTACAAATCCTCCAGAAACTTGATTACTCTTTAAACCTTAATGATCAATGGTGTTGTATTAGAGCCTCTCACTTTTAGTGGTTTCTCCCCAAGTGTCTAGTGAGCTACAGAATTAGTTCAGGACTTGATTTGGGCTGAGGTTAATCCAATAAAAAATAGCAGTGTTTGAACAGGGAAGCAGGAGCCAGCATTGAGAAACCTCCCTGTCTTCCTTGACAGAACAGTGACACAAGGTTAAAGGTGTCACAAACTATAAATATAAGGTCATTGATCCCGCATTACACTGAGATCAGGCTACCAACGCAACGTAGATATTTACATATCAGAGGAGCACAAGGTTAATGGGACCACACATTGGAAGATTAGATTAGAAGTTTAAAGACAAAACAGAAATGAAAGAAGAAAATGGGGAAACATTGAACAGTTTAGTACAGGAACAATATGCCAAATGCAACTACTCCCATCTGCCTGAACATCGTGGTAATTATAAATGACCTGGATGTAAATATAGATGCTTGGGTTAGTAAATCCACAGATGATACAATGATTGGTGGTGTTATGGATAGTAAATACTATTGCCAAAAAATTTAAATCAGCTGCAGATATGGGTGGAGAAATGGTAGACGGAGTTTAACCTAGCCAAGTATGATTTGTTGCACTTTAGAATATCAAATGTAATGGCACAATACACTTTTAATGGCAGAACCCTTAACAGTGTTGATGTACAGAGGGATCTTAAAGTCCGAGGCCATGCTCCTAGAAGTGGCTACATGGGCATGCTTGCCTCTGTTAGTTGAGGCACTGAGTTCAAGAGTCAGGAAGTGATGACGAATCTTTATAAAACTCCAGTTAGGCCGCATCTGTAGTATTGCATACAATTCTGGTTGCCCATTCTAGGAAGGATGTTGAGTCTTTGGGGAGGGTGCAGAAGTGGTTTACCAGGATGTGATTAGGGGGCATGTGCTATAAGTAGAGGTTGTAGGCTGATCGGAGATCTGATAGAGGTTTATAAGATTATGAGAGGCATATATAAAGAGCTGGCATTTTTTTTTACCCAGAGTCAAATTGGCTAATACTTGAGGGCATGCTTTAAGGTGAGAGGTGCTAAGTTTAAAGGATACGTAAAGTGCAAGTATTATACACAGGAAGTGGTGAATTGCCCTGAGCTGTAATAGCGTCACATTAACAGTGACGCCCATACTCTCTTTTTCTTCAATCATAGAGACATGGAGCACTACAGCACAGAAACAGGACCCATCTAGTCCATTCCAAACTGTTATTTTGTCTAATTCCAAAGACCTACACTGGGAAATAGCTCTCCATACTGCTCCCGTGCATATACTTAGTCAAATTTCTCTTTAAATGTTGCAAAATCTGCATCCACGCTCACACCAATGAAGAAGCTCCCTCTCGGGTTTCCCTTAAATATTTCACCTTTTACTATGACCTCTACTTCCAGTCTCACCCAACTTCAGTGGAAAAAGCCTGCTTGCATTTATGCTATCTATACCTCTCATAGCTTTGTATTCCTCTATTAAATCTCCCCTCATTCTCCTACATTCCAGGGATAAAGTCCTAACTTAATCAACCTTTCCCTATAACTCAGATTGTTAGGTCTCGTCGATGTTTTTACTGTAGGTGGGTGACCAGACCTGCACACAATAATACACATCTGCTCTCACCAGTGTCTTATACAATCTCAACATCCCAACTCCTGTACTCAATACTCTGATTTATGAAAGCCAATCTTCAATTAAATATTTTAAATCCACATCCGATGGTCTTGTGGACCCATTTCTCGGGTTCTGGCCCGGTTTGCCAAGCTAATGTTTACTGCCCATCACTGACTGCGCTTCCTAAACTACTGCAGTCCTTTTAATGAACATATTCCCATGGTGTTGTGGGATAGAGATCCGAGAGTCAGACCCAGCAACAGTGAAGAGCCATGGATTTTTAAGTCACAGGGGGTCTGTGGCTTTGCACAGATGTCCCCAATAATGGTTTTGGTTAAGGTTAGGGAGGTGCTGTTGAAGTAGCCTGTCAAGGAGCATTCGGTAGACTATCTGCACAGTAGTCACTGCACTGGTGCTGGACAATGAATATTGAGGGTGGTGGCTGGGGGGCAGATTGTACCAGATAAGACTAGCTTTCCTTTTCAGATGTTCATCAAAATCTAGAGTGAAAGGTGTTGTTTTGGTCAAATCAAATCAGCAAGGATTGTACTGGGCAGGTATTACCAAGGTACTGGAGCCAACGTAGCACACTTACAACTTTCTAACCCTAATGATACCTCTTTGCTATGTAGGAGGATACTGGAGCACCTGGAAGGAACCCCCACAGTCATGGGGAGAGCATACAAACTACTCACAGACAACAGTGGGATCGAACCCAATTAAGTTCACTGGTGCTGTAAAGTGATTGCACTAACTGCTACACTGCGGTGCTGTCTTGGAGCGATACAGTAAGGAAACAAGTGATTTGACCCAATCTTCCGTGCAAACCTTCAAGCATCCATCCACACAAATTCCTATTTTCATCTTCCATTCTCTGGAAGAAGCCCCTCAGTCAGAGAGAGAACTTGCAAACTCCACACTGAGAGCACCTGAGATCAGAAATGAACTGTGGTCACTGGAGTTGTGAAGCAGTATTGCTGACCACTCTACCAGCTTGGCATCAAAGTTCTTGGCATTTGCTGATGCTACAACCCTGATACATGCCCTCTAGATGGCACGAAGGCTTCGGGTGGCTCACCTCAGGAAATATAGCCTCTGAAACTCTTGTAACCATAGTATTTGTATGACTGAAAATCTGAAAACACTCAACAGATCAGACAGTGTTGTGTAGAGAGAAACAGACTTGAAGAAAAGCCTTTGACCTAAGTCATCAACTTTTTATTTCTGCAGCTGGTCTAGTTGGGTTTCTGGTTAACTGTGACCAAGCTGCCACTGCCGAGATAGTGTTGGTAGGGTCTTGGCAATGCTAATGCAATTGAATATTCAGGATGAATATTTAGAATTTCTCATTGCCATAAAGTACAGAAAAAGGCTGAACTTGTCAAAGTAGAAAACACAGAGATACTGCCGGAACACTTGAAAAACATTAAGATGGATAATTCCCGAGGTTATTGAAAGGGGCAAGAGACAAGACACCGTAACCAGGATCTTATATGAAAGTTGCTGGTGAACACAGCAGGCCAGGCAGCATCTCTAGGAAGAGGTACAGTCAAAGTTTCGGCCCAAGGCCCTTAGTCTCGGCCTGAAACGTCGACTGTACCTCTTCCTAGAGATGCTGCCTGGCCTGCTGTGTTCACCAGCAACTTTTATGTGTGTTGCTTGAAATTCCAGCATCCGCAGATTTCTTCGTGTTTGCGTTAACCAAGATCTTTATATTTGCTAACTACAGGTGGTGCTGGAGCACAGGCAAGTAGTTAATGTTGAGGAGATTAGAAGAATGGGCAAAGAAATGGTTCCATGAGTTGCGATCTTATATAGGTGTGTAAATTTGAGGGGCGTAGATAGGGTGAATACACACAATCTTTTTCCCAGGGTTGGGGAATACAAGAACTAGAATGCACAGGTTTAAGGTGAGATGGAAGAGAGTCCCCTGTGTGTAACTCTATCCAGCCTTTCCTTGTGCATTGGTCATGATCTTTCAAGAATCACTTGATTCTGGCATGGTCCTGGAGGGCTGGAAAATTGCATATGTCAGTCCACTCTTTAAGAAGGGAGGAAGGCAAAAGAAAGGAAATTACAGGCCAGTTAGCATAACCTCAGTGGTTAGGAAAGTGTTGTTCATTATTAAGGATGAGGTTGAGGTTTCGAGGTACTTGGAGACTCACGATAAAATAAGTCAGTGTCAGCATGGTTTTTGTAAAGGGAATTCTTGCTTGACAAATCTGTTAGAGTTCTTCGAGGAAGTAACAAGCAGGGTGGACAAAGGAGGTGCAGTGGATTTTCAGAAGGCATTTGATAAGGTACCACACATGAGGCTGCTTAACAAGATAATATCCTATGGTATTACAGGAAAGATACTGGCATGGATAGAGGAATGGCTGACAAGCAGGAAGCAGCGAGTGGGAATAAAAGGGGCCTTTTCTGGTTGGCTGCCAGTGATTATTGGTGTTCCTCAGGGATCAGTATTGGGACCGCTGCTTTTCACATTGTCAATGATTTGGATAATGGAGTGATGGCTTTGTGGCAAAGTTTGTGGATGATACGAAGATAGGTGGAGGGGTAGTGCAGAGGAAGCAATGCGATTGCACCGTCTGGTGAGCAAATACTTGGTAAAGACAATGAAGGTGGCTGAGCCCAGGGAAATGTCTTGAGGAACTCCCACTGTGATGTCCAGGGGCTGGTTAATTGACCTGTAACAAGCACAATCTTTGTGTAAACCATGACTTTGTTTTTCTGTTGAAACCAGTGTGAAAGGAAATAACTCCTTTATTAGTCTATGTAGGGACCTCATAGTATCATCCAACCCAGTTAAACTTCTTATTTCCACTATTCGAAGGAAAACTCCAGTTTATCCAAAGACCATCTGGAGCTGCAGCTGGAAAACCTTCGGCTCATATGGGAGAATGAGGAGGTGACTGGAGCGACAGGGAGGTAGTCACCTTGAAGTTGCAGGAGGCAGGTAGCTGGGTGACTGTCAGGAGAATGAAAGGGAATCGACAGCCAGTGTGGAGCACCCCTATGGCTGTATCCCTCGATAATAAGCATAACATGATGAATACTGTTGGGGAGGAATGACCTACCAGGTTTCTGGTGCTGAGGCTGGCTGTGTGGCTCAGAAGGGAAGGTGGAAGAAGAGGAGGGCAGTGCTGACAGGAGATTCCACAGTTAGAGGAGCAGACAAAAGATCCTGTGCATGTGAAAGAGTCACTTGGTTGATATGTTGCCTCCCAGGTGCCAGGGTCCAGAATGTTTCAGATGAGGTCCACAGCATTTTAAAAGGTGGGGAGGGTGAACAGTCAGAAGTCATGGTACATATTGGTACCAATAAAAGGTAGAAAAAGGCTGAGGTTCTGAAGAGAGAATATAGGGAGCTAGTTAAAAAGCTGAAAGGTAGAACCTAAAGGGTAGGAATCTCTGGATTGTTGCCTGGACCACGTGCTAGAGAGGGTAAAAATAGGATGATTTGACAGATGAATGCATGGCCGAGGAATTGGTGCAAGGGGGCAGGTTTTAGATTTCTGGATTATTGGGATTTCTTCAGGAAGGTATGACCTGTACCGAAAGGATGGGTAACACCTGAACTTGAGGGACACCAATATCCTCGTTGGGGAGGGTTTAAACTAATTTGGCACGGCAATGGGAACCAGAGTGATAGGGCTGAGAATGGGATAGTAGATGCAGCGTGCAGTGAGATTGTGAGGAAGGTCAGGTTGCAAAATTTCAATCAGTGGGATGCTGAAGTGTAACAAGAAGGCAAAATCAAAAAGGATAATGAAAACATGACTGAAGATGTTATATCTGAATGCACACAGCATATAGAGTAGATGATCTTGTAGCGTAGTTGGAGATTGGCAGATATGACATTGTGGGCATTAATGAGTCATGGCTGAAAGAAGCTCATAGCTTGGAGCTCCAAGGATGTCGAAAGGTCAGGCAGTTAGGCAGAGGGGTGGGGTGACTGTTGGTAAAAAAAAAAAAAAAAAAAAAAAAAATGAAATCAAATCTTTAGAAAGAGGTGACAAAGGACTGGAAGATGTAGTATCCTAGTGGGTTAATTTAAGGAACTGCAAGGGTGAAAAGACCCTGTTGAGAGTTATGCACAGGCCTTCAAACAGTAGCCAGGATGTGGGATACAAATTACAATAGCAGATAGAAAAGGCTTGTAAAAAGGGCAATGTAACAATAGTCATGGGGGATTTCAATATACAGGTAGATTGGGAAAGTCAGGTTGGTGCTGTATCCCAAGCAAGGGAATTTGTAGAATGCCTATGAGACAGGTTTTTAGAGCAGCTTGTGGTTGAGCCTACTAGGGAAAAGGCAATCTGTGTTGTGTAATGAACCAGATTTAATTAGGGAGCTTAAATTAAAGGAACTCTTAGGAGGTAGTGATCATAACATGATAGAATTCACTCTGTGGTTTGAGAGAGAGAGAGAAGCTAAATTCAGATGTCTCTGTATTAGAGGAATAAATAGAATTACAGAGGCATGAGACAGAACTTGGCCAAAGTTGATAGGAAGGGGACACTAGCAGAGATGGCGGCAGAACGGCAATGGCTGATGTTTCTGGGAACAATTCGGAAGGTATAGGATAGAACCGTGACTGACAAGGAAAGTCAAAGATAACATAAAAGCAAAAAATAGTGGGAAGTTGGAGTATTGGGAAGCTATTAAAAACCAACATAAGGCAACTAAAAAAGTCATAAGGAGAGAAAAGATTAAATATGAAGGTAAGCTAGCCAATAATATAAAAGAGCATACAAAAAGGTTTTTCAGATATATAAAGATTAAAAGAGAGGCAAGAGTGGATATCTCTGGAAAATTTCTCAGGAGAGGTAGTAAAGGGAGACAAAGAAATGGAGGACAAACTTAATAAGTATTTTGTGTCAGTCTTCACTGTGGAAGACACCAGAAGTATGCCAGAAATTAGAGATTGTCAGGAGCAGAAGTGATTGTAGTTGCTATTATTAAGGAGAAAGTGTTTGGGAAGCTGAAAGGCTTGAAGGTAGGAAAGTCACTTAGACCAGATGGACTATACCCAAGAGTCCAACTTCTGAAAGAGTTATCTGAAGAGACTGTGGAGGCATTAGTAGTGGTCTTTCAAGAATCACTAGTTTCCTGAATCGTTCTGGAAAATTGCAAATTAAAGGAAGTTATACAGTCATAGAAAAGTGCAGCACAGAAACAGGCCTTTAAACCATTTAAACTACCTACTCCTATTGACCATTGTCCTCTGTACCTACCAACCATGTAGCCATCTAAACGTCTCTTAAATGTTGAAATTGAGCTCGCATGCACCACTTGTGCTGCCAACTCATTCCACACTCTCACGACCCTCTGAGTGAAGAAACTTCCCTCATGTTCCCCTTTAATTTTTCACCTTTCATCCTTAACCCATGACCTCTAATTGTAATCCCGCCCAACCTCAGTGAAAGAGCCTGATCGCATTTACCCTATCTATACCTTCATAATCTTGTATATCTCTGTTAAATCTCCTCTTAGTCCTCTACATTCCAGGGAATAAAGTCCTAAACTATTCATGAAAGGTGCAAGTGTTTTTGTTTATTGATCCATTTAATTGATGTTATTCAACCACCATTTCCAATCAATGAGACTCAATGAACTTCATAGATTTTAGGCATCGTCATTAGGAGCCAGTCTTGACTTGTTTGGAATCGGAAATTCCATTATAAGATGATGAGAGGCATTGATTGTGTGGATAGCCAGAAGCTTTTTCTCAGGGCTGAAATGGCTAACACGGGGAGGCATAGTTTTAAGGTGCTTGAAAGTAGGTACAAGAGGAATGTCACAGGTAAGTTTTTCACACAGAGAGTGTGGGAGCGTGGAATGCACTGCCAGTGACGGTGATAGGGGTGGATATGATAGGGTCTTTTTAGAGTCTCTTAGATAGGTACATGGAGCTTAGAAGAATAGAGGGCTGTGCAGAAATTCTACACAGTTTCTAGAATAGGTTACATGGTCAGCACAACATTGTGGGCTGAAGTGGCCCGTAATGTGCTGTAGGTGTCTATGTTCTATCTAGATGATAATATGGGTAAATAGGTCTACAAATTTGTGGATGACACCAAGACTGGGTGTGTAGTGGACAGCAAGGAAGTCTATCATGGCTTGCAGCAAGATATGGACCAGCTTGAAAAATGGACTCAGAAAGAGAAGGTGGAAATTAATGCAGACAAGTGTGAGGTGTTGCACTTCAGTAGGACCAATCAGGGTATGACGCTGAGGAGTGCAGTAGAATAACGGGTCGAGGTGAGGTAGGTTATCTGTGAGGAATAGAAACAGGAAGTATGTCTGTAAGGCTGGTGTTCTGTGCTGGGTGTCAGATGTGGGAAGTTCAGGAGACTCCCAGCCTCCCGGATGGCCACATCTGCACCAGGTGTCTTCAGCTGCAGCTCCTTAGGGACTGCATCAGGGAACTGGAGATGCAACTCAATGACCTTCGCCTGGTCAGGGAAAGTGAGGAGGTGATAGAGAGGAGCTATAGGCAGGTAGTCACACTGGAGCCTCAGGAGACAGATAAGTGGGTAACAGTCAGGAGAGGGAAGGGCAAGAGTCAGGTACTACTGAGTACCCCTGTGCCTGTCCCCCTTAACAATAAGTACTCCTGTTTGAGTACTGCTGGGGGGACAACCTACCTGGGGGAAGCAACAGTGGCCATGCCTCTGGCACAGAGTCTGGCCCTGTGGCGCAGAAAGGGAAAGGAAGAGGATGGCAGCAGTGTCAGGGGACTCTATAGTTAGGGGGTCAGACAGGCGAGTCTGTGGACGCAGGAAAGAAACATGGATGATAGTTGGCCTCCTAGGTTCCAGGTCCAGGATGTTTCTGATCGCGTCCACGATATCCTGAAGTGGGAATGTGAACAGCCAGAGGTTGTGGTACAATATTGGTACCAACGACATAGGTAGGAAAAGGGAGGAGGTCCTGAAAGCAGACTATGGGGAGTTCAGAAGGAATCTGAGAAGCAGGACCTCTAAGGTAGTAATCCCGGGATGACTGCCTGTGCCACGTGACAGTGAGTATAGGAATAGAGTGAGGTGGAGGATAAATGTGTGGCTGAGGGATTGGAGCAGGGGGCAGGGATTCAGATTTCTGAACATTGGGATCTCTTGGGGCAGGCGCAACCCTACAAAAAGGGTGGGTTGCACTTGAATCTGAGGGGGACCAATATCCTGGCAGGGAAGATTACCAAGGCTATTGGGGAGAGTTTAAACTAGAATTTCTGGGGAGAGGGGTGGGAACTGAACTGAAGAGACAGAGGAAGGGGTGGTTGGCTCAAAAATAGAGAAAGCTTGGAGACAGTGCGAGAGGGAGGATAGGGAGGTGATAGAGAAGGGATACGCCCAGACCTATGGTTGGCGATGTATCTACTTTAATGCAAGAAGCATCATGAACAAAGTGGAAGAGCTTACAGCGTGGATCAGGACTTGGAGCTATGATGTTGTGGCCATTACAGAGATTTGGATGGCTCAGGGGCAGGAATGGTTACTTAGAGTGTCAGGCTTTAGATGTTTCAGAAAGGATAGGGAGGGAGGCAAAAGAGTTGGGGGCGTGGCACTGCTGATCAGAGATAGTGTCGTGGCTGCAGAAAAGGAGGACGTCACGGAAGGATTGTCTACTGAGTCTCTGTGAGTGGGTTAGAAACACGAAGGGGTCAAAACTCTACTGGGTGTTTTTTATAGACCACCCAATAGTAACAGGGACATCGAGGAGCAGATAGGGAGACAGATTCTGGAAAGGTGTAATAATAAGAGAAAGGTTGAACAAGTTGGGTCTTTACTCTTTGGAGCCTAGAAGGTTGAGGGGGGACTTAACAGAGGTATTTAAAATTATGAGGGGGTAGAGGGGATAATTGTTATATGGTTATAACAGGGTTGTCATGGTAGGAGATTTTAATTTTCCAAATATTGATTGGCATCTCCCTAGAGCAAGGGGTTTAGATGGGGTGGAGTTTGTTAGGTGTGTTGAGGAAGGTTTCCTGACACAATATGTAGATAAGCCTACAAGAAAAGAGACTGTACTTGATCTGGTATTGGGAAATGAACCTGGTCAGGTGTCAGGTCTCTCAGTGGGACAGCATAGAAATATAGAAAACCTACAGTACAGTACAGGCCCTTCGGCCCAAAATGCTGTGCCAAATATGTACTTAAAATAGCATTTTGGAGATAATGATCCCAATTCTATCTCCTTTACCATAGCATTGCAGAGGGAAAGGAACAGACAAGTTAGGAAAGCATTACTTGGAGTAAAGGAAGTATGAAGCTATCAGGCAGGATCTTGGAAGCATAAATTGGAAACAGATGTTCTTAGGGAAATATACAGCAGAAATGTGGCAAACGTTCAGCAGATATTTGAGTGGCGTTCTGCATAGGTATGTTCCAATGAGACAGGGAAAGGATGGTAGGGTACAGGAACCGTAGTGTACAAAAGCTGTTGAAAATCTAGTCAAGAAGAAAAGCTTATGAAAGGTTCAAAAAAATTCTGTAATGATAGAGATCTAGAAGACTATAAGGCTAGCAGGAAGGAGCTTAAGAATGAAATTAAGAGAGCCAGAAGGATTGCTTCCTGTGCCGTGTGCCAGTGAGGATAAGAATAGGATGCTCTGGCGGATGAACACGTGGCTGAGGAACTGGTGTAGGGGGCAGGGTTTCAGATTTCAGGATCATTGGGACATCTTCTGGGCAGGTGGGACTTGTACAAGAGAGACGGATTACACCTGATCTACAAGGGGCCAAATATCCTTGCAGGGAGGTTTGTTCGTGCTATTGGGGAGGGTTTAATCTAGTTTGCAGGGGAATGGGAACCAGAGTGCCAGAGCAGATAGTGGAGCGGGGGTGAAAATAAATGATGTTAAAAGTTCATGCAAAGTCATAAATAGAAGGGTTGTATGTGGTGGTAATAATCTTCTATTTCAATGCGAGGAGTATTGTGGGGAAGGCAGACAAGCTGAGGGCATGGATTGACACATGGAATTATGACATTATAGCCATTAGTGAAACTTGGCTACAGGAGGGGTAGGACTGGCAGCCAGGGCAGCCAGATGTGATAGAGGCAGAGGAATGAAGGGTGGGGGGTGGCATTGCTAGTCAGGGAAAATGTTACAGCAGTGCTCAGGCAGGACAGATTAGAGGGCTTGTCTACCGAGGCCATGTGGGTGGAGCTGAGAAACTGGAAAGGTATGACCACATCAATGGGGTTGTATTATAGACCACCCAATAGTCAGCGAGAATTGGAGGAGCAAATATGCAGAGAGGTAGTAGACAACTGCAGGAAATATAAAGTTGTGATAGTAGGGGATTTTAATTTTCCACATATTGACTGGGACTCCCATACTGTTAAATTTCTAGATGGGTTAGAGTTTGTAAAATGTGTTCAGGAATGTTTTCTAAATCAATATATAGAGGTACCAACTAGAGAAGATTCAATATTTGATCTCCTATTAGGAAACGAGTTTGGACAGGTGACAGAAGTATATGTAGGGGAACGCTTTGGTTCCAGTGATCATAACACTATTAGTTTCAACTTGATCATGGATAAAGATAGATCTGGTCTTCGGGTTGAGGTTCTAAACTGGAAATAGGCCAAATTTGAAGAAATGAGGAAGGATCCAAAAAGCATGGATTGGGACAGGTTGTTCTCTGGCAAGGATGTGATTGGTAAGTGGGAGGCCTTCAAAGGAGAAATTTTGAGAGTGCAGAGTTTGTACGTTCCTGTCAGGATTAAAGGCAAAGTGAATAAGAATAAGGAACCTTGGTTCTCAAGGGATATTGGAACTCTGATAAAGAAGAAGAGAAAGATGTATGACATGTATAGGAAACAGGGAGCAAATAAGGTGCTTGAGGAGTATAAAAAGTGCAAAAAAGCTTAAGAAAGAAATCAGGAGGGCTAAAAGAAGACATGAGGTTGCTTTGACAGTCAAGGTGAAGGAGAATCCAAAAAGTTTCTACAGGTATATTAATAGTAAGGGATAAAATTGATTCTCTTGAAGATCAGAGTGGTCAGCTATGTATGGAACCAAAAGAAATGGAGTTGATCTTAAATGGGGTTTTTTGCATCTGAATTTACTAAGGAAACTGGCATGGAGTCTATGGAAATAAGGCAAACAAGTAGTGAGGTCATGGAACCTATACAGATTGAGGAGGAGGTGGTGCTTGCTATCTTGAGGCAAATCAGAGTAGATGAATCCCCAGGACCTGACAGGGTATTCCCTCAGACCTTGAAGGAGACTAGTTTTGGAATTGCAGGGGCCCTGGCAGATATGTTCAAAATGTCGGCATCCATGGGTGAGATGCCAGAGGATTGGAGGATAGCTCATGTTGTTCCGTTGTTTAAAAAAGGCTCTAAAAAGTAATCCAGGAAATTATAGGCCGGTAAATTTGACATCGGTAGTAGGTAAATTATTGGAAGGAGTACTGAGAGATAGGATCTGCAAGTATTTGGATAGTCAGGGCCTTATTAAAGAGAGTCAACAGGGCTTTGTGCGTGGTAGGTCATGTTTAACCAATCTATTAGAGTTTTTCAAGGAGGTTACCAGGAAAGTGGATGAAGGGAAGGCAGTGGATGTTGTCTACATAGACTTCAGTAAGGCCTTTGACAAGGTCCCGCATGGGAGGTTAGTTAGGAAGATTCAGTTGCTAGGTATACATGGAGAGGTAGTAAATTGGATGAGACATTGGCTCAATGGAAGAAGTCAGAGAGTGGTAGTGGAGGATTGCTTCTCTGAGTGGAGGCCTGTGACTGTGGTGTGCCACAGGGATCAGTGCTGGGTCCATTGTTATTTGTCATCTATATCAATGATCTGGATGATAATGTGGTAAATTGGATCAGCAAATTTGCTGATGATACAAAGATTGGAGGTGTCGTGGACAGTGAGGAAGGTTTTCAAAGCTTGCAGAGGGATTTGGGCCAGCTGGAAAAATGGGCTGAAAAATGGCAGATGGAGTTTAATACAGACAAGTGTGAGGTATTGTACTTTGGAAGGACAAACCAAGGTAGAACATACAGGGTTAATGGTAAGGCACTGAGGAGTGCAGTGGAACAGAGGGATCTGGGAATACAGATACAAAATTCCCTAAAAGTGGAGTCACAGGTAGATAGGGTCGTAAAGAGAGCTTTTGGTATATTGGTCTTTATTAATCAAAGTATTGAGTATAAGAGTTGGAATGTTATGGTGAGGTTGTATAAGGTATTGGTGAGGCCGAATTTGGAGTATTGTGTTCAGTTTTGGTCACCAAATTACAGGAAGGATATTCATAAGGTTGAAAGAGTGCAGAGAAGGTTTACAAGGATGTTGCCGGGACTTGAGAAACACAGTTACAGAGAAAGGTCGAACAGGTTAGGACTTTATTCCCTGGAGCGTAGAAGAATGAAGGGACATTTGATAGAGGTATATAAAATTATGATGGGTATAGATAGAGTGAATGCAAGCAGGCTTTTTCCCGCTGAGGCTAGGGGAGAAAAAAACCGGAGAACATGGGTTAAGGGTGAAGGGGGAAAAGTTTAAAGGGAACATTAGTGGGGCTTCTTCATACAGAGAGTGGTGGGAGTGTGGAATGAGCTGCCAGACGAAATGGTAAATGCGGGCTCACTTTTAACATTTAAGAAAAGCTTGGGACAGGTACATGGATGAGAGGTGTATGGAGGGATATGGTCCGTGTGCAGGTCAGTGGGACTAGGCAGAAAAATGGTTCGGCACAGCCAAGAAGGGCCAAAAGGCCTGTTTCTGTGCTGTTACATTTTATGGTTCTAAGGAGCGATGAGAAGGCCTTGGTGGACGGGATTAAGGAAAACCACAAGGCATTCTACAAGTATGTGAAGAGTAAGAGGATAAGACGTGAGAGAATAGGACTGATCAAGTGTGACAGTGGAAAAGTGTGTATGGAACTAGAGGAGATGGCAGAGGTACTCAATGAATACTTTGCTTCAGTATTCACTACAGAAGAAGACTTTCGCAATTGTAGGGATGACTTACAGCGGACTGAAAAGCTTGAGTATATAGACATTAAGAAAGAGGATGTGTTGGAGCTTTTGGAAAGCATCAAGTTGGATAAGTCACTGGGACCGGATAAGATAAACCCCAGGCTACTGTGGAAGGAAAGGGAGGAGATTGCTGAGCCTTTGGCAATGATCTTTGCATCATCAATGGGGATGGGAGAGGGTCCGGAGGATTGCTGGGTTGCAAATGACGTTCCCTTATTCTAGAAAGGGAATAGAGATAGTCCAGGAAATTACAGACCAGTGAGTCTTACTTCAGTGGATGGTAAGTTGATGGAAAAGATCTTGAGAAGCAGGATTTATGAACACTTGGAGGATTTATGAAAATAGAGGGCTATGGGTAACCCTAGGTAATTTCTAAAGTAAGTACACGTTCGGCACAGCATTGTGGACCAAAGGGCCTGCATTGTACTGTAGGTTTTCAATGTTTCTAATAAAGGGATCTGGAAATACAGATCAGTAATTCATTGAAAGTGGTGTCACAAGTTGATAGGATTGTAAAGAAAGCTGACACATTGGCCTACATAAATCAAAATATTGAGTACAGGAGATGGGATGCTATGCAGAAGTTGTATATGATATTGTTGAGGCTAATTTGGAATATTGTGTGCAGATTTGATTACCGACTTACAAGAAAGATGTAAATAAGGTTGAAAGAGTACGGAGAAAATTTTAGAAGGATGTTGCTGGGTCTGGAAGACGTGAGTTACATGGAAAGATTTAATAGGAACATAGAAACAAAGATAACTTACAGCACAATACAGGCCCTTTGGCACACAGTGATGTGCCGAACATGTACTTACTTTAGAAATTACCTCGGGTTACCCATAGCCCTCTATTTTTTTCAAGCTCCATGTACCTATCCAAAAGTCTCTTAAAAGACCCTGTCGTATCCACCTCCACCACCTTGCCAGCAGCCCATTCCACGCACTCACTACTCTCTGCGGAAAAAATGTACCACTGACATCTCCTCTGTACTTACTTCCAAGCACCTTAAAACTATGCCCTCTTGTGTTGGCCATCAGCCCTGGGAAAAAGCCTCTGACTATCCACATGATCAATGCCTCCCATCATCTTTTTCACCTCTATCAGGTCACCTCTCATCCTCCATCGTTCCAAGGAGAAAAGGCTGAGTTCGCTCAACCTGTTATCATAAGGCATGCTCCCCAATCCAGGTAACATCCTTGTAAATCTCCTCTGCACCCTTTCTATAGTTTCCACATCCTTCCTGTAGTGAGGGGACCAGAACTGAGCACAGTACTCCAAGTGGGGACTGACCAGGGTCCTATATAGCTGCAACATTACCTCTCAGCACTTAAACTCAATCCCATGGTTGATGAAGGCCAATGCACCGTATGCCTTCTTAACCACAGAGTCAACCTGCGCAGCAGCTTTGAGTGTCCTACGGACTCGGAACCCAAGATCCCTCTGATCCTCCACACTGCCAAGAGTCTTACCATTAATATTATATTCTGTCATCATATTTAACCTATCAAAATGAACCACCTCACACTTATCTGGGTTGAACTCCGTCTGCCACTTCTCAGCCCAGTTTTGCATCCTATCAATGTCCTGTTGTAACCTCCGACAGTCCTCTACACTATCCACAACAACCCCAACCTTTGTGTCATCAGCAAATTTACTAACCCATCCCTCCACTTCCTCATCCATGTTATTTATAAAAATCACGAAGAGAAGGAGTCCCAGAACAGATCTCTGAGGCACACCACTAGTCACCGACCTCCATGCAGAATATGACCCATCTCCAGCCACTCTTTGCCTTCTGTGGGCAAGCCAATTCTGGATCCACAAAGCAAGGTCCCCTTGGATCCCATGCCTTGCTGAAATCCATATACACTACATTTAGCATAGAAACATAGAAAACCTACAGCACAATACAGGCCCTTCGGCCCACAAAGTTGTGCTGAACATGGATGGTAGGGGTATGGAGAGCTATGATCCTGCTGCAGGTTGATGGGAGTAGGCAGTTTAAATGGTTCAGCGTGGACTGCAGGGCCAAATGGCCTGTTTCTGTGCTATACTTTTCTATGACTCTATGTTAGCCTGACTTCAGTGGTTGGGAAGATGTTGTCCATTATTACGGATGACATTTCAGGGTAATTACAGGCACAAGAGTCATTGAAAATGACATCACAGGATGTTACGTACTTGTATTTTGAAAAGGTCTTTGACAAGATGCCACACATGAGGCTGCTAACAAGAGCCCAAGGTATTATAGCTTGGATAGAAGATTGGCTGACTGGCAGGAAGCACAGAGTGGGAATAAAGGGAGCCTTTTCTGATTGGCTTCTGATAACTAGTGGTTTGCCATAAGGGTCAGTGTTGAGACCACTTCCTTTCACCTTATATGTTAATGAGTTTGATTTTGGAATCGATGGCTTTGTAGCCAAGTTAGGTACAGGGGCAGAATATATTGAGGAAACAGTGAGTCTACAGAACGACTTAAGATAGATTAGGAGAATGGGCAAAGAACTGGCAGATAGAAGATAGTGTATGGATCTGTTAGGTCGTGCACTTTGGTAGAAGGTGTAAACTATTTTCTAAATTGGGGGGGGGGTGGAATTCAAAAATCAGAGGTGCAAAGGGACTGGAGTCCTTGTACAGGATTCCGTAAAGGTTAACTTGCAGGTTGAATTGGTGGTAAGGATAACGAGTGCAATGTTAGCATTCGATGTTAGCAACACAAAGGTTGGGGTGTTGTGGATAGTGTGGAGGGCTGTCAGAGGTTACAGCGGGACATCAATAGGATGCAAAACTGGGCTGAGAAGTGGTAGATGGAGTTCAACCCAGATAAGCGTGAGGTGGTTCATTTTGGTAGGTCAAATATGACGGCAGAATATAGTGTTAATGGTAAGACCCCTAGCTGTGTGGAGGATCAGAGATTCCTTGGGGTCCGAGTCCATAGGTCACTCAAAAGTGCTACGCAGGTTGACTCTGTGGTTAAGAAGGAATACGGCACATTGGCCTTCATCAACCATGGGATTGATTTTAGGAGCTGAGAGGTAATGTTGCAGCTATATAGGATCCTGGCCCCACTTGGAGTACTGTGCTCAGTTCTGATCACCTTACTATAGGAAGGGTGTGGAAACCATAGAAAGGGTGCAGAGGAGATTTACAAGGATGTTGCCAGGACTGGGGAGCATGATATGACTTGGCGATATGAAATGATATGAGCCAGCTGCACCTTTCCTCAATCCCTGTCACGCACTGTTGAACTTGAACACTGCCCCCCCCCCCATATTAAACTGGTCCGCAGTGCAAAAAAAAGGTTGGGGACCCCCGCCTTATAGGTTGAGTGAACTTGGCCTTTTCTCCTTGGAGCGATGGAGGATGAGAGGTGACCTGATAGAGGTGTATAAGATGATGAGAGGCATTGATCATGTGGATAGTCAGAGGCCTTTTCCCGGGGCGGAAATGGTTAACACGAGAAAGCACAGTTTTAAGGTACTTGGAAGCAGGTAAAGAGGAGATGTTAGGGGTAAGTTTTTTACACAGAGTGGTGAGTGCATGGAATGGGCTGCCAGCAACAATGGTGGAGGCAGATAGGGTCTTTTAAGAGGCTCCTGGATAGGTACATGGAGCTTAGAAAAATAGAGTGCTCTGGGTAACCCTTGGTAATTTCTAAAGTAAGTACATGTTGGGCACAGTATTGTGGGCCGAAGGGCCTGTATTGTGCTGTATGCTTTCTATGTTTCTAATTCAAGAGAACCAGATTATAAGGGCAAAGATGTAATGCTGATGCTTTTGAGGTATTGGTCAGACCACACTTGCAGTATTGTGAGCAGTTTTGGGCCCCTTATCCTAAGAAAAGACAAGCTGACACTGGAGAAGGTCCAGAGGAGATTTACGAGAATGATTACAGAAATGAAATGTTAACGTATAACAAGCTTCTGCTGGCTGTGGCCTGGAATTTAGAATAACGAGGGTGACCTCATTGAAACTTATCGAATATTGAAAGGCCTAGATTGAATGCTGTGGAAAGGATGTTTGCTATATTGGGGAAAGTCTAGTTCCAGAGGGTACAAATGTCCACTTATTACAGAGATGAGAAATTTCTTTACCCAGAGGGAGTTTAATCTGTGGAATTCATTGTCATGGCTGTGGAGGCCAAGTCATTGACTGTATTTAAAGTGGAGGTAGATGGGTCCTTGATTAGTGAAGGCATCAAAAATTATGGGGAGAAAGCAGGTGAATAGTGTTGACAGGGATAGTAAATTATCCATGAAGGAATGCTGGAGCAATTTGATGGAGCAAATCTCTGTCTTATGGTCTTTAAAATATTTTAGTTAGCAATACATTTACAAATTTCCTCCACCATCTTTCCATTGTAATCATATCTTCCCTGTTGTGCAGTGACAAGAACCGTAAATAGTGCTCAAGGTCCTGACTGACCTGTGTGGTATACAGTTCCAGTTGAACCTCCCTGACAAACCCTTTGCCTCAGCTAATAAAATACCACATGAATACAATGAAATAAGGGCAGGATAGGTAACCAGCTATGATAATAGCTGATCAACACTGGTCTCAGCTCCTCTACACCGCTGACTCCACATGAAATATATCCAATAAACTGGGGTATGAACTCCACATGAAATATATACAATAAACTGGGGTATGAACTCCACATTAAATATATCCAATAAACTGGGGTATGAACTCCACATTAAATATATCCAATAAACTGGGGTATGACACACAGAAAATGGTAGGGCACTGAGGAGTGCAGTAGAACAAAGGAATCTACAAAATAGACCATAACTCTTTGTACGTGATGGCACAGGTAGACAGGGTCGTGAAGAGAGCTTTTGGAATATTGGCCACTGCTTTACAGAAAGGATGTGAAGCTTTGTAGACAGTGCAAAAACAGTTTACCAGGAAGCTGCAAGGATTGGAGGGCATGTGATATAAGAAGTGGTTGGACGAACAAGGGTGAATTTGTAGTTGTCTTGCAGGCTGAGGGGAGAATTGATAGAAGTTTATAAAATTATGAGATGTATAGTTAAAGTAGATAGAAACTGGTTTTAGAGTGGAAATCTTAAATACCAGAGGGCGCAGATTTCGTGAGAACTGTTTGAGGGAGTCTAAGGGACATGTGCAAGGCAAACTTTTTCGTATACAGAGTCAGAGGTGCCTGGGCGGTCACTGCCAGAGGGTGGTAAAAGGAATTATGACAGTTCTTAGATAGACACATGAACAGGCAGAGAATGGAGGGATGTGGACCACGTGCAGGCAGATTGGAGTAGCTAGACTGACATCATCGTCGGGACAGACATATTGGGCTATAGGGTCTGTTTCTGTGTCACAGTCAAGACCCATGAACTGATCCCTGGGATATTCCACTTGTTAAATCCCTCCAACTGAAAAGGATCCACTTATTCCAAGTCTGTTTACCATGGGACAGCCAGTTTTCAAAACAAGCTCACACACTTCCTCCATTGCCATAGGCTTTTGATTGATACATGTGTCTATGCGGCACATACCCAAATGTCCTTTTGAAATCTAAGCTGACTCTCCTCCAACAACTCTCCTGCCACATCCACAAAAAAATCTGAGAAATTTTCCAAATATTATTTGCCTTCCATAAAACCACGTTGCCTGTGTTTGATTGTATTCACTTTTCCGATTTCCTCTTTGATTATTCACCTAGCAACAATAAATGTTAAACTAAGTGGCCAATTTATTCCTCACCTTTTGCCTTCCTTTTTTGAACAAGGGCTGTTTCTCAATCTTCTAGTAATCTCCCGGAATTCGGGTCTTTGCAGTGGTGGGACCCACTCCTGGGGGCTCACGACTGGCTGCTTTTCGACATCCCAAGAACGTGGCCTGCAGGAGATGAGCGCGCCTTTGGGGTTCCAAGATTTTGTGGCACTGTGGACAGGCTGATTCCATATGCCAGTGCTGTCAACGGAAGCAGCGCAAGGGAAAATAGAACATCAGGAGCAGCGGATCAGCTGTTGGAGTCTCAGTCTCTCTGTGTCTCTGTCTCTCTCCGTCTCCCCCCCCCCTCTCTGTCTTTCTCCCCCAAATCTCAGGGGAAAAAACAGAGTGATAGACTTTATCATCATCAATCTGTGAGTTGTTTTGTTATGTCTCTCCTCTCGCAGTGAAAGAGGACACCTCCTTTTCCCTTTATTAAGGAGAGAGGGAGCCAGGAGTATGTGGAATTGTCGGGTGAAGTTTTGTTGTACTGTAGATCATGGTCTTCCTTGGGGGCTTTGCAATTGCTTGCTTGGTGGGTGGAAGGTGCTGATGCTTTTTTGCTAAGATAAGTGGGGGTGGGAGAGGGTAGTTGCTTTGTTGCTGCTTGGGTGTGGAAGGGGCTGTAGGGGAGCTTTGAGGTGCTAACATTTTTACTATCACTTATTCAGGGCATGCTTCTGTTCTTGTGGATGTCTGCGAAGAACAAGAATTTCAGGATGTATATTGTATACATTTCTCTGATGTTAAATGAAACTGTTGAAATATAGGATTTAGCAGATTTTCCAAAATCGCAATGAATCTCAGATTCAGATTTATTTATCATGTGTATAGTACATTGACACATACAGTGAAATGTGTTGTTTGTGTTAACAACCAACACATCCAAGGAAGTGCTGGAGACAGCTCAGAATTATTGCCACACATTTCAGCACCAACATTGCATGGCCACAATGCTCAGCAGAACAACACAGAACACAACAAAACAGACTATACCAAGAGACAAAGTAACGACAGCAAAACAAACCCTGTTCCTCCCTCCCTCCCACCCACCCACCTGTGCACATATACATTCCTCTGACCTCAGGGCAGGTCATATTCAGCCTCTGCCCTCCAGGGGGCACTATTACAGTGCCAGTGACTCGGCTTCAGTTCCACCACTGTCTGCAAGGAGTTTTCACGTTCTCCCCATGATTGCATGGGTTTCCTTCCACATTCCAAAGCCACACGGGATAGTAGGTTATTTAATCACGTGTGCAATTTGAATTTTCTACCAGTTTAGGAAATAGTCTACACTTTTGTTCCTTTCACCAAAGTGCATGAGCATACATTTCCCAACTTCTCCTAATCTGTCTAAGTCCTTCTGCAGCCTCCCTGCTTCCTCAACAGTATTTCCCCTCCATCGATCTTTGTATCATCCACAAACTTGGCCACAAAGTGATCAATTCCATCATCCAAATCATTGACATATAATGTAAAAATAAGTTGGTCCCAAAACCAACCCCTGAGGAACACCAACAGGAATTCTGCAGATGCTGGAATTTCAAGCAACACACATCAAAGTTGCTGGTGAACGCAGCAGGCCAGGCAGCATCTCTAGGAAGAGGTACAGTCGACGTTTCGGGCCGAGACCCTTCATCAGGACTAACTGAAGGAAAAGTTAGTAAGAGATTTGAAAGTGGGAGGGGAAGGGGGAGATCCAAAATGATAGGAGAAGACAGGAGGGGGAGGGATGGAGCCAAGAGCTGGACAGGTGATTGGCAAAAGGGGATATGAGAGGATCATGGGACAGGAGGCCCAGGGAGAAAGACAAGGAGGGAGGGAACCCAGAGGATGGGCAAGGGGTATAGTCAGAGGGAGAAAAAGGAGAGTGAGAGAAAGAATGTGTGTATATAAATAAATAACGGATGGGGTACGAGGGGGAGGTGGGGCATTAGCAGAAGTTAGAGAAGTCAATGTTCATGCCACCAGGCTGGAGGCTACCCAGATGGAATATAAGGTGTTGTTCCTCCAACCTGAGTGTGGCTTCATCTTTACAGTAGAGGACGCTGTGGATAGACATGTCAGAATGGGAATGGGATGTGGAATTAAAATGTGTGGCCACTGGGAGATCCTGCTTTCTCTGGCGGACAGAGCGTAGGTGTTCAGCAAAGCGGTCTCCCAGTCTGCGTCGGGTCTTGCCAATATATAAAAGGCCACATCGGGAGCACCGGACGCAGTATATCACCCCAGCCGACTCACAGGTAAAGTGTCGCCTCAACTGGAAGGACTGTTTGGGGCCCTGAATGATGGTAAGGGAGGAAGTGTAAGGGCATGTGTAGCACTTGTTCCGCTTACAAGGATAAGTGCCAGGAGGGAGATCAGTGGGGAGGGATGGGGGGGGGAATGAATGGACAAGGAAGTCGCGTAGGGAGCGATCCCTGCGGAAAGCAGAGAGGGGGGGGAGGGAAAGATGTGCTTAGTGGTGGGATCCCGTTGGAGGTGGCGGAAGTTATGGAGAATAATATGTTGGACCTGGAGGCTGGTGGGGTGGTAGGTGAGGACCAGGGGAACCCTATTCCTAGTGGGGTGGCGGGAGGATGGAGTGAGAGCAGATGTACGTGAAATGGGGGAGATGCGTTTGAGAGCAGAGTTGATAGTGGAGGAAGGGAAGCCCCTTTCTTTAAAAAAGGAGGGCATCTCCCTCGTCCTGGAATGAAAAGCCTCATCCTGAGAGCAGATGCGGCGGAGACTGAGGAATTGCGAGAAGGGGATGGCATTTTTGCAAGAGACCGGGTGAGAAGAGGAATAATCCAGATAGCTGTGAGAGTCAGTAGGCTTATAGTAGACATCAGTGGATAAGCTGTCTCCAGAGATAGAGACAGAAAGATCTAGAAAGGGGAGGGAGGTGTCGGAAATGGACCAGGTAAACTTGAGGGCAGGGTGAAAGTTGGAGGCAAAGTTAATAAAGTCAATGAGCTCAGCATGCGAGCAGGAAGCAGCGCCAATGCAGTCGTCGATGTAGCGAAGGAAAAGTGGGGGACAGATACCAGAATAGGCACGGAACATAGATTGTTCCACAAAGCCAACAAAAAGGCAGGCATAGCTAGGACCCATACGGGTGCCCATAGCTACATCTTTAGTTTGGAGGAAGTGGGAGGAGCCAAAGGAGAAATTATTAAGAGTAAGGACTAATTCCGCTAGACGGAGCAGAGTGGTGGTAGAGGGGAACTGGTTAGGTCTGGAATTCAAAAAGAAGCGTAGAGCTTTGAGACCTTCCTGATGGGGGATGGAAGTATATAGGGACTGGACATCCATGGTGAAAATAAAGCGGTGGGGGCCAGGGAACTTAAAATCATCTTAAAGTTTTGAGAGCGTGAGAAGTGTCACAAACATAGGTAGGAAGGGATTGAACAAGGGGGGATAAAACCGTGTCGAGGTATGCAGAAACGAGTTCGGTGGGGCAGGAGCAAGCTGAGACAATGGGTCTACCCAGGACAGGCAGTTTTGTGGATCTTGGGTAGGAGGTAGAAATGGGAAGTGCGAAGTGTGGGAACTATAAGGTTGGTGGCAGTGGATGGGAGATCCCCTGAGCGGATAAAGTCGGTGATGGTGTGGGAGACAACGGCCTGGTGCTCCTTAGTGGGGTCACGATCGAGGGGTAAATAAGAGGAGGTATCCGCGAGTTGTCGCTGTGCCTCGGCAAGGTAGAGGTCAGTTCGCCAGACTACAACAGCACCCCCCTTATCGGCGGGTTTAATAATAAGGTTAGGATTAGTGCGGAGGGAGTGGAGAGCAGAGCGTTCGGAAGGAGTGAGGTTGGAATGGGAACAAAGTGCGGTGAAGTCGAGACGGTTGATGTCCCGTTGGCAGTTAGCGATAAGGAGATCCACAGCAGGCAGGAGACCAGAGCGGGGTGTCCATGAAGAAGAGGATGGTTGAAGACGGGAGAAGGGGTCATCGGTGGGGGTGGAAGGGTCCTTGCCAAAGAAGTAGGCTCGGAGATGGAGGAAGAAGAGTTTCGCATCATGGCGAACACGGAGAAACACCAGTAGTCACCAGCAGCCAGCCAGAAAAGGGTCCCTTTATTTTCACTCTTTGCCTCCTGCCAATCAGACAATCCTTTATCCATGCCAATATCTTTCCTGTAAAACCATGGACTCTTATCTTGTTAAGCAGTACATGATCAAAGGCCTTCTGAAAATCCAAGTACACAACATTCACCAATTCTCCTTTGTCTGTCCTATTTGTTATTTCCTCAAAGAATTCCAACAGATCTGTCAGGCAAGATTTTCCCTTGAGGAAACCACGCTGACTTTGGCCTATTTTATCATGTGCCTCCACCATCCTTAACATTCGACTCCAACATTTCCTTTCTTCTGTTTCCATCCCCCCCTTGGAATGACATTTGCAATTTTCCAGTCCTCCGGAACTGTGCCGGAATCTAGTGATTTTTGAAAGATCATTACTAATGCATCCGCAATCTCTTCAGCTACCTCTTTCAGAAACCTGGGTGTACACCATCTGGTCCAGGTGACATCCACCTTCAGACCTTTCAGTTTCCCAAGCATCGTCTCCCTAGTAATAGCAATTACATTCACTTCTGCCCCCTATCACTCTTGAACTTCTGACATACTGCCAGTGTCTTTCACAGTACAGACACATGCAGAATACTTATTTAGTTTTTTTTAGATTAGATTATGAGGACATGCAGTCTTTTATTGTCATTTAGTAATGCATGCATTAAGAAATGATACAATGTTCCTCCAATATATCACAGAAACACGACAAACCAAGACTGAAAAACTGACAAAAACCACATAAT
Organism: Mobula birostris; assembly: GCF_030028105.1. NCBI lineage: Eukaryota > Metazoa > Chordata > Chondrichthyes > Myliobatiformes > Myliobatidae > Mobula > Mobula birostris. The sequence goes on from NC_092394.1 coordinate 55,927,691, forward strand.
TATAACATATAGTTACAACAGTGCAAAGCAATACCATAATTTAATAAAGAACTCAAGTAAAATTGATTTTACCCCAATTAAGAACTTCACACTTACCTTATCATTTTAATAATACTGTAATATCAAATCTAACTGAATTATGATGCAAGGGCTGCAGTTGGTGTTGCCCTTTCCAATTCCTAAACAAAATTCCTCCTGCCCCCTCCCATCAGTAGTTAGGCTTGACCTTAAAAATGTTACCTGAATATAAATTAGGAACTCTGTGTTTATATGGATTTTACATTAATCTTATCCCAGTTAATAGATGGGTAATTGACACGCCCAACTTTAATCATTGTCAGAAAAGTGTCTATAAATATGTGGATGGTTAGAATATCTACCATGGTTGGATTGTCCCTTGCTACTTGGTTTCAGTTGCTGATGCTTTCAATTATCCTTTCTGTGACAATTTCATCAATAAAAATCATTCTCACTTATCCTCCTCTTTCACCCCTTCTCCGCCTAGTTCAAAAACTCTAGGAACATTAAGCTTGCCATACTCCTCTTCATTAATTCAAGTTCATTAAGAGGTGGAATATTATTCTTCCATGCATCTACAAGTGCCTGGGATCATTCGTCTTGTTCACAAAACGTCATCCATATCCACTTATGTTGTCAATTTCACTGTGGACTTTCACCCAAAGATCCCTGCATACATCAATGTGCTGACGGAGCTTGTCATTTTCTGTATACTTTCCTCCTGCATTTGAACTCCCGAAGTGCAACACCTCATAGTTGTCCGTCTGCCATTTCTTCACCCATATTTCCACCTGATATATATTCCGCTGTTTTTTTTAAACTTTCCACGCATGCACTGCACTTTCTCCGTAACTGTAATACTATATGCTGCTTTCCATGGTTTTTCCTCTTTTGTACTAACTCAGTGAATGTACCTTCATTGATGACCTGCCTGAACGGCACAGAAACTCTTTCCTGTGGCTTGGAAGATGTGATGAGAAGAAACACAAAAAACTTTTATTTTTGAGTCCTATGCAAACTGTTATGTGTATAAACACAAAGGTACATGACCTTACACAACCAGGTAACACAAGATTCAATATCTACCCACTAAAACCAACATGAACATAAACATCACGGTTACACTCATCAAAACGACACATAGGCCATATATTACTCTCGCCTCCGCTGCCCTTTTGCGTTTATTATAGAAAATGTTCATTCAGACCATCACAGGTTTTGGCTTCTGCTATTCCACGACCCACCCGACCCGGAGATTCCGCTACTCCACTCTCTCCCGGCCGGTGTCCCGGACTCCTGGTTCCGGTTGATTCCGCATCCCCGGTTCCGGGTTCCGGGTTCCGGGTTCCGGTGGGCGTTTTGGCGCATGCGTACGGGCTGGCGCGGAGGGAAGATGGCGCTGAGCAAAACGTTCGGGCAGAAGCCTGTGAAGTTCCAGCTGGAGGAGGCAGGCGAGTGGTACATGATCGGTTCTGAGGTGAGTCCGGCAGGTTAATGATCGGCTCTGAGGTAGCTTGGGGCGGGGACGACACTCGGACACTCATACTCCTCCCTGCACCAGACTATCCTCAGTCCTCCCTCCATCACCCCCTCCTCTCTCCCTTCCTCCTCTCACCTCAGTCTGCACCTACCTCCCTCTATCCTTTCCTCTTCCATCTCTTCTGTCCCTCCCTACCTATTCCACCACCCCTCACTCCCTCCCTCCACCCCTCATCCCCCTCCCTCCGCCATCCCCTATGTTCCCCCCCATCCCTCTCCCTCCTTCTGCTGGGTCATCCCCACCTCTCACCCCTCAATCTCCCCGTACATTCCTCTACACTACTCCTGTCTCCCACCAGTTCCCCTCACGTGTAGATTGAAGCCATCTCCTTGTGGCATTGCTTATAATAATAAATAGTAACATTCAGATACAAAAATCATATCAGTTGTTTCATTTGATGTGGTGGATCTGAAGATTTTTCCCATGAGACCAGATTTTGGGACTTTGGCTCTTCAGCCAATGCTTCCACTTTACCGCTTCCCTGCTACATACATTGTGGGCCACCACTTGTAATTTCTATGTCTTTGTGGTTGAAGTGGATGATCAGAACTGAGCTGCAGATCAGCTCTGATCAAAATGAAGCACAAAACAAATTTGAGGTGCTAAATTAGGGCTGCCTCTGGACAACAAACATCCATCACATCATTTGCAATTGATGTAGTTTTCTTTTTGGATGCCTTTAATGTAATTATGTGAGTACTGGCAGAGTGAATTAAGGCACAATTCCCAGCTGGAGCTGAACACCATAAATGTAACTGACTGTGTGAGAAGTACTCTTCTGCAGCAGGATTTGTGCTGTAACTGCCAGCACTGAGTTTTATTAAAAGATCACTCATTTTGTACTGCACTGGGTATTGCCCGGGGATGCGGGGGGGGGGGGGGTCCTAATTTACCACTGGGAAAAGATGATGATTACATCACATCTCATGAGTGACATTTATTGTATGTTTTCCTGTCAAAGTAGATTGTTCCTTAACAGCCTGGTAATGTACAGGCAAACCATCAAAAGCAGATATTCAGGGTAAATGAACTAGGGACGCATTGCACTTTTTGTAAGGATCTCAGATGTGATGTGATAGGTTGGAAATTATCCTGCTCCAGAGGTGTATTTGATTGTTCGCACTAACAGAGTGGTGCAACAGGGAGTGCTGTCTTAGCAGTGGTAAAGCAAGGTCCAGTGTGTCCTCTCAGATGGACTTAAATGTGCCAATAATTATATTAAAAAGACCAGAAGGTTGCCTTCAGTGTTCTGGGGAGGTTTACCTCTCTGTGACTCTGACATATGATTTGGTGATTTATTACTGTGCTGGCTGTCGAATTTTGGTGCCTGCAAATTTACTGCCAAATATTCCTCCTCGTGAGACCAAATACATTTCAAGGATTCATTAGGGCATCCTGTGCTCCAGAAGAGTCTGTACAAATGAAAGAGCATCTCAAAGGTTTCAAACGTACATTTAATGTCAGAGAAATGTATGCAATATACATTCTGAAATTCTTTTTCTTTCCAACCATCCACGAAAACAGAGCATCTTTTTCTCTTTTCACACCTGTGTTTTTCTCCTCCCTCGTGAAACGATGACAGCAGTTATGAAATTAAATGGCACAGAAACAAGGTGATCGGCCCAAGTGATCCGTACCAACCAAGTACCATCTGAGTTAGCCCCATTTGCTAGCATCTGTCCCATATCCCTCTAAAGCTTTTCTAATATACCTGTCCAAGTTCCATATGAATGGTGCTTATGTACATGCCTCAACTACTCCCCTTGGTAGCTCATTCTATAAAGACCACTGGACATAAAAGTTGCCTCTCAGGTTCCTATTGAATCACTCCTGTCTCACTCTAAAACTGTGACCGCTTTTTTGATGGTCTGTCTTTGTTTTAGGTTGGTAACTACTTGCGTATGTTTAGAGGCTCCTTGTATAAGCGGTATCCATCTCTTTGTCGACGACTGGCCACTGTTGAAGAAAGGAAGAAAATTGTAGCATCATCGCATGGTAGGTCTGACATATTTCCAGACAGCAGGGGTTGTGTTGAAATGCTGACTTTTACAGTAAATGTCACTGGCTGGGCCAGCTTTGAATGTGTGTATTTATCTGTTTGTATTTATTCTGTCTGTTCAACCTACACCCTTCATTCTTGTTCATGTGAAGTACTGAAGATTTGCAGATGGTACTTGAAATGCAGCCTGCTGGTTCTTTGTGAATGTAGTGGGATGTTGTTCAGTCATGATGGAGTTCACGGAAAGATCCTAAGTCAGCTCTTAATGTCGCCGTGAATCAACATTCTCAGACAGGCATCTCTGGAGTTGACTGGAAAAAGACTGCCCCAAAGCATTAAGGTGCCTGAATAAAAATGAAGTCAGTGGGAATGAAGCAAGAACTTTACTGCTTGGTGTTAATGGAGATCAGATATCTTGCCAAAAGTACACTGCTGTCCACTGGGCAATGTTCCTGGCTGTCAGTTACATCATAACATTCATTCCCTAAGGTCTGTACCACCATCGTGGTTCTGTGCAGTGCTCTGCCTCAGAAGGCAGTGGAGGCCAGTTCTCTGGATTCTTTCAAGAAAGAGTTAGATAGAGCTCTTGAAGATAGCGGAGTGAAGGGATATGGGGAGAAGGCAGGAAAAGGGTACTGATTGTGGATGATCAGCCATGATCACATTGAATGGCTCGAAGGGCTGAATGGCCTACTCCTGCACCTATTGTCTATTGTCATTCAATTCAATTGTGGCTAATCTGATATTCTTCAAGTCCATGTTCGTGCCCTTGTAACCCTTGATTTCTATTAACTAGAGATTCATCAAATTATCAATTTCATGAATTCTGCTCCCTTTGACAAGGAATCTGAAAGTTACTGATCTCTGTCTTAAATGTGTGTCTCCTGATTTTGACCCATGCCCTCTGGTTAACCTCACTCATGGATATAGAGTCATACAGCACAGTAACAGCCCCTTGGACCCATTATTTTTACTCTGCCTAGTTCCATCGGCCTGCACCCAGTATAGCCCTCCATACTAATATACCTATCCAAATTTCTCTTAAATGTTAAAAGTTGAACCCACATCCATCACTTCTTCTGGCAACCAGTCTGTGTCATTATCCCTGAGGACTGACGTGGTCGTTTTGTCAGAAACCTCAAAGCAGGTGGTCATGGTAGAACCGACAGTTTTTGGGAAAGCCAGTTTGAGGAGGCGTTTGAGCGTAAGAAAGCCAAATACCAGGAGCTGGTAGAGCAGTGCCAGAGATGGGTGGAGGGCACGATGCGAGCCTATAAAGGTGGGGTGTGGAGTTGTGCTGGCTGCTGGCGGTGCAGAACCTAATCTCTGCTTGGCATTATGAGGGCTGCAAAGAAAAGAGCCATCAGGACAGTCATTGAGGTTGCTGAGTGAGCCTCCAGATGGCTGTGGATCAAGAGGTGTGACCAATGGACCAATGCTGTTGGGGCACAAGCCTGATCGACTCTGGCTGGGTAGCCTGGGTGAGAGTGTCTGATGTTGAAAGACCTGAAACACTGAACGACCTCAGGTTACATCACTGATGATTTGACCCAGCACATCCCAGGATGTATTTTAGCATCACACTCTCACAACCGTCATATTCCCCTTAAACATTTCATCTTTCACCCTTAACCTATGACCTCTAGTTCTAGTCTCACCCAACAGTGGAAAAAGCCTGCTAGCATTAACCGTATCCATACCCTTCATAATTCTGTATATCTCTATGAAATTTTCCTGCGCTCCAGGGAATAACTCAGGTACTCAAGTTCCAGCAACATCTTTGTGTCTTTTATCTGCACTCTTTCAATCTTATTAATATCTGTCCTTTAAGTAGATGACCAGAACTGTACACAATACTGCAAGTGAGGCATCACCGACGTCTTATTTGCTGGGTCAGAGGGTCTGATTTCATATTGTATGACTCCATGAATATTACAATCAATAAATGTATTATCTGGGTAACTAGTTAGAGCCATACGGCAAAGGAACATGCCCTTTGACACACCCATGTCCACGCTGACCATCAACTACCTCGTACGCTAAAACACTACCCATATTTTCTATATCTTAGTGATTTTACTGCTCCTCCAGGTACATTGTAAAAATACTTATCTCCATCAGCCCTTCAGGCAGTATGTTCCAGATTCTAGCTACCCTCTGGGTGGAAAATATTCTTCCTCAGGTTCCTTTTAAACCCCTTATTCCTTGCTCTAAACTCAGATTTGCACATCTCGGGAAAACTTTCTACTAACCACCATATCTCTGTGCCTCATAATTTCGTACAGCTGTTACCTTGTCCTCAATTTGCCTCTTCTGCTCCAAGGAAACAAACTAGCCTAGAGAGCCTGTGCTCATAACTGAAGGCAACATCCTGACGCATCTTCTCTGCACACTCTCCACTGCACCCGTTCTTTCTGCGCTCTGTTATCCAGTGGCAAAACCAATGTCTAAAGTTACTCCAAGATTTCCCTGCTCTGGTATTCCATATCCCAGCTAATGAAGGAAAGTATCACCCTATGTACCTGTGCTGCCATTGTCACGGATCCTTGGATTGTTCCTCGATACTGCCTAGGGTCCGACCGTTCAAAATGTACTACATCACCCCATACTCCTTAAAGTACATCTACCATTGTTATGCCCGTCCATTCAACTGATCAGTATTATGTTGGAGCCTATAACCAGCTTCTTCGCAATTACGAATACTATTGATTTATATAGCATCAGAAAATTTGCAAATTGTTCATCTCCAAATCTTAATGTATATTACAAACAGTAAGGGCCCCAACGCAGATTGATTCCTGTGAGATGTTACTGATCACGTACTTCCGTTTACAAAAAGTATCCTTTAACCATCGCCCTCTTATTATTAAGTCAATTTTGGATCCAATTTGCCAACTGCCTTGGATCTCAGGGATCTTTTGATCACTCATTGAACTCTATCCTGACTTTCCAAGTATAGATTTTTTTCCAGCCTTACCATGTACAGGAGAACTGTAGGCCTGCAATTATATGGTGCCCTGCTAGCCTTTTTGATTAAAAGCATTCCTTTGAGAATCTCATGCTGTCAGCTATTGAGGCTATAGGGGAATTATCGGCCTTCATCTTTTCTACCGGTGTGGCCACTGGTTTGCTACTCTGAGTGTGTGGTATTTAATTCATCGCTGGACTTATGTTCTTTGTGTCTTTTACCATATTTGGTTAAGAAAAGAAACTGAGGGTTTGATAGTGAGAAGGAAGGGAGCAGTGGGACATGGCTATTAAGCAAGTCCTTTAAGATTTGTAGAGGCTGTGGGAGAGAGCACTTTGGAAAGTAAATAGCAGATTTGAAATGGCACTGGACATCAGAATTCAAGCTTTAAATAATGAATTATACTATTTTCATAAGAATTACTGTGGCCAGGATGGCAGTTGAGACAGTGGCATGGTCCTGCTGCAGGATATGGGGGATCAGGTACACGGCCAGTGTCCCTAGTGACTTCAGCTGTTGTAAGTGTGTTGGCTGCAGCTCCTGACCAATTACATTAAGGAGCTGGAATTGGATATATTTAGGATCATCCAAGATGTTGTGAGCATGATAGACAGGTGTTTTAGTGAGGTGGTCGTATCTAAGGTGCAAGCTGTAAATAGTTGGGTGACTACCAGGAAAGGGAAAGGGAGCAGGCAGATAGTGCAGGGTTTCCTTGTGGCCACTCCCCTAGGCAGCAAGTATACCACTTTGAATACTGCTGGGGAGAATGGCCTGTTAGGGCATAACAGCAGCAGTTAAGTCAGTGCCACGGTGGATGACTCCAAGGCTCAGCAAGGAAGGATGGTCAAGCAGAGCAATAGTCAGGCCATAGGACATAGGAGCAGAACTAGGCCATTCAGCCCATTGAGTCTGCTCCGACATTCCATCATGGCTGATCCTGATCCCACTCAACCCCATACACCTGCCTTCTTGCCATATCTTTTGATGCCCTGACTGATCAGGAAACTAACAACTTCTGCCTTAAGTATACCCACAGACTAGGCCTCCACCTCACTCTGTGGCAAAGCATTCCACAGATTCAATATTCTCTGGCTAAAAAAAAATACCACCTTACCTCTGTTCTAAAAGGTCACCCCTCAATTTTGAGACTGTATACTCTAATTCTGGATATTCTACCACAGGAACATCCTCTCCACATTCAGTTTATCTAGTCCTTTCAACATCTGCTGCCAAAAGCTCCTCGTATGTTAACCTCTTCCTTCCCAGAATCATCCTCATGAACCTCCTCTGGACTCTCCCCAATGACAACACACCCTTTCTGAGATATGAGGCCCAAAACTGTTGACAGTACTCCAAGTGCTGCCTGACTAGTGTCTTATAAAGGCTCAGCATTATCTCATTGCTTTTATATTCTATTCTCCTTGAAATAAATGCCAACATTGCATTTGCCTTCTTTACCACAAACTCAACCTGTAAAAGTGTAAATTAACCTTCTGGGAGTTTTGCATGAGGACTCCTAAGTTCCTCTGTACCTCTGATGTTTGAAACTTCTCTCTATTTACATAAAAATCTGCACTGTTGTTCCTTTTACCAAAATGCATTACCATACATTTCCCAACACTGTAGTCCATCTGCCACTTTTTTTGCCATTCTTCCAATTTGTCTCAGTCCTGCCACAATCACATTGCTTCCTCAGCACTACCTACCCCTCCACCTATCTTCGTATCATCCACAAAGCTAGCCACAAAGCCATCAATTCCATTATTCAAATCATTGTCAAACAATGTGAAAAGTAGCAGACCCAATTATGACCTCTGAGGAACACCATTAGTCACAAGAATTCTACAGATTCACCACTCTCTGGCTAAAGAAGTTCCTCCTCATCTCCATTCTGAAAGAATGCCCCTCTATTCTGAGTCCGGGTCCTCTGGTCTTAGACTCCCCCATCATGGGAAACATTTTCTCCACATCCATTCTGTCAAGACCTTTTGACATTCGGCAGGTTTCAATTACATCACCTCTCATTCTTCTGAATTCCAGTGAGCAGAGGCTCAGAAACATCACGTGCTCCACATATGACAAGCCTTTCAATCCGGAATCATTTCCCTGAACCTTCTTTGAACCCTCTCCAATCTCAGTGCATCCTTTCTAAGATAAGGAGACCAAAACTGCTCTCAATACTCCATGTGAGGCCTCACCAATGCTTTATAAAGTCTCAGCATTACATACGAGCTTTTATAAGACCATAAAACATAGGAGCAGAATTAGGCCATTTGTCCCATTAAGTCTGCTCTGCCATTTCATCATGGCTGGTCCAATTTTCCTCTCATCCCCAATCTCTTGCCTTCTCCCCATATCCCTTCATGCCCTGACCAATCAAGAATCTATCAACCTCTGTCTTAAATATACAGTCCTGGCCTCCACAGCTGCCTGTGGCATTGAATTCCGCAGGTTCACCAACGTCTGGCTAAAGAAATTCCTCCTCACCTCCGTTCCTAAAAGATGCACCTCTATTCTGAAGCTGTGTCCTCCGGTCCAGAATTGCTCACAATACTCTAAGTGAAGCCTCATCAGTGTTTTATAAAGTCACATTGTCACATCGTTGTTTTTATATTCCAGTCCTCTCAAGGTGAATGCTAACATCACACTTGCCTTCCTCACCACTGTCTCAATCTGCAAATTAAACGTTAGGGGATCCTGAATGAGACTCCCAAGTCCTTTTTCACCTCAGACTTTTGAATTTTCTCTCCATTTAGAAAATAGTCGATGGTTTTATTTCTTCTATCAAAGTGCACAACCATACACTTCCCGCCACTGTCATTTTGTTGCCCAGTCTCCTAATCTGTCTATGTCGTTCTGTAGCTTCCCTACTTCCTCAAAACTACCTGCCCCTCTACCTACCTTTGTATCATATGCAAACTTAGCCACAAAGCTATCAATTCCATTATCCTAATAATTATAATGTAAAAAGAAGCAGCTCCAGCACAGACCCCTGTGGAACACCAGTAGTCACTGGCCACCAACCAGAAAAGGCTCCCTTTATTCTCACTGTTTTCTTGCTGCTAATCAGGTAATCCTTTATCCATGCTGGTATCTTTCCTCTAATGCCATAGGCTGTTAACTTCTTAAGCAGCCTCATGTGTGGCACCTTGTCAAAGGCCTTCTGAAAATCCAATTATACAACATCCACTTACTATCTCTTCTTTCAGTTAGTCCTGACGGAGGGTCTTGGCCCGTAACATCAACTGTACCTCTTCCTATAGATGCTGCCTGGCCTGCTGCGTTCACCAGCATTTTTTGTGCATGTTGCTTGAATTTCCAACATCTGCAGATTTCCTCGTGTTAACATCCACCCATTCTCCTTTGTCTACCCTGTTTGTTATTTCTTCAAAGAATTCCAACAAATTTGTCAGGCTTGATTTTCCCTTAAGAAAAGCATGCTGACTATGGCCTGCTTTTATCATGTGCTTCCAAGTACCTCGAAACTATATCCTTAACAATCAACTCCAATATCTTCCAAACCACTGAAGTCAGGCTAACTGGCCTATAATTTCATTTCTTCTGCCTCTCCCCTTCTTGAAGAGTGGAGTGACATTTGCAATTTTCCATTCCTCTGGAACCTTGCCAGAATTAATTGATTCTTGAAAGATCATTATTAATGCCTCTATAATCTCCATAGCTGCCTCTTTCAGAACCCTGGGATGTATACCATCTGGTCCAAGTGACTTACTGTAGACTTTTCAGTTTCCCAAGAACCTTCCCCTTAGTAATGGCAACTTCACACACTTCTGCCCCTTGATACTTTCGAAGATATGCAAATTACCTAATAAGTTCATCTGCAATTTCCTTGTCCCCCATTTCTACCTCTGGTGTCATTTTCCAGAGCCTTCCAAATTGCTCCCAGAAATTTCAGCCATTGCTGCTCTGCCATCATTCCTTTCCAAGTGTTTTTTTTCCCAATCAGTTTTGGCTAGCCCCTCTCTCATGCCTTTGTAATTACTTTACTCCACTATAATACTGATACGTCTCAGTTTAGCTTCTCCTCAAATTTCAGGATGAATTCTATCATATTATGATTTCTCGTCCCCAAAGGGTTCTTTTACCTTAAGCACTCTAATTCAGGTTCATTGCACAACACCCAGTCCAGGATAGCTGATCCCTTAGTGGTTCAAACACGAGCTGTTCTAAAAAGTCATCTTGTAGGTGTTCTAGAAATTTCCCCTCTCGGGATCCAGCACCAACCTAATTTCCAAAACTGCCTGCATATTGAAATCTCCCATGATTATTGTAAAATTGCCCTTTTGGCATGCATTTTCTATCTCCTGTTGTAATTTGTAGACCACATCTTTACTCTGTAACTTCCATCAGTGTCTTTTTACCCTTGCAGTTCCTTAGCTCTACCCACAACGATTTAATACCTTCCAACCCTATGTCACCTCTTTCTAATGACTTGATTTCATTTTTTACCAACAGAGCCTTGCTACCCCCTCTGTCTTCCTGCCTGTCCTTTCACTGTGTATCCTGGGACGATAAGCTCAAAGATATAATCTTCTTTCAGGCATGATTCTGTGACACCCACAACATCATAACATGCCAATCTGTAACTGCTACAAGTTTATTTACCTTATCCCATAAACTCTGTACATTCAAATATAGCACCTTCAGTCGTATAACCATATAACCATATAACAATTTTAGCATGGAAACAGGCCATCTTGGCCCTTCTAGTCCATGCCGAACTCTTACTCTCACCTAGTCCCACTGACCTGCATTCAGCCCATAACCCTCCATTCCTTTCCTGTCCATATAGCTGTCCAATTTAACTTTAAACAACAACATGGAACCTGCCTCAACCACTTCTGCTGGAAGCTCGTTCCACACAGCTACCACTCTCTGAGTAAAGAAGTTCCCTCTCATGTTACCCCTAAACTTTTGCCCTTTAACTCTCAACTCATGTCCTCTTGTTTAAAATCTTCCCCCACTCTCAATGGAAAAAGCCTATCCACGTCAACTCTATCTATCCCCCTCATAATTTTAAATACCTCTATCAAGTCTCCCCTCAACCTTCTACATTCCAAAGAATAAAGGCCCAACTTGTTCAACCTTTCTCTGTAACTTAGGTGATGAAACCCAGGTAACGTTCTAGTAAATCTTCTCTGTACTCTCTCTATTTTGTTGACATCTTTCCTATAATTCAGTGACCAAAACTGTACACAATACTCCAGATTTGGCCTCACCAATGCCTTGTACAATTTCAACATTACATCCCAACTCCTATACTCAATGCTCTGATTTATAAAGGCCAGCATACCAAAAACTTTCTTCACCACCCTATCCACATAAGATTCCACCTTCAGGGAACTATGCACCATTATTCCTAGATCCCTCTGTTCTACAGCATTCTTCAATGCCCTACCATTTACATGTATGTCCTATCTTGATTAGTCCTCCCAAAATGTAGCACCTCACGTTTATCAGCATTAAACTGCATCTGCCGTCTTTCAGCCCACTCTTCTAACTGGCCTAAATCTCTACCTACGCAAGCTTTGAAAACCTACTTCATTATCCACAACTCCACCTATCTTAGTATCATCTGCATACTTACTCATCAAATTTACCACCCCATCATTCAGATCATTAATGTATATGACAAATAACATTGGACCCAGGACAGATCCCTGAGGCACACCACTAGTCACCGGCCTCCAATCTGACAAACAGTTATCCACCACCACTCTCTGGCGTCTCCCATCCAGCCACTGCTGAATCCATTTTACTACTTCAATATTAATGCCTAACGATTGAAACTTCCTAACTAACCTTCCGTGTGGGACCTTGTCAGAGGCCTTACTGAAGTCCATATAGACAACATCCACCGCTTTACCCTCGTCAAATTTCCTAGTAGCCTCTTCAAAAAATTCAATAAGATTTGTCAAACATGACCTTCCATGCACAAATCCATGTTGACTGTTCCTAATCAGACCCTGTCTATCCAGGTAATTATATATACCATCTCTAAGAATACCTTCCATCAATTTACCCATCACTGACATCAAACTTACAGGCTGATAATTGCTAGGTTTACTCTTAGAACCCTTTTTAAACAATGGAACAACATGAGCAATACGCCAATCCTCCGGCACCATGCCCGTTTCTAATGATACTTGAAATATTTCTGTCAGAGCCCCTGCTGTTTCCACACTAACTTCCCTCAAGGTCCTAGGGAATATCCTGTCAGGACCCAGAGACTTATCCACTTTTATATTTCTTAAAAGCTCCAGTACTTCCTCTTCTTTAATCATCATAGTTTCCATAACTTCCCTACTGTTTCCCTTATCTCACACAATTCAATATCCTTCTCCTTAGTGAATACCAAAGAAAAGAAATTGTTCAGAATTTCCCCCCATCTCTTTTGGCTCTATGCATAGCTGTCCACTCGGATTCTCTAAGGGACCAATTTTATCCCTCACTATCCTTTTGCTATTATAACGGTAGAAACCCTTGGGATTTATTTTCACCTTACTTGCCAAAGCAAGTGTTCACCCTTTTCGATTTTGTCTGCTTTTTACATTACAACTCATATAGTTGACTGGAATCTTTATCATCAGCCTTTCCTTGCTAGCAGTCTCATTACATACCGCCTCTGTTTGTGAACCAACTACCTCATCTTCAGCACTATCACTCCTGTTCCCATTCTCCTGCCAAATTAGTTTGAACCTTCCCAAACAGCTGTAGCAAACCTGCCTGCAAAGATATTGTTGCCCCTGGGTTCAGGTATATCCCATCCGTTTTGTACAGGTCATACCTTCCCCATAAGCACTCCTAATGATCCATAAATCTGATCCCCTGTCCCCTGCACAAGTTCCTCAGCACACATTCATCTGCCAAATCATCCTATTGTTACCCTCTCTGGTGCATAGCACAGGCAGCAATATAGACATCACTACCCTGCAGGTCCTGTTTTTCAGCTTTCTACCTCGCTTCCTAAAATCTCTTTTCCAGCCTATGTCATTGGTAGAATGTGTACCAAGACTTCCACCTGCTCACTTCCCCCTTTAGAATGCTGTGGACCCGATCCGAGACATCCCTGATCTTGTCTTTTGTCTTCTTGATGTTGAGTGATAGGTTGTAGTTCCTGCATCAATTGAACAGTTTCAGCGTCTCCTTTCTACATGCAGGTTTGTTATTGTTTGTGGTAACACAATCACAGGCCAATCACAGTTATGTCGTCTGCAAATTTGATGATTGAGTTTGTAGCATGAGCAGGAACGCAGTCGTCGGGGAAGAGAGAGTCGAGAAGTGGGCTCAGTACACACCCCTGTGGGGCACCGGTGTTCGGGGTTGGGGAAGCGGGTGGTTGATGTGCACTTGCCTAGTTTCAACTAGTGTGGAAGTCCAAAATCCAATTACAGGTTGAACTGAGACCAAGTCTGTGGAGCTTGACAGTCAGCAGTTTGGTAGTATGGTGTTAAAAGCCGAGTCGTAGTCGATGAGAAGCATCCTGATGTAAGTGTCTTTGTGCTCCAGGTACTCGGAAGGGTTTAAACTTATTTGTCAAGGGGATTGGATCCAGAGCACCAGGTCAAAAGGTGGAGGGACTCAGAGAGGGGAGATGTCATGATCAGTAAGTCTTCAAGGAAAGATGGGTAGGAGAATGGCAATAGACAGGATGATGCTCTATAACCCTCTGACTTAATGAATCTGATCATTTATAGCAAGCCATATCTGGAGATATTGCAGCAGAGGTTCAAAAGCTGTGTCCAGTGATTGGTATTGAGGAGCCTTCTCAGACAGGGAGGAGTGTTGTTAAGGGGGTGCATTCGGGTGTTGGCAATGAAGGCATGGTGGAGCAGCAGCATTCAGGAGTAACCCAGAGGTCACAATTTGAAGTTTGTAGATAGTAATATAGTTGTACAGCACAGAAAGCGGCCCTTCATCCACACGTCTAATCTAGACTTGTTACCCATCTACAATAATTCTGTTTACCTACATTGGGATGATATCTTTTGTGCCTATTTAAGTATCACTGTAAATGCCTCTCACATTTCATAATTGCACTTGACTATAGTAACTCCTCCGCAGAGTGTACCTAGTATAACTGCTCTATCTATACAAAGAAACTTAGCCCTCAGATCTAATCCTTAAAATTATGTCCTCCTGATTTTGACCCCCATATAACAGGGAAAAGATTTTGTCAACTTACCCTATCTATAGCTCCCATAATCAACCTCTTTTATTTTAGGAAAAATTAACCCAGCCTATCCAATCTCTCCCCATATCTAAAGATCTCCAAAGAAAACAACATCTTTGTGAACCTCTTCTGTACTCTCTCTAGCACAATGATAACGTTCCTTTAGTTATATGATTACCAGAACTGAAATATATTATTCCAAATGCTAGTGTTTATAAATTTACAAATTAAAGTTCCAATTTTCACATTCTGTTCCCTTGACCTATGAAGACAAGTGTGCCCAATCTCGCCTTCGCCCTATCAACCTGTGCTGTTACTTCCACAGAATCTTGCACTTGTACAGAAGGTTTCTCTTTTCATCAACATTTCTTACTGTCCACCTTTTTACTATGTATATCCTATCCCCATTTGACTTCACAGAATGCATCACCTCAGACTTGTCTGGGTTAAATTCTGTCTGCTAATGCTCCACCCAACTTTCACTCAGATCAATATCCTGCTGTTGTGTTAGACGACCTTGGTCATTGTCCATAACACTGTCAACTTTGTGTCATCTACAAACTCAGGAGGTTGTTGGATTGGCCACAGCTATGGATTCTGAGACTGATGCCTCTGGAAAGGTTTGGAAAAAGGAATGAGAATGTTTTTAAATTGAGACAAGCCCATAATGTAATCTGTCTTGCAAGTTGGATCACTTGAAATTCCTGCAGTGCAGAACAAGTGAAGCTGGCTAGGAATGTGCTGGTATGTGTAAGCTATACTATTTTTTTGTGACTCTGTGTTTTTCTACTATCGTAACGATATGTGCTGTATGTATTTCTGTGTGGCTGTGGTACTGCGTTTTGCACCTTGGCCCCAGAAAAAGGCTGGTTTCTTTCACTGTATTCATGTGTATGATTGAATGACAATTAAACTTGAACTTGAAGATAAAAGAAAGGATGGGGTCAGATGATGTCACAGGTCAAGATGGTCACTCACGGTGGGAGTGTGGTTGCAACTTCTCTTGGGGTAAAAGGTGACAACAAGATTGCAGGTAATTTCTTCACAAACAAGAGAAAATCTGCAGTTGCTGGAAATCCAAGCAACATACACAACTGTTTCACCTACCGACACAACTGATCAACAGATGACGCAATAGCCACTGCTCTACATACCACTCTTACACACCTGGAGAAGGATGCTTAGGAGAATGCTATTCTTGGACTACAGTTCAGCATTCAACACCATAGTTCCATCCAGGCTGTACAAGAAGCTCAGAGACCTTGACCTTGACCCTTGCCTTGTGCAGCTGGATCCTGGACTTCCTGTCAGATCACCAGCAGATTGTAAGAGTGGGCTCCCTCACCTCCAGCCCTCTGACTCTCAATATAGGAGCCCCTCAGGGCTGTGTACTGAGTCCCCTCCTTTACTCCCTGTATGGCCATGACTGTATCGCCACCCACAGCTCTAATCTGCTAATTAAATTTGCCGACATTGATTGGCCTTATCTCAAACAATAACGAGGTGGCCTACAGGGAAGAAGTCATCTCTCTGACGCAGTGGTGTCAAGAAAGCAACCTCTTCCTCAATGTTGCAAAAACAAAGGAGCTGGTTGTGGACTACAGGAGGAATGGAGATGGCCTAACCCCTATTGACATCTGTGGATCTGGAGTTGAGAGGGTAAACAGCTTTAAGTTCCTCGGCATCCACATCACCGGGACCTCATGTGGTCTTTATACACCAGCTATGTGGTGAGAAAGGAACAACAACACCTCTTTCATCTCAGATGGTTGAGGAAGTTTGGTATGGGCCCCCCATATACTAAGAACTTTCTACAGGGGCACAATTGAGAGCATCTTGACTGGCTGCATCTCTGCCTGGTATGGGAACCGTACCTCCCTTAATCACAGGACTCTACAGAGAGTGATGCGGACAGCCCAGTGCATCTGTAGTTGCGAACTTCCCGTGATTCAGGATACTTACAAGGATAGGTGTGTAAAAAGGGCCCATAGGATCATTGGGGACCCGAGTCACCCCAGCCACAATCTATTCCAGCTGCTACCATCCGGGAAACGGTACCACAGCATAAAAGCCAGGACCAACAGACTCTGGGACAGCTTCTTCCACCAGGCCATCAGACTGATGAACTCATGCTGATTTGAGTGTACTCTGTATTACATTGACTGTGCTATTCATTATAAGTTATTATAAATCACTATGATTGCACATTTAGACAGAGATGTAAGGTAAAGATTTTTACTCCTCATGTATGTGAAGGATGTAAGAAATAAAGTTAATTCAATTCAACAGGCCAGGAACTCAGCAGGCCAGGCAACATCTGTGGAAAAGAGTATAGTCGACGTTTCAGGCCAAGACCGTTCAGCAGGCTGAAACGTCGACTGCACTCTTTTCCATAGACGCTGCCTGGCCTGCTGAGTTCCTCCAGCATTTTGTGTGTGTTGCAGGTAGTTTCCTGCTACATTTGGCCGGTAATCCACAGCTGCCAGGGAGGCTTCACAGAGATTGGAGGTTTTTGGAGGGCAACATTAAAGGGATTCTTGCTGTTGCCCACTGCGACCTTAGAGCTGCAGACCCTCTCTATTCTGAGTTGCTGAAGAGAGGCATTTACGATTGAAGCACTAAAATATCACCTTGATATAGCTTTCAATTTTAAAAGTTTTGATCAAAAGGTACATTTCAAGTATTTATGTTGTGTTTTTTTTAATTGATCAGATCATGGTTATACCACTTTAGCTACCAGTGTGACGCTTCTTAAGGCTGCAGAAGTTGAAGAAATCCTGGAAGGTAATGATGAAAAGTACAAGGCCATCTCAATCAGCACGGAACCCCCTTCCTACCTCAGGTATAGTTGCTACTTAACATTGTCTAACCCGTCACCATCTCAGGTAGTCTGTTTTCTCTGTTCAGTCGTAGAACATTAAACAGTACACATGGGAACGGTCCCTTCAGCCTGTAATTAAACTGGTAAACAAATGTCCCAACTAAACTAATCTCTTCTGTCCAAACTAAATCTAATCAAAATATACATACTCCTCTATTTTCTGCACATTCATGTGCTAATCTAAGGGTTTCTTGACCATCATATTTGCCTTCACCAGTAGTCCAGGCAGTACATTCCAAACAGCCACCATTCTGTGTTTAAAAAAAAAACGTACCCCACACTTATTCTTTGAACTTACCGCCACCCTTCCTCACACATTACATACGTATCCTCTGGCGTTACATACTTCAGCCCTTGGAAAACAATACTGGGTCAACGCACACAAAGTGCTGGATGAACTCAGCAGGTCAGGCAGCATCCATGGAAATGAGTAACAGCCAATGTTTGGGCTGAAGCCCTTCTTCAGGACTGATACTGGCAGTCTGCTCTATCTATGCCTCTCATAACTTCTGTCAGATCTTCTCTCAGCCTCTGCAACTCCAGAGAAAACAACCCAAGTTTAGCCATCCTCTAATCCAGGTAGCATCCTGGTAAATCTCTTCTGCACCCTCTCCAAAGTCTCCACATTCTTCCTATAATCGGGTGATCAGAATGCAATGCAATACTCCAGATACAGCCTAACTGGAGTTTCATAAAGTTGTAATAGCAAAGGAACGAGATAGATCAATGCGACTGTCACAGCGACCACCTTGCACTCAACTTCAGTAAGACCAAGGAATTGATTGTGTACTTTAAGAAGGAGAAGTTGAGGGAACACACCAGTCCTTGTCGACGGATCAAAAGTGGAAAGGGTGATCAATTTCAAGTTCCTGGGTATTGACATCTCTAAGGATCTATCCTGGGCCCAACATATAGATGCAATTACAAAGAGGCACAACAGCAGCTATATTACATGAAGAGCACCAGGGGTACATAAGAGTATAAGACAGGAGCAGAATTAGACAATTCAGTTCATTGAGTCTGCTCCGCCACTCCATGATGCTTGATCCCAGATCCCACATCTGCCTTCTCGCCATATGTTTTGATGCCCTGACCTATCAGGAAATGATCAACTTCCACCTTAAACATATACATGGACCTGGCCTCCACCACAGTCTGTGGCAGAGCATTCCACAGATTTACTACACTCTGGCTAAAAAAATTCCTCCTTCCCCTCTGTTCTAAAGGGTCACCCCTTAACTTTGAAGCTGTGCCCCCTTGTTCTGGATAACCCCACCAGAGGAAACATCCTCTCACGTCCACCCGATCTAGTCCTTTCAACATTCAGTAGGTTTCAATGAGATCCTCCCTCATTCTTCTAAGTTCCAGTGAGGACAGGTCCAAAGCTCCCAAACGCTCCTCATATGTTAACCCCTTCATTGCCGGGATCATTTTCGTGAACCTCCTCTGGACTCTCTCCAATGACAACACATCCTTTCTGAGATGTGGAGTCCGAAACTGTTGACAGTACTTTTAAGTGGGGCCTTACTCAGGTCTTATTATCTCAGTATTATCTCCTTGTTATGGTATTCTATTCCCCTTGAAATAAATGCCAACATTGCATTTGTCTTCTTTACCACAGACTCAACCTGTAAATTAATCTGGGAGTCTTGTACAAGGACTCCAAAGTCCCTCTGCACCTCTGATGTTTGAACCTTCTCCCCATATAGATAATAGCCTGCACTATTGTTCCTTTTACCAAAATGCATTATCATACATTTCCCAACACTGTATTCCACCTGCCACTTTCAGTATCTTTCCTGTAAAACCATAGAATTTTATCTTGTTAGGCAGTCTCGTGTGTGGCATCTTATCAAATGCCTTCTGAAAATCCAAGTAAATGACGTCCACTGCCTCTCCTCTCCACCCTGCTTGTTACTTCCAGGAAGAATTCAAACAGATTTGCCAGGCAAGATTTCCCTTTACAGAAACCATATTGACTTTGACTTAGTCTCCAAGTACCACAAAACTTCATTCTTAATAATAGACCCCCAACACTTTCCCAACCACTGAGGTTAGGCTAACTGGCCTATAATTTCCTTTCTTTTGCCTTCCTCCTTTCGGAGTGGAGTGGCATTTGCAATCTTCTAGTCCTCTGGAACCATGCCAGAATCAAGTGATCCTTGAAAGATCATGACCGATGCATCTGTTATCTCTTCAGCAACCTCTCTCAGGACTCTGGGATGTAGTTCATCTGGTCCAGGTGACTTATCCACCTTAAGACCTTTAAGTTCGTCTGGCACTTTTTCCTTTGCAACAGCGATGACACTTACTCCTACTCCCTGACACGCACGGACCTTTGGTACACTACTAGTGTCTTCCACAGTGAAGACTGATTCAAAATACCCATTAAGTTCAGATGCCATTTTTCTCCCCCATTACTACCTCACTGGCATAATTTTCCAGTAGCCCAATATCAACTCTCACCTCCCTTCTACTCTTTAACTGAAAAAACTTTTGGTATCCTGCTTTATATTGCCTAGTCTGACCTCATATATCATCCTTAACCTTCTTATAGCTTTTTTAGTTGCCTTTTGTTGGATTTTAAAAGCTTTCCAACCACCCAACTTCCTACTCACTTTTGGTACCTTATATGCCCTTTCCTTGGCTTTTATGCAGTTCTTAACTTCCTTTGTTAGCCATGGTTGCCTACCCCTGCCATTTGAGAACTTATTCCTCTGTGGGACATATCTCTCCTGCACCTTGTGAATTCTTATCAAAAACTTCAGCCATCTCTGCTCTGCTGTCATCCCTGCCAGTATCCTCCTCCAGTCCACCTGGGCAAGTGCCTCTCTCATGCCTCTGTAGTTCCCTTTATTCCATTGTGATACTGATACATGTGAGTTGTGCTTTTCCCTCTCAAATTGCATTATGAATTCAATCAAATTATGATCACTGCTTCCTATGGATTCCTTTACGTTAAGCTCCCTAATAAGATATGGGTTATTACACAATACCCAATCTAAGATGGCCGTTCCCTAAGTAGGCTGAAACACAAGCAGCTCTAAAAAGCCATCTCATAGGCATTCAACAAAATTCCCTCCTTTGCGATTCGACACCAACCTGATTTTCCAAATTCCCTTGCATATTGAAGTCCCCATTACAATTGTGTCATTACCCTTATTACATGCCTTTTTCCAGATCCCACATCTTGGCTACTGTTTGGAGGTCTATATATGATTCCCATAATGATTTTTTTTTTTTACCCTTGCAGTTTCTTAACCCCATCCACGAAGATTCAACATTCTCTTACCCTATGTCACCTCTTCCTAAAGGAGTAATTGCAATTCTTACTTACAGAGCCACACCACTAACTATGCCTTCCTGCCTGTCCTTGCGATACAAAGTATGTCCTTTGACGTTAAGCTCTCAACTATGGCCTTCTTTCAGCCACGACTCAGTGATGCCCACGAAGTCATACCGACCAATCTCTTATTGTGCCATGAGTTTGTCCACCTTATTTCAAATGTTACGCACATCTAAATACAGCACCCACAAAAAGCATCCAGCTCAGATGGGGTACTGGCTGAGTACTGAAGACCTGTGCTGATCAACTGGTTAGAGTGTTCACCGATGACTAACCTCTCGCTTTGGCAGTCTGACATACCCTTCTGCTTCAAGAGGCTTCAGTTCTCCTGGTGCCTAAGAAGTACAGAATCAGGTTATATTATCACCAGCATGTGACGTGAAATTTGTTAACTTAGCAGCCGCAGTTCAATGCGATGCATAATCTAGCAGAGAGGGAAAAAAAAAATAAATAAAAAAGTAATTACATATATTGAATAGATTTTTTAAAAATGTGCAAAAACAGAAATACTGTGTATATTTTTAAAAAGTGAGGTAGTGTCCATAGATTCACTGTCCATTTAGGAATCGGATGGCAGAGGGGAAGAAGCTGCTCCTGAATCGCTGAGTGTGTGCCTTGAGGCTTCTGTACCCCCTACCTGATGGTAACAGTAAGAAAAGGGCATGTCCTGGGTGCTGGAAGTCCTTAATAATGAACGCTGCCTTTCTGAGACACCGCTCCCTGAAGATGTCCTGGGTACTTTGTAGCTAGTACCCAAGATGGAACTGACTAGATTTACAACCTTTTGCAGCTTCTTTTGGTCCTGTTTAGTAGCCCCTCCATACCAGACAGTGATGCAGCCTGTCAGAGTGCTCTCCACGGTACAACTATAGAAGTTTTTGAGTGTATTTGTTGACATGCCAAATCTCTTCAAACTCCTAATAAAGTATAGCCGCTGTCTTGCCTTCCTTATAACTACATCGATATGTTGGGACCAGGTTAGATTCTCAGAGATCTTAACACCCAGGAACATGAAGCTGCTCACTCTCTCCACTTCTGATCTCTCTATGAGGATTGGTATGTGTTCCTTCGTCTTACCCTTCCTGAAGTCCACTATCAGATCTTTCATCTTACTGACATTGAGTGCCAGGTTGCTGTTGCGGCACCACTCCACTGGATGGAATATCTCACTCCTGTATGCTTTATCGTCATCACCGGAGATTCTACCAACAGTGGTTGTATTGTCAGCAGATTTATAGATGGTATTTGAGCTATGCCTGGCCACACAGTCATGTGTATATAGAGAGTAGAGCAGTGGGCTAAGCACACACCCCCGAGGTGCGCCAGTGTTGATCGTCAGCAAAGAGGATATGGTATCACTAATCTGCACAGATTGTGGTCTTCCATTTAGGAAGTCGAGGGTCCAATTGCAGAGAGAGGTACAGAGGCCCAGGTTCTGCAACTTCTCAATCTGGATTGTGGGAATGACGGCAACCTGCCTCAATTACTCTTGCCCAGTAGCTCTTACGTCCTCTGTGATGAAGTGTTTTGAGAGGTTTTTAATTAAACATATCAACTCCTGCCTGAGAACCGACTTGAATCTGCTCCAATTTGCCTACCGTCACAACAAGTCAAAAGCAGATGCCATTTTATTGGCTCTTCACTCAACCCTGGAACATCTGAACAGCAAAGATGCATACATCAGGATGCTCTTCATTGACTACAGCTTGTCATTCAATACCATCATCCCCTCAAAACGAAACAGTATGTTTCAAGATCTTGGCTTTAATACCTCCTTGTGCAACTGGATCCTCGATTTCCTCACTTGCAGACCCCTGTCAATTCAGATTGGCAACAACATCTCCTCCTCAGCCTCCATCAGCACAGGTGCACCACAAAGTTATGTGCTAAACCCTAGCTTTACTCTCTTTATACTTATGACTGAGAGGCTAAGTACTGCTCCAATGCCATATTTAAGTTTGCTGACAACACCATTGTCATTGGGTGCATCAAAGTTGGTGACTAATCAATATATTGGAGGGAGATTGAAAATCTGGCTGAGTGATGCCACAACAGCAACTTTTCACTCAATATTAGCCAGACCAGGGAGCTGATTATTGACTGCAGGAGGAGGAAACCAGAGATCCTTGAGCCAGTCCTCATTGGGAGTCGGAGAGGATCTGTTCTGGGACCAGCACACAAGTGCCATTACGAAGAAAGCACATCCTAGTATGGAGGAGCCATTGCACAGGATCAGAAAAAGCTGCAGAAATTTGTAAACTCAGCCACCTCCATCATGGGCATTCGCCTTCCCAGCATTGAGGACACCTTCAAAGGCGATGCTTCAAAAATGTGGCGTCCAACATCAAGGACTCCATGCACCCCCTCCCCCAATCACCCTGGACATGCCCTCTTCTCATCGAGTACCTTTTCTCTTCTCTTTTTACACTAATTTAGTTTTTAAAATTTAATATATTTTTTATTATGTATTTCAATGTACTGCTACCATGAAACAATAGATTTCACAACATATGCCAGTGATATTAAATCTGATTCTGACATAACTTCCTGACTCTAGAACTCAATTCCCTGTTTAATCAAGGCAAGTATGCCATGTGCCCTTCTTTTTTTCCACCCCCCCAACCTATGGAGTCACTTTCGGGGGCAATGGACTTGGATCACAAAATCCCCCTACGTTATCAACTCTTTTAAGGGTCCTGCCATTAATTGTGCACTATTTCTTTTCATTTGATCTCCTGATGTACTACTCCTCAAATTTGGTTGGACTAGGCTCCATCTGCAATTTCTATGCCTATATTTTCTAATTAAGCTATATCCTGCTGTATCTTTTATTAATCTTCTACACTGTTCACAACACCAGCGATCTTCATATTGTCTGCAAACATACTAACTCACCCATCTACATTTTCATACAGGTCATACATCACTGCAGAGCACTACTTGTCATGGGCCTCCAGCTAGAATAAGTCCCTTCCCATCGATCATCATGGTGCAGTCTACATTGAAACTTCGCAGCTAGCTGCTGTACCTATCACCACCCCAGTGTGGGAAGTGGTATACTAACCTTTCTCAAGCCCTGATATATTCCAATTCCAGTCTGTACCTTGGGAATTGTTTGTATCTTGCACTGTCCTAACACAGACAGATCATCACCAATCTCATGCATTGTTTGTCCTAAACCATACCTTTTTCCCACACATTGAGCCTGCATCTACTTAATATAGCCTTTGTCTGGTGCAACCTGCCTGTCAGTTTTCACCCCTCCTCAGGTTAACTCCTTCTCTTTATATTTGCCATTTCCACTCTTTTTGACATGAAACATCAACAGTTCCTTTCCTGCCCCTTGCTCTCAAATTCACATAGAACATTTCTGACACTTCTTGCCCTTTTTTAGATCTACCTCCCTCCATCTTAGGAGGTAAACTATCTACATATACCCACTGACTCCTACAGCCTCTTAGACTACACCTCTTTTCACCCTGTGTCTTGTAATGATGCCACCTCTTTCTTCCTGTTTCTCCATCTCTGCCACATCTTTTCTCATCTAAAATGTCCTGGCTGCTCCTTCCATTTACACACTCTCCTCTGTGTGTGAAAAACTTGTCCCTGCATTCCCTTCAAATCTTTCTTCTCTCTTACCTGAAATCCACTCCCTCTAAGTTTAGACATTCCTGCCCTTGGAAAAGATACTGTAATCATCCATCTTATTTGTACTCCTTATGAATTTATATACTTATATACCTGTACACCTGTTTATTAATGCAAATATCTAATCAGCCAACTCAGTGCATAAAAGCATGCAGACGTGGTCAAGAGGTTTATTTGTTCTTCAGACCAAACATCGGCATGGTGAAGAAGTGTGATCTGAGTGACTTTGACTGTGGAATGATTGCTGATGACAGACAAGGTGGTTAGAGTATCTCAGAAACTGCTGATCTGACATTTTCACACACAGTCTCTAGAGTTTACAGGAATGACGCCAAAAGCAAAGAAACATACAGTGAGCAGCAGTTCAGTGGGCAAAATGCCTTGATAATGAGAGAGTTCCGAGGAGAACGGCTAGACTGATTCAAAACTGACCAAAAGGCGACTATAACTCAAATAGCCAAATATTACAATAGGAGTGTGCAGAAGAGCATCTCTGAACATACATCGACCCTTGAAGTAAATGGACTACAGTAACAGAATACCGTAACAGGTTCCACTCCTCTACTACTTATGGTCTGTACCTAATAAAGTGGCCACTGAGTGTGCAAGTTCATCCCTCAGCTACCATCATTTCCAGGGAAATCAGCCCCAGCCCATCCCTATAACTCAAGCCCTCCAATTCTGGCACTGTCTTAAAAATCTTTTCTACAATCTCTCCAGCTTAATCACATCTATCCTATAGTATGTTACATTGAAACATAGAAAACCTATAGCACAATACAGGCCCTTTGGCCCACAAAGTTTTGCCGAACATGTATCTACCTTACAAATTACTAGAGTTCCCCATAGCCCTCTATTTTTCTAATGTCCATGTACCTATATAAAAGTCTCTTAAAAGACCCTATCGTACCCGCCTCCACCACCGTTGCCGGCAACCCATTCCACGCACTCACCACTCTGTTGAGTAAAAAAAAACTTATCCCTGACATCTCCTCTGTACCTACTCCCCACGACCTTAAACCTGTGTCCTCTTGTGGCAACCATTTCAGCCTTGGGAAAAAGCCTCTGAATACCCACACGATCAATGCCTCTCATCATCTTATACACCTCTATCAGGTCACCTCTCATCCTCCGTCGCTCCAAGGAGAAAAACCCGAGTTCACTCAACCTGCTTTCATAAGGCATGCTCCCCAATCCAGGCAACATCCTTGTAAATCTCCTCTACACCCTTTCTATGGCTTCCACATCCTTTCTGTACTGAGGTAACCAGAACTGAGCACAGTACTCCAAGTGGAGTCTGACCAGGGTCCTATACAGCTGCAACATTACCTCTCAGCTCCTAAATTCAATTCCACGATTAGTGAAGGCCAATACACCGTATGCCTTCTTAACCACAGAGTCAACCTGCGCAGCTGCTTTGAGTGTCCTATGAACTCGGACCCCAAGATCCCTCTGATCCTCCACACTGCCAAGAGTCTTACCATTAATACTATATTCTGCCATCATATTTGACCTAACAAAATGAACCACTTCACACCTATCTGGGTTAAACTCCATCTGCCAGTTCTCAACTCAGTTTTGCATCCTGTCAATGTCCCGCTGTAGCCTCTGACATCCTTCCACACTATCCGCAACACCTCCAAACTTTGTGTCATCAGCAAACTTACGAACCCATCCCTCCACTTCCACATCCAGGTCATTTATAAAAATCACAAAGAGTAAGGGTCCCAGAACAGATCCCTGAGTCACACCACTGATCACCGACCTCCATGCAGAATATGACCTGTCTACAACCACTCTTTGCCTTCTGTCGGCAAACCATTTCTGGATCCACAAAGCAATGTTCCCTTGGCTCCCATGCCTTCTTTCTTTCTCAATAATCCTTGCATGGGGTACCTTATCAAATGTCTTGACTACATTCAATCAGGCTCGTAAGGCATGACCTGCCCTTGACAAAGCCATGCTGACTATTCCTAATCATATTATGCCTCTTCAAATGTTCATAAATCCTGCCTCTCAGGATCTTCTCCATCAACTTACCAACCACTGAAGTAAGACTTGCTGGTCTATAATTTCCTGGGCTATCTCTACTCCCTTTCTTGAATAAAGGAACAACATCTGCAACCCTCCAATCCTCCGGAACCTCTCCGGTCCCCATTGATGACTCAAAGATCATCGCCAGAGGCTCAGCAATCTCCTCCCTCGCCTCCCACAGTAGCCTGGGGTACATCCCGTCCTGTCCCGACGAGTTATCCAACTTGATGCTTTCCAAAAGCTGCAGCACATCCTCTTTCTTAATATCTGCATGCTCAAGCTTTTCAGTCTGCTGCAAGTCAAGATCCTTTTCCATCGTGAATACTGGAAGTAAAGTATTCATTAAGTACCTCTGCTATTTTCTCCGGTTCCATACACACTTTCCCACTGTCACACTTGATAGGTCCTATTCTTTCACGACTTAACCGTTTGCTCTTCACGTACTTGTAGAATGCTTTGGGGTTTTCCTTAATCCTGCCTGCCAAGGCCTTCTCATGGTCCCTTCTGGCTCCCCTAATTTCCTTTTTAAGCTCCTGTTAGCCTTATAATCTTCTAGATCCCTAACATTTCCTAACTCTTTGAACCTTTTGTAAGCTTTTCTTCTTGACTAGATTTACAACAGCCTTTGTACACCACGGTTCCTGTACCCTACCATAACTTCCCTGTCTCAGTGGAACGTACCTATGCAGAGCTCCACCCAAATATCCCCTGAACATTTGCCACATTTCTTCCGTACTATTCCTGAGAACATCTGTTCCCAATTTTAGCTTCCAATTTCCTGCCTAATAGCTTCATAATTCCCCTTACTCCAATTAAATGCTTTTCTAACTTGTCTGTTCCTATCTCTCTCCAATGCTGTTGTAAACGAGATAGAATTATGATCACTATCTCCAAAATGCTCTCCCTCTGAGAGATCTAACACCTGACCAGGTTCATTTCCCAATACCAAATCAAGTACAGTCTCTCCTCTTGTAGGCTCATCTACATATTGTGTCAAGAAACCTTCCTGAACACTCCTAACAAACTCCACCCCATCTAAACCCCTTGCTCTAGGGAGATGCCAATCGATATTTGGGAAATTAAAATCTCCCACCACGACAACTCTGTTATTATTACACCTTTCCAGGATCTGCTCCCATCTGCTCCTCGATATCCCTGTTGACGAAAACTGCACATAGTACTCGTAGTTGTCTCACCAACATTTTATACAGCTGTGATGTCCCAATTCTGGTACTTGCCCATTCGATGAATCTTTGTGCCATATGCCTTCTTCATCACTTTGTCAGTCAACAATCCACTTATACAGCAAGGTTTTTCTGTTCTTCAACTCTGCTCAGGCCCTGTCTTTCATTGTACATGCCCGTTCATTGTGTATGTCCTTGCCTGCTTCTTAGCTGGCATGCCAAAGCACTGGAACTTAAGAACTACCACAAGAACTTAAGAAATAGGAGCAGGAGTTGGCCATCTAGCCCGTCGAGTCTGCTGCACCATTCAATAAGATCATGGCTGATCTGGCCATGGATTCATCTCCAGCTACCGGCCTTTTCCCCATAACCCTTAGTTCCCCTACTATGCAAAAATCTATCCAAACTTGTCTTAATTTTTTTTTAACTGAGGTGGCCTCCACTGCTTCATTGGGCAGAGAATTCTGCAGATTCACCAGCCCTTGGGAAAAGCAGTTCCTCCTCATCTCCCGAGTCTTGAGGCTATGTCCCCTATTTCCAGTCTCACCTATCAGCGGAAACAACTTTCCTGCCTTTATCTTATCTATCCCTTTCATGATTTTATATGTTTCAATAAGATCTCCTCTCATTCTTCTGAATTCCAGTGATACAGTCCCAGGTGACTCAATCTCACCTCATCTCATCTCTGGAATCAACTTGGTGAACTTCCTCTTCCTCCAAAGCCAGTATATCCTTCCTCAAGTAAGGAGACCAGAACTGCATGCCGTACTCCAGGTGCGGTCTCACCAGTACCCTGTATAGTTGCAGCATAACCTCCCTGGTCTTAAATTCAATCCCTCTAGCAATGAAGGCCATCGTCCCATTTGCCTTCTTGATAGCCTGCTGCACCTGCAAACCAACCTTTTGTGATTCATGCACAAGCACTCCACGTCCCTCTGCACAGCAGCATGCAACAATTTTTTACCATTTAAGTAATAATCTGATCTTCCATTTTTCCTTCCAAAGTGGATGACCTTGCATTTACCAGCATTATATTCCATTTGCCAGACCCTTGCTCACTAACTTAACCTATCTATATCTCTCTGCAGACTCTCCGTATCTTCTGCACAATTTGCTTTTCTGTTCAATTTAGTATCATCAACAAACTTAGATACACTACACTCGGTCCACTCTTCTGTATTGTTAATGTATATCATGAACAGTTGCGGGCCCAGCACTGACCCCTGTGGCCCACCACTCACCACTGATTGCCAACCAGAGTAACACCCATGTATCCCAACTTTCTATTAGTTAACTAATCCTCTATCCATGCTAATTGATCACCCCCAATTCTGTGCATCCTTATCTTATGGATAAGTCTTTTATTTAATTTACAATCCCCTCCAACCTGCAACCAAGTCTCTGTAATGGCCACTAAATAATACCTCTTTGTACTGATTTGTGCCACAAGTTCACTGTCCTAGTTTTGAATGCTACGGGCATTCAGATTAAGTACGCTTGCACTCATGGTGCTTTTAAAATCTTGTAATCTTTTACTCTTTTGCACTTGACTTTTCTTCACTCCACTCTTACTTTTTTTATCTGGTGTTTTTTCTTTATCTTTATCCACACATTTCTTTTTTGCTTTATCCATACTTCTTCAATCTGGTGAACCTGCCCTCCTACTATTTAGTTTAAAGCCTTATCAACACCCCTAGTTACGCGATTTGTTCAGATCCAGATCCCATCACATTTCAGGTGGGACCCGTCCCATTGGTATAGTTCCTTCCTTCCTAAATACTGGTGCCAATTTCCTGTGAATTCAAACCCACCTCCCACACCAATCCTTGAGCCTCACATTTAACTCTCTAATCTTCTTGACCCTATACCAATATGCATGTGGCCAGGTAGTAATCCAGAGATCACCAACTTTTTGCTTCTGCTTTTTAATTTAGTCCCCAGCTGCTCAAATTCCCTTAGCGGAACCTCTGTCCTTGTTCCACCTATGTTGCTGGTACCCACGTGGACCACGATAACTGGATCTTTCCTCTCCCACGGCGGGAAGAATTTAAAAGGAGAGCATTTTTTCTTTGGCAGTTTGATCAAGGCACAACTATGCAGGCGCATGGATGTCAGCGAGTTAGACAGGCAGGAAGAATTTAAAAGGAGAGCATTTTTTCTTTAGTGGTTTGATCGAGGCATGACTGTGCAGACATGTGGATGTCAGCTAGTTAGACCGGTGGGAAGAATTTAAAAAGGAAACAGCTTTATAGAGCGGGCGTCAGAGTAGAGGGAGTCAGAATAGGAAGGCTTTGGCTCAACGGGGCTTCAGTGATAATGGGTCGAAGCAAGGTAAGTTACTGGTGAAGTATAGAAATAGGAAAGTATGTCTGCGAGACCGGTGTACTGTACTGGGTGTCGGATGTGGGATATCTGGGAGACTCCCAGCTTTGCGGACGGCCACATCTGCGCCGAGTGTGTTGAGCTGCAGCTCCTTAGGGACTGGGTTAGGAAACTGGAGATGCAACTCGATGACCTTCGTCGGTCAGGGAAAGTGAGGAGGTGATAGAGAGGAGCTATAGGCAAGAAGTCACACTGGAGCCTCGGGACACAGATAAGTGGGTAACAGTCAGGAGAGGGAAGGGCAAGAGTCAGATACTGGAGAGTACCCCTGTGGCTGTCCTCCTTAACAATAAGTACTCCTGTTTGAGTACTGTTGGGGGGGCAACCTACCTGGGGGAAGCAACAGTGGCCGTGCCTCTGGCACAGAGCCTGGCCCTATGGCTCAGAAAGGTAGGGAAAGGAAGAGGATGGCAGCAGTGTCAAGGGACTCTATATTTATGGGGTCAGACAAGCGAGTCTGTGGACGCAGGAAAGAAACATGGACGATAGTTGGCCTCCCAGGTTCCAGGTCCAGGATGTTTCTGATCGTGTCCATGATATCCTGAACTGGGAAGGTGAACAGCCAGAGGTTATGGTACATTTTGGTACCAGCGACATAGGTAGTGTCACGTACCCTGTGACGGGGATAAAGAAACCAGCAGAAATAGAAACCACTTTGGAGTCCAGTATTGCTATAAACTAATAATATTTATTAACTATGCAATACAGTAAATATAAATGTAAATAAATCAAACTGGTTAGCAATGATTATATATAAAAGTAAGTGTGGAATATATGTGTATGAAAACCAAGCTTCTTTAAGTCTAGGGGTAAAAAGATACAGTCTTACGATGTTGAGTAAAGTTCAGTTCAGTTCAGTTCGTGGTATTTAGTTGAGTAGTGATGGAGAGAGAGGGTGTGAGTTGAGTCCTCAGGTGAGCTGATGCCGTCGATCTTCTCGTCGTCCTTTGAAATCCTTTACAAGTCACCGACTATGACTTTAACCGGGGGACCAGTTTTCTGTGGTGGAGCTATCACCCAGGCGAGGGTGGACACATAGGTAACTCCCTACCAGTCAACCCCTTCTTCACCGCTGGAATAGCACTTTGGATCGATCCGCCTGTTCGATCCTCCAAAACCCACTTTCTCTGCGGGCACAACAATGCTCATTCAGTGTCCAGATCATGTGTCTGAGGTCTGTATCATCTGACCTCCTATTTATCTCACCAGGCTGAGCATCACCTGTCATTCAAAGAGACCCTCCTTCCTCTCTCTGTGAAGAAATGCATAAGCAGGCAACAAGTCCTTGAAAGTAACATCAATAATCTGCTGAAAATCATAACATCGAATATCCATTAAATAACACTGCCTTCGGTCCATAACAACTTTCGAGCTGCTCGGTGCTGTCTCCAACTCCAAACTCAGTAAAAATCCAAAGTTACTTCCAGTGCCTTAAAGTGACAGTCCAACTGTTGATCTTCGTGTCTGTCTGTCTCTGTCTGTCTGTCTGTCTCACTCTCTCTCTCTCTCCTCTCTCTCCTCTCTCTCCCTTCTCTCCCCCCTCTCTCCCTTCTCTCCCCCTCTCTCCCTTCTCTCCCCCCCTCTCCCTTCTCTCCCCCCCTCTCCCTTCTCTCCCCCCTCTCCCTTCTCTCCCCCCCCTCCCTTCTCTCCCCCTCTCTCCCTTCTCTCCCCCCTCTCTCACTTCTCTCCCCCCTCTCTCCCTTCTCTCCCCCCTCTCTCCCTTCTCTCCCCCCTCTCTCCCTTCTCTCCCCCTCTCTCCCTTCTCTCTCCCTTCTCTCCCCCTTCTCTCCCTTCTCTCCCCTCTCTCCCCTCTCTCCCCTCTCTCTCCTCTCTCTCCCCCTCTTTCCTCTCTCTCTCTCTTCAAACAGTTAATAGGGGCACCCCTGGGTCCCCTCACAGTAGGAAAAAGGAGGAGGTCCTGAAAACAGACTACAGGGAGTTAGGAAAGAAGCTAAGAAGCAGGACCACAAGGGTAGTAATCTCGGGATTCCTGCCTGTGCCCAGCAACAGTGGATATAGGAATAGAGTGAGGTGGAGGATAAATGCATGGTGGAGAGATTGGAGTAGGGGGCAGGAATTCAGATTTCTGGATCAGTGGGACCTCTTTTGGGGCAGGCGTGACCTGAACAATGAGGATGGGTTGCACTTGAATCTGAGGTGAACCAATATCCTGGCAGGGAGGTTTGCTAAGGCTATTGGGGAGAGTTTAAACTAGATTTGCTGTGGGGTGGGAACCGAATTGAAAAAATGGAGGAAGGGGCAGTTGGCTCACAAATAGGGAAAGCTTGTAGGCAGTGTGAGAAGGAGGATAGGCAGTTGATAGAGGAGGGATGCGCTCAGACTGATGGTTTGAGATGCGTCTGTTTTAGTTCAAGGATTATCATGAACAAAGTGGATGAGCTTAGAGCGAGGATCAGTACTTGGAGCTATGATGTTGTGGCGATTACAGAGAATTTGATGGCTCAGGGACAGGAATGGCTACTTAGAGTGCCAGGCTTCAGATGTTTCAGAAAGGACAGGGAGGGGAGAAAAAGAGGTGGGTGTGTGGCACTGCTGATCAGAGATACTGTCACAGCTGCAGAAAAGGAGGAAGTCATGGAGGGATTGTCAACTGAATTTATGTGGGTGGAAGTTAGAAACAAGAAGGGGCCAATAACTCTACTGAGTGTTTTTTATAGACCACCCGATAGTAACAGGGACATCGAAGAGCAAATAGGGAGGCAGATTATGGAATGGTGTAATAATAACAGGGTTGTTGTGATGGGAGATTTTAATTTCCGCAATATTGATTGGCATCTCCCTAGAGCAAGGGGTTTAGATGGGGTGGATTTTGTTAGGTGTGTTCAAGAGGGTTTCCTGACACAATATGTAGATAACCCTACAAGAGTAGAGGCTGTAACTGATCTGGTATTGGGAAATGAACCTGGTCAGGTGTTAGGTCTTTCAGTAGGAGAGCATTTTGGAGATAGTGATCCCAATTCTATCTCCTTTACCACAACATTGGAGACGGATAGTAGCATCAAGTTAGTAAAATGTTTAAATGGAGTAAGGGGAAATTTGAAGCTTTCAGACAGGAACTTTGAAGTATAAATTGGGAGCAGATGTTCTCAGGGAAATGTATGACAGAAGTGTGGCAAATGGGAGGGCGTCACGTGATGACGTGGGATTGAGACGTGTAAATCCAGCTCTCCCATAAAAAATCAGCAAAGTACTGTTTAAACAAAGTAAAGTTAATAAATACTTTCGGAAAACTACTTACAAACTTCATAAGACTACTCTACGATATGCCTCGTAAACCGCAACAGAAGAAGTCTGTTGTTGTGAAGTCGCCACGAGATGGGAAGCAAAAAGGGCCTACTGCAGCGATGGAGCCTCGGATTCAGGTTGGATCTCCTTCAGAGGAGACGTATTTTGTCTCTGGCGTAGAAGAACAGGGAGCAATGGCGGCGGTAGCGGTCTCTCAGAAGAAGATGCCGGAATTGCGCATGCGCAAAGAAGTACGCATACGCAAATCAACACAACTTAAACTACAAGAACTGACGGCCACTGCAACTGAAAGTGACTCAGAGTCAGAATTGGATATCGCAGAGAATACAGATGAAGAAGAGGAGGAAGAACTGGAAGAGACCGGAAGTAAAGGAGATGACGGAGACATAAGAGAGGCTTTATTGCAATTAACGGCTGAACAAAGAAAATTAAGAACAGAGCTTAGAGATGTGAAGATGTGCTATGATAAAGCTATGAAAAGACAGGATAAAATGGATAAGAAACTTCAGAAGATGGAAAGAACAATGGATCATATTAACAATAGACTGGAAAAAAACAGAAAATGATGTGCTTGTCTGGAACACGGAAAGAAATCGACTCTTGGAGGAAGTGGACGTGTTGGAAAATTTTAGTAGACATAATAATATTAAAATTGTTTGTCTTAAAGAAGGTATAGAGGGAGATAATCCAATAGAATTTTTTCAAAGATGGATCCCGTAAACCTTGCAAATGAAAGGGGAAGACCGATCAATTGAAATTGAGCGGGTACATAGAGCTCTAAGACCAAAACCACAAGATGACCAATATCCACGATCAATTTTAATAAAATTCTTAAGATTTCAAGACAAAGAAAGGATTCTACAGGCGGCTGCCCAAGCTGCCAAGAAGAGAAAAGGGCCACTGATGATAGAAGGGAAGAAAATTTTTTTCTACCCTGACATAAGTTATGAACTTTTGAAGAGAAGGAAGAAATTTAATCCAGTGAAAAAAGCCCTATGGGATCACGGTTATCAATTTATATTGCGTTATCCTGCAACCTTGAAGATTTTTTTGCCTGGTGGAGAAAAAAGATTTTTTGACGATGACGATTACCGGAAAGCAGAGGAGTTTGTGCAAGATTCTTTGAATATTCACCAGATACAAGAACAAACCCAGGGGAGCGAGATGGATTGAAGATGAAGACTGGATCAAGGATTAGGCCTGTTGGATTTTTAGGCAGATGAATATATAAATATATTATTAATTATATGAGGGAGGGGAAGAAAGGTTAAAATTTGAGGAATATTAGCTGGGAATAATGAGATTAATTTTTTTTATATATATACAATTTTTTGTTACGGGGGAGCTGGAAGAAACACTGACCAATTGCTACGTTATTCATGTGTGCAAGCGTGGCAATAGCCATGACCCGCACAATGGAGGAGGGTAGTGTTGTGTATCTTTTCATTCACAACATTAGTGGGGGGGTATTTTGTTTTTTCTTTTTTTGTATCTTATCTATCTTTTTTTTCTTTTTACCTGGATGATTGGGAGGGAAACACATAGCAACATGGTGAAGTTCAAAGAGATTCCCCAGGGAACTATGAGAGTTGAGAAGCTAAGTAATGTTTTAGATTTTAAGAGATAAATATGAAACATTTTTGAATATTTGGAGCCCTTATTTACAGCTCCGATGAGGAAGATCTTGGTTCCTTGAGGAAAGTAACAAATATATATTAAATTTATTTTTAATCCCATGGAGCATGTGCAAACCTTCCAATATTCAGGCGGTTCTTTTTTCTTCTTTTTTTCTTTTCTCTCTAGGTAGGAGTATATATCGGGGGGGGGGGAGGATAGATATTATTTTCTCATGTATTCACTTTGAAAACTCAATAAAAATTATATGGAAAAAAAAGAAATGTGGCAAATATTCAGAGGATACTTGCGTGGTGTTCTGCACAGGTACTTTCCGATGAGACAGGGAAAAGATGGTAGGGTACAGGAACCATGGCGTACAAAGGCTGTTGAAAATCTAGTCTGGAAAAAAAGAAAAGCTTACAAAAGGTAGTGATAGAGATCTAGAAGATTATAAGGCTAGCAGAAAGGAGCTTAAGAATGAAATAAGGAGAGCCAGAAGGGGCCATGAGAAGGCCTTGGCGAGCAGGATTAATGAAAATCCCGAGGCATTTTACAAGTAGGTGAAGAGGATAAGACGTAAGAAAATCAAGTGTGACTGTGGAAAAGTGTGTATGCATCCTGAGGAGATAGTAGAGGTACTTAATGAATACTTTGCTTCAGTATTCACTATGGAAAAGGACCTTGTCGATTGTAGGGATGACTTAAAGCAGACTGAAAAGCATGCGCATATAGACATTCAAAAAGAGGATGTGCTGGAGCTTTTGGAAAGCATCAAGTTGGATAAGTCACCGGGACTGGACAGAATATACACCAGGCTACTGTGGGAGGCGAGGGAGGACATTGCTGTGCCTCTGGCAATGATCAATGGGGACGGGAGAGGCTCTGGAGGATTGGAGGGTTGTGGATGTTGTTCCCTTATTCAAGAAAGGGAGTAGAGGTAGCCCAGGAAATTATAGACCAGTGAGTCTCAGTGGTTGGTAAGTTGATGGAGAAGATCCTTAGAGGCAGGATTGATGAACATTTGGAGAGGCATAATATGGTTAGGAATAGTCAGCATAGCTTTGTCAAAGGCACGTGGTGCATTATGAGCCTAATTGAATTTTTTAAGGATGTGACTGAACATATTGATGAAAGTAGAGCAGTAGATGTAGTGTATATGGATTTCAGCAACATTTGATAAGGTACCCCATGAAAGGCTTATTGAGAATGTAAGGAGGCATGGGATTCAAGGGGACCTTGCTTTGTGAATCCAGAATTGGCTTGTCCACAAAAGTGGTAGTAGACAGGTTATATTCTGCATGGAGGTCGGTGACCAGTGGTATGCCTCAGGGATCTGTTCTAGGACCCCTTCTCTTCATGATTTTTATAGATGACCTGGATGAGGAAGTGGAGGGATGGGTTAGTAAATTTACTGATGACACAAAGGTTGGGGGTGTTGTGGATAGTGTAGAGGGCTGTCAGATGTTACAGCGGGACATCGATAGGATGCTAAACTGGGCTGAGAAGTGGCAGATGGAGTTCAACCAAGATAAGTGTGAGGTGGTTCATTTTGGTAGGTCAAATATGATGGCAGAATATGGTATTAATGGTAAGACTCTTGGCAGTGTGGAGGATCAGAGGGATCTTTGGGACACTCAAAGCTGCTGCTCAGGTTGACAGTGTATTGGCTTTCGTCAACCGTGGGATTGAGTTCAAGAGCCAAGAGCTAATGTTACAGCTACAGATTATGGGAACACTTTGTCCTCATTTATTGTCATTTAGAAATGCATGCATTAAAAAATGATACAATGTTCCTCCAGTATGATATCACAGAAACACAAGACAGACCAAGACTAAAGCTGACAAAAACCACATAATTATAACATATAGTTACAACAGTGCAAAGCAATACTGTAAGAGCAGACCATGGGCACGGTAAAAAAATAGTTTCAAAGTTCCAATAGCCCCAACATCTCACGCAGACGGTAGAAGGGAGAAACTCCCTACCATGAGCTTCCAGTGCTGCAAACCTGCGATGCAGCATCCTAGAAGCACCCGACCACAGTCCGACTCTGAGTCCGTCCGAAAACTTTGAGCCTCCAACCAGCCCTCCGACACCGAGCATCGAGCACCATCTCTGCCGAGCCCTTCGGCCCTGCCCCAGCCGCCGAGCAACAAGCAAAGCCGAGGATTCGCGGCCTTCCCCTCCGGAGATTTCGGATCACACAGTAGCGGCGGCAGCGACGAAACAGGCATTTCCGAAGTTTTACCAGATGTTCCTCCGTGCTCTCACGTCGGCCTCCATCAAATCAGAATTGTGCACGGCATCCTACTTGACAAACAGATATTCATCACCGGAGAGGCCGCACGCGCTGCGTCATGCCACCATCTTCTCCTCCTCCTTCCCTGGACCCTGGTACGAGCTCACTTGGAGTACTGTGCTCATTTCTGGTCACCTCACTGAAGGAAGGATGTGGAGATTGTAGAAAGGGTGCAGTTGAGATTTACAAGGATGTTGCCTGGATTGAGGAGCATACCTTATGAGAATAGGTTGAGTGAAATTGGCCTTTTCTCCTGGGAGCGACGGAGGATGAGAGGTGACCTGATAGAGATGTATAAGATGATGAGAGGCATTGATCATGTGTATAGTCAGAAGCTTTTTCCCAGGGCTGAAATGGCCAATATGAGAGGGCACAGTTTTAAGATGCTTGGAAGTAGGTACAGAGGTGTTGTCAGGGGTACGTTTTTTATGCAGTGGTGAGTGCGTGGAATGGGCTGCTGGCGACAGTCGTGGAGGCAGATACAATAGGGTGTTTTAAGAGACTCTTAGATAGGTACATGGAACTTAGAAAAATAGAGGGCTGTGGGTAACCCTAGGTAATTTCTAAAGTAAGTACATGTTCGGCGCAGCATTGTGGGCTGAAGGGCCTGTATTGTGTTGTAGGTTTTCTTTGCTTCTATGTCTCTAAATTCTTCTGCAGGTCAGATAAGATTTCCCGAAGCCAGGCACCAGGCAGGCAACACAGCCTTCGGGACGCTCTATCCTCGTGACAGAGAAGTTTGTTTATTCACCTGACTATACTATCCCCAATTACCACTACATTTGTCTTCTCCCCCCACCCCCTTGAATGGCTCCCTGAACTACAGTGCTACAGTTGGGTTGCTCATGCTTCCTACAGTCTCCACTGTCATCAAGAGTGATGCTGAGGATGTCCTACGAGTCTGTGGTGGCCAGTGCAATCATGTTTGCTGTTGTGTGCTGGGGCAGCAGGCTGAGGGTAGCAGACACCAACAGAATCAACAGACTCATTCGGAAGGCCAGTGATGTTGTGGGGATGGAACTGGACTCTCTCACGGTGGTGTCTGAAAAGAGGATGCTGTCCAAGTTGCATGCCATCTTGGTCAATGTCTCCCATCCACTACATAATGTACTGGGTGGGCACAGGAGTACATTCAGCCAGAGACTCATTCCACCGAGATGCAACACAGAGCATCATAGGAAGTCATTCCTGCCTGTGGCCATCAAACTTTACAACTCCTCCCTTGGAGGGTCAGACACCCTGAGCCAATAGGCTGGTCCTGGATTTATTTCATAACTTACTGGCATAATTTACATATTACTATTTAACTATTTATGGTTCTATTACTATTTATTATTCATGGTGCAACTGTAACGAAAACCAATTTCCCCTGGGATCAATAAAGTATGACTGTGACTATGAACACGGGGAACAAGAATATCAGACCTGTTGGACAAGCTCAATGACAGAGGCTTCTCCAGCACTGTCTCTTGAATCCCACTACCCGCCTCACTTGCAGTCACACCCTCTTGTCCCTGACTGCAGACTGAATTTGGGGCAGGTAAGCCAATGGATGTGATTACCTCTTGAAACAGAGAATCCAGGTGACTCTCCTCCTCCCTGATGTGCCACAGTGTTTGAAGCTCAGATTCCAGGCCATCAACTTTGAGCCTGAGTTCCTCAAGCAGCCAACACTTGCTGCAGATGTGGTCACCAGGAACCACTCTGAGGTCCACCAGCTCCCACATCATGCAGCTTCAGCACATCACCTGATCCTGCATCCTCCCTACTTTATTTATTTAGCTGTAATTTAGTGACTGTTTATTAAATCACTACAAAAGCCTTATCTGCTACTTACCTGTGCCTGCTTGCTGATGCCTCTTGAGCCAAAGCCTCAAGTTCCCACTCCTACACTGGTCAACTTACACAATGGCCGCTCTGCTTTGACCCTGCTTTACTTTTATTTGCTCCTGCTAATGAATCGCGAATGGATTGGTCCGCCACTAATGCGCTGAGCCCTGCAAAACGCTACTTTTTAAAACTCTTCCCCCCATACCATCAATGTAGTCTCATCAAAATCCTCCAAATCCGTTGGTAGGATAAGCAAACTGAAGTCCTCATCCCAGGATTGAGACCTTCATTATACTCAACTTGTTTCGGCAGAGAGTATCCTCCTTGCGTTTGACAACAGACTTCTGAAACAGGCACTCTGCACCAAGCTGATAAGGGAAGAGAATACTGGCGGCAAAAGATTACTAGACGGACAGAGGGGAACATTCAAAGATATTCTTTAAACTTCCTTAAAAAGATTAAACAACTCCATAGATTCCTGGGAATCTATGAGCTGTCAGCACAAAGATTTGGAATGTCATTGAGCACATAGAAACCCAGATTAGAGGAACCTCCTGCCCTCCCTGTCGATTACCTCTTCCCACATTCACTTCATCAGTCACTTCAGAACCCACGGAACTAGAATGGAAGCAAGTTATCTATTCACACATTGAACTACATTTTATCTCAATTCTTTTATTATCTAATAAGTTAACAAATTTCACGACACATGCAACCCTAAGCCTAAACCTAATAAACCTGATACTGATTCTGCCCCTCTGTGATACATGCGCACATTAACCCACCACCTACTTCATATTCTGTTTATATCTAATTTTGATACAGTATATTTCAGGCTTACCACTCTCATATACTGTCTTGAACATTGCACAGTATTGTTTCCATGCACCTACAAACATCACTTATTTCCCAGACTCTCTGTTTTAACACTGTTCCAATATACTACTTATCATCTGTCTTAGAAGCTTTATCTCCCCCAATCCAATGCAGTGAACGCTGACCAATCAGTCATCTTTGGTCTTGCTGATATCTAATACTGCCTTACAGTTTACAAACAGGTCATACTAACGGTGGGTGGTAAGCAGAAAGGTCAATGATTAGTTTTTATAAACTGGCAGAATTAAAGTGAATTAACAGTAACTGTTTTTCCATCTGTTAGAACAAATGTTGCCAGCTACCAATTTGTATGATTATTAGAGGGTAATGCTGACAAGGTTTATATGGGGTGACTGCCATGCTTTATACTTTCTTGCTGGGTTTAATTTTTCCTGTCATATCCAGTAGGATTAATAGTGCT
Source organism: Mobula birostris (assembly GCF_030028105.1). NCBI lineage: Eukaryota > Metazoa > Chordata > Chondrichthyes > Myliobatiformes > Myliobatidae > Mobula > Mobula birostris. Next base: position 55,968,193 of record NC_092394.1, read on the forward strand.
TAGTGTTGATTAATAGGGTTCTTGCATAAATAATACGCCCTTAAACATGAGAAAATCATGTGAATTGTGTTCTCTGTTGTGTAACGGGAATTCTCCACTTTATGTACGTGCAGAGAGCAGAAGGCAAAACGCAACAGCCAGTGGGTGCCCACCCTGCCCAACAGCTCACATCATCTGGATGCAGTACCGTGTTCCACAACTATCAATCGAAACCGAATGAGCCGGGATAAGAAGAGGACATTCCCTCTCTGGTGAGTATTAGTAAAATTTGTCCAGAAGAACCAAGCCATGCCTGCTCTGACCTGGCTTGACAGGTGATACTGTTACTTAGAGTATTACATAGAAATAAGCTCTTATTAAAAATGTAATGTAAGAGAACTCAGACAAATTCTAAGTAATTAGAGCAAGTCAACAGGGAGATTATGTCTGACTAACTTTATTAGAATGGTCTGAATATTTGCCGTAGATGAAGGGGAACCAATGGAAGTGTTACACTTGGATATCCAGGTTGAGATGACCACATGGAAGGTTATAGTGCAAAATAAGGGGAAAAAACTTATCGAGGAATAACAAGACACAGAGCAAAGGTTGAGCTGAGTAACAGGGTACAGAGCCAGCATAAATGGGCTTATTTTTGGTGGGTAAATTGTGTGCCACAGGGATCAGTGCTGAGGCCTCAGTTTGGACAATGGATGCAACACACACAAAATGCTGGAGGAACTCAGCAGGCCCGGCAGCATCTATGGAAAAGGGTACAGACAATTTTTCAGTTCGAGGCCCTTCAACAGGACTGGAGAAAAAATGATGAGCACTAGATTTAAAAGGTGGAGGAGGGGAGGAAGAAACACAAGGTGATGGGTGAAACCGGGAAGGGGAGAGATGAAGAGCTGGGAAGTTGATTGGTGAAAGAGTTAAAGGGCTGGAGAAGGGGCAGTCTGATAGGAGAGAACAGAAGGCTATGGAAGAAAAAAAAGGGGGGAGGAGCACCAGAGGGAGGTGATAGGCAGACAAGGAGATAAGGTGAGAGACGGAAAAGAGGATGGGAATGGTGAAGGAGAGGTGGGTTGGGGGTTAGGGGGAAGCATTACCGGAAGTTCAAGAAATCGATGCTCGTGCCATCAGGTTGGAGGCTACCCAGAAAGAATATAAGGTGTTGTTCCTCCAACCTGAGTGCGGCCTCATCGCAACAGTAGAGACCATGGATTGACATATCAGAATGGAAATGGGAAGTGAAATTAAAAGGTGTGGCCACTGGGAGATCCCACTTTTTCTGGTGGATGGAGTATAGGTGCTTGGCAAAACGGTCTCCCAATGTACGTTGGGTCTTGCTGACATACAAGAGGCCACACCGGGGACACCAAACACGGTATATGACCTCAACAGACTCACAGGTGAAATATCGCATAACCTGGGCGGACTGTTTAGGGCCCTGAATGGTAGTGAGGGAGGAGGTGTAAGGGGAAGTGTAGCATTTGTTCCACTTGCAAGGATAAGTGCCAGGAGGGAGATCAGTGGGGCAGACAAATGACAAGGGAGTTGTGTAGGGAGTGATCCCCGTGGAAAGCAGAAAGTTAGGGGGAGGGAAAGATGGGTTTGGTGGTGGGATCCCGTTGGAGATGGCGGAAGTTCCAGAGAAATATGTGCTGGACACGGAGGCTAGTGGGGTGGTAGGTGAGGACAAGAGGAGCCCTATCCTTGGTAGGGTGGTGGGAGGATTGAGTAAGAGCAGACATGCGTGAAATAGAACAGATGCGGTTGAGGCAGCATTGATGGTGGAGGAAGGGAAGCCCTTTTCTTTGAAAAAGGAGGACTTCTCCTTCATTTAAGAATGAAAGGCCTCATCCTGAGAGTGGAGGCGGAGGAATTGAGAAAAAATGCTGCCAATACACAATCACAGGAAATTTTAACTCCTGTTTTGTCTGCATAGGCATTGCCTCAGAGCATCCACCAGTATTTCCATAAGACCATAAGACAAAGGAGCAGAAGTCAGCCATTCGGCCCATGGAGTCGGCTCCGCCATTTTATCATGAGCTGATCCATTCTCCCATTTAGTCCCACTCCCCCGCCTTCTCACCATAACCTTTGATGCCCTGGCTACTCAGATACCTATCAATCTCTGCCTTAAATACACCCAATGACTTGGCCTCCACTGCTGCCCGTGGCAACAAATTCCATAGATTCACCACCCTCTGACTAAAAAAATTTCTTCGCATTTCTGTTCTGAATGGGCGCCCTTCAATCCTTAAGTCATGCCCTCTCGTACTAGACTCCCCCATCATGGGAAACAACTTTGCCACATCCTCTCTGTCCATGCCTTTCAACATTCGAAATGTTTCTATGAGGTCTCCCGTCATTTTTCTAAACTCCAAGGAATACAGTCTAAGAGCGGACAAACGTTCCTCATATGTTAACCCTCTCATTCCCGGAATCATTCTAGTGAATCTTCTGTGTACCCTCTCCAACGTCAGCACATCCTTTCTTAAATAAGGAGACCAAAACTGCCCACAGTACTCCAAGTGAGGTCTCACCAGCGCCTTATAGAGCCTCAACATCACATCCCTGCTCCTATACTCTATTCCTCCAGAAATGAATGCCAACATTGCATTCGCCGCCTTCACTACTGACTCAACCTGGAGGTTAACTTTAAGGGTATCCTGTACGAGGACTCCCAAGTCCCGTTGCATCTCAGAACTTTGAATTCTTTCCCCATTTAAATAATAGTCTGCCTATTTATTTTTTCTGCCAAAGTGCATAATCATACACTTTCCAACATTGTACTTCATTTGCCACTTCTCTGCCCATTCTTCCGATCTATCCAAGTCTCTCTGCAGACTCTCCGTTTCCTCAGCACTACCGGCCCCTCCACCTATCTTCGTATCGTCAGCAAACTTAGACACAAAGCCATCTATTCCATAATCCAAATCGTTGATGTACAATGTAAAAAGAAGCGGCCCCAACGCGGACCCCTGTGGAACACCACTGGTAACCGGCAGCCAACCAGAATAGGATCCCTTTATTCCCACTCTCTGTTTCCTGCCAATCAGCCAACACTCTATCCACGTATGTAACTTTCCCGTAATTCCATGGGCTCTTATCTTGTTAAGTGTCTTGTTTCTTCTCTATAGAGCGGGACATTTTGGATTTTTATATTGCTCTCAGACTACAGTAGCCAGAAGTGGATGCAATGCAAGTGTTTTATAATACAGAACATGGAATAGTACAGCTTTGGCCCACAACATTACCATACGACATAGGAGCAGAATTAGTCCATTCAGCCCATTGAGTCTGCTCTGCCATTCCATCATGGCTGACTTATTAGCCCTCTCAACCCTATTCTCCTGCAAAGTCCGAATTGCCCCAGAAACTACAGCTATTGCTGTTCTGCCGACATCCCTGATAGTGTTGCCTTCCAATCAACTTTGACCAGCTCCTCTCTCATGCCCCTGTAATTTCCTTTATTCCATTGTAATAACCAATATATCTGACTTTATCTTCTCCCTCTCAAACTTCAGAGTGAATTCCTTCATATTATGTTCACCACCTTCAAGATTCTTTTACCTTAAGCTCCTGAATCAAATCTGCTTCATTACACAACACCCAATCCAGAATTGTCTTTCCCCTAGTGGGCTTAATCACTAGCTGCTTCAAAAAGCCAACTCATAAACATTTTAAGAATTCCATCTTGGGATCCAGCACCAAACTGATTTTCCCAATCTACTTGCATATTGAAATCCCTATTGACTATCATAAAATTTACATGCTTTTTTTCCCCCATTGTAATTTATATCCCACATCCTGGCTACTGTTTGGAGGGCTGTGTATAACTCCTGTCAGGGTTTTTTTTTTACACTTGCAGTTTGTTAACTCTACCCATGCATTCTACATATTCCAATCCTAAGTCACCTTTTTCAAAAGATTCAATTACACTTTTACCAACAGAGCCACGCCACCCCCTCTGCCGACCTGCCTGTCCTTCCAATACAATGTTAAGCTCTCAACTATGGTCTTTCAGCCATGACTCACTGATGCCCACAACGTAATATCTTCCAATCTTTAACTGCGCTACAAGATCATCTACTTTATTCCATGTACTGTGTGCATTCAAATATAACATCTTCAGTCCCTCATTCATAACCCTTTTTGGGGGGAAGGGGGGCATGGGGGAGGGGTGGGGCAGAGAGGGGGAGCAGGGTGGGGAGGGGTTGGGTTGGAGAAGGGGAGTGGGGGAGAGTGGAGATGGGATGGGGAGGGGGGAGGGAGAGAGGAGGGGAGGTGGAGAGGGGCAGGTGGAGAGGAGAGGGGAGGAGGAGAGGGAGAGGAGGAGGGGGAGGGAGGAGGAGGGGGGAAAGGGGGAGGGAGAGGGGAGGGGGAAATAAACAAAAAACAAACAAACAAGGATGGCACAGCAGGACAGATGGAGGGGAGAGGGAGCAGAGAGGGGAAGAGGAGAGGGGAGATGGAGCAGGGAGAGAGGGGAAGTGGGAAGGGGGGAGCGGGGAGGGGAGAGAGGGGGAAGGGGATAGAAAAAAAAACAAACAAACAAACAGGGATGGCACAGCAGGACAGATGGCAGAGTTGTGCCTGACTGCTCCAGTGCAATCTTGACCTAAAGTGCTGTGTGGAGGTTTCACGTTCTCAAGGGTTCCCTTTGGATCACAGTCATACCGCAGAAAGAGACCCTCCAGCCATGCTGACCAAGATTCCCCTCTAGGCTAGTCCCATTTGTCAGCATTTGGCCCATAACCTTCTAACCATTTCCAATTTGTGTGCTTGTCCAACTGTCTTTTAAAAGTTGTTAATTTACCTGCCTCAACCACTTTGTCTAGCAGCTCGTTCCACACACCTACCACCCTTTATGTGGGGAAAGATGAACTGTAACTTCTCGTCAAGTTCCTATTTTTGCCCCCTCAACATAAATCTATTCCCTCTAGCTCAATTCCCCAACCCTGGGAAAACTCGATGCATTCACTCGATTTATGCCCATTCTGATCCATTTTCTGGGATTATTTTTCAGTCTCCTATGCTCCAAGGAAGCATTAACAACTTTACCCAGAGAGTACTTTTCATACCAATGATGTAGTTCAAAGTACTTTACAATGGGATAAAAGTACATAAATGAAAATAAAATAAAAATAAAACAGATATGAAAATAAAAGACAAAAATGTTAGTTAAAAGCAAGGTAAGTCACAATTACTCCAAGGTGCCTTGGTTTACTCCGAAAGACGTGCAAGTTGGTAGATTGAGCAACAAGCACAAAATGCTGGAGGACCTCAGCAAATCAGACAGCTTTTATGGAGAGGAGTGTCCAGTCCTGAAGAAGAGTCTCAGCCCAAAACGTTGACGGCCTACTCCTCTCCAGATGCTGTCTGACTTGCTGAGCTCCTCCAGCATTTTGTGGGTATTGCTCAAGATTTTGAGGCTCTAAAGAACCTCTGGTATTTACAGGTTGGTAGGTTAACTAACTGCTATAGGTTGTCACTAATGTTTAGGTGAGTCAAAGGGTGTTGATGGCCCTGTGGGGAGCATAAAATGATGTTGGGGTAAGTGGGGTATTTGAAGTCTGTATCATGCTTATGTTTAGTTGCTGGACATCCGATTCCGGGATGGAGTCAAACACCTTAATTTTGGGTTAAGGGACAGCACTATGGTACAGCTAACAGAGCTACTCCCTCCTGCTCCAGGGACCCAAGTTCAAGCGTAACCTAGTGCTCTGGGTGGAGTTTGTACACTCTCCCTATGACAGCACCACTTTCCTCTAGTTGTGCAGGTTTCCACTCACATTCAAAATGTGCAAATTGTCAGCTTAATTGACTGCTGTAAATTATCCCTAGTGTGCAGGTACGTGGTAGAATGAGGGGGGAGTCAATGGGAAGGGGTTAAAAATGAAATGGTATTATGAGTCCTTGATGGTCAGCACAGATATAATGAGTGGAAAGGCTTGTTTCTGTACCAATTGACTCCATGAATCAATAAACTTCAATTCTGCGGCTAGAGCAACTTAAGGCGGGGTCATCCAATGCACAACTGGCATTCATTCAAGCAGATCAGGGAGCTGACATGTGACTCATGAGACAAGGATTTCCATCATGGTCATGGGCAGCAGCTGTGAAGGAAAAGGGGGTGTTGGAACAGGCTGCACAAGAATCAGAAATACTGGAAATCCTCAGCAGGTCAACAGACAATAGACAACAGGTGCAGGAGTAGGCCATTCAGCCCTTCGAGCCATTCAATGTGATCATGGCTGATCATCCACAATCAGTACCCTTTTCCTGCCTTCTCCCCATATCCCTTCACTCCGCTATCTGTAAGAGCTCTATCTAACTCTTTCTTGAAAGAATCCAGAGAATTGGCCTCCACTGCCTTCTGAGGCAGAGCATTCCACAGATCCACAACTCTCTGGGTGAAAAAGTTTTTCCTCAACTCCGTTCTAAATTGTCTACCACTTATTCTTAAAACTGTGGCCTCTGGTTCTGGACTCCCCCAACATCAGGAACATGTTTCCTTGCCTCTAGCGTGTCCAATCCCTTAATAATCTTATATGCTGGAATCAGATCCCCTCTCATCCTTCTAAATTACAGTGTATACAACTGCAGTTGCTCCAATCTTTCAACATATGACAGTCCCACCATCCCCGGAATTAACCTCGTGAACCTACGCTGCACTCCCTCAATAGCTAGAATGTCCTTCCTCAAATTTGGAGACCAAAACTGTACACAATATTCCAGGTGTGGTCTCACCAGGGCCCTGTGCATCTGCAGAAGGGCCTCTTTGCTCCTATACTCAACTCCCTTTGTTATGAAGGCCAACGTGCCACTAGCTTTCTTCACTGCCTGCTGTACCTGCATGCTTACTTTCAGTGACTGATGAACAAGGACACCTAGATCTGGTTGTACTTCCCCTTTTCCTAACTGGACACCATTCAGATAGTAATCTGCCTTCCTGTCTTGCCACCAAAGTGGATAACCTCACATTTATCCACATTAAACTGCATCTGCCCACTCACCCAACCTGTCCAAGTCACCCTGCATTCTCATAACATCCTTCTCACATTTCACACTGCCACCCAGCTTTGTGTCATCTGCAAATTTGCTAATGTTACTTTTAATCCCTTCATCTAAATCATTAATGTATATTGTAAATATACATTACCGAGCCTTGCGGTACCCCACTAGTCACTGCCTGCCATTCTGAAAAGGACCCATTAATCCCTACTCTTTGTTTCCTGTCTGCCAACCAATTTTCTATTCATGTCAGTACTCTACCCCCAATACCATGTGCTCTAATTTTGCACACTAACTTCCTACGTGGGACCTTATCAAAGGCTTTCTGAAAGTCCAGGTACACTACATCCACTGGCTTTCCCTCGTCCATTTTCATAGTTACATTCTCAAAGAATTCCAAAAGATTAGTCAAGCATGATTTCCGCTTTGTAAATCCATGCTGACTCGGACCTATCCTGCCACTGCTATCCAAATATGCCGCTATTACATCTTTTATAATTGATTCCAGCATCTACCCCACCGCTGATGGGAAGTATCACTGTATGGAAAGCCAAACAGACAACATCCTCAGTGTGTGGTCCTTTGTCAAAACTGCAAAGAGACAGAAGCAAGTGAGTGTTCAGTTGGACCAGACAAACACAGATTGGGTGACTGCTTCGTGCTATACCCACCATTGTCCCTGTACCAAAAAAGACCAAGGTAACATGCCTGAAGGACTGGCATCCTGTCGCACTCACCTCAATAATAAGCAAATGCTTTGAGAGGCTGGTCAAGGATTACATCTTGCTACCGTCCAAACTGGACGCCTACAGACACAACCGATTGACAGACAACTCAATAGCCACCGCTGTACAAGAGGTGTTGATAAGTTCGTGCCCTATGGTAGAAGGCGATGAGTTATACAGCTCTCATTACATGCACGTTCAGTTCAACTCTTTGATTATGCAGAAAGTTTGTTGATAACTCATCTCCTTCTACCTTAGGCCACAAACTTATCAATCACCCCTGCTGTGGACCACTTCTGGAGGTCCACGACGCCGACTTCTACAAAGAAGGGATCTGTATGTTCCACAACCACTAAGTGTAAATGTAGGAAAAATAAATGTGCTAGGTTTTCTAAAATTGACTCCTTCTACATTAGGCTAGGAACTTATCAATCACCCCTTGTACATAGTAGTCATAGTCATACTTTATTGATCCTGGGGGATATTGATTTTCGTTACAGTTGCACCATAAATAATTAAATAGTAATAAAACCATAAATAGTTAAATAGTAAAAGGTAAATTATGCCAGGAAATAAGTCCAGGACCAGCCTATTGGCTCAGGGTGTCTGACCCTCCAAGGGAGGAGTTGTAAAGTTTGATGGCCACAGGTAGGAATGACTTCCTATGACACTCTGTGTTGCATCTCGGTGGAATGAGTCTCTGGCTGAATGTACTCCTGTGCCCAACCAATACATTATGTAGTGGATGGGAGACATTGTCCAAGATGGCATGCAGCTTAGACAGCATCCTCTTTTCAGATATCACCGTCAGAGAGACATACCATCCTTACACATCTGGAGAAGAAGGATGCTTATGTGAGAATGCTGTTCTTGGACTACGGTTCAGCGCTCAACACCATAGTTCCATTCAGGTTCGACAAGAAGCTCAGAGACCATGGCGTTGAACCTGCCTTGTGCAGCTGGATCCTGGACTTTCTGTCAGATCACCAGCAGGTTATAAGAGTAGGCTCCCTCACCTCCAACCCTCTGACTCTCAATACAGGAGCCCCTCAGGGCTGTGTACTGAGTCCCCTCCTTTACTCCCTGTATACCCATGACTGTATCGCCACCCACAGCTCTAATCAGCTAATTAAATTTGCTGACATTGATTGGCCTTATCTCAAACAATAACGAGGTGGCCTACAGGGAAGAAGTCATCTCTCTGACACAGTGGTGTCAAGAAAACAACCTCTCCCTCAATGCCGCAAAAACATAGGAGCTGGTTTTGGATTACAGGAGGAATGGAGATGGGCTAACCCCTACTGACATCAATGGAGCTGGGGTTAGCGCCTCTTTCACCTCAGACGGTTGAGGAAGTTTGGTATGGGCCCCCAAATCCTAAGAACTTTCTACAGGGACACAACTAAGAGCATCCTGACTGACTGCATCACTGCCTAGTATGGGAACCGTACCTCCCTTAATCACAAGTCTCTGCAGAGAGTGGTGCGGACAGCCCAGCGCATCTGTAGTTGTGAAATTTCCATGATTCAGGACATTTACAAGGACAGGTGTGTAAAAGGACCCATACATCATTAAAGACCCTCTCAATGAGAAAAGGACATGTCCTGGCTGATGAGGGTCTTTAATGACGTATGCCATATTTTTGAGGCATCGCTCCTTGAAGATGTCCTGGATGCTGGGAAGGCTAGTGCCCATGATGAAAATGACTGAGTTTACAATTTTCAGCAGTTTATTTCATCCTGTGTAGTACCCCCCCCCCATACTAGATGGTGATACAGCCAGTTAGAATGCTCTCCATGGTACATCTGTAGAAGTTTGCGAGTGTCTTTGGTGACATGGCAGATCTCCTCAAACTCCTAATGAAATATAGCCTTATTGTTCCTTCTTTGTAACTGCATTGATAGGTTGGGCGCAGGATAGTTCCTCAGAGATGCTGACACTTAGAATTGAAATCTTACCTACCATTGAAGTCCCTTTGAGGTCTATATCTCGGTATTTGCCCTACCCTTATTAGATCACCTTCCCCACGCACACCCAAATCCATCACGTTACATTTATCAGGATTGAGTTCTACAGGGCATGGAAAAAGGTGCAAGGGCCTTTGTCATAATTCAAACCAAGCAGCTGTGTGACAGAGGACTCTGATGTACAGGCTGTTCCAGGAACACACACAGATGGCATCGCGTGCTACTGGAAGGTACAGGAGCCTGAAGGCCCACATTTAATGATTCTTTAATAGCTTCTTCCCTTCTGCCATCAGATTTCTGAATGGACATTGAACCAATGAACACTACCTCACTACGCTTTTTCTCTTTTTGCACTACTTAATTTAACTTTGTAAATATCTATATACTTCTGACTATAGTTTACAGTTTTTATTATGTATTGCAACATACTGCTGCCACATAACAACAAATTTGATGATATATGCCAGTGATGTTAAACCTGATTCTGATTCTGAGATGTTGGAGACCATTGTAAAGAATGTGGTTCAGGTTACTTGGAAATGCAAATAGGTAAAGTCAGCAAGGTTTCCTTAAGGAGAAATCTTGCCTGACAAATCTATTGGAATTCTTTGAGGAAATAACAGGCAGGATAGACAAAGTTGAGTCAGTGTATATTGTTTACTTGGATTTTTAGAAGGCCTCTGACAAGTTGCTAAACAAGGTAAGACCCAAGGGCATACAGGGAAGTCAGCATGGTTTCCTTCTGGGAAAATCCTGCCTGATGAACCTGTTGGAATTCTTTGAAGAGATTACAACTAGGATAGATAAAGGGGATGCAGTGGATGTTGTATATTTGGACTTTCAGAAGGCCTTTGACAAGGTGCCATACATGAGGCTGCTTACCAAGTTAAGAGCCCATGGTATTACAGGAATGTTACTGACATGGTTAGAGCATTGGCTGACTGGTAGGAAGCAGCGAGTGGGAATAAAAGGATTCTTTTCTGGTTGGCTGCCAGTGACTGGTGTGTTCCGCAGGGGTCGGTGTTGGGACCACTTCTTTTTATGCTGTATATAAATGATTTAGATGATGGAATAGACAGCTTTGTTGCCACGTTTGCAGATGACATGAAGATTGGTGGAGGGGCAGGTAGTACTGAGGAAACTGGTAGGCTGCAGAAGGACTTGGACAGATTAGGAGAATGGGCAAGAAAGTGGCAAATGAAATACAATGTTGGAAAATGCATTGCCATGCACTTTGGTGGTAGAAATAAATGTATGGACTATTTTCTAAACGGGGAGAAAATCCAGGAATCTGAGATGCAGGGGGACTTGGGAGTCCTTGTGCAGTACCGCCTGAAGGTTAACTTGCAGGTTGAGTTGGTGGTGAGGAAGCCAAATGCCATGTTAGCATTCAGTTCAAGAGGTCTAGAATACAAGAGCAAGGATGTGATGCTGAGGCTTTAGAAGGCACTGGTGAGGCCTCACCTTGAGTATTGTGAACAGTTTTGGGCCCCTCATCTTAGAAAAACTGTGCTGGTATTGGAGATTGTCCAGAGGAGGTACACGAGGATGATTCCAGGAATGAAAGGGTTATCATATGAGGAATGTTTGATGGCTTTGGGTCTGTACTCGCTGGAATTCAGAAGGATGAGGAGGGATCTCATTGAAACCTTTCGAACATTGAAAGGCCTAGACAGAGTAGATGGGGAAAGATGTTTCTCATGGTGGGAGAGTCTAGGACAAGGGGGCACAGCCTTAGGATAGAGGGGCGTCCTTTCAAAACAGAGTTGCAAAGATATTTCTTTAGCCAAAGGATGGTAAATTTGTGGAATTTGTTGCCACATGCAGCTGTGGAGGTCAGTTTGCTGGGTGTATTTAAGGTAGAGGTTGATAGGTTGTTGATTGGACATGGCATCAAAGGTTATGGGAAGAAGGTCAGGAACTGGGGTTGATGAGTATATAGGAAAAAAGGATCAGCCATGATTGAATGGCGGAGCAGACTTGATGGGCAGATGGCCTAATTCTGCTCCTCTGTCGTATGGTCTTGTGGAAAAATAATGCATGGACTGATTGACTGGCATGAAGCAAAGAGTGGGAATAAAGGGAGCCTTTACTGGTGTCCACAGATCTCCATTTAACTAATTTTGTGGCTTCTAAAACCAACTGGCTGCACCAGTGATGATTTGGTGTGTCATATTAAAGGGGTGAATACTTATGCAATCAATTATTTTATGTTTTATGTTTGTAATTAATTTAGATCACTTTGTAGAGATCTTTTTTCACTTTGACACAAAAGTATCTTTTCCTGTTGATCAGTGTCAAAAAAGCCAAATTAAATCCACTGTAATTCAATGTTGTAAAATATAAAACATGAAACTTCCCAGAGCACTGCGTAAGTACTTGAATAGACATGGACTGATTAAGGATTGTCAGCATGACTTCATGTGTGGTAGGTCATGTCTAACTAATCTTACAGAGCTTTTCAAGGAAGTTACCAGGAAAGTTGATGAAGGCAAGGCAGTGGATATTATCTACATGGACGTTAGCAAGGCATTTGACAAGGTCCCACATGGGAGGTTGGTCAAAAAAGTTCAATGGCTCGGTGTTCTAGATGAGGTAGTAAATTGGATTAGACATTGGCTTTGTAGGAGAAGCCAGGGAGTGGTAGTACATTGTTGCCTCTCTGACTAGAGGCCTGTGACTAATGGAGTACCACAGATACAGATGCTGGGTCTGTTGCTTATCATCTATATCAATGATCCAGATGATAATGTAGTTAAATGGATCAGCAAATTTATGGATAACACGAAGATTGGGGGTGTTGTGCACAGAGAGGAAGGCTATCATGGCTTGTAACAGGGTCTGGACCAGCTGGAAAAAATGGGCTGAAAAAATGGTAGATGGAATTTAATACATACAATTGTGAGCTGTTGCACTTTGGTAGGGCATTGAGGAGTGTGGTAGAAAAAAGGGATCTGGAAATGCAGGTCCATAATTCATTGAAGTTGCTTCACAGGTAGATAGGGTCTTAAAGAAAGCTTTTGGCACATTGGCCTTAATAAATCAAGGTATTGAGTATAATGGATGGGATGTTATGTTGAAGTTGTATAAGACATTGGTGAGGCCTAATTTGGAGTACAGGTTTCCCCCGCCATCTGAAGGTAGAGCGTTCCTATGAAACGGCTGGTAAGCCGGAATGTCGTAAAGTGAAGAAGCAATTACCATTAATTTATATGGGAAAAATTTGTGAGCGTTCGCAGACCCAAAAAATAACCTACCAAATCATGCCAAATAACACATAAAACCTAAAATAACAGTAACATATAGTAAAAGCAGGAATGATATGATAAATACACAGCCTATATAAAGTAGAAATACTTTTCCACAATCATTGCCGCACTGTTCTCCATAGCGAAAATCTCACGCAAGCGCTCTCAGCAGAAACACTCTCCAGTAACCTTTAAGCTATGAAGCTGCCAAATCATACCAAATAACACATAAAAATACACAGCCTATATAAAGTAGAAATAATGTATGTACAGTGTAGTATCACTTACCGGAATCGGGAAGACAGCGCTTAGCACACTGATGATGGTGTGTTAGGCTGAGTCGTCCGGAGGTTGATGTGGTACAGTGGTCCCCAACCTCCAGGCCACAGACCGATACATTGCTGCGGAGAATGCAGTGGTGTAGCGGTAGCCGGGATGCATCCAACACATCTTGCCTCTGATCTGGGTCGACATTTACGTGCCAGGTGGCACCTAATTAATTAGCTTGTTTATTTCGGCTTTTTTCTTTAAGATGTGTTGGGTGAGTCCCGGCTGCCGCTGCATTCTCCGCGGCAATGTATCGGTCCGCGGCCCGGGGGTTAGGGTGGTGGGACACTGGGATATCATCTCATCGCCATCTGCTTCCATCAGGGCAGGCAGGTAATCTTCTTCTATGTCTGCCTGCCTCGATGTCGAAGGTTGACACTCATCGTATGCTGTGGCTGATGTGGAAGGCTTGAAAAAGGACAGTATGCTTGACTGCTTAGCCTCGCGCATTTTTCTATCATACAGTTCTTTGTAAGCACTCAAACCATCTTGCAAATATACCCTAAACCTATGTACCCTTTCAAAATTAAAGTCGTACTTTTCTGCAGTCATTGTTGTCAATTGCAGCGAAAATCTCACACAGTTGCTTCACGTTCAATTCCTGGACGACTTCACTTTCGGTCCGTTCGCTACTGCATTCGGTTTCAATTGTTATCCTTTCCTCTTCCGATTGCATCAGCTCTTCATCTATCAGTTCTTGGTCATTGGATGCCAAAACCTCTTCACATCATCTACGTCAACTTCCACAAGCCAAACTCACTTTGTCCTTACTTCGTTCACCACGATCAAAACGCATAGTTATGTCTAGTTTTACGCTAAGTGTGACACCCTTATGAGCTCTTTTAGGCTTTTCCGATACCTTAGAACTCACCTTGCTAATGGGTGCTCAAAATAAATCGACATAAAGCACAGATGACCACAGGCACGTGTTTAAGCAATGCTGGCTAGAATGCAGTTCCGGGTGAGGAGCTTGGCTGCTCGGGGCGCACGCTGCCTTTTTCGCGCGCTGCCTTTTTTTGTAACAGTGAAAACATCTTCTGTTAGCGAAAACAAGTAACTAATGTAGGTCTTTCGTAACAGCGAGGTTTCGTAAAGCGAACGTTCGAAAAGCGGGGGACACCTGTATTATGTGCAGTTTTGGTCGCCAACCTACAGGAAAGATGTGCCTGTTTCTGTGCTGTGCCGTGCATGACTGAACTGTAGAGGAATCAAAGGAGATTCACCAGGACTTTGTCTTAGGTGGAATCTGTCAGTTATGTAGAGAAACTGGACAGGCTGTATTTGTAATCCTTAATCTGGACAAGCACTTGAATGGCCAAGGCAAGTGATGGAAAGTAAGATTTGTAGGTCAGTCTAGACACACTGGACCAAAGCACCTGCTTCTGTGCTGTATGACTGCAATTCTTGCCTCAAACATTCATTCCTCTCCCACAAGCATACCATAGCAACAGAGAGGACCATTCAAATGCAATGAGCTATTATTTTGAGAGTGCAGAGGAGGTTCATGAGAATGATCCTGGGAATGAAAATGTTAACCTATGAGGGTTTGATGGTTCTGAGCTTGTACTCACGAGAGTTTAGAAAAATGAGGGAGGATCTAATTGAATATTGAAAGGCCTGGACAGAAGGTAGACGGGTTGTTTCCTATAGTGGGTGGGGGGTGGGGGCAGAGGGTAGTGAATCTGTGGAACTTATTGCCACGGACGGCTATTGAGGCCATGTCACTGTGTATATTTAATGTAGAAGTTGCTAAGTTGCTGATTAGTAAGGGCGTCAAAGGTTACTGAGAGAAGGGACTCAATGGGCTGAATGGCTTAATTCTCCTCCTTTGTCTTATGGTCTTATAGAGGCTATTCCAATAACAGAGCACAGACCTGCACCTGGTAGCAATGAGGTAAAAAGAGCAGGTGTATGGGAACATCACCATCTGCAGGTTCCCTCCATGTCGATGCCTTCCTACTGTCATTGGACTATAGATTCGTTCAACTGGATTGTTGGAGAATCAACTGACTCCATTTATTGTTGCAGTGGATCCAAATGTAACCATAACTTCACACTCTTGCATTTTCTATTTATCTCTATCTGAAGGGAGTGGAGAGGAGACCATTCTGGCCTTTGTGGCCTTCTGTACTGTTAAACCAAGGCCCAACACAAGACTGAGGAATGATATCCCAAGTTTATCAAGGCACAATAGTACCTTCTGAACCCAAGCTACTGCAAGTCTGTGTTTTAAGTCATCCATCTGTAACCCAAGCTGATGTTCTCTCACAGGTGCACAATCAAACCAACTGGTTCTGTGTCACGGCCCCGCTGTTAGCAACACATCACGCCTCTCTGTGTTATCCCCTCATTAATTCCATTAACCTTTGTCTTCATGACCCCACCTCCTCATCTGAGTAACCCTCATAACTCCTTTCATACTTCTCTGTAACTTTTTTAACCCCTTCACAGCTTGACCTAAAATATTAACCAGTTCTCTCTCCAGAGGAGCTGCCTGATCTGTTGAAATTTCCAGTATTTTCTGTCTTTATTTATTATCCCAACTATCCCTGGGTCATCTGCAAATTTAGCAACTGTATTTCTGCTGCCTTCAGCAAAGTGAACATCCATTATCCACCCTGCCCTCAAACTTACCTCGTCCATTTCCGACACCTCCCTCCCCTTTCTTGATCTCACTATCTCTATCTCTGGAGACAGCTTATCTACTGATGTCTATTATAAACCCATGGACTCTCACAGCTACTTGGACTATACCTCTTCCCACATGTTACTTCTTCCTCTGCCTCCACTCTCAGGATGAGGCCTTTCATTCTTAAATGAAGGAGATGTCCTCCTTTTTCAAAGGAAAGGGCTTCCCTTCCTCCACCATCAATGCTGCCTCAACCGCATCTGTTCTATTTCACACATGTCTGCTCTTACCCAATCCTCCCGCCACCCTACCAAGGATAGGGCTCCTCTTGTCCTCACCTACCACCCCACTAGCCTCCGTGTCCAGCACATATTCCTCTGGAACTTCCGCCATCTCCAATGGGATCCCACCACCAAACCCATCTTTCCCTCCCCCTAACTTTCTGCTTTCCACGGGGGATCACTCCCTACACGACTCCCTTGTCCATTTGTCTCCCCCACTGATCTCCCTCCTGGCACTTGTCCTTGCAAGTGGAACAAATGCTACACTTCCCCCTCAGCATTTTTTGTTGTTATTTCAAACTTGCAAAATCTACATTGGTATGTTGCCTCCCAAGTGGTCAGGGTCATCTTGGATTGAGTCCGTAGCATTCTTATGGGGGAGGGTGAGCAGCCAGAGATTATGCTCCACATCAGTTTCAGTGAAATTTCAGAGGCCCTGGAAAAGCTATTTAAAAATGTTCTTAGCCACAGGTAAGATGCCAGAGGACTAATGTTGTTCCATTGTTTAAGAAAGGCTGTAAGAATAAACCAGGAAATTATAGGTTGGTGAGTCTAATGTCAGTAATGTATAACTTTTTGGAAAGTATTGTAGGGAACAAGGATATACAAGTATTTGGATATACAGGTACTGACAAAGGATAGTCAACATGGTTTTGTAGGTCATGTCTAACTGATCTTAGAATTTTTTGAGGAGGTTACCAGGAAAATTGATGAAGGAAAGACAGTAGATGTTGTCTACATGGACTTAGAGCAAGGCCTTTGACAAAGTCACACATGGGAGGCTGGTCCTGAAGTCCAGGTGCTTGGCATTCAGGTTGAAGTAGTAAATTGAATTCAATATTGGCTTAGCATGAGAAGCCAGACTGAGAGTGATTGACGGTTGCTTATCTGACTGGAGACCTGTGACTAGTGGTATGCCACAGGGATCGGTGCTGAGTCCGTTGTTGTTTGTCATATTAATGATTTGGATGGGTGGCGTGGTGGTGTAATGGTGAGTACGATGCCAGCAACTCAGGTTCAATTCCCGCCATTGCCTGTAAGGAGTTTGAATGTTCTCCCGGTGTCTGCGTGGGTTTCCTGAGAGTCTTCTAGTTTCCTCCCCCAGTCCAAAAACATGCTTGGTTAGTAGACTATTTGGTCATTGTAAATTGTCCTGTGATTAGGCTATGATTAAGTCAGGGGATTGCTGGGCAGAGTGGCTCAAAGGGCCTATTTTGTGCTGTAACTCAGTAAAATAAAAATAATGTGGTAAATCATAACAACAAATTTGTAGATGACGCTAAGATGAGGGGCATAGTGGATAGTGAAGAAGGCTAGCAAAGCTTGCAGCAGGATCTGGACCAGCTGGAAAAATGGGCTGAATAGTGGCAGATAGAACTTAATGCAGACTAGTGTGAGGGGTTGCATTTTGGGTGGATTTACACAGTGAATAATAGGGCACTGAAGAAAGTAGGAAAAAGGGATCTGGGAATACAAATCTATAATACCTTAAAAGTAGTGCCAGTGGTAGATAAAGTTATAAAAGAGCCTTTGGCATATTGGCCTTCATAAATCAGAGTATTGAGCACAGGAGTTGGGATGTTATGTTGAAGTTATATACGACATTGGTGAGGCCAAATGTGGAGTATTGTGTGCAGTTTTGGATATATCCCTATAGGAAAGATATCAATAAGATTTGAAGACTACATAGAAAATTTACAATGATGTTGCCAGGACGTGAAGAGCAAAGTTACAGGGAAAGGTTGAATAGATTAGTAATTTTTTTTCCCTGGAGCATAGGAGAATGAGGGGAATTTTGATAGAGGTATACAAAATTATGAGAGATATAGAATTAATACAAGATAGCTTTTTCCACTGTTGTTTGGTGAGACTAGAACTAGAGGTCAGAGTTAAGGGCGAAAGGTGAAATATTTAAGGGGAACCTGAGGGGCATCTTTTGCACTCAGAGGTTGGTGAGAGTGTGGAGAGAGCTGCCAGTGTAAGTGGTTAATGTGAGTGCCTTTGCAGTGCTTAAGAGAATTTTGGATAGGTACATGGATGGGAAGGGTATGGAAGACTATGGTCCTGGTGTGGGTCAATGTTACTTGGCAGTGTAACTGTTTGGCATGGACTAGATGGGCTGAAGGGCCTGTTCCTATGCTGTAGTACTCTATCACTGTTATTTTACTTTTGATGTGTCATGGTGGTGCCAGGAAGGAGGGAATTTAGCAAAAAAGATGAGAGGGGAAAAACTAGTTATTCTCCTTCATGCAAGGAAAGTTTAGGAGGAAGTTGTTCGAAGACCAGCTGATCAGAATTTAGGATCGCATGTTTCGCAAGGAAGAAAGACATGGGTGATAATGTAAGGGAACCTTGGATGACCTGACGTCAAGAAGGAAAAAACACACGTAAGGTTCAGGTCCTCCAATTTAAATATAGTGCATTGAAAAAATATTCAGCCCCACACAACTATTTTCACATTTTACTGTCTCATTTTCTAAATTTAAAATATATTAAAATAGGGTGTTTTTTTGAGATAATCTACAAAACTGTGCATCATGTCAAATCAAAAGAAAAATTCCAAAACCTTTGAACAATTCACTAAAAATTAAAAACCAAAATTGTGAGGCTGAAAAAGTATTTGTCACCTTAGTAATTACTATGTCAACTTTCCTCAGGTGTAATACTCTGTTACCTCACCAACTCAAACATTTTGTTGATGTAGAAAATTGGAGGATCACCTGTTTTCAATGAATTCATAAGAATAAATACCCCCTCTCTCTGTGAGGTCCAACAGTATGGTAGATTTTCAACAGACCGAAATGAAGACAAAAGAGCATTTGGGACTAGTTTGGGAAATGATAATAGAGAACCTCTAATGTAAGGGTAAGGGTACGAGACCATTTCAAAGGCACTGGACATACCTCAGTGGTCAGTGCAGTCCATCACGAAAAAGTGAAAAAAATATGAAACCACAGCCACACTGTCTAGGTCAGGCCACTTCTCTAAACTTAGTCGCCAGCGAATAATGGCACTTGCAGAGAGACTGCTGTGATGCCAACAGTCACTCTGAGTGAGCTGCAGAAGTCAGTTTCTGCAACTGGAGATGAAGTTCATGGCTGCACAATCCCTAGGCCATGCACAAAAAGAGTATTTATGAAAAAGTGGCAAGGAAGCACTGGCTAAAACAAAAAACATACCTTTGCCCATTGAGACCATAAGATATAGGAGTAAGATTAGGCCATTTGGCTCATCGAGTCTGCTCCGCCATTTTATCGTGCCTGAACCAATTTTCCTCTCAGCTTCAAACTCGTGCCTTCTCCTCCATCCCTTCATGTCATGACCAATCATGAATCTATCAACCTCTGCCTTAAATATACATAAAGACTTGGCCTCCATAGCTGCCTGTAGCAAAGAATTCCACAGATTCACCACTCTCTGGCTAAAGAAATTCCTCCTCATCTCCATTCTAGAAGGACGCCCCTCTATTCTGTAATACTTTGCAAAGCGTCACTTAAAAGATACTGTAAAGGTGTGGAGGAAGGTCTTGTGGTCGAATGAGACTAAAGTGGAACTTCTTGGCCTCAACTTTAAGCGGTACATGTGGCATGTCTAATACTGCACATCAGCCATGTAAACCCATTCGCTGCTCTAAAGTATGGTGGAGGGAGCATCTTGCTATGAAGATGCTTTTCAGCAGTAGGGTCTGGAAATGTGGTCAGGATTGATGAGAAGATCAATGCTGATAAATACAGAGAGATCCTGGATTAAAAACCTGCTAGCTCTGCCAGAAAGTTTAAATCGGAGAGGAAGTTTGTCTTTCAGCAGAACGACCCAAAGCACACTGCCAAATCAACCATGGAGTGGCTTCAAATGAAGGAATTTGATGTGCTTGAGTGGCCCAGTCAAAATCCTGATCTTAACCATCGAACATCTCTAGCAAGACCTCAAAATTGCTGTCTACTGCCGCTCTCCAATTAACTTGGCACAGCTTGAGCAATTTTGCAAGGATGAATAGGCAAACCTTGCTCTATTTTCACCTATGACTGCGTTCCTGTACCTGGTTCTAACTCCATAATCAAGTTCACAGATGACACCACGGTGGTTAGTCTGATCAGAGGGGATGACGAGATGGCCTACAGGGACGAGGTCCAGTACCTGGCTGCATGGTGTGCCGACAACAACCTGGCCCTTAGCACCCAGAAGACCAAGGAGGTCATTGGACTTCAGGCATGCCAGGAGTCACACTCACATCCCCATCTACATCAGCGGAACTGTAGTGGAGCGTGTTTCAAGCTTCAAATTCTTTGGTGTCCACATTTCCGAGGCTCTCACCTGGTCCCTGAACTCCTCCATCCTGATCAAAAAGGCGCAACAGCGCCTTTATTTCCTGCGGAGCATGAAGAAAGCTCACCTCTGTCCCAGGATACTGACGGACTTTTACCACTGTACCATTGAGAGCATACTCAGCAACTACATCTCAGTGTGGTATGGCAATTGTCCCGTATCGGACCGCAAAGCGCTCCAGCGTGTGGTGAAAACTGCCCAGTGGATTATCGACACCCAATTGCCCACCATTGAGAACATCGACCATAAACGCTAACACGAGGAATTCTGCGGATGCTGGAAATTCAAGCAACACACATCAAAGTTGCTGGTGAACACAGCTGGCCAGGCAGCATCTCTAGGAAGAGGTACAGTTGACATTTCGGGCCGAGACCCTTTGTCAGGACTAACTGAAAGAAGAGCTAGTAAGAGATTTGAAAGTGGGAGGGGGATGGGGAGATTCAAAATGATAGGAGAAGACGGGGGGGGGGGTGGAGCCAAGAGCTGGACAGTTGATTGGCAAAAGGGATATGAGAGGATCATGGGACAGGAGGCCCAGGGAGAAAGAAAAGGGGGAGGGGGGAAAGCCCAGAGGATGGGCAAGGGATATAGTGAGAGGGACAGAGGGAGAAAAAGGAGAGAGAGAGAAAGAATCTGTGTATATAAATAAATAAATAACGGATGGGATACGAGGGGGAAGTGGGGCATTAGCGGAAGTTTGAGAAATCAATGTTCATGCCATCAGGTTGGAGGCTACCAAGATGGAATATAAGGTGTTGTTCCTCCAACCTGAGTGTGGCTTCATCTTTACAGTAGAGGAGGCCGTGGATAGACATATCAGAATGGGAATGGGACGTGGAATTAAAATGTGTGGCCACTGGGAGATCCTGCTTTCTCTGGCGGACAGAGCGTAGGTGTTCAGTGAAAAGATCTCCCAGTCTGCCTTCCTACCTACGTTCCTGACACTTCTCACGCTCTTAAACTTTTCAATGATTTTAAATTCCCTGACCCCCACCACTTTATTTTCACCATGGATGTCCAGTCCTTATATACTTCCATCCCCCATCAAGAAGGTCTCAAAGCTCTCCACTTCTTTTTGGATTCCAGACCTAACCAGTTCCCCTCTACCACCACTCTGCTCCATCTAGCGGAATTAGTCCTTACTCTTAATAATTTCTTCTTTGGCTCCTCCCACTTCCTCCAAACTAAAGGTGTAGCTATGGGCACCCGTATGGGTCCCAGCTATGCCTGCCTTTTTGTTGGCTTTGTGGAACAATCTATGTTCCAAACCTACTCTGGTATCTGTCCCCCACTTTTCCTTCGCGACATCGACGACTGCATTGGCGCTGCTTCCTGCACACATGCTGAGCTCGTTGACTTCATTAACTTTGCCTCCAACTTTCACCATGCCCTCAAGTTTACCTGGTCCGTTTCTGACACCTCCTTCCCCTTTCTAGATCTTTCTGTCTCTATCTCTGGAGACAGCTTATCTACTGATGTCTACTATAAGCCTGCTGACTCTCACATCTACCTGGACTATTCCTCTTTTCACCCTGTCTCTTGCAAAAATGCTATCCCCTTCTCGCAATTTCTCCGTCTCCGCTGCACCTGCTCTCAGGATGAGGCTTTTCATTCCAGGATGAGGGAGGTGTCCTCCTTTTTTAAAGAAAGGGGCTTCCCTTCCTCCACCATCAACTCTGCTCTCAAACGCATCTCCCCCATTTCACGCACATCTGCTCTCACTCCATCCTCCCTCCACCCCACTAGGAATAGGGTTCCCCTTGTCCTCACCTTCCACCCCACCAGCCTCCGGGTCCAAAATATTCTCTGTAACTTCCGCCACCTCCAACGGGATCCCACCACTAAGCACATCTTTCCCTCCCCCCCCTCTGCTTTCCGCAGGGATCGCTCCCTACGCAACTCCCTTGTCCATTCGTTCCCCACCCCATCCCTCCCCACTGATCTCCCTCCTGGCACTTATCCTTGTAAGTGGAACAAGTGCTACACCTGCCCTTACACTTCCTCCCTTACCACCATTCAGGGTCCCAAACAGTCCTTCCAGGTGAAGCAACATTTCACCTGTGAGTCGGCTGAGGTGATATACTGCGTCCGGTGCTCCCGATGTGGCATTCTGTATATTGGTGAGACCCAACGCAGACTGCAAGATCGTTTCGCTGAACACCTACGCTCTGTCCGCCAGAGAAAGCAGGATCTCCCAGTGGCCACACATTTTAATTCCACATCCCATTCCCATTCTGATATGTCTATCCACAGCCTCCTCTACTGTGAAGATGAAGCCACACTCGGGTTGGAGGAACAACACCTTATATTCCGTCTGGGTAGCCTGCACCCTGATGGCATGAACATTGACTTCTCAAACTTCCACTAATGCCCCACTTCCCCCTCGTACCCCATCCGTTATTTATTTATATACACACATTCTTTCTCTCTCTATCCCCTTTCTTCTCCTTTTTCTCCCTCTGTCCCTCTCACTATACCCCTTGCCCATCCTCTGAGTTTTCCCCCCCTCCCCCTTCTCTTTCTCCCCGGACCTCCTGTCCCATGATCCTCTCATATCCCTTTTGCCTATCACCTGTCCAGCTCTTGGCTCCATCCCTCCCTCTCCTGTCTTCTCCTATCATTTTGGATCTCCCCCTCCCCCTCCCACTTTCAAATCTCTTAACTAGCTCTTCTTTCAGTTAGTCCTGACGAAGGGTCTCGGCCCGAAACGTCGACTGTACCTCTTCCTAGAGATGCTGCCTGGCCTGCTGCGTTCACCAGCAACTTTGATGTATGTTGCCATAAATGCTGCCTGGGCAGGGTGAAAAGCATTATCAGGGATGCATCTCACCCTAACCATGGACTTTAAACTCTCCTCCCATCCGGTATGCGCTACAGGAGCCTCCGCTCCTGCACCAGCAGGCACAGGAAGAGCTTCTTCCCTGAGACTGTGACACTGCTGAACCTCTCATCACAGCGCTAAGCAGTATTGTACCCATATTGTACTGTCTCAGTACTTTTATATTTGTGTGCTGTTGCGCTTTTTATATTTGCAGTTATTTTGTAAGTAACACTATTCTTCGCATTTCTGGTCAGATGCTAAATGCATTTCATTGGCCTTGTATCTGTACTCGGCACAATGACAATAAAGTTGAATCTAATCTAATCTAATCTAATCTAATCAGATTGTGCAAAGCTGATCGAGGATTATCCAAAAAGACTACGGGCTGTAATAGCTGCAAGAGGTGGTTCAACTAAAAACTGATCAAAGGGGGTTGAATACTTTTGAGCTGCTGACAGTTCAGTTTTTGAAATTTTAGTTTTTCATGCTTTACAATTTTCCCTGTTTTTGGGCTCTACTGTGAAAAAAGGAGCATACGATTCACAAATAAAATTTCTCAGTTAAATTGCTCAAAATTACTGGTTGTAATATTTATGTGAACAAACGTTAGTGGCTGATAACTTTTACAAGGCATTCTATACCCAGTGAGTTGGCCTCCACAGTATTTATGGCAAGGAATTCCACAGATTCACTACCCTTTGTCTAAAGAAATTCCTCCTCATCTCTGTTCTAAAATGGTCATCCCTCTATTCTGATTCTGTGCCGTCTGTCCTAGACTCCCTCACTATAGGAAACATCCTCTCCTCACCCATTCTATTTAGGTCTTTCAATATTCAATAGGTTTCGATAAGATTCCTCTCATTCTTCTAAACTCCAGTGACTACAGTCACAGAGCCAACAAATGCTCCTCATATGTTAACCTTTTCATTCCTGGAAATATTCTCATCAGCCTCCTCTAGACCTTCTCCAATGCCAACACAGCTTTTCTTGGATAAGGAGCCCACAATCTCACAATACTCCAAGTGCAGTCAGACCAATGCCTTATGAAGCCTCAGCATTACATCCTTGCTCTTATATTCTAGTCCCCTCGAAGTAAATGATAGTATTGTGTTTAGTTTCCTTACCAATAACTCAACCTGCAAGTTAACTTTTAGCAAAAATTGCACAAGTACTCTCAAGTCCTTTTACATCTCGATTTTTGAATTTTCGTCCCATTGAGACAATAATCTATTCCTCCTTCCAAAGTGCATCACTATGCACTTCCCTAAACTATATTTTGTATGCGACTTTCTTCTGCAGCTCCATGCTACCTACCTCTCCACCATCTATGTATCATCTACAAACTTGGCCACAAAGTTTCTGTCATCCAAATCAATGACGTAAAGCATGAAAAGAAGCGGTCCCTTCAGAACTATTCCAGCCACTAGCAGCCAACCAGAAAAGGCTCACTTTATTCCCATTCTTTGTCTTCTGCCAGTCAGCCAATCTTCGGACTGTAACGCCATGGGCTCTTATCTTGTTTAACAGCCTTGTCCTTGTCAAAGGCCTTCAGAAAATACAAATAAACAACATCCACTGACTAATTTGTCCATCCTGCTTGTTATTTCCTCAGAATTTCAGGAGATTTGTCAGGCCAGATTTCCCTTTAAGGAAAATATGCTGACTTTGGCCTATTCTATCGTGTGCCTCAAGCACCTTGAAACTTTATCTTTATCAATGGATTCCCAGTATCTTCCCAACCATTGAAGTCAAGCTAACTAGCCTATAATTTATTTTATTTCTGCCCCTTTCCGTTCTTAAAGAGCAGAGTGATATTTCCAATTTTCCAGTCCTCCAGAACCATTCCAGAATCTAGTGACTCTTGAAAGATCATTACTAATGCCTCCACAAGCTCTTCAGCTATCTCTTTCAGAACCCTAGAGTGTGGTCCATTTGGTCAGGTGACTTACCTACCTTCAAATCTTTCAGCATCTCAAGCACCGTCCTATTGCAGCAGTCCAGGAGAGCAGATACTGAGCTCCCGTTGGTGCTGCACTCTGGTGTTTGATTGGTGGAATGACAAGCTGAATTACGTGCATGCATGTGTACATATGATTGTCTACTGATTGCTGAGAACTGTTTGCTCTTGCTGAAAGCACCCATGCACCATCAATTTACAGGACATGTCACTCAGAGACATATATATTCTTCTTTGTTTTTCGCCCATTTATATGGGGTTTTTTTTTGTGTGACTATATGTTTACTTGCTATTTTATATGTGCTATATGTGCCTTGTTCTGTGTATGACCTGGTACTGTGCTTTGAACCTTGGCCCTGGAGTCATGCGTTTCATGAGTATTCAAGTTAGGTTCAATAATAATAAAGCTTGAACTTAATAATAGCAACTACACTCACTTCTGCCCCCAACACTCAAATTTCTGCCATATATCTTTACTTCCACAGTAAAGATTGATGCAAAATAAAAGGTCGTCCACCACTTCTTTGTTCCCCAGTACTACCTCTCCAGTGGTCCAATATTCACTCTCACCTTTCTTTTGCTCTTTACATATCTGAAAAAACTTCTGGTATCCTGTTTTACATCATTGGCTAGCTCCCTTCATATTTCATATTTTCCCTCCTTATAGTTTTTGTTTTTAAGTTGCCTTCAGTTGGTTTTTTAAAGCTTCTCAATCCTCTAACTTTCAACCATTTTTTTGCAATATTATGTGTTCTGTTTTGTTTTTATGCCGTCTTTCACTTCCCTTGTCAGTCTCGGTTGCCTCATCCTCCATTATTAGGATATATCTATCCTGCGTTTTCTGAATTGCCCCCAGAAACTCCTGCCATTGTTCCTGATAGTGTCTCCTTGCAAGCAAATTTGGCCAGCTCCCCTCTCATTCCTCTGTAATTCCCTTTACTCCACTGTAATGTTGAAACATCTGACTTCAGCTTCTCACTTCCAACTTGTAGAGTGAATTCTGTCACTGCCTCCTAAGGTTTCCTTTACCCTAATGACACAATACCCAGTCCAGAATTGGCTTTCCCCTAGTGGGCTCAACCACAAGCTTCTCTAAAAAGCCCATCTCGTAGACATTGTACAAATTCCCTCTCTTGGGATTCAGCATCAACCCAATTTTCCCAATCTACTTGCATATTGAAATCTCCCATTGTCTTTTATACATGCTTTTCTATCTACAGTGGTAGTTTGCATCCCACATCCTGGGTACTGTTTGGAGGCCTGTATATAACTACCATCAGAGTTTTTTTACCCTTGGATACCGGCAAGGATTCTATTTCTTCCAATCCTATGTCACCTGATTCTAAGAATTTGATTTCGTATTTTATTAACAGAGCCACCCCATCCCTGGTGCCCATCTGCCTGTCCTTTTGATACAATAAGTATCCTTGGATTCTAAACTCACAACTATGATCTTCTTTCAGCTATGATT
This sequence comes from Mobula birostris, assembly GCF_030028105.1. NCBI lineage: Eukaryota > Metazoa > Chordata > Chondrichthyes > Myliobatiformes > Myliobatidae > Mobula > Mobula birostris. The sequence continues at coordinate 55,994,947 of NC_092394.1, forward strand.
TAGTGATGCCCACAACTTCATACCTGCCATTCTCTAACAAGGTCAGATGTCTTTTTCCTTATACTGAGTGCATTCAAATATAACATCTTCAGTCCTGTATTCTTCACCCTTTTCAATTTTGTCCCATGTCAGAATCAGAATCAGATTTATTATCACCGGCATTTGTGGTGAAATTTATTAACTTTCTAGCAGCAGTACAAAGCAATACATGATAATATAGGAAGAAAATAAATCAATTACAGTAAGTATATACAGTGCCTGTAAAAAGCATTCATCCCCCTTGGAAGTTTTCATGTTTTATTGTTTTACAACATTGGATCGCAGTGGATTTAATTTGGCTTTTTTTAATACTGATCAACAGAAAAAGACTCTTTCATGTCAAAGTGAAAACAGATCTCTATAAAATGATCTATATTAATTACAAATATTAAATCACAAAATAATTGATTGCAGAAGTATTCACCCCCTTTAATAGGACACACCAAATAATCACTGGTGCAGCCAATTGGTTTTAGCAGTCACATAATTAGTTAAATGGAGATCAGTGTGTGCAGTCAAGGTGTTTCAATTGATTGTAGCAAAAATACACCTGTATCTGTAAAGTCCAACTGCTGGTGAGTCAGTATCCTGGCAAAATCTACACCATGAAGACAAAAGAACATTCCAGGCTCTGCGAAAAAGTTATTGAAAATCACAAATCAGGAGATGGGTACAAGAAAATTTCCAAGTCACTGAATATCCCTTGGGTACAGTTAAGTCAATTATCAAGAAACGGAAAGAATATGGCACAGCTGTAAATCTGCCTAGAGCAGGCCGTCCTCAAAAGCAGTGACGTGCAAGAAGATAACCATAAGACATAGGAGCAGAATTAGGCCATTCAGCCCATCGAGTCTGCTACGCTTTTAAAAAAAATATTTTTCCCCCAGATGTTTTTATTTAAAGTAAAACATAAAATTACTCCTGCATATTTTCAATAGTTTCTTCCTTGTATTTCCCCTTATCCTTGTCAATTTTGGTGAGATTTGGCTTTGCGTTCCAGGATCTCCTTTCGATCCTTTTCCAGCTTTAGCCTGGTAATCACCACCTTGCTGGGGTGAATGCCGACATGAACTGTGGTGCCATTGGCCTTCTTATGCTGCACACGCTCAATATAGGTTACATATTTCTTCCTGTACACTTGGACAACTTTGCTGATCTGCTGGCCCTGATAATGACCTCTGATGACCTGGACTAGTCAGGGAAGCCACCAAGAGACCCGGGACAACTCTGGAGAAGTTACAAGCTTCAGTGGTTGAGATGGAGAGCCTGCACATATAACAACTGTGGCCGGTGCTTCACTAGTCACAGCTTTAGTGGAGAGTGACAAAGAAAAGCCACTGATGAAAAAAAATTGCATGAAATCTCAGCTAGAGTTTGCCAGGAGGTCTGTGGAGACTCTGAAGTCAGCTGGAAGAAGGTTCTGTGGTCCGATGAAACCAAAAATTGAGCTTTTTGGCCATCAGACTAAACACTATGTTTGGCGTAAGACAAACACTGCACATCATGAAAAACACAGCATCCCTACCATGAAGCATGGTAGTGGCTGCATCATACTGTGGGGATGCCTCACTGCAGCAGGCTCTGGAAGGTTTGGAGAGAGTTAAATGAATGCAGCAAAATATAGGGAAATCCTGGAGGAAAACCTGATGCAGTCTGCAAGAGAACTGCAACTTGGAAGATTTGTTTTCCAGCATAACAATGATCCCAAACATAAAGCCAATGCTACACAGGAATGGGTTAAAAACAACAAAGTTCATGTCCTGGAGTGGCCAAGTCAGAGTCCAGACCTCAATCCAATTGAAAATTTGTGGCTGGACTTGAAAAGGGTTGTTCACTCACGATCCCCATGCAATCTGACAGAGTTTGAGCAGTTTTGTAAAGAAGAATGGGGGAAAATTGCAGTGTCCAGATTGAAGACTCAAGGCTCCAATTGCTGCTAAAGGTGCATCTACTAAATACTGGCTTGAAGGGGATGAGTAATTATGCAATCAATTATTGTATGTGTAATAATTGTAATAAACTTAGACCTATTTGTAGAAATTTTGATAGAAAAGTGTCTTTTCTGTTAACCAGTGTCAAAAAAGCCAAATTAAATCCATTGTAATTTAATATTATAAAACATGAAAACTTCCAAAGAGGGAGGGGGTGAATACTTTTTATAGGCATTGTATATGTATATTAAATAGATTAAAAGTAGTACAAAAACAGAAGTAATATATTTTTTTAAAAATGAGATAGTGTTCATGGGTTCAATGTAGGAATCGTATGGCAGTGGGTTAGAAGCTGTTCCTGAATTGATGTGTGTGCCTTCAGGCTTTTGTACCTCCTTCCTGATGGTAACACTGAGAAGAGGGCATGCCCTGGTTGATGAAGCTTTGACCAGTGGCCAATTGGCATTTGGGATTAATTAACAAGAGAAAGTTAAAGAAAGGCAGGGCAAAAGCATTAGCTGTTGTCTGATTGGACATAGTCAGAGTGGTGACCTTAAGGCTTTATCTCTTTGAGGATTCACTCAGTGAAAGCAAAGGAGAGAAAAGCCTCAATTTTTTTTCCTTCTGTTCTATATATATGCTCAGCTCGGACAGTAGGGATGACAGGCAGGAGAGTGGAATGTTCCCCTTGTGGGATATGTGAAAGCAGGGAGACCAGTATCCTTCACCACTACAACTGTGAGAAGTGCATGCAGCTGTAGCTTCTAACAGACCATGTTAAGGAGCTGGAACTGGATGAACTCTGGATCATTCAGGAGGCTGAAGGGGTGATAAATAGGACTTATAGAGAGGTAGTTGCACCCAAGGTGCAGGACACAGGAAACTTGGTGACAATCAGGAAGGGGAAAGAATTTAAGGAGCCAGTGCAGAGTATCCCTGTGGCCATCACCCACAACAATAGATAGATCACTTTGGATACTGTTGGGGGGGTGGGAGGGATGACCTGACAGAGGAAGGTCACAGTGGTCGGCTCTCTGGCACTGAGTCTGCCTCTGAGACTCAGATGGGAAGGGGGAAGAAGATGCACATTGCGGTGTTAAGGGATTTGTTAGGGGAACGGACAAGAGGTCTGTGGATGAGAATGAGATTCCCAGTGGTATGTTGCCTCCTGGGTTCCAGGGTCTGGGATATCTTAGATCGAGTTCTCAGCACTCTTAATTGGGAGGGTGAATAGCCAGAAGTTGTGGTCCATGTGACCACAATGACATGGGTAGGATGAATGATGAGGTTCTGCATAGGGAGTTCAGGAAGTTAGGTGCCAAGTTAAAGGGCAGGATCTCCAGGGCAGTGATCTCAGGATTACTATCCATGCCACTAATATGTGGCTGAGGAGTTGGTGTAGGAGGGAGGGCATAAGGTTTTTGGATCATTGGGCTCTCTTCCAGGAAGGTGGTACCTGTGGCGAAGGAACAGTTTGCACCTGAACTGGAGAGGGACCAATGTTCTAATAAGACAGTTTGTGAATGCTATACAGTGGGATTTTAAACTAGAGTTGCAGGGGATAGGAACCAGAGTGCCAGAACAGTTAGTAGAGAGATTGTGGAGGCAGATGTTGGTAAGACCTGAGACAAAGTTAGGAATCAAAAGGGTGAATACAGGACTGAAGGTGTTGTATCTGAATTGCACACTGTAAACTGAATAAGGTTGATGAACTTGCAGAACATTTGCATATTGGCAGGTATAATGTTGCAGGCATCATAGAATCATGGCTGAAAGATTATCGCAGGGAGCTTGATGTCCAAGGATACACATTGTATAAAAAGGATAGACAGGAAGGCAGAGGGGGCGGTGAGTAGAAAATTAAATCAAATTATTAGAGGTGACATAGGGTCAGAAGGTATTGAATTACCGTGGATAGAGCTCAGGAACTGCAAGGGTAAAAAGACCCTGATGGGAGCTGTATACAGACCCAACAGTAGTAAGGATGTTGCCTACAAATTACAACGGGAGATAGAAAATACATGCTAAAAGGACTATATTAGAATAATCCTGGGGGATTTCAATACGCAGGTAGATTGGGAAAACCAGGTTGGTGCTGGATTTTCTAGCGTGCCCACGAGGTGGCTTTTGAGAGGAATTCATGGTTGAGCCCACTAGAGGATTAGCTATTCTGGAGTGGGTGTTGTACAATGAACCAGAATTGATCAGAGATCAAGCAACTCTTAGGGGACGTGTTCATAATATGATTGAATTCACCCTGAAATTTGAGAAGAAGCTAAAGTCAGATATATCAGTAGTACAGCAGAGTAAAGGGAATTACAGAGGCATGAGAAAGGAGTTGGCCAGAATTGATTGGAAAAGAACACTGGCAGAGCAGCAATGGCTGGAATTTCTGGAAGCAATTTGGAGGGCACAGGATGTATACACCTCAAGAGGGGAGAGAGGCAGAAGAAAAGAAACTATAGGCAAGTAGTCAGACCTCAGTGGTAGGGAAAATGTTGAGCTGGTTATTAAGAATGAGGTCTCAGAGGAGAATCTGTTGATATTGTGTACTTGGACTTTTAGAAGGCCTTCGACAAGGTGTCACACATGAGGCTGTTTAATAAACTACGAGCCCATTATATTACAGGAAAGATTTTAGCATGGATAAAGCAGTGGCCGATTGGCAGGAGGCAAAGAGTGGGAATAAAGGGAGCCTTTTCTACCTGGCTGCTGGTGACTAATGGTGTTCCACAGAGGTCTGTGTTAGGACCGATTCTTCTTATGTTATATGTCAATGATTTGATTGATGGCTTTATTGCAAAGTTTGTAGATGATATAAAGCTAGGTGGAGGGGCAGGTTGTTCTGAGGAAGTAGAGAGGCTACAGAAGGACTTGACAGATTAGAAGAATGGGCAAAGAAATGGCAGATGGAATACAGTGTCGGGAAATGTATGGCATGCACTTTGGTAGAAGAAATGAAAGGGATGACTTTTTTTAAATGGAGAAAGGACACAAAAATCTGAGACACAAAGGGACTTGGGAAACCTTGTGCAGGATTCCCTAAGGTTAGTTTGCAGGTTGAGTCTTTGGTGACGAAGGCAAATACAATGTTAGCATTCATTTCAAGAGGACTAGAAGATAAAAGCAAGGATGTAATGTTGAAACTTTATGAAGCACTGCTGAGGCCTCACTTGGAGTATTGTGAATAGTAGTGGGCCCCTTATCTTAGAAAGGATGTGCTGAAATTGAGGAGGGTTCAAAGGAAGTTCACAAAAATGATTCCAGGATTGAATGGCTTGTCATTTGAAGAGTGTCTGATGGCTCTGGGCCTGTATTCACTAGAATTCGGAAGAATGCAGAGTGACCTCATTGAAACCTATCAAATAGTGAAAGGCTTTGATAGAGTAGATGCAGAGAGGATGTTTCCTATGATGGGAGAGTCTAAGACTAGAGCACACAGCCTCAGACTAGAGGGATTGTCCTCTTGGAACAGAGATCAGAAGGAATTTCTTCAGCCAGAACATAGGGAAGCTGTGGAATTGTTTGCCACAGGCAGCTGTAGAGGCCAAGTCTTTCTGTATGTGTAAGGCAGAGGTTGATAGATTCTTGATTGGTCAGGGTGTGAAGGGATAAGAGGAGAAGGCAGGAAATAGGGGCTGATAGGAAAATTGGATCAGCCATGATGAAATGGCGGAGCAGACTCGATCGTCAAATGGCCTAATTCCGTTCTGATATCTGCTGGCCTTACGGTCTTAAAAATGAACATTGCTTTTCTGAGGCAACGCTCCTTGAAGATGTCTTTGATACTGGGGAGGCTAGAACTCAAGATGGAGCTGACTAATTTTACGATTTTCTGTAGCTTCTTTGGTCCTGTGCTGTAGCACCACCCCCCCCCCCCCCGCCCGCCCGCCCGCCCGCCCGCCCGCCCGCCTGCCTGCCTACATACCAGGTGGTGATGCAGCCTGTCAGAGTGCTGTCCATGGTACAGCTATAGAAGTCTGAGTGGTTTGGGTGACAATAACTTTAACAGGACATTAACTTTGTTGTTTTTAAGCCATTCCTGTGTAGCTTTGGCTTTATGCTTGGGGATCATTATCTTGCTGGAAAACAAATATTCTCCCAACGTGCAGTTCTCTTGCAGACTGCATCAGATCTTCCTCCAGGATTTCCCTGTATTTTGCTGTGTTCATTTTACCCTCTACCTTCACAAGCCTTCCAGGGCCTACTGCAGTGAGGCTTCCCCACAGCATGATGCAGCCACCACGTGCTTCACGGTAGGGATGATGTGTTTTTGATGTGCAGTGTTTGGTTTACGCCAAACATAGTGTTTAGTCTGATAGCCAAAAAGCTTATTCCAGCTGATTGGAACCTCCCACAAGCCTTCTGGCAAACTCTAGCTGAGATTTTAGGTGTTTTTTTTCCTCCAACAGTGGCTTTCTCTTTGCCACTCTCCCATAAAGCTGCGATTGGTGAAGCATCCAGGCAACAGCTGTTGTATGCGCAGTCTCTTCCATCTCAGCCACTGAAGCTTGTAACTCCTCCAGAGTTGTCATAGTTCTCTTGGTGGCCTCCCTCACTAGTCCCCTTCTTGCACAGTCACTCAGTTTTTGAGAACAGCCTGCTCTAGACAGATTTACAGCTTTGCCATATTCTTTCCATTTTTTTGGAGATTGACTTAACTGTACTCCAACGGATATTCAGTGACTTGGAAATTTTCTTGTATCCATCTCCTGAGTTGTGCTTTTCAATAACCTTTTTGCGGAGTTCCTTGGCGTGTTCTTTAGTCTTGATGGTGTAGTTTTGGCCAGGATATTGACTCACTAGCAGTTGGACCTTCCAGATACAAGTGTATTTACATAGAACATAGAATAGTACAGCACATTACAGGCCCTTCGGCCCACAATGTTGTGCTGACCCTCAAACCCTGCCTCCCATATAACCCCCCACCTTAAATTCCTCCATGTACCTGTCTAGTAGTCTCAAATTAGGGTTTTCACTACTATTTTTACTACAATCAATTGGAACACCTTGACTGCACACATGTGATCTCCATTTAACTAATTATGTGACTTCTAAAACCAAATGGCTGCACCAGTGATGATTTGGTGAGTCATAAGGGGGTGAATACTGATACAATCAATTATTTTGTGTTTTTCTGTCGATCACTGTCAAAAAAAAGCCGAATTAAATCCACTATATACAATGTTGAAAAACAAAAAAACATGAAAACTTCTAGGGGGGTGAATACTTTTTATAGGCACTGTACATATTGTTTCTTCTGACAGGAGAAAGGGCAAGGGCAGGTTACGAGTGCCTTTAAACCGGTCGCTTTGGGCAGATGGGGCTCAGCAGTCATGGTAGGCAGCTCTTCTGGGAGAAGGAAAACTCTGATCTCAAACCTCTGCTGCCTTGTAGCTATACCCACTAATGGGGAAGGCTTCGGGAGTAAACCCCGAGGGAAAAATATGGAGCTGACCCTAAGACAGTCCTAAATTGAGGGATTCAGTGCTGACTGGCAATTCTTGCAATGCTGCTGGTACCAAACTGTATCTGCCACTGCCATTCCTTTGGGTTCATCATATGTGTGGAGAGGGGGAGCTTGCTTAAAGGGCAATAGCTAGCTCTACATATCATACTGCCCAGGCTTGCATATCGATACAGCTAGAACGCAATTTCCATGGTCAACACTGACCCACAGAGGCCCTCACGTATCCATGATTTCAATGAAAATATGGATGGGTGGATTAGCAACTTGGAGATGAAACCATGGTTGGTGGAGCTGTGGGCGGTGTAAAGGACTGTCAAAGAATACAGCGGGGTGTAGGTCACACTTGGAGTATTGGATGCAGCTCTGGTTGCTCCATTATAGGAAGAACGTGGAGAGGACACAGAAAAATGTGGCCTGGATTAGAGGGGATGTGATATAAGAGAGAAACCAATGAGTATTTTAGGTCAAAAATCTGAGGGAAAGTCATTGACCTGCATGTTGACTTGTTTCCCTTTCCATTGGTGCTACTCAGCTGGCTGAGTTTTTCCAGCAATTCCTTTTTTTTGTATAACACTGAATTCAGCATTTTCATTTTAGAACCATCTTGCTCATTTACATGCCCACTGTGTTGCCATTGACATTTCAATTCCTTCTACTGCAGCCCCTTTCCCTGCTTCTGTACTTGCTTCACATCTGTTAGATTACCTTTTTCTAATTCGATGTAATGTCATTAATCTGAAAAAGTAATGTCATTATAGAATTGTACAGCACAAAAATGGCCTCATCAGCCTAATGTGCCCATGTCGATCAATGCACTGAGCTATATTTGTCGCATTTACCTGCATTTAATCTAGAACAGTTTGCTGGAATTTTCAAGTACTTGTCCTAGTGCTTGAACTTTGTGAGGATCTCTGCTTCCACCTCCTCAGACAGTATGCTCCATATTCCAACCATTCTCTGGTGAATGGCCCCTCAGATCCCCTATAAACTTCCCACCCCTTATTTATACCTTTGCCCTTTTGGTTTGAACAATCCTACCACTGGTTAAAGATATCGCCTATCCTATCCCCCTCATAATTCTGCAGCCCTCAGCCTCATCCACTCCAGGGAAAATAATCTCAGTTCACCTGTAACTGAACTGCTCAAAGCCAAGCAACATACTGGTGAATCTCCTGTGCATTATCTCCTGCACAACCTCAGCTTTCCTACAGTGTGGTGAATAGAACTGCACACAGTGATCCATCTGTGGGCTAGCCAGCGTTTTATGAAGTTTTTAACGTGATGTTCTTGCTTGTATATTTTGTCTTTGGCTGATGAAGACAGCATACAATATGCCTTCTTCATCACACTCTCTGCCTATCTTACATAAAAATTGCTGGAGGAACTCAGCAGGTCAGGCAACATCAATGGAGGGGAATAAACAGTCTGTGTTTCAGGCCAGGTCCCTTCATAACCCTCTCCCCCTCCCCCTTGCCATATGCTGCCTCCTTCAGGATCATTCCCCAATCCATACTATTTACTGTGTAAGCCCAACCCTTATTTGACCTTCCAAAATGCATCATGTCACATCTATTGTAATTAAATTCTGTCTATCATTGTTCCATCCAACCTCCTATCTGATCTATATCACACTGTGGTCTGATCTATATCACACTGTGGCCTAAGATAATCCTTCTTGCTCTCTATAGCGCAAAGTTTCCAAGAAATTTTTTGGTGTGTTTTGGATCTGTATTTTCTACTGTAATTTAGGTTTAGAATAGTTTGAAGAAATTGTTCTACTAGTGACAACACATTAAGCAGGTATAAGATGCTACCATTGACTCGATGTGCTCCTGTATGCTTTTTGCATCATTCTCTCTAACCTTATGTTCCCAACTGTTCTCCACCCTCCCCCAGTTTTGATGACCATGACCCTGCAGTGATCCATGAAAATGCCTCTCAGTCTGAGGTGCTGGTTCCCATTCGTCTTGATATGGAGATAGATGGGCAAAAGCTGAGGGATGCCTTCACGTGGAACATGAATGGTGAGTAACTCTGAGGTAGCTCCATCCATACTATTGTATGACAAGTCTGGAAACGGTGCCTTCAGGCTGTTGAACCCCTGAGCACCCAGTGATGAGATCCTTCAGTTCATATGCATTGGGCCATGTTTCAGATCAATCAAAGGGAAAGGGAAACCTTGGAGCAACGGAGGATGAAAGGTAACCTGATAGAGGTGTATAAGATGATGAGAGGCATTGATCGTGTGGTTAGTCAGAGGCTTTTTCCCAGGGCAAAAATAGCTAACATGAGAGAACATAGTTTTAAGGTGCTTGGAAGTAGGTACAGAGGGGGATGTCAGGGGTAAGTTTATTATGCAGAGAGAGGTGAGTGCATGGAATGGGCTGCAGGCAATGGTGGTGGAGGTGGATAAGATAGGGTCTTTTAGGAGACTCCTGGAGCTTAGAAAAATAGAGGGCTATGGGTAACCCTAGGTAATTTCTGAAGTAAGTATATGTTTGGCACAGCTTTGTGGGCCGAAGGGCTTGTATTGTGCTGTAGGTTTTCTATGTTTCTAAGCCTGGTTTGTGCTGACTTCCTGTCTGCAGTTTTGGGGGCAGTTATAGAATTAGGACATCTGACTTTTGGCCCCTAAAGCCTGCTCCATTATTTGCTGTTTGAACATCATAATCCCACTCTCCTCATCCTCCTTCATGAATTCATGCCTAGGAATGTATCTAATATTTACAACACATACAAAATGCTGAAGAAACTCAGCAAGCCAGACTGCATTTTGTCTGTTTTGCTCAGATTTGCAGCATCTTCAGATTTTTTCTTGTTTCTACTTTAATATTTTCTGTGTATTGGCGTCCACTGTCCTCTGAGATAGAGAATTCCACAGGTTCACCACCTTCTGGGGGAAAGACATTTCTCCACCTAACATATTTGCCTTGGATCTTGAGAGCATAACCAGTTTATTCATGACCATACACGTCTCCACCACCCAGCAAGCAGAAACCTCCCCACATCTAGCTACTTTTTTTGTTACAGTAATATATTCTCTCATCCTGGAGGATGGCTAATGTTGTTTCTGTGTTTAAGAAGGGCAGCAAAGTCAAACCAATGAGCCTAACATCAGTGTTGGAAAATTTACTTGAGAGGATTCTGAGAGGAGTCAGTCTGCTCTTGGAAATGCAAGGACTGATTAGGGATAGTCAGCATTGATCTAATTGTAGAGACATCATAAGGCCATTTATAAGATCCTGCATTGTATGCTGGTGCTTCAGTGGGGAAGGTAACTAAAATAATTCTCCAGCCGTGGTTTCCCTGACTTCCTCGCTTCTGTGCAGTGAATGCCAACACACTGTTTACCACTTTAACTGCTTGCTGTACCTGCAGGCCCTTCTCACATTGGTCTTTCCCAATCCATCACCACATTGTTTTTCCTGCCAAAGTGGGTCACTTCCCATGTCTCCAAGCAGTCCTGGATCCCTTGTATTTGCTCATTCACTCAACTTGTCAAAATCATCTTGAAGACTTTTTGCATCCTTTCACAGTTCACAACCCCAATCTGTATTGTTGGCAAACTTGGATGTGACCTCCCCTTATTGTGTTGAGCCCAAGCACCTATTCTTGTATTATGCCTCTGTTCACCACTATAGCCTAAAAAGGCACATTTATTCCCTGTGCTGTTTGTCAACTTCCAAACCATGCCAGTACCTTAGTCCCAATTCAATGTTCTCTTTTTTTTTATTATTACTAGTTTTTTTAATTGCAACACCAACAAATTACATTCAATACAACCAGTTGCCAATTACATTTTGACTGTTTATCCCAGCTACCCCCCCAACCTTCATCACCATCTCCCCTCCACCCCTCTCTCTCCCATCCCTCTCCCCTCCAGCAACCAACTGAATAGTAGTGCATACACAGACAACACATTCCTATTTTAACAAAAAATCTTTTAAGTTAGATATCAAATTTGTCCACATTAAGATTGTGTTCGGTCGTGCATCATTTACTCTTGCTGATGAAAGTTCCAGGTAAGAAATGTCCGAAAAGCTCTGAAACCAGTGAGTATTTGAAATATCATGGGGAAGTTTCCAACGCTGGACTACAAACTTCTTAGCTGCAGTCAGGCCTGCCAGCCAGACCTTGCGTGTTTGTTCTGTAAGGGAAAGGTGGGAGTCATCATTTAGAAGATGTACAGCAGGGTCCTTTGGTAATTGTACCCCTGTTAGTTCTGTAAGAGTACTGATAACCTTCCCCCACAAACCAAAAACCCCTGGACATTCCCATACAACATGTATAAAAGAGCCAACGGTTCTGTGGGGGCAAAATGAGCAATATGGGTCAGGAACCAGTCCCATTTGATGTCTAATTCTCAGTGTTAAATATGCTTTATGACAAAATTTCAAGTGTATATACCGATGATTTGGATTTCTCGAAGCACTGGCAGCATTATCCCAAATCGCATCCCAGTCTAAGTCTTGTCCCAATTCAGATATGTCCCTATCCCGGGCTTTCAATCCTGATGTGGGCATATATTTCTGGGAGTTAAATTTATCATAGATTTATGACACTATCTGTCCTGGAGCACTCTGTATCCAACTTAAAATGGGATGGTCCTTTAAATCTGACCCCATGGGAACGCCGTAGGCTTTACAAGCTAATCTTACTCTAAAGTAGAAGAAAAGAGAGTGTTTATCAATATTATATCGAGATATCAGTTCTTGAAAGCTAAGGATAGTACTTGCCCCATTAATATCTTGAAGAGTAGTAATACCTTTATCCTCCCAAGTTCTGCTAGTGAATGGTTCCCCCCAGATAGAAGATGATTATTGTTCCATAATGGAGATGATTTGCACCATACGCTTTTAAATTTTAGGAATTTTTCTGCTGCTGTAAACACTTGTAGCATATGGGTTAAAATTGGACCGTAATACAAATCACATTTTTTGGTAGTCATACCTATAAGGAGAAAGTCCTTCAACCATATTGGTGCTATTATTAGCTCTTGTTCTATATTTTTTCATGATGAAACTTTATCCCCCTCCATCCAATAGCTAAGACTTTTTAATACAAATGCCCAGTGGTACAATTTAAAATTTGGACATGCCAATCCCCCATCCAGCTTTTTGAATTGTAGAGCTGACCACTTTACTGTTCCAAACATAGCATCGTAGTAAGGAGTCCAGTTTTTGCCAATATCCTGCTGGAGGCGCAAGTGGGATCATTGAGCTGATAAAATTAATGCGGGGTGACACGTTCATTTTAATGACCGATATGCGGGCTGGGATTGATGCTGGCAGGTGTCTCCATCTATTAATATCTTCTTCTATTTTTTTCAAAATTAAAGAGTAATTTGTTTTAGCCACAGATGATAGGAAAGTATTAACTTTAATACCCAAGTAGAGGACCTCATTTGTAGCCTTAATCTGGGGAGGGACAGACACCTTACTTTCATCCTATTAATCAGCATCAGTGCTGATTTTCTAATTCAATGTTCTCTAATATTGCCGACTAGCTTTTAATGTTGGACGATGTCAAAACCTAAAAATCCAAATACACTGAAATTCTGTGAATCTGGCACATTTGGGTCTTTGGTACCAGACCCACAGATTATACAGGCAATCTGAAGTTATTTTACTGATTCTCCATACACTTCTCATTCCAAGTATTATTGAGGGAGTGCAGGAAACTGAAAGGGGTGATTTTAAAGCAAATACTGGAATGGGGTCCTGTGAGTGGTGATCCCAGGAACAGGGGCTGCAGGGAGTAACGCAGATCCCAGCAACCAGTTGATATTCTCCAGTTACCCTGTTAATACATCCCTCATACATTTTCCATGTAATTCCTAACCTTAAATGTATCCAATAATCATTGGTGGGTGGCTTCCACCACCCCGGGGCAGGGGATTCCAATGATTGGCTACTCTGAGAGATATTTAGAGTCATAAAGCATTACAGCATAGAAACAGGCTATTTGGCCCATCTAATCCATGTCACTTTGGCTTTCACTGTGTTTCACCTCAATCTCATTCTGCCTTCTCCCCTAACCTCTGTGCCCTGACTAATCAAGAACTTATCAACTTCTGCTTTAAACATACTCGGTGACTTGGCCTCCACAGTTGTCAGTGGCAATAAATTTCACAGATTCACCACCCTCTGGCTAAAGAAATTCCTCCTCATCTCTGTTCTAAATGGACATTTCTCTATTCTGAGCCTGTGCCTTCTGGTCCTAGATAACCCTGCTATAGGAAGCATTCTCTCCATGTACACTCTAGGCCTTTCAATGTTTGATAGGTTTCAGTGAGATCCCCCCTCATTCTTCCCAAAGCCATCAAACACTCCTCATACATTGACCCTTTCCAATACCAGCACATCTCCTAGATAAGAAGCCTAAAGCTGCTCACAGTACTCCAAGTGCAGTCTGACCAATGCCCTATAAAGCCTCAGGATTACATACTTGCTCTTACCTTCTAGTCCTCTTAAAACGAATGCCTATACAGTATTTACCAATGACTCAGTCTGCAAGTTAACCTTTAAGAAATACTGCACAAGTACTCTCAATTCCCTTTACACCATTGATTTTTGAACTTTCACTCCATTTAGAAAATAGTCAACCCTTTCTTTTCTTCTACCAAAGTGTATGACAATACACTTCCCTGCACTATATTCGATCGGCCCACTTCTTTGTTCATTCTCTTAATCTGTCTAAGTCCTCCTTCAGACTCCCTGCCTCCTCAACACTACTTGTCCCTCCACCTATCTGTAACCCTTGGTTCGGCTAGCGGCTTAATCTAGGGGATGATAGCCCCTGGCTCGGCCAAATTTAAGAAACCTCATTTGGGTGGATGCGATGTGTTCCCTGTCACAAATCAGTACCATGAAATAACAAACAGTACACAATATGCGATTAAATGATTGAGCTTTATAATTCTTAATTTTACCATATGGTTAGTAAAGAAAAAAGGAAAAGGGCCCATTCTCATGAAACAGTTTTATGTGCAAATGTTGGAGCTCATAGTGTCGTCCATTTGTTCCCGTCGTCCTCCTCCATATAGCCTACCCTCGGACCCTCGCTCCTCAGTCTCAGTCCACACTGTCCAGCAGTCTACCAACTCTCTCCATTCGCATCCTCTCTCTTCATTGCTCCCTGACAAAAGACTGCAAAATCCGCCCCCCCCCCAGACACACAAGAAAGAACATCCCACTCATTGGCTAACATACCCCGTTATCTCTAGTCATAACCCAAACATTGCAGCTACAGTGAAATCATTACCATTACAGAGAGGCCATTACATTAGTAGTGAAACCTTGCAGCATGTTACACTCATTGTATCATCTGCAAACTTGGCCACACACAAAGCCATCAATTCAGGAAACAGAGAGTGGGAATAAAGGGATCCTATTCTGGTTGGCTGCCAGTTACCAGTGGTGTTCCACAGAGACCATGTTGGGGCTGCTTCTTTTTACGTTGTACATCAACGATTTGGATTATGGAATGGATGGCTTTGTGTCTAAGTTTGCTGATGATACAAAGATAGGTGGAGGGGCTGGTAGTGCTGAGGAAACAGAGAGTCTGCAGAGAGACTTGGATAGATTGAGAGAATGTGCAGAGAAGTGGCAAATAAAATACAATGTTGGAAAGTGTATGGTTATGCACTTTGGTAGAAGAAATAAACGGGCAGACTATTATTTAAATGGGGAGAGAATTCAAAGTTCTGAAATGCAACAGGACTTGGGAGTCCTCGTGCAGAATACCCTTAAGGTTAACCTCCAGGTTGAGTCGGTAGTGAAGAAGGTGAATGCAATGTTGGCATTCATTTCTAGAGGAATAGAGTATAGGAGCAGAGATGTGATGTTGAGGCTCTATAAGGCGCTGGTGAGACCTCACTTGGAGTACTGTGGGCAGTTTTGGGCTCCTTATTTAAGAAAGGATGTGCTGACGTTGGAGAGGGTTCAGAGAAGATTCACTAGAATGATTCCGGGAATGAGAGGGTTAACATATGAGGAATGTTTGACTGCTCTTGGACTGTACTCCTTGGAGTTTAGAAGAATGAGGGGGGACCTCATAGAAACATTTTGAATGTTGAAAGGCATGGACAGAGTGGATGTGGCAAAGTTGTTTCCCATGGTGGGGGAGTCTAGTACAAGAGGGCAATGCTTAAGGATTGAAGGGCGCCCATTCAAAACAGAGATGCGAAGAAATTTTTTAGCCAGAGGGTGGTGAATCTGCGGAATTTGTTGCCACGGGCAGCAGTGGAGGCCAAGTCATTGGGTGTATTTAAGGCAGAGATTGACAGGTATCTGCGTAGCCAGGACATCAAAGGTTATGGTGAGAAGGTGGGGGAGTGGGACTAAATGGGAGAATGGATCAGCTCATGATAAAATGGCGGAGCAGACTGGATGGGCCAAATGGCTGACTTCTGCTCCTTTGTCTTATGGTCTTGTCTTATATGTGGCAACTTGTCAAAGACCTTCTGAAAATACAAGTAAACTATATTCACTGGATCTCCTTAGTCTGTCTTACCTTTATTTCCTCAAAGAATTCTAACAGATCTGTCAGACAAGTAAACCATGATGACTTCGGCTTATTGTATCACATTCTGAAAGAGGTAGTGGAAGAGATTGTGAAGGCATTAGGAATGATCTTTCAAGAACCACTAGATCTGGAATGGTTCCAGAGGACTAGAAAATTGCAAATGTCACTCCGCTCTTTAAGAAGAGAAAAAGGGAGAAGAAAGGAAATTATAGGTCAGTTATCCTGGCCTCAGTGATTAGAAAGATGTTGGAGTCCATTATTAAGGATGAGGTTTTGGGGTATGGAGGCGGAGACTGTTGCAAGAAACATAAGGTTGTGATGGTAGGTGATTTTATCTTTTCACATCCATAGTTTGACTGTTTTATACCATTTTCACTATTTCAATGAAACTTCCATTAATTGAGACAATTGCTTAATTGGGCCAAAACGTACTGGTCCTGGTGTGTCCCAATTAATTGGAATCCACTGTATTTGGATAGAGAGAGACTGATTAGGGATAGTCAATGTAGCTTTGTGCATGGTAGATCTAGTCTAATCAATGTTGTAGAGTTTTTTGAGGAGGTTAACAGAGAAATTGCTGTGGATGTTGTCTACATGGAAGCAAGGCTTCAAGGTGAACAACAAGGAAGGCTATCATTACTTGCAGAGGGAACTGGATCAGCTGGAAAAATAGGCTGAAAAATGGCAGATGGAATTTAATGCTGTCAAGTGTAAGGTGTTACAGTTTTGGAGGACAAACAAGGATAGGACTTGAATGATGAGCAGTAGAGCACAGAGGAATGCAGTAGATAGAGGTATCTAGGAATACAGATCCATAATTCTTTGAAAGTGGTGTCACAGATAGAAAGGGTTATGAAGAGGTTTTGGCATATTGGCCTTCATAAATCAAGAGGAGTGAGTACAGGAGTTGGGGTTTTATGTTGAAGTTTATAAGACGTTGGTGAGGTCTAAGTTAGGTTAGAGTATTGTGTGCAGTTCTAGTCACCCATAGTACCCACAGGAAAGATATCAATAAGATTGAAAGAATGCAGAAAAAATTTACAAGGATGTTTGTGGGACCTGTAGACTTGATTTATAGGGAAAGGTTAAATGTATTTGGACTTTATTCCCTGGAATGTAGAAGATTGAGGGGAGATTTGATAGAGGTACACAAATTTATGAGGGGTATAGATAGGGTAAATGCAAGCAGGCTTTTTCCATTGAGGTTGGGTGAGACTAGAATTAGAGGTCATGGTTTAAGGATTAAAGGTGAAATGTTTAAGTTGAACATAAGGGGGGATGTCTTCACTCACAGGTTGGTGAGAATGTGGAATATGGAATGCTCTGCCAGCGGGAGTGGTGGATGCAGGTTTGATTTCAATATTTAAATTTGGATGGGTACTTTAATGGGAGAGTTATAGAAGGCTATAGCCTGGGTGCAGGTTGGTAGGACTGTGCAAACGAACAGTTCAGCATGGACTGTTTGGGCTGAAGGGCCAGTTTCTGTGCTGTAGTGTTCTCTGACTATGATTGGTATCAGGCTCTGGGTTTTGGTTTTCCTGTTCACAGCCCGTGTCTTGTATCCTTTACAGAGAAGTTAATGACCCCAGAGATGTTTGCTGAGATTTTGTGTGACGACCTGGATTTGAACCCTTTGACCTTTGTCCCTGCCATTGCTTCAGCAATTCGCCAGCAGATTGATTCCTACCCGATGGACACCATACTGGAGGATCAATCGGATCAGAGAGTCATCATCAAGGTGAGCCCAAAATCATCTTCTCATCTTGTCTGGATGTGTTCAGCTCACTGCTCCATGCTGCACAGCTTGAGTCCAGCTGGTGAAGCACCACATCACGTGTCATGGCTCCTTTGAAATAGATGCCACATTGATACAGCAAGTGAAGGTTGCCAGGACGTGGTGTATCGTGGTTGTATCTGGACTGTTGGAATGACTGGCTCTGGAATGGCCGGAGGTGTTGGAGCTTCCAATCAGCTCAGAGTGACCAGGCCCTCTCCAGGCTGGGCACCTTTGAATGCTGCAGCTCCAACACTGTGCCTTCCTCGGAGAGAGTCCTGGAAATCCTCACCCAGGTCAGCAATGCTGTGCTCCCCAAATCACTGCATCTACTTCATAACCAACATCACTAAACCCTTCATTGAAAAGTTTACTTTGGCATGGCCTGAAGGCCTGCCTCTGATTTTTCTTTGGAAGCCTAGCTCTGTCACTGTGTTGTGATGGAGTTGAATCATAGAGTCATACAGCACTGAAACAGCCCCTTTGGCCTAACACGTCCATGCCGATCACAGTGCCTTCCTCAGCTAGTCCCACCTGCCTGCATTTGACTCATACCCCTCTAACCTTGTATTCTAAATTGGAAGCTCTTCATGAGAAGAACCCAGAGGAAAAATGATTCCACAAAAATGTAGTGTACACTGGGTTGTAATGAGATTCCATCTTCTGATTCTGTGGTTCAGTAGTTGAATGGAAGGCCTTGGCTTCCTTGGTGCAATCTTAAACTGTATTGACAGTATGTAGTCCGTGGTTGATCAACAGGTTCAGAATCAGATCACTGGCATACATCATGAAGTTTGTTGTTTTGCAGCAGCAGTACATTACAATACATAATAATAAAAACCTATAAATTACAATAAGGAATATATATAATTAAGTTGTGTAAAAAGAGAACAAAAAAAGAAAGAAAAAAATAGTGAGATAATATACATGGGTTCATTGTCCATTCAGAGGAAAAAGCTGTTACTGAAACATTGAGTATGTGTTCTCAGGCTCCCGTGTCTCCTCCTTGATGGTAGCATTGAGAAGTGGGCTTGTCTTGGGTGGTGAGGGTTCTTAATGATGAATGTTGCCTTTCTGATGCGTCGTCTTTTGAAGATCTCCTCGATGCTGAGGAGGCTAATGGCCATGATGGAGCTGGCTGAGCTTGCAACTTTCTGTAGCTTTTTCCAATCCTGTGCAGTGGCCCCTACATACCATAGGGTGATGGTGATGTACATCTGTAAAGAAACTTTGCAAGAGTGTTTGGTGACATAACAAATGTCCTCAATCCCCTAATGAAATATAGCTGCTGTCATGTCTTCTTTGTAAGTGCATAAAAATGTTGGGCCCAGGATAGATCTTCAGAGATGCCCAGGAACTTGAAAATGCTCACCTCTTCCACTGATGATTCCTCAGTCAGAGTTGGTGTGTGTTCCCTCATCTTCCCTTTCCTGGTACACAGTCAGTTCTTTGGCTTTACTGACATTCAGTGCAAGGTATGGTCGCAGCTTGGCAGTCTTAGTCAGAAAAGGCACTTAAGGAGTAGTAATTGTTCTCAAGTGTCTGTTCTAGTCGGGTCATCACTCAGTAATTAATGACCTGTTGACCCAGAATTTATGTAGATGTAGAGCCATACAGCATGGAAAGAGACCCTGTGGTTCATCTTATCCAGGCCAAACAAGGTGCCTTCCTGACTTGCCCTATTTGCCTCTGTTTGGCCTATACCCTCTAAACGATTCCTATCCATGTGCCCGTCCAAATGTCTTTTAAAAATTGTGTTTGTACCCACCTCTACCACTTCCTCTGGCAGCTCATTCCATATATCCGTCATCTTCTCTCTGAAAACCTTGTTCCTCGGTTCCTTTTTAAAGCTTTCCTCCTCTCAGCTTAAATACACCTCTTTTGATTTAGGAGTTTAATCCAGCGAATTGTGAGATTTTGCATTTTAGGAGATTAAATGTAAAATGGTAGGACCCTTAATAGTATTGTTATACAGAGAGGGATTCATGTCCATAGTTCCCTGAAAGTGGCTGCACAGGTTGATAGGGTACTAATGAAGGCATGTTTTATAAAGTTCTGGCTAGGCCACATCTGAAATATTGCATTCAGTTCTGGCTGCCCCATTATGGGAATGCTGTGGAGGGTATGGAGAGATGCAGCAGAGGTTTATCAGGATGCTGCTTGGATTAGAAGGCATATTCTGTTAAAAAAATGGTTGGGCAAACTTAGCTTCTTTTCTTTGGAGTGGTGGAGGCTGTGAAGAAACCACAAGTATATAAGATTATTAGAGGCATAGAAAAAATAGACAGCTGGTATCTCTCTCCTAGGATTGAAATGTCTACTACTGGAAAGCATGCACTTCAGGTGAGAATGGAAAGTTCAAAGGAGAGGTGCAAGCTAAATTTTTCACATAAGGGTGGTGAGTGCCTGGAATGCAGCAGGGTTGGTAGTGGAGGCAGATACAATAGAGGTGTTTAAGAGGATAGGCACATGAATGTGCAGAGAATGGAGGGTTGTGGACATTGTGTAGGCAGAAGGGATTAGTTAACTGTATAATTACAAGCTAAGTAGCTTGCCACAACATCATGGGCCGAAGGGCCTGTTCCTGTGCTGTAGTGTTCTATGCTCGTCCCTGGGTAATAAACTGTGACCATTCACCTTTTTATGCCCTTCATGGGTTTATAAACCTTTAATGTGGTTGCCCTTTGACCTTCTTTGCTCCAGGGAAAACAGTATCATCCTATCTGGTCTCTCCTTATAACTCAAGCCCCCAAAAGCAGCACCTCCTCTAGCTTTAACCACATCCTCCCTATACTGTAGGAACATAGGTAGTTGTTGAGTAGGAACCCAGATGTGATTGTGCTAAGTACAATAGTGGAGTTGGTGGTCACCACATGAAGCCTGCGGTCTGTTAATCACAAGGAAGGGAGGCACATTGAGCATGTGGGATGAGGCTTCCTGAAGCACTGGGCTGGTTGGATCTGGGCAATAACCGAAGCATTGCTTTGTGCAGCTGAACATCCACGTGGGAAACATCTCTCTGGTGGATCAGTTTGAGTGGGACATGTCAGAGAGGGAGAATTCACCCGAGAAGTTTGCTCTGAAGCTGTGCTCCGAGTTGGGTCTGGGAGGAGAATTTGTCACCACCATCGCTTACAGCATCAGAGGCCAGCTGAGCTGGCATCAGCGCACGTACGCCTTCAGGTATGGCTGCTCTCTGCTGACAATGGTTGGCACATGTTAACGTTTTCTTGCATGTGTCTGTTGACTCCTAAGTTTCCCAGTTCCTCTGCTCTTCTCAGCTTCACATTCTTTACAGTTGCCTCCAAAGTAAATGGCCTAAACAGTTTACTACATTAAGATTCAGGTGCCATCATTTTACCGGTTCAGTTAGTCCCACCTTGAGAGATTCTGTTCTTATCCGCACAGCTTGCTGTAGCACTCTGCTCATTGTCATCAGCAAACATGGGTCATCTCTTTCACTGAAGATCGTTCAGTGGTGAAGACCCACATGCTCCCTTGTCATATTCTGCTGATGACAGCTCTTCCCAGATTGCCAGATTGTTTTCCTGTCAGAATTGGAGCCCCTTGTGTGGGTTAATATCCCCCTCCTTCTTAGGTCTGCAGCACTGGTGACTGGAGGTGTGTCTGCTCTCTGAGTGTTGAATTGTTTGCTGCTGGAAAACTGAGAAGGCACAGGCCCAGGTGTGCCCTATTTTCTGAGGACAATGGACCATATCTGTACATCTCGTAGTATGACACAAGTCAATCAACTGCTGCTGGAATCAAGATTTTAATCCCTGATTCAATTTCTCTCTGTTTCCCTGAGAAAGGTATAGCTGACAGAGTATGGGGAATGTGCAACATTGGCTGAGCTTGGGTAGACCAGGTAGGGAGGTTGAGAAGGGAGTCACAGTACACTACATTTGCTGGAATCTGGAGCAAAAGACCAACTCAGAAGGCAGCATCTAAGAAGGTAGAGGAACAGTTGCTGTTTCAGTTTGGGGCTCGACACGCAGTCCTGATGCTGAGGGGAAATGGTTTACAGAGGTGAGGCAGGAATTGATAGATGATAAGTGGTACCAGCTGAGGTGGGATGATGATCAGATGAAGCCTGGATGGGAGTGAGGCAGAGACTGCTGGATGATAGAGAACAGTGAGATCAGGGAGGTGTATGTTAATATTCTAGGGCATGTTAATATCAAGGGGGACAGTAGATGTTGTCTACATGGCTTTTAAGTAAAGTGTTTGACAAGGTTCCATATGGTAGGCTCAAACATGGTGATATGGGCATTTGGATTCAGAATTGGCTTGCTCAGAGAAGATAGAGGAATGTGGTCAATGGAACTTATTCTGGCTGGAGGTCCGTGATCTGGGGTGCTTTGCAGTAATCCATACTGGGATCTCTGATGTTTGTAATATTTATAAGCGATTTGGTTGAAAATGTGGATGAGTGGCTTAGTAATTTTGCTGTTGATAAAAAGATTGTGACATTGTGGATAGTGTGGAGGATTGCCAAAGGATACAGATCAGTTGCAGATATTGTTGAGAAATGGAGATACAGTTTAATCTGACCAAGTTGAAGTGTTGCACTTTGGGAGGTCAAATGTAAAGGGATAGTGTGTTATTATATCAAGATGCTTAACAGCATTAATGTACAGAGGGATCTTGGGGTCTAACTGGCTGCACAGATTGTTGGGTAAAGAAGGCATATGGCACACTTGCTTTTATTAGTCAAAGCACTGAGTTCAAGAATTAGGAAGCTATACTGCAGCTTTTTCAAGACATTGTTGGGCTGCATCTGGAGTATTGCTTTCATTTCTGTTCGTCTTATGTGGTGGCTTTGGAAGGGGTGCAGAAAAGTTTTTACTCGGATGATGCCTGGATTAGAGGATGTGCTGAACGGGTGGTTGGACAAAATTGGGTTATTTACCCTTGAGCGGTTGAGGCTAAGGGAGACCTGACATAAATTTACAAGATTGAGGGGCATAGATAGACAGCTAGTATATTTTTCCCAGAGTTGAAAAGACTAGAGAATATGCATTTAAGGAGAGAGGGGGCAAGTTGAAAGGAGAGATGTGGAGCAAATTTTCTTGTACAGTTGTGGTGGGTTCCTGGAATGTGCTTGTGGGATAGTGGAGGCAGATATCATAGTAATGTTTAAGAGGCTTTCAGACAGACACACAAACACGCAGGGAATGGAGGGTTATGGAACATGTGCATTTAAAATGGTACCATAGTTGGTATAGACATGGCGGGCTGAAGGGTCTGATCATGTGCTATATAGTTATAGAGTCACAGAGTTATACAGCATGGCAACAGATCCTTCGACCCAAATCATCCTTGCCAATAAGGTGTCTGTATGAACTACTCCCACTTACATTTGCATCCATCTAAACCTTTTCTATTGATATACTAAATGTCTTTTAAATATTGCAATTGTCCCTGCCTCTACAGCTATCTCTGGCTTGTTCCATATATCCATAACACACTGGAGCAGAATTAGACCATTCAACCCCTTGAGTCTGCTCTACCATTCTATCATGGCCAATTTATGACCCCTCTTAATGCCATCCTCCTGTCTTCTCCCCATAACCTTTGACATCCTTACTAATCAAGGACATATCAACTTCCTCTTTTTTTGGGCGGCTCAATAACATAGTGGTTAGCACAGTGCTTTACAGTACAGGTGATAGTACCGCTGTATGTTCTCCCCATGACAGAGTGGGTTTCCTCTGAGTGCATCCGTTTCATCCCATAGTCCAAAGACATAGCGGTTGGTAGGTTAATTGGTCATAGAGTCATAGAAAAGTAGAGCACAGAAACCAACCCTTCGGCCTATCTAGTCCACATTGAGGCATTTAAACTGCCTACGCCCTTCAACCTGTACCCTGACCATATCCCTACCATCCATGTACCTATCCAAACTTCTCTTAAACATTGAAATCTAGTTCACATGCAGCACTTGTGCTGGCAGCTCATTCCACACTCTTGAGTGAAGAAGTTTCCCTCATATTCCCCTTAAACTTTTCATCCTTCACTCTTAACCCATATCCTCTGCTTGTAGCCCCACCCAACCTTAGTGGAAAAAACTTACTTGCATTTACCTGATCTATACCCCTCATAATTTTGCATAACTCTGTTAAATCTCCTCTTTGATGTTGCAAGGAATAAAGTCAATTTTTCCATATAACTTAAGGTCCTCCAGACCCAGTAATATGCTTGAAAAATTTTCTCTGTACTCTTTCAAGTCAAGTCAAGTCAAATTTTTTTATATAGCACATTTAAAAACAGCCCACGTTGACCAAAGTGCTGTTCAGATCAGAGCAGAATAGCTAAAGTTACAAATACGAGAAACACAGACATAACCAATAAGGCAAACAGCTTATAGGCACAAAAGAAACAACACAAGGGCTTAGGCACAAGCCAAAAATCAGCCACATCAGGAGGATTCAAACACTAGTGAATATAAGTAAGATTTGAGCCTGGATTTAAAAGAGTTGATGGAGGAGGCAGATCTGATAGGGAAGGGAATGCTGTTCCACAGTCTAGGGGCTACAACAGCAAAAGCGCAGTCACCCCCTGAGCTTAAGTTTAGATCGCAGGACAGCCAGGAGCCCCAAATCAGCCAACCTGAGGGACCTAGAAGTAGAATAAAGGGTTAGGAGGTCTGTGATATAAGGGGGAGCCAGCCCTTTCATCCATATTTACATTTTTCCATATTTACATTTTGTAGATGATGAAGACTGTACACAATACTCCAAATCAGGCCTCACCAATACCACTTCAACATAACATCCCATGTCTTGTATTCAATACTTTGATTTATGAAGGCCAATGTGCCAAAAGGTCTTTACAACCCCATCAACATGTGTCGCAAC
Source organism: Mobula birostris (assembly GCF_030028105.1). Classification (NCBI taxonomy): domain Eukaryota; kingdom Metazoa; phylum Chordata; class Chondrichthyes; order Myliobatiformes; family Myliobatidae; genus Mobula; species Mobula birostris. Next base: position 56,019,547 of record NC_092394.1, read on the forward strand.
TTTAAATGAATTATCGACTTATATTCCCAGATCACTTTGTTCTACTACACTCCTTAGTGCCCTACTATTTCACTGTGTAAGACCTACCCTGGTTGGTCCCACCGAAGTGCAACACCTCACATTTGCCTGAGTTAAAATCCACCTGCCATTTTTCAGCCAGTCCAAATCCCACTGCAAGTCATGATAGTCTTCCTTACTGTCCACTACTCTCCCAATCTTGGTGTTGTCCACAAATTTGCTGATCCAGTTAACCACATTATCGTCCAGATCATTGGAATCAATGGAACAACATTGCCTATCCTCCAATCCCCTGAGACGTCACCTGTTGCTGAAGATGATTTTAATATCTCTGCTACAGCTCTGGCAGTTTCTGCACTCGTCTCCCTAAGGGTCTGAGAGGAACACCTTGTCAGGCCGTGGAGCTCTATCCCTTCTGATTTGCCTCAGGACGGTAATCTGTAATCTGTACAGGGTCCATGAAGTTGATGCCACTTTGCCTCACTTAGACCATAAGACCAAAAGCTATAGGAGCTGAATTAGGCCATTTGCCCTGCCATTTCATCATGGCTGATCCAGTTTTCCTTAGCCCCAATCGCCTGCCTTCTCCCCGTATCTCTTCATACCCTGACCAATCAAGAATCTATTAACCTCTACCTTAAATATACATAAAGACTTGGCCTCCACAGCTGCCTGTGGCAAACAATTCCACATTCAGCACTCACTGGCTAAAGAGATTCCTCTTCATCTCTGTTCTAAAAGGATGCCCCTCTATTCTGAGGCTGTGTCCTCTAGCCTTAGACTCTCCTACCATGGGAATTCCAGCAGATTTGTCAGGCAGGATTTTCCTTTGAGGAAGCCATGCTGACTACGACCCGTTTAGTCATGTTCCTCCAAGTACCCTGGGACCTATTCCTTAATAATGGACTTCTACATCTTCCCAATCACTGAGGTCAGACTAACTGGCCAAGAGTTTTCTTTCTTCTGCCTTCCTCCCTTGAAGAGTGGAGTGACATTTGTAGTTTTCCAGCCTTCCAGAACCAGTCCAGAATCAAGTGATTTTTGAAAGATCACTACTAATGCTTCCACAATCTCTTCAGCCACCTCTTTCGGAACTCTGGGCTGTATACCATCTAGTCAGGGTGACTTATCTATCTTCAGACCTTTCAGTTTCTCTCTAGTTATAGTAACTTCACACACTTCATGACCCCTGACACCAAGAACTTCTATACTGTTAGTGTCTTCCACAGTGAAGACTGGTGCAAAATACCTATTCAATCTGTCTGTCATTTAGTTGTCCCCCGTTACTACCTCTCCAGCATTGTTTTCCAGCAGTCTGATATCCACTCTCACCTCTCTCTTACACTCTATGTATCTGAAGAAACTTTTAGTATCCTCTTTAATATTATTGGCTAGCTTACTTCATATTCCATCTTTATCTTATAACTTTTTTAGTTGCCTTCTGTTAGTTTTTAAAAGTTTTCCAATCCTCTTAACTTCCCACTAAATTTTGCTCTATTACATGCCCTCTCTTTGGCTTTTATGTTGGCTTTGACCTCTTGTTAGCCATGGTTGTGTCATCTTTCTTTTAAAATCCTTCTTCCTCTTTGGGGTGTATATATCCTGTGCCCTCTGAATTGCTTCCAGAAATTCCAGCCATTGCTGCTCTGCCATTATCCCTGTCAGTGTTGTTTTCCAATTAATTCTGGCCAACTCCTCTCTCATGCCTCTGTAATTCCCTTTACTCCACGTAATACTGATATATATACATATATATATATATATGACTTTAGCTTTTTCTCAAATTTCAGGGTGAATTCAGTCACATTATGATCACGTCCCCTAAGGGCTCTTTTACCTTAAGCTTCTGATCAATTCTGGTTCATTGTACAATACCCATTGTTGAATAGCTGATCCCCTAGTGGGCTCATCCACAAGTAGCTCTAAAAAGCCATCTCATAGGCACTCTAGAAATGTTCCCTTCTGGAATCCAACACCAACCAGATTTTCTGCATATTGAAGTCTTCCATGACTGTTGTAACATTGCACTTTTGGCATGCATTTTCTGTCTTCAGTTGTAATTTGTAGGCCACATCCTTACTTGTGTTTGGGGAGGGTGGTCTGTATTCAACTCCCATCAGGGTCTTTTTACAATTGTAGCTCCTTAGCTCTAACCACAATGATACAATGCCTTCCAACCCTATGTCACCTCTTTCTAATGATTTGATTTCATTTTTTACCAATGTAGCAATGTCGCCCCCTTTGCCTTCCTGCCAGTCTTTTCAATACAGTGTGCATCCTTGGACAATAAGCTCCCTGCTATAATCTTCTTTCAGCCATGATTCAGTAATGCCTACAACATACCTGCTGATCTGCAACTGTACTGCAAGTTTGTCTATCTTATTCTGTATACAGCGCAAATGCAAATATATCACCTTATGTCCTATATTCACCGTTTTCTATATTGTCCGCCTTTTACATTGCCTCATCCTGTTGACTGCAGTTTTGCTCTATCAACAGCCTCTCCTCACTACATGTTGCCCCTGTCATCCAGCTACCTCATCTTCAGCACCACCATCCATCTTTCCTTCTGAATTTAAATATAGACAGCTCAGGACACCAGTCGCACCATGTTCAACCTTTTATTCACTGTGCCCAGACTTTGTGACTATCTCCTAAGTAAATACAGATACAAAAAAAATTATTTCAGTTTTCTTTTAGCCCTCCTGATTTCTTTCTTGTGTGTTCTCTTGCATTTCTTATACTCCATAAGCACCTCATTTCTTTCCACCTGCTATGCACCTTTTTCCTCTTAACCAGGGCTTCAATATCTCTTGAAAATCATGGTTACCTACACTTGTTATCTTTACCTTTTATTCTGACAGGCACATACAAGCTTTGTACTCTTAAAATTTCACTTTTGAAGGCCTCCCACTTAGCGAGAGCACCTTTGCCAGAAAACTGCCTGTCACAATCCACATTTACTAGATAATTTCTGATACCATCAAAATTGGTCTTTCTCCAATTTAGAATCTTAACCAGCGGAGCAGACCTATCTTTTTGCATATTTGCTTTGAAACTAATGGCATTGTGATCACTGATGCAAAGTGTTCCCCTACACAAACCTCTGTCACCTGCCTATGACTTTGTGGCTGCCTGTAAGCAGACAAATTTCAAGGTATATAAAATATTCATTCTTTGATAATAAGTAAGTTTTGAACCTTTGAAACCTGCCCTGTCTCATTACCTAATATGAGATCAAGTATCATACATTCTCTGATTGGGACTTCTACATACTGATTAAGGAAATTTTCCTTAACACATTTGACAAACTCTATCTCATCTGGTCAGTTTAGAGTATGGGAGTCCCAGTCAATAGGTGAAAAATTAAAATCACCTTCTATAACAACCTTATGTTTGTTGCAACAATCTGCGATCTCTTCATAAATTTGTTCCTCTTAATCCCTCGGGCTGTTGGGTGGTCTGTAAAATAGCCCTATTAACGTAGTCATACCTTCCATATTTCTCAGTTCCATCCATTATATCTCACTAGACGAATTCACCAGTCTGTCCTGAAGGATCGCTACCATGACATTTTCCCTGACTAATAACACCACCCGTCCTCTATTAGTCCCTCCGCTCTGTCATGTCTGAAATAATAGAGCCCCGGACTACTGAGCTGCCAGTCCTGCCCTTCCTGCAAGCAAGTCTCACTAATGGCTACAATATCATAATTCCAGGTGTTGATCCATGCCCAGAGCTCATCTGCTTTTCCTACGATGCTTCTTGCATTGAAATATATGCAACTGAGCACACCAGTAGCACCATGCTCAACCTCTTGATCTCCAACTTTGAGGCTTTACAAACATTTCTCTCCATAACCTCTTCACTAATGGTTCTGACATTCTGGTTCCCATCTCCCCTAGTTTAAATCCCACTGTGCAGCATTAGCAAACCTTCCCACTATGATATATCCACTTCCAGTACAGGTGCAAACTGTCTCTTCTGTACAGGGCTCACCTTCCCTGGAAGAGAGCCTAATGATCCAAAAGTTTAATGCTCTCCCTGCTACACCAACTCGTTAGCCACATGTTAAACTGTACAATCTTCCTATTTCTGGCCTCAATAGCACGTGGCAAAGGTCACAATCCTGAGATCTCAACCCTGGAGGTGCTGTCCTTTAACTTAGCACCTAACTCCCTGAACTCCCTTTGCAGAACCTCATCATTCTTCTTACCCACTTCTTTGGTACCTACATGGACCATGACCTCTACCTGTTCACCGTCCCCACTAAAGAACGCTGAGGACTCGATCCAAGATCTCCCGGACCCTGACACCCAAGATGTTCGTACCATTTGGGAATCTCGTTTTTGCCCTTAGAACCTTCTTTCTGTTTCCCTAACTAATGAATCCACTCTCACCAGAGCTCATATCTTCTCCCCCTTTCCCTTCTGAGTCACAGAGCCACTCAGTGGCAGTCCTGACTGCTGTAACTTTCCTCTGCTAACTACCACGCCCCCCCCCAAACAGTATCCAAAGTGATACCTGTTGTTGAGGTCACAGGGGTGCTCTGCGATGGCTCTTTAACCCCTTTCCCCTTCCTGACTGCTACCCAGTTTCCTGTGTTCTGCACCTTGGGTGTAATTACCTCTCTATATGTCCTATCTATCACACTCTCAGTCTCCCGAATAATCCGGAGTTCATCCAGTTCCAGCTCCAACTCCTTTACGCAGATTGTTAGAACCTGCAGCTGGATGCACTTCTCACAGGTGTAGTTGTCAGGGATACTGGTCTCCTTGCCTTCCCACATCCCTAAGTTAGGTATTAAGTTAAGATACAGGATCTCCAAGGCGATGATTTCAGGATTGCTTCCCATGCTGGTCAGACAAGAAATAGGAACACACAAAGGAGGGCCTCAGATTCTTGGATCATTGGGCTCTGTTCCGGAGTTGGTAGGACCAATTCATTCTGGAGGCCTAATCAGTGGTGGAAGCAGAGCACTTCAATGTTACCCGCAGGTCGGCGAAGCTTGTATAAAAAGGGAGCTTCACAGGCTTTCGGACACTCCGGAGGCCCAATCAGTGGCAGCAGCAGAGCACTACGAAGTAAATAAAAGTACAGAAGAGACAGATAGGGCGACCATTGTCAGGAGCAGGTCAGTGGTGAGAGTAGGAGTGTCAGGCTTTGACTCAAGAGGCTTCGACGAGAAGAGGCTGAGGCCAAAGAAACAGGTTAGAAGATTTGGTCTTGCTTGCCCATAGTACAGTGCAGGCAGGATGGCAGATATGGCAGTGGAATGCTGCTCCTGTAGGATGTGGGAATTCATGGAGCCTGATAGTCTCCCTGATGACTACAGCTGCAGGAAGTGCAGCCAACTTCAGCTCATGAAAGACCGCACTAAGGAGCTGGAGTTGGATGAATTTGGGAACACCCGGGAGGCAGAGCAATTGATAAATACGACTTTCGAGCAGGTGGTTACACCCAGAGTGCAGAATTCAGGAAGTGGATGGGTGAAGACCAAGAGAGGTAAAGGGAGAAAGAAGTCAGTGCAGGGTTCCCTGTGGCAATTCCATCAGCAGCAGGTATACCCTTTTGGATACTGCTGAGGGGGATGACCTTTCTCGGCAAGGCAGCAGCAGCCAGACCAATAGCACTGTGGTTGGCTCTGAGCCTCAGAAGGGTAGGATGAAGTCAGGTAGAGCAATAGTCATGGTGAGCTCAATAGATGGGAAGACAGATAGATTCTGCGGCAGCAAAAGAGATGCCAGGATAGTGTGTTGCCTCCTGGGTGCTAGGGTCCAGGATGTCCCTGAGCAGTTGCAGAATATCCTTGAAGGAGAGGGTGAGCAGCTGGAGGCCGTGGTACATGTTGGTACCAGTGACATAGGCAGGAGAGGGGCAGTAAGTTTAGGGAGTTAGGAAGGAGGCTGAAGAGCAGGACCTTGAAGGTGGTAATCTCCGGATTACTTCCAGTGCCACGAGCTGGGGAAGATTAGAACAAGAAGATAGTGCAGATGAATGAGTGGCTGAGGAGATGGTGCAGGGAACAGTGTTTCAAGTTCTTGGATCATTGGAATCTTTTCTGGGGAAGGGGTGACCTAAACAAGAGGGACGGGTTGCACCTGAACTGGGGGGGAATCAATATCCTGGGAGGGAGGTTTGCTAAGACTATTGGGGAGAGTTTAAGCTAGATTTGCAGGAGGGTGGGAACCGAAGTGAAGAGCCAGGGGATGGGGCGGTTGGAACACAAGTAGAGGCAGTTTGTAGAGAGTTTGTGAGGAAGGATAGGTAGATGATAGAGCAAAGATGAACTCAGCCTGATGGTTTGAGGTGTATCTACTTTAATGCAAGGAGTATCATAAGCAAGGCAGATGAACTTAGAGCATGGAACAATACATGGAACTATGATGTTGTGGCCATTACAGAAACTTGGAAGTCTCGGGCAGGAATGGCTGCTGAGTGTGCTGAGCTTTAGATGTTTCAAAAAGGACAAGGAGGGAACATCAAAAAGATGGGGGGGGGGGTGGCATTGTTAATTGGAGATAGTACCACCGGTGCAGAAAAGGAGGAAGTTGTGGAGGGATTGTGTCATTGTGGCTAGAAGTCAGAAACAGTGAAGGGGGTAATAACTCTACTAGGTGTTTTTTTTTATAGATCCCCCAATAGTAACAGACATCAAGGAGCAGATTCTGGAACAGTGCAATAATAATAGGGATGTTGTGATGGGTGATTTTAACTTTCCTACTATCACCTGTCATTTCCTTGGAGCAATTAGGTTTGAATGGGGTGGAGTTTATTGTTAGGTATATTCAGGAAAGTTTCCTGACACAGTATGTAGATAAGCCAACTAGAGGAGAGGCTGTACTTGATCTGGTATTGGGAAATGAACCTGGTTAGGTGTCAGATCTCTCTGTGGGAGAGTTTTTTGGAGGTAGTGATCACAACTCTATCTCCTTTACCACAGTGCTGGAGAGGGATAGGAACAGACAATTTGGGAAAACATTGAATGGGGGTAGGGGGAAATGTGATGCTATTAGGAATTTGGGAACATAAATTGGGAGCAAATGTTCTCAGGGAAATGCATGGCAGAAATTGGCAAATGTTCAGGGAACATTTGCATGGCGTTCTGCATAAGTATGTTCCATTGAGGCAGGGTAAGAATGGTTGGGTAAAAGAACCATGGGGTACGGAGTATGTAGAAAATCTAGTTAAGAAGAAAAAAAAGCTTATGAAAGGTTCAAGAAACTACGTACTGTTAGAGCTCTAGAAAATTATAAGTGTGCCAGTAAGTAGCTCAAGAATGAAATTAGGAGAGCTAGAAGGGGCCATGAGAAGGCCTTGATGAGCAGAATTAAGGAAAACCCCAAGACATTCTACAAGTATGTGAAAAGCAAGAGGATGAGCCATGAGAATAAAACCACTCAGGAGCGATAGCGGAACGTGCATGGAGCCAGAGGAGGTAACAGAGGTACTTAATGAATACTTTGCTTCAGTATTCACCAGTGAAAAGGATCTTGGTAATTGTGAGGATGACTTACAGTGGATTGAAACGCTTGAATGCATAGACATTAATAGACAATAGACAATAGGTGCAGGAGTAGGCCATTCGGCCCTTCGAGCCAGCACCGCCATTCACTGTGATCATGGCTGATCATCCACAATCAGTACCCCGTTCCTACCTTCTCCCCATATCCCTTGACTCCGCTATCATTAAGAGCTCTATCTAACTCTTTCTTGAAAGCATCCAGAGAATTGGCCTCCACTGCCATCTGAGGCAGAGCACTCCACAGATCCACAACTCTCTGGGTGAAAAAGTTTTTCCTCAATTCCGTTCTAAATGGCCTACCCCTTATTCTCAACTTGTGGCCTCTGGTTCGGGACTCCCCCAACATCGGAAACATGTTTCCTGCCTCTTGCATGTCCAATCCCTTAATAATCTTATATGTTTCAATCAGATCCCTTTTCATCCTTCTAAATTCCAGTGTATGTAAGCCCAGTCGCTCCAATCTTTCAACATATAACAGTCCAGCCATCCCGGGAATTAACCTCGTGAACCTCCGCTGCACTCCCTCAATAGCAAGAATGTCCTTCCTCAAATTTGGAGACCAAAACTGTACACAGTACTCTAGGTGTGGTCTCACCAGGGCCCTGTACAACTGCAGAAGGACCTCTTTGCTCCTATACTCAACTCCCCTTGTTATGAAGGCCAACATGCCATTAGCTTTCTTCACTGCCTGCTGTACCCCAAGAAAGAAGATGTGCTGGAGCTTTTGAAAAGTATTAAGTTAGATAAGTCGCTGGGACCAGATGAGATATACAGTACTCCAGGCTACTGTGGGAAGCGAAGGAGGAGCTCACTGAGCCTCTGGCGATAATCTTTGCATCATCAATAGGGATGGGGAAGTACCAGAGGATTGAAAGGTTGCACATGTTCTTCCCTTGTTCAAGAAAGGGAGTAGAGATAACCCAGGAAATTATAGACCAGTGAGTCTAACTTCAGTGGTGGGCAAGTTATTGGAGAAGATCCTGAGAGGCAGGATTTATGAGCATTTGGAGAGACATGATTGGATTAGGGATAGTCATGGCTTTGTCGATCAAGGGCAGGTTGTGCCTTACGGAGCTGAATGAATTCTTTGAGGATGTAACAAAACACATTGATGAAGGTAGAGCAGTGGATGTAGTGTAAATGGATTTCAGTAAGGCATTTGATAAGGTTCCCCATACAAGGATCATTCAAAAAGTCATGAGGCATGGGATCAAAGGAGACCTTGTTTTGTGCATCCAGAATTGGCTTGCCCACAGAAGGCAAGATGTGGTTGTAGATGGTTCGTATTCTGCGTGGAGGTCGATGACCAGTAGTGTTCTGCAAGGATCTGTTCTGGGACCCCTTCTCTTTGTGATTTTTATAAATGACCTGGATCAGCAGAAAGTAGAAGGGTGGGTTAGTAAGTTTGCTGATGACACAAAATTTGGGGGTGTTGTGGATAGTCTGGAGGGTTTGTCAGAGGTTACAGCAGAACATCGATAAGATGCAAAACTGGGCTGAGAAGTGGCAGATGAGTTCAACCCAGATAAGTGTTAAGTGGTTCATTTCGGTAGGTCAAATTTGAAGACAGAATATAATATTAATGGTTAGACTTGGCAGTGTGGAGGATCAACGAGATCTTGGGGACGGTGTCCATTGGACACTCAAAGCTGCTGTGCAGGATGACAGTGTTGTTAGGAAGGTATATGGTGTGTTGGCCTTCATCAACCGTAGGATTGAGTTCAAGAGCTGTGAGGTAGTGTTACACCTATACAAGACCTTTGTTAGACCCCACTTGGAGTACTGTGTTCAGTTCTGGTCATGCCATTACAGAAAGGATGTGGATACTATAGAGAGAGTGCAGAGGAGTTTCACAAGGATGTTGCCTGAATTGGAGAGCGTGCCTTATGAGAATAGGTTGAATGAACTTGTCCTTTTCTCCTTGGAGCGATGGAGGATGAGAGGTGACCTGATAGAGGTGTATAAGATGATGAGAGGCATTGATCGTGTGGACAGGCAGAGACTTTTTCCCAGGGCTGAAGTGGCTAACATGAGTGGGCATAGTTTTAAGGTGCTTGGAAGTAGGTACAAGGGAGATGTCAGAGATAAGTTTCTCACACAGAGAATGTTGTGTGCGTGGAATGCACTGCCAACGACGGTGGTAGAGGCAGTCACAATAGGGTCTTTTAAGACACTCTTAGATAGAGTAGGTTACATGGTCAGCACAGCATTGTGGGCTGAAGGGTTTGTAATGTGCTGTAGATTTCTATGTTCTATACAAGTTAGATGGTTTGCTACTGAAGGGGACCAATATTATTTGGCGAAGATTTGCTTGTGCTGCTCAGGGGGTTTAAACTAGAATTGTAGGCGGTTGTGAATCAGAGTTTTAGGAAAGGAAGTGGAGTGGTTGTGGGAAAAATAGATATTAAGGCTACAAGCAAAGATGGAAACCAAATGTTATAGCATAGAACATACAGTGATACAGGCCCTTTGACCTTCGATGTTTTGCCAACCCTTTAACCTACTCAAATCAAAGGTTCATTTACTATCAAAGTATACAAATCTGGAATCAAGATCAATCTTACTCTTCCCTCCCACATAGCCCTCCGTCTTTTTTTCATCATGCGTGTATCTAAGAGTCTTGTAAATGTCCCTAATATATTTTATCTTCACCACCACCCCGGTAGCGCATCCCACATACCTACTAAAAAAAACCTACCTCGGATAACCCCTGTATACACTCCTCCCAAGACCTTAAAGTTACACCCCCTTGTATAAGCCATTTCTGTCCTGAGTCTATCTGGACCACTTGATCTATGCCTGTTATCATATTGTACACCTCTATCAAGTCATTTCTCATCCTCCTCCTTTCCAAAGAGAAAAGCCCAAGCTTGCTCAGTCTTTCCTCATAAGATATGCTTTGTCCAGTTAGCATCCTGGTAAATCTCCTGCACTCTCTCGAAAGCTTCCACATCCTTTCTATAGTGAGATGACCAGAACTGAACACAATACTCCAAGTGTGGTCTAACCATGGTTTTGTAGAGCTGTAACATTACCTTATGACTCAGTCCCCCAACTAATGAAGGCCAACGCAGGAAATTCACTGCTTTATAATTCTCTCTTCCCTTTCTTGAACAAAGGAATAACATACAGGAAAGATGTCAATAAGATTGAAAGAATGCAGAGAAAATTTACAACCATGTGGCCAGGATATGAAAATCTGCATTGTAAGGAAAAGGTGAATAGATTAGGACTCCTATTTGCTGGAGTGTAGGAGAATGAGGGACGATTTGATAGAGGTATACAAAATTGTGAAGGGTATAGGTAAGGTAAATGCAAGCAGGCTTCTTGCACTCAGGTTCCATGAAGCTAGAACTAAAGGTTAAGTGTAAAAGGTGAAATATTTAAGGGAAACATGAGGGGAAACTTCATCAAGCAGAGACAAGCAGAGAGCTGTGAGAGTGTGGAATGAGATGCCAGTGTAAGTGGTGGATGTGGGTTTGATTTCAACATTCCTGTGGCCAGTGAGAATGCAGCCATCATCACCAAGGGCATACTCACTTTTCTTACTTGGAATACTGTATGTACTTTCCAGCGCCCCCCCCCTCCCCCCCACCACCCCAACTTATTTATCCTAATGTTTTTCAGAAGTTCCAATACATCCTCTTTCTTAATGCTGACGTGTTCCTGCTTTTCACTATGTGTAAAATGGCTTGGGGTTTTCCACCAAGGTCTTCTCATGCCCCCTTCCGGTTCTCTTAAGTCCATTGTTTAGCTCTTCCTTGGCTACCTTGTAACCCTCAAGAGTCCTGACTGAGTCTTACTTCCTAGACTTTAAGTATGCTTCTTTCTCTTGACTGGATATTCCATATCTCTTGTCAACCATGGTTTCTTCACCTACCATCCTTCCCCTGCCTCAATAGGACAAATCCAGCCAGAACCCCATGCAAATGCTGCCTAAACAACTTTGACATTTCTTCTGTAAGTTTTCCTGAGAACATCTATTCCTATTTATTATGCTCCTAATTTCCTGCTTGATACCATCGTAATTGGCCCTCATCCAATTAAATGCTTTCCCTAATTGTCTGCTTTTCTTATCCCCAGTACGCTGAAGGATGGAGTTGTGGTCACTATCTCCACTATGTTCGCCCACCGAAGTTTCTGTCACCTGACTAGATTCATTGCCTAGTTCTAGATCCAGTATGGCCTCTCTTCTAGTCAGCCTATCCGCACACTGTGTTGGGAATCCTTCTTGGATGTAGCAGCAAATTCTGTCCCATCTAAGCTTTTTGCACTAAGGAAGTGTCAATCAATATGAGGGAAGCTGAAATTACCCAAGGCGAATTTTGTGCCTTTCCAAAATTTGCCTACTCACTGCTCTTCAGTGCCCCAGTGGTTTTTGGGTGGTGGACTTATACAATACTCACAACAGAATGATTGCTCCCTTCCTGTTTCTGACGCTTAATGACTCAGTAGATCAGAGGTTCCCAGCCTGGGGTCCACAGACCCCTTGCTTAATGATCCATGACATAACAAAGATTTGAGAACCCCTGAAGTAAATGATCCCTCCATGACATCTTCCCTTTCTGCAGATATGATACTATACAGATTAGCAATGCCACTTGCCTGCCCACCTTCCGCCCCTTTTACCTCCCTTCCCTGATGAGAGTTTATCAGGTTGGTTCAAGAACCTGGAGGCAGTGGAGAAGATGATGTTGTTGAACCTTGACGTTGGGTCTTCAGTCTCCTGTACCTCCTGCCTGATGGCAGCAATGAGAAGAGGGCATTGCCTGGGTGGTAGGGGTCCTTGATGACAGAAGATTTTGCTCTTTGGAGATGTTCTAGATGGTGGAGAGAGCTGTTTCTGTGATGGAACAGGCTAAGTACCAATCTCTGTAGCGTCTTGCACCAATGTGAATGACCTTACATTTTTCTACATTGCATTCCTTCTACTGTCCTCTCACCCACTCATTCAGCCTGTCCACATTCGCCAAAGCCTCTGTAAATCCTGCTGCCTAGTTTAGTGTTCTCCACAGAGTTGGTAACGTGACATTTGATTCCTTCTAGTGGTGACAAGCCGCAGCCCAAGCACCATCAACCCTGTTGTACTCTGCAGGTCACAACCTGATTCCCCATGCTCACTAAGAAGGATCTACTGATTCCCATACTTTGCTTTCTGTCTGAGAATCATTTCTCCATCTAGGTCAAGGTATGAACCTCAGATTCCGTGTTCGCTCATTTGTTGACCTGCTTCACGTGTCATCTGGTATGGAACGCTTTTTGAAAGTCCATATACACCACATCTACTGGTTCTGCCTTATCAATCTCACAAGTGGCAACACAGGTGGACAGGGTAGGGAAGAAGGCTGATGACATGGTTGTCCCTGTAGGTCAGGGTATGAGTAGAAAATATGATGTCATATTGCAACTTTACAAACCACTGTTGTAACCATACTTGGAGTATGTGTACAATTCTGGTTACCACACTGCAGAAAGTTGTGGCTGTGAAGAGAGTGCAGATGAGATTCATAGGCAGGCTACCTGAAGTGTAGGACTTCAGTTCTGGGAAGCGATTGGATAAGCTAGACTTGTTTTCCCTGGAGCGACAGAAACCCAGGTTGGGAGTATGGAGAGAGGAGGTGGGTGACCAGGTGAAATTGCAGACACGCAGTCATAAATCTATACAGCAAGGACATGGGGCCCTTTGACCCAACCAGTCCATGCCAACCACATGGCCCACAGAGCTCATCCCAATTTCTTGTGTTCAACCCAGATCCCTGCTCTTCCATGTCCTTATCTAAGTGCTTTCTAAATAACACTATTGCCTATGCTTCAATCACTTCTTCTGGCATCTCATTCCATATACTCATCACCATCTGCTTAAAAACAATACCCCTCTGGTCTCTTAAATATTTCTCCCCACTCTAAATCTATATACCTTTTTAGTTTTGGACTCCCGTTCGCTGGGGAAAAGACCGTTATCGTCCACCTTATCTGTGCCTCTCATAATGTTGAGTACCTCTGTAAGGTCATTTCTTATTCTTCCTATAACTCAGGCCCTCTGGTCCTGGCAATATCCTCACAAATCTTCCACTCTTTCCAGTTTTACCATTTGTTTCCTTATAACAAGAGTGACCAAAACTGTACAAAGTACCTTCCCCCTGTTGTTTGGCAGGGCAGGAATTGCTCTAATCAGTGATGAGTTGTGTTCCCATTGGACAAAACATGTCCGTAGTTGGCTGGACTTCAGGGGCAGACAGAGTCCTGTAATGCTCCTTACTCTCTGGGCTCGCCCCAGAACATCAGTCCTGTACCTCACCACATAAACTGCTGCCTGGTCTGAGGCTACGTCCACACTACGCCGGATAGTTTTGAAAACAAAGCTTTTTCTCTTCGTTTAGACCTTCGGTCCACACTAAAGCGGTGTTTTCATCCCCCGAAAACGGAGATTTTCAGAAACGTCTCCAGAGTGAAAACGCCTAATATCCATTGTAGTGTGGACGGGGTAAACGGAGAGATTTAAAACACTGTCATGACAACACCACAACAACAATACTTTTTCTGCTTCTGCTTGGTACTGCGCAAGCTGTTATAACGCGCAGTGGGTGTGCACGTCGTGAGAGTTAAATTGAAAAGTGAGCTTTTTTGACTATTTAAAAACGCTGTCATGACGTGCTGGAACAGATGGCCGCAGTGTGGCATTTCGTTGTTTTCTTGAACGCAACCCTCCACATAACCTAACAATTTCAGAACAGACGGCAATGAGACTGAAGCCAGAAGAGTTAGAAATGTACTCACCAAATACTTTGACCCATAGCTTACTGAATAAATAAGTATACTCACTTTGCCCTGTTTTCTGTCCTTGCTTGTATGAAGGTATTTATGCAAGTACTTCTCTGACAATAGATGTGTAACAGCCTAATGTAACATTGTATGGAAATACAAGATAACACTGATGCAGACATGTTTTATACATTTAACAAGGTGCTTTATTAATGCAACAGAGTTAGTCGGTTTTTCAATGTTCGTCGTCAGCCGGGTCATACTGTCCATGAACTCCCTGTCGGTTTCCTCCATACACTCCAGTATTTGTTTTTTATTAGTTTTAAGTCCTCCTGCGCAAGAGCCAAGAGCAATTCCTTTTAAGTTTTTCTACTCTGTAACTGAACAAACACGTACTAAGTATACCATTTCCTCTTCGCTTGTTTTCTGTGTGTGTCCTGCGCATGCCCAGTAGAGGAGCTTTGCCCAAATATCCGTGTTAGTGTGGACAGAGATATTTTGAAAAACGCTTAGTGTTGTACGCCTGTCGTTTTTACTTGAAACCGGCGTTTTCAAAATTATCCGGCGTAGTGTGGACGTAGCCTGAGAGCTCAGTGAAGCCATGGATAGGGAGATATCCAAGATAATTCCTTTGTGAGGTCACAGGGGCTTGAGAGGGTGAGAGAGGGGGCCAATACATGGACAGGCCCCGCCACTTCAAACCCAGATTCCTCCTCTAGCCCCATCCCCAGCATGTCCACTGATCCCAGTACAGGAGAGGGCAAGTGGAGGAACCACCTGTGGGGATCACCTACTGTTACCTCACCAGGAAACAGAGGGTAGTGCAGTTCAATACATGTTAAGGAGCTGGCACAGGAGACTGGGCTTTAGGTACATGGATCATTGGCTCCCTTCCAGGCTAGATGGGATTTGTACAGGGGACATGGGCTCTACTTAAACTGGAGGAAAACCAACATCCTCACCAGGAGGTTTGTTGTGCTGCTCTGAAGGTTTTAACTAAAGTAGGAGTGGGTGGGAAACAAGACAGCAAGTCAGAAGGTGGAGGGATTGAGGGAAAGGTAAAGATCAGGTCAAGTAAATATGAGGGGAAAGGCAGGTTCAGGAACATGCTGGAACTGATGGGTGAAAATAAGTTCATTTCAGTCCAAAGAGTATTTTAGGCAAGGTGGATGAAGTTATTGTCTACGAGGGGTGATTGATAAGTTCATGGCCTAAGGTAAAAGAAGTCAATTTTAGAAAGCCTAGCACATTTATTTTTCAACATAGTCCCCTCCCACATGTACACACTTCGTCCAGTGGTAGTGGAGCATACGGATCTTGGACCTCCAGAAAGTGCCCACAGCAGGGGTGATTGATAAGTTCGTGGCAGCTGTCGTTCCATGCACGTGCAGTTCAACTCTCAATGAGTGATTATGCAGAGAGTTTGAAGTTAGTAACTCATCTCCTTCCACCTTAGGCCACAAACTTATCAATCACCCCTGATGAGTTATTAACCTCAAACTTTCTACATAATCACTCAGAGTTGAACTGCATGTGCATGTAACGAGAGCTGTATAACTCATTTCCTCACAACACACTGGAGGAACTGAGCGGGTCCTTCTTCACCTTTCCTGCCTATCACCTCCTTGCTTCCCCTCCCCCACCCCTTTATCTTTCCCCTTACTGGTTTTTCACCTGGAACCTACCAGCCTTCTCCTTCCCACCCTCTTTATAGGGCCTCTGCCCCTTCCCTCTTCAGTCCTGACAAAGGGTTCCGGCCTGAAATGTTGACTGTTCTTTTCCATGGATGCTGCCCAACCTGCTGAGTTCCTCTAGTGTGTTGTGAGTGTTGCTTTGACCCTGCATCTGCACAGTATTTTGTGTTTATAGCTCATTTCCTTCTACCTTAGGCCACAAACTTATCAATCACCCTGCTGTGGGCACTTTCTGGAGGTCCAAGATCCGTAAGCCCCACGACCGCTGGACGAAGTGTGTACATGTAGGAGGGGACTATGTTGAAAAATAAATGTGCTAGGTTTTCTAAAATTGACTCCTTCTACCTTAGGTCACGAACTTATCAATCACCCTTCATAGATGGGTGCACAGAGTTTTAATGATGTGGGCATTGCAGAGACATGGTTATGAGACAGACAGAACAGAGAGCTCAGTGTTGCAGATATTGACATTTTAGACGTGGAAGAAACGCAGTTGCATTACTCACCGGGGCGATGTCACAGCCGTGCTCTGGACACACTTGCGGGGCTCATCTGCTGAGTCAATAGGGGTAGAGCTCAAAATAGGAAAGGTGCATTCACTTTGGTAGGATTATACTATACACCTCCCAAAAGCTACTGGGAGATAGGGGAATTGACATGTAGGTGGATTACAGAAAGATCTAAAAGCAGCAGTGTTATTGTAGTGGGTGATTTTTAACATCTTCAATATTTATTGGGACTTCAATAACAGCATAGGACATAGGAGCAGAATCAGGTCATTCAGACCATCGAGTCTGCTCTGCCTTTCTATGATGGCCTGTTTATTATCCCTCTCAACCCCTGCCTTCTCTCCAAATTCTTTAATACCTTTACTAATTAAGAGCCATCAACCTTTGCCTTACATCTACCGAATGACTTGGCCTCCACAGCTGTCTGTGGCAATGAATTCAACAGACTCACCACCCTCGGCAAAATAAATTCCTCCTCATCTTTATTCCAAAGGGACGCCCTTCTATTCAGAGGCTGTGCTGTCTGGTCCTAGACAATCCCACTGTAGGAAATATCCTCTCCATATCCACTCTATCTAGGCCTTTCACTATTCGATAGGTTTCAGTGAGATTGCCCCCTCCCCTTTCTAAATTCTAAAGAGTATAGGCCCAGAGCCATCATACACTCCAAAGTGCTCATCTATTGAGAGATCTGTCACCTGACTAGGTTGGTTGCATAGTACCAGATCCAATATGGGCTGTCCTCGTTGACCTGTCTAGGAATTCTGTCAAGAATCCTTACTGGGCACACCTAACAAATCCGCTCCATCTAAACCTTTTGCACTAAGGTGCAAGTCAATATTAGGGAAGTTCAAGTCTCCCGTGACAACAGCCCTGTTACCTTTGCATCTTTCCAAAATCTGCTTCCCGATCTGTACCTATATGTGGGACTAATGTTCTGAGTTGTGTCTGTTTCAATGCAAGCAGTATTATAGGTAAGGCTGATGAACACACATCATGGATCTATACGTGAAATTATGATATTGTAGCCATTAGTGAGACCTAGTTACAGGAGGGGCAGGACTAGCTGTTTAATGTTCTGGGATTCCATTGTTTGACATGAGGCTGTTTAACAAGATAAAATCCTGTGGTGTTACAGGAAAGATGCTGGCATGGATAGCAGAATGCCTGACAGGCAGGAGGCAGCGAGTAGAAATAAAAGGGGCCTTCTCTGGTTGGCTGCCAGTGACTAGTGGTGTTCCTCAGAGTTCAGTATTGGGACCACTACTTTTCATGTTGTTTGTCAATGATTTAGATAATGGAATTGATGGCGTTGTGTCGAAATTCGCAGATGATTCGAAGATAGGTGGAGGTAGGTAGTGCTGAGGAAGTAATGTAATTGCAGCAGGACTTCGACAAATTGGAAGGATGGGCAAAAAAGTGGCGGATGGAATATAGTGTTGAGAAGTGTATAATGCATTTTGGTAAAAGGAACAATAGTGCAGACTGTTATCTTAATGGGGGAAAATTCAAACATCAGAGGTGTAAAGGGACTTAGGAATCATTGTGCAAGACTCCCGGAAGGTTAATTTACTTGTTGAGTGTGTGGTAAAGAAGGCAAATGGAATGTTGGCATTTATTTCAAGGGGAATAGAATTATTTCAAGGGGAATAGAATTAACTAGGAGATAATGCTGAGGCTTTATAAGACACTAGTCAAGCAGCACTCAGAGTATTGTCAACAGTACTCGGCCCCATAATCTCAGAAAGGATGTGTTGTCATTGGAGAGAGTCCAGAGGAGGTTCACAAGGATGATTCCTGGAATGAAGGGGTTAACATATGAGGAACATTTGGCAGCTTTGGGCCTCTCCTCACTGGAATTTAGAAGAATGTGGAGGAATCTCATTGAAACCTACCAAATGTTGAAAGGACTAGATAGAGTGGATGTGGAGAGGGTGTTTCCTATGGTAGGGGTATCCAGAACAAGAGGGCACAGCCTCAAAATTGAGGGAAAACCATTTAGAACTGAGGGAAGGAGGAATTTTTTTAGCCAGAGGGTAGTGAATCTGTGGAATGCTCTGCCATAGTCTGCGGAGTCTGTGCATATATTTAAGGTGGAAGTTGACGGTTTCCTGATCAGTCAGGGCATCAAAGGATATGGGGACAAGGCAGGTGTATGGGGTTGCGTGGGATCCGGGATCAGCCATGATGGAATAATGTAGCAGACTCCATGGGCTGAATGGCCTCATTCCACTCCTGTGTCTTATAGACATGATAAATGGAGGTACTGTATTAAAGGGGAAGAGGTGACATTACTCACCAGGGAAAATGTCCCTCTTCATAGCTGGCCAGACAGTTCAGACAGGAAGCCTGGTTTATAGAGGCAATTTGGGTGGAACTGAGGAATAAAAATGACTCTGTTAATGAGACTATATTATAGACTTCCCAATATTCAGCAACATTTAGAGGAGCAAATTTGTAGAGAGGTAGAAGACATTTGCAGGAGATAGAAAGTTGTAGTAGGTGATTTTTAACTTTCCATATATTGAGTGGGATTACCATGCTGTTAAAGGACTGGATGAAATAGAGTTTGTCCAATATGTTTCTTTAATCAATATGTAGAGGTCCCAACTAGAGAGAGCACAATACTGGATTTCCTTTCAGGGAATGAGGACAGGGTAGGTGGCAGAAGTGGCTGTAAGGGAACACTTTGGATTTATTGATCATAATTCCATTAGTTTCAAGGCAATTACGATGGATAGGCCTGAACATCGGGTTGAAATTCTAAACTGGAAAAGCGCAATTTAGAAGGCATCAGAAGTAAACTGCCAGGTGTGGACTGGGATAGGTTTTCCAGCAAAGAGATGTTTGGTAAGTGGGAGACCTTCAACTATGAAATATCGAGAGTACATAATTTGTATGTTCCTGTTTGAATAAAAAAGCATGTGTAATAGATTTAGGGAACCGTGGTTATCAGAGGATATTGAGCCCGTGGTAAAGAAAATGAAGGAGGCACATATCAGATATAGACAGTTAGGAAGAAATGAGGCACTTGAGCAGTATAATAACTGCCAGACGACACTAAAGAGAGAACTCAGGAGGGGTACAAGAAGACATGACATGGTCTCACAGACAAAGTGAAACAGAATCGCAAAGGCTTCTATAATTAAGAGCAAGGAATGAAATTAATCCTCTTCAGTAACAGTGTGGTCATCAGTGCTTAGAGCCAAAAGAGATGGGGGGAGATCTGAAATGATGTTTTGAATCTGTATTTACTTGAGAGACCTACACAGAGTGCTGTCTTGAGGCAAATTAAGGTGGATATATCACCAGGACCTGAGTTCAGAACTTGTGGGAGGCTAGTGCAGAAATTGCAGGGGCCCGAGCACCCCTATTTAACAAGTCCTTGGCCATGGGTAAGGTGCCAGAGGAATGGGAGTTTGGCTAATGTTCCGTTGTTCAAGAAAGGCTCTAAGAATAAACTGGGAAATTATGGGCCAGAGAACTTGATCTTAGTCATTGATAAATTATTGGAAGGTATTATAAGGAACAGATTGTAATGCTAAGGCTTTATAAGGCATTGGTCAGAGTGCATTGAGCAGTTTTGGCCCCCTTATCTAAGAAAAGATGTCATTGGAGAGGGTCCAGAGGAGATTCATGAGATTGATTCTGAGAATGAAAGGGTTAATATATTGATGAACGTTTGATGGGTCTGGGTCTGTATTCTCTGGAGCTTAGAAGAATGAGGGGATATCTCATTTAGACCTATTTAATATTGAAAGGCCTAGATAGAGTGGATATGGAGAGGATGTTTCCGATAGTGGAGGTATCTAGGACCAGAGGGCACAGCTTCAGAATAGAAGAACATCCCTTCAGAACAGAGATAAGGAGGAATTCCTTTCGCGGGAGGGTGGTGAATCTGGAATTCATTGCCACAGGCAGCTGTAGAGGCCAAGTCATTGGGTAGATTTGATCAGGGCGTCAAAGGTTGTGGGAAAATGTAGGAGAATGAGACCATAACACCAGAAGATGTAGGAGCAGAAGTAGGCCATACAGCCCATTGAGTCTGCTCCACCATTTATTCATGGCTGATCCCGGATCCCATTCAATCCCATATATCTGCCCTCTCACCATATCACTTGATGCCCCAACCAACCAAGAATCTATCAACCTCCGCTTTAAATATAGCCACGGACTTGGCCCTCACCAGAGTTTGTGGCAGAACATTCCCCAGATTCATCACTGTATGGCTAAAAAATTCCTCCTTACTTCTTGTCTAAAAGGCCGTCCACAATTTTGAAGCTGAACTCTCTAGTTCTGGATATCCCCACCAGAGGAATCATCCTCTTCACATCCATCTTATCTATCTTTTCAACATTCGGTAGATTATTTCAATTAGATCTCCCCCCCCCCCCCCCACGCATTCTAAATTCCAGTGAGTACAGGCCCAAAACTGCCAAATGCTCTTCATATGTTAACCCCTTCGTTCCTGGAATCATCCTAATGAACCTCCTCTGGAGTCCCTCCAATGACAACACATCCTTTCTGAGATATGGGGACCAAAACTGTTAACGATACTCTGTGCGGCCTGACTAGTGTCTTATAAAGCCTCAGCAGTATCTCCTTGTTTTTATATTCTATTCCCCTTGAAATAAATGCCAACATTGCCTTTGCCTTCTTTACTCAACCAGGCAAACCCTCAGGGAGTCTTGCACAAGGACTCCGAAGTCCCTTTGCACCTCTTATGTTTGAATTTTCTCCCCATTTAGATAGTAGTCGGCACCGTTGTTCCTTTTACCAAAATGCATTATGAAACATTTCCCAACACTGTATTCCATCTGCCATTTTTTTTGCCCATTCTTCCAATTTCTTTAAGTCCTTCTACAATCACATTGCTTCCTCGGCACTACCTACCCCTCCACCTATCTTCATATCATTCGCAAACTTTGCAACAAAGCCATCAATTTGACTATCTAAATCATTGACAAACAATGTGAAAAGTAGTGGTTCCAGTACCCTGAGGAACACCACTTGACACTGGTAGCCAACCAGAAAAGGCCCCTTTATCCCACTCGCTGCCTCCTGGCTGTCAGCCATTCAGCTATCCATGCCAGTATCTTTCCTGTAACACAATAGGATTTTATTTTGTTAAGCAGCCTCATGTGAGGCACCTTATCAAATGCCTTCTGAAAATCCAACTGAATAACATCCACTGCTTCTCCTTTGTCCACCCTCTTGTTACTTCACAGAAACATATATAAAAACGTAGAAAACCTACAGCACAATACAGGCCCTTCGGCCCACAAAGTTGGCCGAACATGTCCCTACCTTAGAAATTACTAGGGTTACCCATAGCCCTCTATTTTTCTAAGCTCCATGTACCTATCTAAAAGTCTCTTAAAAGACCCTATCGTATCTGCCTCCACCACTGTTGCCGGCAGCCCATTCCAAGCACTCACCACTCTCTGCGTACAAAAACTTACCCCTGACATCTCCTCTGTACCTACTCCCCAACACCTTAAATCTGTGCCCGCTTGTGGCAGCCATTTCAGCCCTGGGAAAAAGCCTCTGGCTATCCACGTGATCAATGCCTGTCATCATCTTATACACCTCTATCAGGTCACCTCTCATCCTCCGTTGCTCCAAGGAGAAAAGGCCGAGTTCACTCAACCTGCTTTCATAGGACATGCTCCCCAATCCAGGCAACATCCTTGTAAATCTCCTCTGCACCCTTTCTATGGTTTCCATATCCTTCCTGTAGTGAGGTGACCAGAACTGAGCACAATACTCCAAGTGGGGTCTGACCGGGGTCCTATATGGCTGTAACATTACTCCTTGGCTCTTAAACTCGATCTCATGGTTGATGAAGGCCAATGCACCGTATGCCTTCTTAACCACAGAGTCAACCTGCACAGCAGCTTTGAGTGTCGTATGGACTTGGACCCCGAGATCCCTCTGATCCTCCACACTACCAAGAGTCTTACCATTAATATTATATTCTGCCAATACAGATTTGTCAGGCAAGATTTCCCTTCATAGAAACCATACTGACTTTGACTTATTTTATCATTATTTTCCAAGTACTCCGAAACCTCATCCTTAATAATAGACTCCAGCACATTCCCAACCACTGAAATTAGGCTAACTGGCCTATAATTTCCTCTCTTTTGTTTTCCTGCCTTCTTAAAAAGTGGAGTGACACTTAACAATTTTCCAATCCTCCAGGACCATGCCAGAATGAGTTTGAGAGGGATTACAAATCAGCCTTAATGGAATGGTGGAGCATACTGAATGGCCTAATTCTGCTCATGTCTTATGGTCATATGTCTTAATACAGAAGCATTTGGACAGACAGGGCTTGATTAGGGATAGTTGACATGATTTTGTGCATAGTAGGTCAAGTCTACCCAGTCTTTTGGAGTTTCTTCAGGAGGTTACCCCAGGAAAGTTGATGAAGGAAAGGCAGTAGGCGTTGTCCACGTGGACTTCAGCAAGGGTTTTGACAAAGTCCAGAAGGTTAAGTCGCTTGGCATTCCAGATGAAGTAGTTAATCAGATGCAGCATTGGCTTAGCAGAAGCCAGAGAGTGGTATGAGATGGTCACCTTTTACTAGAGGCCTCTGACTAGTGATGTGCCGTAGGGATCAGTGGTTTGTCTGTTGCTGTTTTATCATCTATATTAACAATTTAGATGTGGGTAGTGGGTAGTGGCCCCATATGTCACTACTACAGGGCGTGATGACCCTGCCTTACACGAGTCCCGGGCTCAGTTGGCTCCGGCTGGCAGTACCCGGTATGGGCCCCTATCCAGGGTTACGGATCCCACTGCCTTGTGGGTATCTTCGGGAGAAGAGAAGGCTAAGGTGTAAACCCTACACAAAGCCGGAGTGGAGCCCCTAAGGCAGTTGGATGACGTATCACGTCACCTCCTGGCAGCTCCTGCAGCCAAGCTGATGCCAAATGTACCGCTTCGCATTCCTTTGGACCACATCCGCGAGGCCAAGAGGGGGATCTTAATGTCTGGGTAGCCCAGGATCTCCATATTCATTCCCCAGCTCTGCGCCCCAAAACTGGGCACATCCATTGTCTACTTAGACAGACAGAGCCATTAATAACAATTTAGAAGATAACGTGGTAAACTGTTTCAGTGAATTTGCAGCTGACACCAAATTGGTAGTGTAGTGGACAGTAAGGAAGGCAAGCTGATCTGTACCAGTTGGAAAAATGGCAGATGGAATTTAATGCAGGCAAGTGTGAGATGTTGCTCTTTGCGAGGACAGAGTAGAGTAAGACATGCACTATGAATGGGAGGACATTGAGTTGTGCAGTAGAACAAAGAGGCCTGGGAACAAAGAGGCCTGGGCAAAAAGATCATAATTCTTTTAAAGTGGCCTCAAAGATAGATCAGGTCATAAAGAGAGATTTTGGCACATTAGGCTTCATAAATCAGAGCACTGACTCAAAAGTTTTGATGTTTCGTTGAAGTTGTATAAGACACATGTCAAATTTAAAGTATTGTGTGCAGTTCTGGTTGCCTACCTGCAAGACGTATATCAATAAGCTAGAAAGACTCAGAAAATTTACAAGGGTGTTGTCAGGACTTGAGGACCTGAGTTGTAGAAATAGGCTAAATAGGTTACAGGACTTTACTGTGGTTGGTGCAAGTGTGGAATGAGTTGCCAGTGGAAATAGTAGATGTCAGTTCAGTTGTAACATGCAGGAAAGGTTTGGTTATGTAAATATGGAGGGCTGTGGTTCAGGTAGATGAGACTAAGCAGAAAAGCAGGCCGACATGGACTACATCCTTTTCATATGATTCTTTCTTGTGTCCAGCTTAATGACATCTTTCCTAAACTGGGCAACCAGAACTGCACGCCTTACTCCAAGTGTAGTCTCACTACCATCTTGTGGAGTTGTAACACGATGTCCCAACTCCTGTGCTCATTGCTGTTACAGATGAAGGTAAACGTGCCAAACACCACTTTCCCTGCCATGTTTAACTGTGTTGCCACTTTCAGGGAACGGTATACTTTTCCCCAGGGTCCCTCTGCTTTACAACACCCTCCATGACCCTGACAAGCTCTGTGTTCAAAGCACACTGTATGTTTCATTTCATGGCTTCTTGTGGAGCCTTATGTGACTTTGGCAATTGACCACCCCTTTTCACAGGGATCATTCTCACCTCCGAAACCACCCTGACCCCTGGTGATTTACACTGCAACCACAGTAGGTCAGAACCTTGTCCCTTTATCACTTCCCTCACCACCATCCAGCATGAAGACAGCCATTTCAGGTATGGCAGATTCACGTGCACCACTTCCAATCTCATCTACTGCATTTGGTGCTCCTGATGTGACTTCTTTTAAGTACAGAATGAGCGACTGCTTCGCGGGGCATCTGCACTCTGTCAGCTCATTTTCCCACAGCGACCTGTCTGTCGATGGCCTCCTCCATTGCCACAGGGTGGCCAGCCACATCCTGGAAGAGTACCAGAACATTGTCGTATTCCACCTGGGTGGTCAACAGCCCAAGTAACCACACTCACTGTTCTCTGATTCTGATCCACCCTGATTCTCCCTACATTCCCGTCCCATCACTCGGTCCATTCTCCCTCTCCACCTGGTTCTACCTTCTTGCTCATTTAGCACCTTCCTCATCAGATTCAACACTCAAAGCCTCTTGTCCATAGCTCCTTCATCCTGGGTCCCCACCTCCTCTTTCTCAACTGGCTCCATCTGCTCACTAGCCCCCCTTCACCTACTCCCACCCGTCTCTCACCACATCCTCCTCTCGTGCTGACCACTGAGTTGCTGCAAGGCTAGTTAAAAGTGTTTCTGGTGGGGTGCGTGATTGCTAACGGAGGAGGTGCCACCTGACACCCCGCAGTGATTGACTGTGCTCTGTGCCGCAGTGAGAACCCCCTGCCCACGGTGGAAATTGCCATCAGGAACACAGGTGATGCTGACCAGTGGTGCCCGCTGCTGGAGACCCTCACCGATGCAGAGATGGAGAAGAAGATTCGTGATCAGGACCGCAACACCCGGTACGTCCCACTCTTGTTTCACAGCATCACTGTCTGCCTACCCGTACCCTGCACAAACACATTCTACCCCCTTGTCTGCATACACATACTCGCAGATATACCTCCCCTTCATGTTGAACTTAAATGATATAAATAATCTAGGATGAAGTCTGTCATTTCTCCAGGTGAACTATTTCTCTCTGCTAACAACTGTTTGCATTATTTTCTTGTTTTACAGGAGGATTAGGCGTCTTGCAAATACCGCTCCGGCCTGGTAATTGATCTCGAGTTCAGTTTGCCTTGAACTTGCTAACTGATCCCATGCTCAGTTCAGTCCTCCACCTGGTAACTGCCCCACACTCAAGCCTCCAGTCTCTACGTTGGGAGCCGCTCCCTGCTCAGTACTGCCCCCCTTGGTGTGAATTGATCCTGTGTGCGGCCCCATCTCCAGACTGGCACTCAGTCTGGTTCAATTGATGACAAGCGGTTAACCATTGCAAGTGCTTGTTCTGAGAGAAGTAGACATTCCCCACAGCGGCCTTGTCGCAGACCCCTACACTGTGTAATAAGACTGGTGCAGACCCCCACACTGTGTATTAAGACTGTGTTCATCAGATGGCTTGTGCAGTTCTATTCCCTACAGTCAATGCACAGAAGTCTTGCCTTAAACTGTTTTTGTATAGATGCTCATTGCACTTCTAGAGCAGTTCTTTTATAAAATAAAGGTCTTAATTTTAGTTATACTGCAATGGTTTTTAATGCATCTGATGTGATTGTTTGCTTGGGGGTGGGGGAAGAGCTATAAATCATGTACAGTATGCGTCAGCTGAAGTCTCTCGACCAGGGATGCTTTACCTAATGGAAATCTGCAGTGAGGGAGCGAATGTTTAAAACAAAGTCTGATTAGTGAGTTGTGAAATCACATGTCATGGTCCATGCTGAAGCCTGGGCAAAGATGAAAACTCCTACTGGGGAAGAGTAATGGCGAAAGCTTGAGTTTCCATTGAAAGTTGCATCTTGGACATGACAGTAGATTGCAGCATTTCCACTCACTGCCACCTGCATTTAAAACTAATAGTTGGAAACTAATTAGTGGTAAGGAAGGGGATTTTTTTTTGCCCTTGACAGTATTTTGTCTGCTATGAAATCTTGAGCTTAAGTTATAGGATATAGAACAGTACAGACCCTGTGGCCCATGATTTTATGCTAACCTTTTAACCTACTCCAAGATGAATCAAACCCATACCTCCCACATAGCCCTCCATTTTTCTATCATCCATGTGCCTATCTAAGAGTTGCTTACATGTCCCTAATATACCTGCCTCCACTACCACCCACAGCAGCACATTCCATGACTCACCATTCTCAATGTTTAAAAAAAACCAAACCTATCTCAACATTGCCCCCCCATACTTTCCTCCATCACCTTAAAATTATGCCCTCTCCTGTTAGTTATTTCCACTCTATGAAGTCACTTCTCATTCTCCTTCACTCCAAAGAGAAAAGCCTGACCTCGCTCAACCTCTTAAGACATGCTCTCTAATCCAGGCAACACCTGGTAAATCTCCTCTGCAGCCTCTCCATAAAAATCAGAGAGCAGAGTCCCAGAACAGATCTCTGCAGAAACCACTGATCACTGATCTCCAGGCAGAATACACTCCATCTACTACAACCCTCTGCCTTCTGTAGTCAAGCCAATTCTAAATCCACACAGCCATGTTTTCCTGTATTCCATACCTCCTGACTTCCTGAATGGAAAACCTTACCAACATCCGAAGACACCACATCCACTGCATGACCTTCGTCGATTTATTTTGGCACCTTCTCGAAGAATTTAGTCAGGATCGTGAGACGTGACCTTTTTTTTAATTTATTCATTTACGGGATGTGGGCATCACCAGTTAAGCCAGCATTTATTGCCCATCCCTAGTTGACCTTGAGAAGGTGGGGATGAGTTGTCTTCTTGATCCGCTGCAGTCCCTGAGGTGTAGGTACACCCACAGTGCTGTTAGGGAGGGAATTCCATGATTTTGACCCAGCGGCAATGAAGGATAAACAATATGCTTCCAAGTCAGGATGGTGAGTGACTTGGAGGGGGATTTCCTAACGGTGGTGTTCCCAGGTATCTGCTGTTCTCGTCCTTCTAGATGGTAGTGGTCGTGGGTCTGGAAGGTGTTGCCTTTGGAACTTTGGTGTGTTGTTGCAGTGCATCTTATAGCCAGTACTCACTGCTGCAATTGTTTGTCAATGGTGGAGGGATTGGATGCTTGTGGAAGTGGTACCTTCTACTGGATGGTGTCAAGCTTCTTGAGTGTTGATGGAGCTGCACTCATCCAGGTGAGTGGCGAGTATTCCATTACACTCCTGACCTGAGCCTTGTAGATGGTGGACAGGCTTTGTGGAGTCAGGAGGTGAGTTACACACCACAGGATTCCTAGCCTTTGACCTGCTCTGGTAGCCATGGTGTTTATATGGCAAGACCAGTTTGGTTTCCTGTCAATGGCAACTCCCAGGATGTTGATAGTTGGGGATTCAGTGATGGTGATCCCACTGAATGTGAAGGGACGATGGTTATAGTCTTTCTTGC
This sequence comes from Mobula birostris, assembly GCF_030028105.1. Lineage (NCBI taxonomy): Eukaryota > Metazoa > Chordata > Chondrichthyes > Myliobatiformes > Myliobatidae > Mobula > Mobula birostris. The sequence goes on from NC_092394.1 coordinate 56,047,642, forward strand.
TGGAGATGGTTATTGCCTGGTACTTGCGTGGCTTGAATATTACTTGCCACTTGTCAGCCCAAGCCTGGATATTGTCCAAGTCTGCTTCATTTGGGTATGAACTGCTTCACTATCTGAGGAGTCACAAATGGTGCAGAACATTGTGCAGTCATCTGCAAACATCCCCACTTCTGACCTTATGACGGAAGGAAGGTCATTGATGAAGCAGCTGAAGATGCTTGGTCCAAGGACACTTCCCTGAGGAACTCCTGTAGTGCTGTCCTGAGGATGAGATGATTGATCTCCAACCACCACAGTCATCTTCCTTTGTGTCAGGTATGATTCCAAACAGCGGAGGGTTTTCCCCCTAATTCCCATTGACTCCATTTTAGCTAGGGCACCTTGATGCCATACTCAGTCAAATGATGCCTTGGTGTCAAGGGCTATCACTCTCACCTCACCTCCGGTATTTAGCTGTTACCGAGGAGGTGACGAGGTCAGGAGCTGAGTAGCCTTGATGGAACCCAAACTGGGCATCCGTAAGCACGTTACTGCCGAGTAGGTGCTGCACGATAGCACTGTTGGTGACCCCCTTCCATTACTTTGCTGATAATTGAGAGTAGGCTGACAGGGCAGTAATTGGCTGGGTTGGATTTGTTGTGTTTCTCGTGTACAGGATGTACCTGGACAATTTTCCACACTAACCCTCATAAAACCAAGCTATTGTAATCAGACTATACTTCTCCAAATACTCGTAAATTCTTTTCCTAAGAATCCTCTCCACTAGTTTTATCCATCACTTATGCGAGACTCACTGGTATATAATTCTCCATTACCCTTCTTGAATAAGGAGTAATATTTGCCACCCTCCAATTTTCTGGTGCTACTCCTGTGGCCAGTGATCATCACCAAAGCAATCTCTTCCCTCACATCCTGTACTAACCTGGGATATATTCCATCTAGCCCTTAGTACATATCCATTATGTTCTTCAAAAGTTCTAGCACATCCTCTTTCTTAAGATCAACATGTTCCAGCATATCAACCTGTTCTACGCTGACATCACATTCTGATACTGAATATTGAAGCTAAGTAGTCTGTTCTATGATGTCCCTGCATCCATCATGCTCCCACTCACTGGAGAGTACTGAAGCAAAGTATTCATTAGGACCTCCCCAACTTACTCTGGCTCCAGGCACGTTTCCTCTTTTATCTTTAATAGGTCCTACACTCACTTTAGTCGTCCTCCTGTTCTTCACCTATAGAATGCCTTGGGGTATTCCTTAATCTTACTCGCCAAGGCCTTCTCTCCACGTCCATTTATAAGCTCTTTTCTGACTACCTTATGGCTCTCAGCCCTGTATGATCGTTGTGTCCTAAACCTTAAGTATGCTGCCTCCTTCTTCTCGACAAGATGTTCCACATCTCTCATCAACCATGGTTCCATCACTCTACCATCTTTTCCCTGCTTCAATGGGACAAACCTATCCAGAACCCCATATGTGTCCTTAAACAGCCTCCACATTTTCATTACGCTTTTCCTTGACTGCATCCATTCTCAATTTACTCCCAAGTTCCTGCCTTATTGCATCATAATTTGCCCTCACATACTGTAATTCCCATTCCGTCTACTCCTTTCCCTGTCCAAGGTCGGGGAGTTGTGGCCACTGTCTCTGAAATGCTAATCGAATACTATAGTGGTAAATGCTATACCAGATCCAGTGTGGCCTCTCCTCTGGCTGGCCAGTCAAGATTATTGCATCAGGAACTATTCTTTGATAAACCTGACATATTATGCCCCATCTGAACCTTTTGCACTGAGGAGGTGCCAATGAATATTAGGGAATTTGAAGTAACTATCAAGTGGAGCAGTTCAGGGGAAATTGTAGCTTATGACTGCTGCACAGATTTATGCAAAGCTGTCAATGACTCAATAATTCTCAAAGCTGACTTTGATGCAAACTACTATACTGTTTAATTACATTTGTTGTGAAAGCAACTCGATCACCATACAAAATAAAAAATAAATGTTCTGTATTTCAACATTCAGTCCCTCAAAATACAAGGTATTATTGGTGAGCATCAGGTTTCTATTAATTCCAATCACCAAGCCTTTGCCCGTGACCCCAGTTGAATCCCACAGGTCGATCCTCAGGCAGCGTGTTATAATTGGGATCCTCCTCTGCAACGTCAAATATTGCCTTCCTGCAAATCAGATGGAGTGGGGTAATTACATCTTTTGTGGGAATTGAAAAATAATACATTTAACGACTGTGGTAAGTTTCCTGTGCACCTGGATCCAGAGCCCTGGGTACAGTAGGGTCACAGCTGAACTAGAGCACTGGGAAAGGGAAGAAGAGGTACCAGAGACACAATGCAGGAAGTGTACGGATGTCAGTGCAATGATGTGAATGGGTAGGGCAGAGGTAGATGGTATTCATGTGCAGATGACGTGCCATTTGGGGAAGTGGGCAGATGGGACAGTCAGATGTTTGGTGTCAGATCTGCCCACTTGCAGACAGTTGAAGCAGACAAAATGCTAATAAGATCAAGATAATGAAGCCAAGTCCTGGCTAATCCCAAGTTACATAATTTAGCAATTGGGAATTGTTGTTACAGTTTGCAAGCACAAAATATGTCTGGTGTTAAGCTTTACAGTTTGTCAAGTACGCACACTGAGAGCAAATGTGAGGAATTTGGATCTTAGATTTCATAAATATGAGGTACAGAGTACAAAAGGGACATTATGCTGAAACTTTACAAATATCTGGTTAGACCACAATTCGAGAACGGCATAGTTTTGACCACAGTATACTTGAGGATGGTAGTGAACATTGGCAGCTTGGGTTGAGGCGTTTGATGCTGCAGAGTTCGCTAAGCTTGGCAATTAGCTTTGAGATGTTTCATCACCGGTTGAGGTGAAATCGTCAGTGCACAGCTGTTGGTGTTTCTGTCTGGGAGTGGTCGTGTTTACATAGCCCCTGGTTGCTTGCCTCTGTCTTGATTTGCTACCCCTTCAGTTGAACTTTGAATTCTATTGGTTCACATTGCTTTGGCTCTTACGGGTTCATAGATAGCGTCTATTTTGATATGTTTGTTTACAGAGTTATCAGAAGAGAACCATGCTTCTAAAAATTCTCGTGCCTGCTTCATATTTGCCTGCATCAGAATCTCTGTGGTGTCCAGTAAAGTGGTGTCCTTGGTCTTCAAGTACCAAGATCAACAACTGTGGATCACCTCTCCATACTCCGCTAATGCCCCACCTCCCCCGCGTACCCCATCCATTATTTATTTTTATACACACATTCTTTCTCTCTCTCTCTCCTTTTTCTCCCTCTGACTATACCCCTTGCCCATCCTCTGGGTTCCCCCCCCTTTTCCTTCTCCCCAGACCTCCTGTCCCATGATCCTCTCATATCCCTTAATCAACTGTTCAGCTCTTGGCTCCATCCCTCCCCCTCCTGACTTCTCCTATCATTTTGGATCTCCCCCTCCCCCTCCCATTTTCAAATCCCTTACTAGCCCTTCTTTCAGTTAGTTCTGACAAAGGGTCTCAGCCCGAAACGTCGACTGTACCTCTTCCTAGAGATGCTGCCTGGCCTGCTGCGTTCACCAGCAACTTTGATGTGTGTCACCTCTCCATACTGCAAGTTTGTGTTCCCGTAATCGATTTAAGAGTTTTTGTCCTCTCTGGCCAACATAGTACTTGACAGTCTCCATAGGTAATCCTGTACACCACACTGCTTTTGTCTGTTGTCTTTACTAGTACCTTGGTTCTTGAGAAAAGCTTCCTTAAAGTCACCATTGGTGTGTGAGTGATGTGATGCCATTAGGTTCAAGCAGTTGAGCTGTCATTTCAGAGATATTCTTGATGTAGGGCAAGGTTGCATGATCAATGTGTATGAAAATGTACGCAACTTTCTTTCCTTACTAGGAATCGCCTGATGAAATTCCATGGGTAACTCCTGGGAGAGTAGCAGCAGTACTGAATTTCCTCCATTTGTAGATAGTTTCTCTTATTGTGGACTGATGAACATTCAGGTCTTTAGACATGTTTTTGTAGGCTTTCCCAGCTTCATGCATCTCTACAATTCTTCTAAGGTTCTCTGAAAGTTGTTTTGATTGAGGTATAGTGCACATAAACAGAACTTTCTTGAAGAGCAGGCTCTGTCAGTAACCCGACTGTGTCTTTTTATAGGGCAGGGCATCTCTACAACTCACACCTCCAATCTCATCTCATTGATTGGAACACCTGACTCCAAGTAGCTTCTGTGGAAGGTATTACCACAGAGTTTCACATACTTTTTTTGAACCTAGACTGTGATTGTTTAAATGGTGTACTCAGTATTGATAAGAAATACAATTGTGTGTTATTAGTTTAGGCAGGCAGATTGTGTTTGTCTATTATTATGACTTAGATGAAGATCTGACCACACTTATGAGTAATTATTCCAGAAAATCAAGTAATTACAAAAGGTTTCACAAACTTTTTCTTGCAACTGTATATATCTATTAAATAGTTAAGTTAAAATAAGTACTGTAGTAGTATTTCAGTGGAGTAAAGGAAATTACAGTGATATAAGAGAGGAGTTGGCCAAAGTAAATTGAACGGAGATGCTGACAGGGATGACAGCAGAGCAGCAATGGTGTGAGTTTCTGCAAAAAATGAGGAAGGTGCAGGATAGATGTATTCCAAAAACAAAGAAATACTCAAATGGCAAAATAGTACAACCGTAGCTAACAAGGGAAGTCAATGCTAATGTAAAAGCAAAAGGGAGGGCATATAAGAAAGCAAAAATTAGTGGGAAGACTGAGGATTGAGAAGCTTTTAAAAACCTACAGAGAGCAACTAAAAGAATCATTCAGATGGAAAGATGAAATATGAAAGCAAGCTAGCAAACAATATCAAAGTGGACAGTAAAAGCTTTTTCAAGCGTGTAAAAAATGAAAAAGATGAGAGAGGATATAGGGCTGCTAGAAAATGAGGCCAGAGAAATAATAACAGGAGACAAGGAGACGGCAGATGAACTAAATGAGTAGTTTGCATCAGTCTTCACTGTGCAAGACATTAACAGTGTGCCAGATGTTGAGGGGTGTGAGGGAAGAGAAGTGAGTGCAGTTACTATTACAAGGGAAAAGATGCTCAAAAAGCTGAAAGACCGAAGGGTACACAAGTCACCTGGACCAGATGAACTGCACCCTAGGGTTTTTAAAGAGGTAGTTTTAAGAGCCCATGGTATTACAGGAATGTTACTGGCATGGTTAGCGCATTGGCTGATTGGTAGGAGAATAAAAAGTTCCTTGTCTGGTTGGCTGCCAGTGACTAATGGTGTTCTACAAGGGTTGGTGTTGGGACTGCTTCTTTTTATGCTGTATATCAATGATTTAGATGATGGAATAGATGGCTTTGTTGCCAAGATTGCAGATGATACGAAGATTGGTGGAGGGGCAGGTAGTGTTGAGGAAACAGGTAGGCTGCAAAAGGACTTAGAGAAAGGGCAAAAAAGTGGCAAATGAAATATAATGTTGGAAAATGCTTGGTGATGCAATCAGGTAGAAGAAATAAATGTCTAGACCATTTTCTAAACAGAGAGAAAATCCAAACATCTGAGATGTAAAGGAACTTAGGAGTCTTTATGGAGAACACCCTAAAGGTAAAGTGGGTGGTGAGGAAGACAAATGAAATGTTACAATTCATTTCCATAGGTCCAGAACACAAGAGAAGGCATATGATGCTGAGGTTTTATAAGGCACTGGTGAGGCCTCACCTTGAGTACTGTGAACAGTTTAGGGCTCTTCATCTCAGAAAAGATATGCTGGCATTGGAGAGGGTTCAGAGGAGGTTCACAAGGATGATTCCAGGAATGAAAAGGTTAACACATGAAGAACGTTTGAAAGCTCTATGTCTGTACTGACTGGAATTTGGAAGGCTCAGGGGAATCTCACTGAAACCTCTGGAATGTTGAAAGACCTGGACAGAGTAGACTTGGGAAGGATGTTTCCCATGGTGGGGCAGTCTTTGACAAGAGGGCACAGCCTCAGGATAGAGGGGTGTCCATTTAACACAGAGATGCGGAAAAATTTCTTTAGCCAAAAGGTAGTGAACTTGTGGAATTTATTACAAGCAGCTGTGGAGGCCAGGTCGTTGGGTGTATTTAAGACAGAGCTTCATACGTTCTTAATTGGACACAGCATCTGAGGCAATGGTGAGAAGGCCAGCATGTGGGGCTGAGGAGCGGGGGGAGGGGGAAATGATCAGCCATGATTGAATGGCGACGTAGACTTAATGGGCCAAATGGCCTAATTCTGCTCCTATGTCTTATGGTCTTAAGTAGTGCAAAATAACAAAAATAAAAAAAAGTAGTGGGGTAGTATTCATGAGTTCAGTGTCCATTTAGAAATCGGATGGCACAGGGGAAGAAGCTGTCCCTGAAACACTGAGTGTGTGCCTTCAGGTTTCTGTACCTCCTTCCCAATGGTAACAGTGTGAAGAGGGCATGTCCTGGCTGGTGGGGATCCTTAATGATGGGCGCCGCCTTCCTGATGCACCACTCCTTGAAGATGTTTTGGATACTGTGGAGGCTGGTGCCCATGATAGAGCTGACTAATTTTACAAGTTTCTGCAATTATTTCGATCTTGTGCAGTAACCCCCCCCTCCCATACCAGATGGTGATGCAACCATTCAGAATGCTCTCCGCAGTACATTTCTAGAAGTTTGAATGTTTTAGATGACAAACTGTATCTCCTCAAAGTCCTACTGAAATATAGCCACTGTCTTCCCTTCTTTATAGCTGCATGAATATGTTGCGTCCAGGTTCGGTGCTCAGAGATATTGATAGCCAGGAAATTGAAATTGTTCACTATCTCCATTTCTAATCCCTTTATGAGGATTGGTTTCTTTTCCCTCATCTTACCCTTCCTGAAGTCCACAATCAGCTTTTTGGTTTGCTGACATTAAATGCAAGGTTGTTGCTGCCACAGCACCCTACTAGCTGGTATACCTTGCTCCCGTACACCCTTTCGTCACCATCTGAAATTATGCCAACAACGTTTATATCATCAGTAAATTTACAGATGCTGTTTGAGCTATGCCTAGTGACACAGTCATGGGTTTAGACAGAGTGGAGAAGTGGACTAAAAACACATCCCTGTGGAGGTGAAGATGTTATTTCCAATCCGCACAGATTGTAGTCTTCCAGTTAGGAAGTGTGGTTCTCTTCTGATAACTCTGCAAACAAACATATCGTAATAGATGGCATTCAGGAACCCCCTAAAGAGGTCAACTGAAGGGGTAGCCAATCAGGACACATGCAAGCGAATAGGGGGGCTACATAAACACAAGCACTCCCAGAAACACCAACAACTGCACATTGAGGATAATCACCTCAAATGGTGATGAAACGTCTGCAAGGTCAGCAGACACCGCAACATCAAACAGTATACTTTAGAACAGATGTGAAGATCCTGGTGAGGATGTGGAGGAGCCCTACCAGTATGATTCAGGACTGGAAGAATCTTCACTAAACAAGAGACTGGAAAAACTGGAGTTCTCCTTGGAGTGCAGGAATTTAATAGGAGGTATTCAGGATTGTAGAGGAGATGAAAAGATGTTTTCACTATTTGGTGGGAACCCCTGCCAGGGTTGTAGAAGGAGAAGTGATTAATGATTTGAAAAGCAAATGATCAACCCTCAAGGAACATAAACCTATTTGAAGTCCCACACCCCAATACTATGCATTTTCACATCCACCCTTCTGAATCATGAACATGCCTTCAGGACACAGTATTCAGACACTGATCTAGACCAGTCCTGACAGAAGTTAGATGATAATTTTGAGGTAAAGGAGGAGGTAATGTAGAGAGCATTAAGGTGGATAAGTCCCCAGGTTGTTGAGAGAGACAAGGGACAAGATTTCTGGAGCCTTGACCTTTATGTCCTCTCCAGCCAGAGCCAAATTCCTGAAGTACCGCCAAATAGCTAATGTTCTGTTACTCAAGAAACGAACTCAGTGGGTTTTATAGCATCTATGGGAGGAAAGAAATTGTCAAGGTTTTGGTTATCCTCATGTAAGATTTTAATCTGCAACATCAACAATTTACTTCTCCCACAGAAGCAGCATGAATAAACTGTTAAGGGTTCCTATAGCATATAGTTTGTTGCTCCAGATTCCAGCATCTGCAGTCTCTCCTGTCTCCTGGGATAATCCTGCAAACTATAGTGAGTCTGATGTCAGTGGTAGAGGAGCTACTGGAGATGTGGATGGGACTCATTGCATTTGGAGAGTGCTGGCCTGGTTACGGACAGTCAGTGTGACTTTATGTGCAGTAGGTGATTAACCGGGTGAAAAAGGATCTAGTGCTTGAGTGTTTCAAGGAAGTGATGAAAGCAATGATTAAAGTAGAGCAGTGGATGTTACCTACATGGGTTTTAGCAAAGTTTTTGACAAGTTCCCTCATGGGAGGCTCATCCAGAAGATTAAAGTGCATGGGATCCACAGTGATTTAGCTGTTTGGATTCAGTTGTCTTGCCCATAGAAGACAGAGGATAGTGATCAATGTGACTTATTCTGACTGGAGCTGCATGACTAGTGATGAATTGCAGGGGTCTGTACTGGGAGGTCTGCTGTTGGAAATATAAATACATATATATGAACTGGATGGGCTTGTAAGCTTGCAGTTATATAAATATTAATATTATTGGAGATAGTGTAAAAGACTGCCAAAGGATATAAGTCAGTTGCACGTGGAGGTTAATCCACCCAAATATGAGGTGTTGCACCTTGGATGATCTAATGTTAAGGCACTTTGACTATGTTGATGTACAGGTAGATCTTGTGGTTCAAGTGAAAGTGGCTACATATGTACATATGTTGGTGGTAAAGCAGGGGTGTGGCAAGCTTGCTTTTACAAGTTGAGGAACTGAATTAAAGAAAGGGAAGTTATGTTGGAAGCTTCATAAAACTAGTTAGACCACATTGGACAAATTGCATTTTGGTGAATCTGCTGGGATTGGAAGATTTATGTAAAAAGGAGAGAATGGACAAACTTGGGTTTTTTTTTCTCTGGAGCAGCGGAGTCTGATGTTTATATAATTATAAAAGGCATCGATTGTATGGACAGCTGGTATCTTTTCCCCATAGTCTCAATCGGGGTGGCCAACCTTTTACATTCCATGCATCAGTTTTTTCACTCACTGAGTTCAGATGCGCCATACAACTCTTGTACCCCCACTTCTTGTACAAATGTTAATATAGAACTCATGCATGAAAAAATTGACGCATGGAATGTAAGAAGTTGGCCACCCCTGGTCTAAATGTTTAATATTAGAGGGTATTCGCATAAGATGAGAGGCAAAGTCAGGAGTGTGCTGCTATGGGTGGTGGTGGTGGAGACAAATTTGATGAAGGTATTTAAGAGGCTCTGAGATAACAACATGAATGTTCAGTTAAACTGAGCCATATTGACATTGTGCGGAAAGCAGGAATTGTTTGTCACAACACGCTGGATCAAAGGGCCTGTTCCTGTGCTGTAGTGTTATATTTTCAGAACAGCAACCAGCTGTTTTAACCACCTTTTTATATGGTTATAAGAGGCAAGACTTACAAAAAGCTTGGAGTCACTAACAGCTTCACTCCCCCTGGCTGATTTGGGAATACGTCTTCCAGAAAGTAATATACATGACCGACCACAATCCCTGGGAAAAGGGAAAAAACTGCTGGTTTATTCAGGCTCCTGATTACTGACCTCCTCTGGGCAGAATTATCTGCATGTGTAGAAATGGATGACGAGCATTTCATACATCAATACAACAAAAAAGCATGTTTTGTGATTATAAGTGGCTAGTATCAACTTCAGTGTTGATTTTATACTATTTAGGAGTAATCATACAACTAAAAAATGTTCAATGCATCACGGAACTTTAACCAAATCATTTGTTGTTCTCATAAACTTATAAAATTTCATCAAATTATATTCAGCAATACCAGGACTGGCTATTTATAAAATTTAAAATAAACAAAAATGTTCCTCAACTAGAATGCCATGGTTGGATGAATTTTGGGCTTTTTCCTTTTCGGAAAAAATATGTGCATCTTTTGAAAAAATCTACCTGACCAAAAAACAATATTATCATGTAAAACAAATTAAAATTTATGAGTTTTAAAAGTTATCTTAAGTTTTTTGCCAAAGTGGAGCAGAATTCCTAGGGACTGAATTAAAACTGCATTAGTTTAAAATACCAATAATTAACAGGATAGGTTATAATCTATTTGCTCTAGAAATATTGCTAAGAGCAGCAAATGATTAGTGTGAACATTTGTAAACATTGTACAAAATTATAGCAACAGAGCCAAGTCCTGTAGATCAACTACTGCCATGCTTCAGACACATTGAAAGAGTGCATTCTGGTGGGGGTGGGGGAAGGGAGGTGGTCCATAATACCTACATCATCAGTGTGGGCAGGGACTGAACTGACGACCTCTGTCAGCAGGTTGATGAGCTACAAACTACATACTACGTAACATCTTGGCCTTGGGGTGTCCCTTGATCTTGTTGATCTCATATTCCCCTTTTTAATGTTAAAGAAGCAATTCAGCAGAATTTATTTGCCTGTTTACAGCACACTATCAGCCCCATAACAGTAACCTGAAACTTACCCAACAAGTCAACGATGACAGAGTTTCCCAGAAGCAATGAGAATCCCATCAACACCCAGGGCAAGAAGGGCGCATGGAAGTTCAAGAGTCCAAAAAAATTCATTCGTACAAATGGGTTCCTCCTGCTCCAAATGTAAACCAACATAATGGTGAAAGCTTGACCCAGGAAAAACAAACTGGCAAAAATTCCAAACAGCTGAACAATACAGAGTCAAGGATCCAAGGTGTAAAAGGACAAATAATCAGCAGTCTGCAGTGAATTGAAGCAGGTACACCCAAAGGTCCTCAGCAGTAGCCTTCATCGTTGCTGTTCAGTAACTAAGCCATCCTCCCTATGTATCAGTCTGGCAAATTGAGGTTTCAGATCTTAAGTTCAGATGTACTTAAGGTGTTGCGGTGGCACATTAGCATAGTGATTAGCACAACACTTTAGAGTACCAGTGACCCAGATTCAATTCCCACTGCTGTCCAAAAGGAGTTTGTAATGTTGTCCTAGTGACCATGTAGGTTTCCGCCCGGTGCTCCAGTTTCCTCCCACAGTCCAAAAATGTACGGGTTAGTAGGTTATTGTAAACTGTCCCATGGGTTGCTGGGTGGCGTGGCTGAAAGGGCCTACTCCATGCTGTATCTCAATAAATAAATAAAAACATTCCTAACCTCTCCTCCCATTCTGGTTATTGCTGCTCTGAAGGTCAGGAGTGTTGCTCTCCCTTCACACAGCTCAGTTCATCCATGAGTTCTGTACAGCTAGTGTGAGGGGAACAATCAAGGGAGCAGTTTCAAGTTTGGCTACTTCTTTCTTCAAGCACCATGCTAAATACTCCAGAGAGGTCTTCCACACCAGTGCTATCTGAGGGAAGTAATGGTCTGACCTTGAGGTGGGAAGGATTCCTCTGCTACTGTCCCTAGGGATGAGATGGTGATGGAGGTGTGGGCTGGCTGGCATGGACAAGGTGCCTACTGTACTGGGCATATTGGACAAGGATATGCTCAAAGCTTCCTTGGGAAAACTGAGTCACCCTCACAGTCTCGTGGTACTGAAGGTGAGAAAGAACATTTGGGATGGCGCCAGGAATCTGGAGTTCACGCAGTAAGGAGTAACTGGAGTCCTGGGTTGACAGTGCATGGCGTGCACCTCCTCAATGACTCACCCACCTGCTCCTCTGCCTGATCCATGGTTTCGATTTTGGCCCATCAGTCATCTCAGAACACAAAAACCAGAGTGACAGCAAGTCATCCTCAGTCCTGAGAGACAGTCCAAGATCAACCAGACAAATAACACTTGATGAAAGGATACTGTCATTAAAAATCCACCAAAAATAAACATAAGTAGAAAATCAGCTGTTCTTCCCCTGAATGATCCTTCTTCCAACATTCGACAATACCTGTATCTGGAGTACTGGTAAAAGAAGATAACATACAATTGTGCCATCCGATCCAGCCCAACCAAGACCCTCCCAGTTACACCCGGACACTCCTCCTGACAGATGCTGAGGTGGGCTGTATGAAATTATTCAGGCTCCATCTCTTTGTTTCATTCATTTTAAGCTCTGCTCTGTTATTTTCTATTCTCTATATCACACTTATTGATATACAACCCACTAAACACAGTCATTTGTTTATTCAAGCAAGCACTCAGTCGTAAGCTTGACCATGCCCAGGAGGAGTCAGAGGTGAAGATAAGGAAACTTGTCTGTTCTTCCTCTGAGCCAAGGTTATTGTTTGCCCAACATGCAATCATCAGGCGATCAAATACCTGTCTTCAAAGCATGGATCAGCTTTCACTAAGTGAACTCCAGCTTGAAACAAAGGTTCCATTAATTGCCTCTTTGGTAATTGTGGACTACCTCTTTTACACCAAGTTCTACCTTCTTAACACTTTGAACTAGTGACTTTCATAATGGACATAGACTAGATGACAAGGTCATGAGGAATTCAGGGCTGATGACCCAGGTGGAAAGAGATCCTTTTGTAAACACTGGTGAAAAAGGAAATTTCTTTAAACAAAGTTTTTTTAATTAAACTATATGCAACCAGAATGGAATCAGTTCAAAACCAAATTATTATATAATAGACTACAAGTATCAAGCAATACATTGAAGGATGGTGTTGTATATAAATACGGGTACCTGTTTTTTTTCCCCTATAGCTGTCACCCAGAACACCAGTGTTAACTGCACATCATATCACAAGCATACATTTTCAAAGCTCAGGTGCTCTATCCTTCAGAAAGAACATATCCAGCAAAGCAGCTTGCATAAGTCCAGTACGAAGATACCCTAGCTGTCAAACCTGTGGGGATAAATGTTACTATTTATTATGTTTTACTGGAGAACTTTTAAGCAAACCTATCCACTCAGGAAATTGGACTGATTGGTGATTTGTTCGGGGCTCTGCTTACTTCGTGCTCTCAGTTACCAACATCAGAGGCAACTGCAAGGATTGGGGACACAGAACATGAACAGGCTCTGTAGCCCACCTGTCTGTGCCAACCATGATGCTAATTTAAACTAATTCCATCTACCTACAGATGAATGGTATCTGCATCTCCTGCCTAGTCGTGTGTCTGTCTAACTGCTTCCCCATCTGCTTCCTTCACTCTGAGTTTCACAGTCATGTAAATCTCTTTTAAAGGTTCCTTCTCACCTCAAATATATGTCCTGTAGAATTTAATATTTCTACCCTTGAAAATAAACTGACTGCCTACCCAATGCATGCTTCTATTTTATATGCTTCCATCAAGTTGTCCTTTAACCTTTGATATCTGGAGAAAATCTTTCCTTAAAGTAATACTCTTTAATTCAGGCAGCATCCTGGTAAACCTCTTCTGCACCCTCTTCGAAATCTCCATTCCTTTAAGGAAAACCAGAACCACACACAATACTTCAAGTGAGACTTAACTGAAGTTTCATACAGCTGCGGTATGACTTCCTAACTGTATACATAGTACCTTGATCAATGAAGGCAAGTATACTGTATCACACAAAATACTGGAGAAACTCAGCAGGTTAGGTATCATCTTGGAAATGAATAAACAGTTGACGTTTTAGGCTGAGACCTTTGTCAAGACTGGAAAGGAAGTCACTAGAATAAAAAGGTGGGGTTGGGAAGGAGGTGACAAGTGGAGCCGGACTTCTTTACCATCCTATCTATTTGGGCAACCACTTTCAGGGACCTGTGGACCTGTACTCCAAGATCTCTCTGTACATCAGTGCTCCTAAAGATCTTGCTATTTACTGCATACTTTCCATAAGACATAGGAGCAGAATTAGGCCATTCAGCCCATCAAGTCTGCTCCACCATTCCATCATGGACGATCCTGGATCCCACTCAACCCCATACACCTGCCTTCTCGCCATATGCTTCGATGCCTTGACTGATCAGGAAACTATCAACTTCTGCCTTATATATACCCACAGACTTGGCCTCCACCACAGCCTGTGGCAGAGCTTTCCATAGACACTACTTTCTGGTTAAAAGATCGCTCCTCAATTTTGAAGCTGTCCCCTCTAGTTCTGGATACCCCAGCGTTGGAAACATTCTCTCCACATCAACCCTATCTAGTTCCTTCAACATTCGGGAGGTTTCATTGAGATGCCCCCTTCTAAATTCCAGTGAGTACAGGCTCAAAGCTGCCAAATATTTCTCATATGTCAACCCCTTAACTCCTAGAATCATCCTCATGAACCTCCTCTGGACTCTCTCCAATGACAACAATCCTTTCTGTGATATGGGGCTCAAAACTGTTGACAATACTCCAAGTGCAGCCTGACTGTGTTGAGGTTTCTCACAGGTCAGCAACACTTGTTCAAAAGAAGAGCCACAGACGTTTGGACATTCCAGAGGCCCAAGCGGTAGCAGGAGGAGCACAGCACAGCAAATTAAATAAAAGTGCAGAAGGGACAAGCGGGCCATCTGTTGGTGGGAGTAAGCTCGTGGTGAGGTTAGAAGTGTCAGGTTTTGGCTTGGAAGAGGCATTAGCTCTGGGCAAGTTTCTGTTAAGGTTCCCTTTTTCCTGTCTCTTGCTGTAATTAGTGTAGTAAATGGCCATTGTGTGTTCTTCACCCGGATGTTGGACCCCTGGGAGACCAGAGTCCCCAGGGAACAACATCTGCATGAAGTGCATCCAGCTGCAGCTCCTTGAACACCATGTTAGGGATCTGAAGCAGCAGCTGGATGACCTTCAGCTTATACAGGAGAGTGAGAAGATAACAGAAACATAGAAAACTATAGCACATTACAGGCCCTTTGGCCCACACTGTTGTGCTGCCCATGTAACCTACTCTAGAAACTGCCTAGAATTTCCCTCCTGCATAGCCCTCTATTTTCCTAAGCTCCATTTACCTATCTAAGAGTCTCTTAAAAGACACTATTGTATCTGCCTCTACCACGTTCATTGGCAGTGCATTCCACGCACCCACCACTCTCCGTGAAAAACTTACCTCTGACATCCCCCTTGTACCTACTTCCAAGCACCTTAAATGTATAGCCAGGGTTATGGGTAGTCACCCCGAAGTTGCAGGAAGCAGAGTTAAGTGACTGTCAGGAGAAATGGAAAGGTGAATAGGCAGTTAGCACAGAGCACCCTTGTGGCCATTACCCTCAGAAGAAGTTTTGATACTGTAGTGGTGGATGACCTTCCAGGAGAATGCTACGGAGACTGGAATACTGACACTGAACATGGATCCGTGGTGCAGAAGGTAAAGAGGGGAGTGGTAGTGATAGGGGACTCAATAATCAGAGGAACAGACAGAAAATTCTGTGAACATGAACAAAACACCCAGATAGTATATTGCCTTCCAGGTGCCAGGGATGTCTCAGATTGTGTCCACAGCATTTTAGAGGGAGGGAGAACAGCCAGATGTCTTGGTGTATATTGGTACCATTAACATAGTAAGGAAAAGCAATGAGGTCCTGAAGAGCGAATTTAGAGAGCTCGGCAGAAAGCTGAGAAGCAGGACCTCCAGGATAGAAGTTTCTATTTCTGGATTGCTACCTGTGCCACGTGCTAGTGAGGGTAGAAACAGGATGATTTGGCAGATAAATGTGTGACTCAGAAGCTGGTGTAGGGATAGGACTCAGGCTCTTGGATCACTGGGATCTCTTCTAGAGGAGGTATGACCTGTACAAAAGGGACAGGTTGCACCTGAACCAAAGGGAGCCAATATTCTCACAGGCAGGTTTGTTAGAACTGTTGCAAATTAGTTTTAAACTAATTTGGAGGGATGTGGGAACCAGAGTGATAGGACGGATGGTGAAAAGCAAAGGTAGCATGCAGTCAGACTGTCAGGAAGATGATAGGACAAAATTGCAGCCAGCAGGGTAAGTATCAGTGCAATAGGGATGCAAGATCAAAAAAGTTGCAAATACAGCACTCAGTGTTATATCTCAATGCATGGAGTATAAGAAATAAGGTGGATGATCTTGTACTATTACAGATTGTCAGGTATGATGTTGTGGCAATCACTAAATCATGGGTGAAGGATGGTTGTATTGGAGGGATTGGAAGGTCAGCAGAGGGGGAGGCCTGGCTCTACTGGTAAATAATGGCACCAAATCAGTGGAAAGCTGTGACAATGGATCAGAAGATGTTGAATCCTTGTGGGTTGAGTTTAGAAACTGCAAGGACATCAGGACCCTGCTGGTAGTTATATACAGGCCTCACAACAGTAGCTGGGAAGTGGACCACAAATTACAACAGGAAATAGATAAAGGTGTGTCAAAAGGACAATGTTATGGTCATGGGAGATTTTAACATGCAGGTCGATTGGGAAAATCAGGTTGGTAATGGATCTCAGGAGACTGAGTTTGTTGAATGCCTACAAGATGGCTTTTTAGAGCAGTTTGTCATTCAGCCTACTAGAGGATCAGCTATACTGGATTGGGTGTTATGTAATGAACTGGAGGTGATTAGAGAGCTTAAGGTAAAAGAGCCTTTAGGAGCCAGTGATCACAATATGATTGAGTTCAACTTGAAGTTTGGTAGGCAGAAAATAAAGTCTGAGGTAGCAGTATTTCAACAGAGTGAATGAAATTACAGTGGTATTAGAGAGCAGCTGGCCAAAGCAAGTTTCTACAATAAGTGAGAAAGGTGAACAATAGATGTATTCCAAAAACAAAGAAATACTCAAATGTGAAAATAGTACAACCATGGCTGACGAGGGCAGTCAAAGCTAATGTAAAAGCAAAAGAGAGGGCATACAACACAAAAAATGGTGGTAAGACAGAGGATTGGGAAGCTTTTAAAAACCCACAGAGAACAACTAAAAGAATCATTAGAAGGGAAAAGATGAAATATCAAAGCAAGCTAACAAACAATATCAAAGTGGATAATAAAAGCTTTTTTGACTTGTACAGATGGAGAGCATTTTGACAGGCTGCATCACTGTCTGGTGTAAGGGGGCTACTGTACAGGACCGAAAGAAGCTGCAGAGGGTCGTAAATTTAATTGGCTCCATCTTGGGTACTAGCCTACAAAGTACCCAGGACATCTTCAGGGAACTGTGTCTCAGAAAGGCAGCGTCTATTATTAAGGACCCCCAGCACCCAGGGCATGCCCTCATTGTTACCATCAGGTAGGAGGTACAGAAACCTTAAGATACACATTCAGCGATTCAGTGTTGGGAATGCTTGTTTTTATGCTATCAGTAAGTTAGATGATGGAATCAATGGCTTTGTTGCCAAGATTGCAGGTGATACAAAGATCGGTGGAGGGGCAGGTAGTGTTGAGGACTTGGACAGATTAGGAGAATGGACAAGGAAGTGGCAAATGAAATACAATGTTGAAAAATGCATTGTCATGCATTTTGGTAGTAGAAATAAATGTGCTGGCTATCCACATGATCGATGCCTTTCATCATCTTATACACCACTTTCAGGTCACCTCTCATCCTCCGTCACTCCAAGAGAAAAGGCCAAGGTCACTCAACCTAATCTCATAAGGAATGCTCTCCAATCCAGACAACATCCTTGTAAATCTCCTCTGCACTCTCTCCATAGTATCCACATCCTTCCTGTAATGAGGTGACCAGAACTGAACTCCAAGTGGGGTCTAACTAAGGTCTTATATAGCTGTAACATTACCTCGCGGTTCTTGAACTCAGTCCCATAGTTGCTGAAGGCCAACACACCATACGCCTTCTTAACAACACTGTCAACCTGCACAGCAGCTTTGAGTGTGCTAAGGACATGAACCCCAAGATCTCACTGATCCTCCACACTGACAAGAGTCTTACCATTAATATTAAATTCTGTCTTCAAATCTGACCTACTGAAATTGAACCACTTCACACTTATCTGGGTTGAACTCCATCTGCCTCTTCTCAGCCCAGTTCTGCATGCTATCAATGTCCTGCTGTTACCTCTGACAACCCTCCAGACGATCCACAACACTCCCAACTTTTGTGTCATCAACAAACTTATTAACCCACCCTTCTACTTCCTGATCCAGGTCATTTATAAAAATCACGAAGAGGAAGGGTCTCAGAGCAGATCCCTGGTCACCATCCTTCATGCAGAATACGAACCACCTACAACCACCCATTTCCTTCTGTGGGCAAGCCAATTCTGGATCCACAAAGCAAGGTCCATTTGGATCCCATGCCTTATTACTTTCTGAATGAGCCTCGCATGAGGAACCTTTTCAAGTACCTTGCTGAAATCCATATAAACTATATCCACTGAATCTCATGCCTCCCGATTTTCTGATTAAGCATACCATTCAGGAACCTTGTCTAATGCGTTACTATGATCTATACACACCATATCCACTGCTTTACCTTCATCAGTTTATTATCATGAGGCAAGATCTGCCCCTCACAAAGCTGTATTTGTCCCTAATACCCTAATTAGACTATGCTTCTCGAAGTGCTTATAAGTCTGTAAGAATCTTCTGCATTAGTTTGCCCACCATGGATATAAGATTCGTTGGTCTATAATTGTCAGGATTATTCCTATTACCCTTTTTGAAGAATAGAACATTTCCCATCCTCCAATCCCTTGGTACTACTCTTGTGACCAAGGAGGATGCAATCATTGTCAGTGCCCCAGCAATCTCTTTTCTTACTTCCTGTAGTAACCTGGGATATATCCCTTATGGCCCTAGGAACATATCCATTATAATGTTTTCAAACTCTGCAAGACACTCAAATTGAACTGAATTGAATTGACTTTATTTCTGAGATCCTTCACATACATGAGGAATAAAAATCTTTACATTATGTCTCTGTCTAAGTGTGCAATCATAGTAATTTACAATAATTTATAATAAATGGAACCATCAATGTAACATAGAAGTACACTCAAATCAATGTGAGTTAATCAGTCTAATGGCCTGGTGGAAGAAGCTGTCCCAGAGTCTGTTGGTCCTGGCTTTTATGGTGCGGTGCCATTTCCCGGATGGTAGCAGTTGAAATAGATTGTGGTTGGGGTGACTCGGGACCCCAATGATCCTTTGGGCCCTTTTCACAACCTGTCCTTGTAAATGTCCTGGACCATGGGAACTTCATAATTACAGATGTGCTGGGCTGTCAGTACCACTCTGCAGAATCCTGCAACTAAGGGAGGTACAGTTCCTATACCAGGCAATGATGCAGTCAGTTAGGATGCTCTCAATTGTGCCCCTGTAGAAAGTTCTTAGGAAAGGCCCATACCAAACTTCCTCAACCATCTGAGGTGAAAGACGCACTGTTATGCCTCTTTCTTAACCTCACATAAGCCTGTTTTATGCTGACCTCAAATTCATTAAAGTCTCTCTTGTCCGAAGAATTTATTAAGGACCTCCCCTCCCTCCACTTCCAGGTACACATTTCCCAATTTACCCCGAGGGATCCTAACCTCACTCCAGTGATTTCCCTGTTCCTCATGTAGAAGGCCTTGGAGTTTTCCTTAATACTACTCACCAAAGCCTTCTCATGACCTCTTCTAGCTCTCTTAGTATTTTCTTAAGCTTCTTCTTGGTTACTTTATAATTCTATAGAGCCCTGCTTGATTCTTGCTTCCTAAATACTTTGCTTCCTGTCATTCCTGGCTCCAGGCATGAATTCTCTCCTTTCTCCTTGAGTGATCCTACCCTCTCCCTGTATAAAAATATTGGAGTGCTCCTTTATCTTTCTTGCCAAAGGCATTTCACAGCCTCTTTTAGTCCTCCTGATTCTGTTATTTCCTGCTTTCTTTACATTCCTCAGGGCCTGGTCCTTCAGCTTTCTAAACCATAATATGCTTCCCTTTACCTCTTGCCTGAATTGACAACCTCCCTTGTCATCCAAAGTTCTGGACCACTGCCATCCCTGTCCTCCTTCATCACAAAACAGGTTAGTCCTAAAGACTGATAAGGGAGTCTTTCAATTGCTCCCATCTGTTGGATGAGGACTTGTCTACAACAGCTGCCCCAACTTAGTCCTGCCTAATTCTGTTGTAATTAGCCTATTGCCTATTTAGCACTTTCCCAAGGTAGAGTGTCATCCATATCCTTAACTATCTAAACACTAACAGCTGTTACCACTTTTCCCAAAATACCCTTCCACCAATCACCTGGCCAGGCTAATTTTCCAATAAAAGGTCTAATATCCATTAACTCATTGGACTATAGTGTCAAGAAACCCTCCTATATCCACCTAACAAATTCTGAAAATCAGCAAAACAGGATCAAGACATGGACGAAAAGTAGAATAGCAAGAAGAACAGGCACAGGTGTCCACACTTACGTGAAAACATAATGTGGGTCTCGTACAGGAGAACTTATAGAATTACAGAACACAATAATGGAAAAAAAAGGCCCTTCAGCCCATCCAGTTCATGCCAACCTATTTTCTGCCTAGTCCATTCTACCGTACCCAGACCATAGTTCTCCATATCCTTCTAATCCATGCACTCACCAAAACTTTTCCGAAATGTTGCAATTGAACCTGCATCCACCACTTTAACCAGCAGCTCATTCCACACTGGCACCACCCTCTGAGTGAAGAAACTCCCCCGAGTCCTCTGAAATATTTCACCTTTAATCTTAAACCTATGATCTCCAGTTCTGATCTCACCCAATCTCAGGGGAAAAAGCCAGCTTATCTACCTATACCCCTCATCATTTTGCATACCTCTACAAGATCTCCAATTCCTTGAGATTTGCAGCTTGGGAGGTTTCCAGTGGGCAGGCCTGGGTAAGGTTGTATGGAAGACCAGCAGTTGCCCATGCTGCAAGTCTCCCCTCTCCACGCCACTGATGTTGTCCAAGGGAAGGGCACTAGAGTCGATACAGCTTGGCACCGGTGTCATCGCAGAGCAATGTGTGGTTAAATGCCTTGCTCAAGGACACAACACGCTGCCTCAGCTGAAGCTCGAACTAGCGACCTTCAGATTACTAGACCGATGCCTTAACCACTTGGCCACGCGCCAACACTGAAGAGTACCATCTTTACCATTATTATACTACACTGTTCGGATGTTCACTAAATCTGGCTCATAGCATCTTACGAACAATATGGTGCAGTAAAATACTGCTCTGTAATAGCCCTAAAACCATCAGTTCATGTTTGGCTTTGCAAAGGTATTGTTCTAAAAATCACTAATTTGGTCGTTTGGAAATTAATTTTTTTTTTTTTTTTTTTTTTTTAAGTTCAGTTCATTTGGCATTCCTATCCATCATTCACAAAAGGATACAAAAAGATCATATTGAACAGAAAGCTAAATCCCAGAGGGCCAAAGAAAAGAAAATTGGTTAGTAGTCTCCAAACCTGCGAAAAAAAACCCAGAGATAAATTAATTAAAAACACAAGTAAAATATTGATCTGATCAAGATCAATCTCAGAACACTGAAGTTATGGGAGGTTAGAAACAGAAAACCTATAGCACAATACAGGCCCTTCAGCCCACAATGCTGTGCCAAACATGTACTTACTGTAGAAATTACCTAGGGTTACCCATAACCCTCTATTTTTCTAAGCTCCATGTACCTATCCAAGAGTCTCTTAAAAGACCTTATCGTATTTGCCTCCACCACCGCTGCTGGCAGCCCATTCCACGCAGTCACCACTCTCTGCATAAAAAATTACCCCTGACATCTCCTCTGAACCTACTCCCCAGCACCTTAAGACTGTGCTCTCTCATGTTAGCCATTTCAGCCCTGGGAAAAAGCCTCTGACTATCCACACGGTCAATGCCTCTCAGTGACGTGTATGGGTTAGTTGATATTCTTAGGGTAATAGGACAGAGAAGTGATAAATTAAGAACAAGTTTGTCATATAATTACTTGAGTATTTTGGAGAAGGAAGTCTGAAAATCGGAGTGGGAGCGCGGAGGAAGCCTTTTTTGAATTTTTCGGTTTTTTTTCCCATGGGCGTCAAGAGAGGTGGGACTGCACAGGCATGTAATGTCGGGGAGTGAAGCACAGAAGATTTAAAAGGAACAGAGTCTTATACAGTGGGCAGCGTCATTTGCAGGCTGTGGAGTAAGCCGGGAGCAGAGTGAAGGCTTAAGGGCTTTGGCTCAACGGGCTTAGGCAGAAACAGGCGAGGCGAGGAAGGTTTGGTATTCATTTTTTGTTGTTATATGAGGAGAGCGGGAAGTATGAGTGTGAGGGCAGCGTGTTGTTCTCATTGCTGAATGTGGGAAGTAGTGGGGTCTCCCAGCCTCCCGGACATCCACATCTGCGCCAGGTGCATCGAAATGCAGCTCCGAAGAGACCGCATTAGGGAACTGGAGCTGCAGTTCGATGACCTTCGTCTCGTTAGGGAGAGTGAGGAGTTGGTAGAGAGGAGTTACAGGCAGGTGGTCACACCGGGGCCACGGGAGGCAGACCAGTGGGTCACGGTTAGGAGGGGGAATAGGAAGAATAAAGTACTAGAGAGTACCCCTGTGGCTGTGACTATGCCCCTTGACAATAAGTACTCTTGTTTGAGTACTGTTGGGGGGGGGGGGGGGGAAAGAGAACAGCATACCTGGGGGAAGCAATAGTGGGCGTGCCTCCGGCACAGAGTCCGGCCCTGTAGCTCAGGATAGGGAACGAAAGAGGAGGGCAGTAGTAATAGGGGACTCGACGGTTAGGGGGTCAGATAGACAATTCTATGGACGAAGTCCGGAGACCCGGATGGTAGTTTGCCTCCCTGGTGCCAGGGTCCGGGATATTTCTGATTGCGTCCAAGATATCCTGAAGTGGGAGGGAGAGGAGCCAGAGTTCATGGTACATATAGGTACCAATAGGTTGGAAAAGGGGAAGGGGTCCTGAAAGAAGAATATAGGGAGTTAGGAAGGGAGTTGAGAAAAAGGACCGCAAAGGTAGTAATCTTGGGATTACTGCCTGTGCCACACGACAGTGAGAGTAGGAATGCAATGAGATGTAGGATAAATGTGTGGCTGAGGGATTGGAAAAGGGGGCAGGGATTCCGGTTTTTAGATCATTGGGACCTCTATTGGCACAGGCGTGACCTGTACAAAGGGGACGGGTTACACTTGAATCGTAGGGGGACCAATATCCTGGTGGGGAGATTTGCAAGCGCTACTGAGGTGACTTTAAACTAGAATGGTTGGGAGGGAATCAAGTTAAGGAGACTAAGAGAGGGGAGGTTGCTTCACAAATGGAAAAGGCAGGTAGGTGGTGTGTGAGGGAGGATAGGCAGGGGACAGAGATCAGGAGCACTCAGACCAAAGATGTAGGGGACAAGGAAGAAAAAGATAACAAAGTTGTTTGCTCCATTAAGGATAAACAGAGAGTGGGAGGTGGAGAGTTTCTTAAATGCATCTATTTTAATGCTAGGAACATTGTAAGAAAGGTGGATGAGCTTAGAGCATGTATTGATACCTGGAAGTATGATGTTGTAGCTATTAGTGAAATGTGGTTGCAGGAGGGGTGTGATTGGCAACTAAATATTCCAGGATTTCGTTGCTTCAGGTGTGATAGAATAGGAGGGACAAGAGGGGGAGGTGCTGCATTGCTTGTCAGAGATTATATAACAGCAGTGCTCTGGCAGGATAGATTAGAGGACTCGTCTAGGGAGGCTATTTGGGTGGAATTGAGGAATAGGAAAGGTGTTGTGATGCTTACAGGGGTGTATTATAGACCACCTAATGGGGATCAAGAACTGGAGGAGCAAATCTGTAAGGAGATAGCAGATATTTGTAGTAAGCACAAGGTTGTGATTGTGGGAGATTTTAATTTTCCACACATAGACTGGGAAGCCCATTCTGATAAAGGGCTGGATGGTTTGGAGTTTGTCAGTTGTGTGCAGGATAGTTTTTTGGAGCAATACATAAAGGTACCAACTAGAGAAGGGGCAGTGTTGGATCTCCTGTTTGGGAATGAGACAGGGCAGGTGACGGAGGTATGTGTTGGGGAGCACATCAGGTCCAGTGATCACAATACCATTAGTTTCAGTGTAATTATGGAGAAGGATAGGACTGGACCTAGGATTGAGATTTTTGATTGGAGAAAGGCTAACTTTGAGGGGATACGAAAGGATTTAGAAGGAGTGCATTGGGACAATTTGTTTTATGGGAAGGATGTAATAGAGAAATGGAGGTCATTTAAAGGTGAAATTTTGAGGGTACAGAATCTTTATGTTCCTGTTAGGTTGAAAGGAAAGGTTAAAAGTTTGAGAGAGCCATGGTTTTCAAGGGATATTGGAAACTTGGTTCGGAAAAAGGGAAGGATGTCCCCACAGAAAAAGTGGGTTTTTGAGGATCGATCAGTGGCTCTTGCAGTGAGAAAAGGGATTAACCAGTGGGGAGTTGTCCATGTGTCCAACCCTTTGCCTGGGTTGATGATTCGACCACAGGAAAACAGTCCCCTTTGTTGAAGTCACAGTGGGTGGCTTTTAAAGGATTTTGGAGGGCAACGGGAAGATTGACGGCGTCAGCTCACCTGAAGACTCAAATCTCTTCCCCTTTCTCTCTCCATCACTACTCAACTCAACACCACAAACTGAACTGAACTTTACTCATTGTCGTAAGACTATCTATTTACCCCTAGACCTGAAGAAGCTTGGTTTTTCATATATATTTTCACACTTACTGATATACTTACTTATATATAATCATTGCTAACCTGTTTGATTTATCTGCATTTATATTACTGTATTGCATTGTTACTAATAAATATTATTAGTTAATAGTAATACCGGACTCCAAAGTGTTTACCATTTCTGCTGGTTCTTTAACCCGTCATGGGGTACGCAGACATCCCACCCTGCAAAAACTCATTTCAGGGAGGTAGCACCATCAACTTGCGGGAGACTTCCGGGAGAGGTGGGATGTCTGCAATAGAGTAGCTCCTTAGCAGCCAGCCTGCTAGTTTAAATAACGTTAGCTATGCTAATGAACAAATGACACCTGTTAAACTCACCTCAACATGTTGTTTACATTTTAACCCACCATGGGCAATAGAAAAGTCACTGTTGCAAACAGTGCAGCGAGAAACACTGTGATTATTTTTGACCCCTACTAGGCAGGGGTACACTTTAGGGTAATTTAGGGTAGTGTGGGGTGACGTATGTTCTATATTTTTTTTGGAACACTCTGCCACTCTTGACATTTTTGGAACTCTCTCGCTCTTGCTCTTGCTCCCGCTGTCTCTCTGTCGCGCGCTCGCTCTCTCGCACTCTCTCTCGCACTTGCTTTTTCGCTCTTGCTCTCTCTCTCACACACTTGCTTTCTCACTCTCGCTGTCACTCTCACACACTTGCTTTCTCACTCTCGCTCTCACACACTTGCTTTCTCACTCTCGCTCTCACACACTTGCTTTCTCGCTCTCTCACGCTTGCTTTCTCGCGCGCTCTCGCGTTTGCTTTCTTGCTCTTGCGCTCGCTCTCAAAAAAACAATTTCCGGGACATTATACATAATTTGCAGGCATCAGGGAGCCACTATTAATTTGCGGGAGACTCCCGGAACTTCCGGGAGAGGTGAGATGTCTGGGTACGTGACAATGGTGATATCCAAAAAGAAGGAGAGTCCTATCTGCAGGCTGAGAATAAACGGGGAAGACATAAAGCAAGTACAGAACTTTTGCTACTTAGGAAGCTGGGTGACATTTGATGGCAGGTGCGACTTGGACATTAAAAGAAGAATATGGATGGCAAAAGACACCTTTACGAGAATGAAGAGTATACTGACCAATACTAAACCAGGCATGACAACCCGCCTCAGAGTACTGAAATGTTACGTTTATCCAGTTATGTTATATGGCTCAGAATGTTGGACAATATCTAGCAACGTGAGGAAACGATTTGTAGCAGCAGAGGTGTGGTTTTTGAGGAAAATGCAAAGAATATCATGGACAAAACAAATATCTAACGAGGATGTCATGAACAAAGCAAACAGAAAAAGAGAAATAATGTATGAGATCATGAAAAGGCAATGTAACTTTATTGGACATGTGATTAGGAAAGAGGAGTTAGAATGCACAATAATTATGGGGAAGATTGAAGGGAAGAAAGCAAGAGGAAGACAAAGACGATGATGGAGACAGCAGCCAGAGAATTGGAAATGAATACCAATGAATTGAGACGCTGCTTAACAAGATAAAATCCTGTGGCATTACAGAAAAGATACTGGCATGGATAGCAGATTGGCTGACAGGCAAGAGGCAGTGAGTGGGAATAAAGGGGGCCTTTTCTGTGGTTAGTGGTGTTCCTCAAGGGGTCAGCATTGGGACTGTTACTGTTCACATCGTTTGTCAGTAATTTAGAGAATGGAATTGATGGCTTAGTGGCAAAGTCTGCAGATGATATGAAAATAGGTGGAGGGGTAGGTAGTGCTGAGGAAGCAATGCGATTGTAGCAGGACTTAGACAAATTGGAAGAATGGGCTAAAAAGTGGCAGATGGAATACATTATTGGGAAATGTATAATGTATGAGATGCCTGTTTCGCTGCTGCTGCTGCTGCTGTGTGATCCAGAATCCCTGGAGGGGAAGGCCCCAAGTCCTCAGCTTTGCTTGTTGCTCGGCAGCCGGGACGGGGTCGAAGCACTCGGCAGAGATGGTGTCGGAGAGCTGGTCGGAGGCTCCAAGTTTTCGGACGAACTCAGAGTCCGCTGCGGTCGGGTGCTTCCAATGGTGCTGCGTTGGCAAGTTTGCGGCGCTTGGAGGTTCATGGCAGGGAGAGCTTCTCCCTTCTACCGTCCGCATGAGATGATGAGTCTATCGGGACTTTGAGACTTTTTTTACCGTGCCCATGGTCTGCTCCTTATCAAATTATGTATTGCTTTGCACCGTTGTAACTATATGTTATAATTATGTGGTTTTGTCAGTCTTGGTTTGTCCTGTGTTTCTGTGATATCTTTCTGGAGGAACATTGTATCATTTCTTAATGCATGCATGCATTTCTAAATGACAATAAACGAGGACTGAGTGTCCTCATAATCTAATCTAATGCATTTTGATAAAAGGAACAATAGTGCAGAATATTATCTAAATGGGGAGAAGGTTCAAACATCAGCAGTGTAGAGGGACTTATGAGTCCTTGTACAAGACTCCTCGAAGGTTAATTTACAGGTTGAGTCTGTGGTAAAGTATGCAAATGTAATGTTGGCATTTACTTCATTGGGAATAGAATATAAAAGCAAGGAGATAATGCTGAGCCTTTATAGGGCTCTAGTCAGGCCGTACAGAGTACTACCAACAGTTTTGGGCCCCATATCGCCAAAAAGATGTGTTGTCATTGGAAAAAAGTCCAGAGGAGGTTCATGAGGATAATTCTGAGAATGAAGAGGTTAACATATGAGGAGCATTTGGCAGCTTTGGGCCTGTATTCACTGGAATTTAGAAGTGTGCATGGGATCTCATTGAAACCTACCAAATGTCGAAAGGACTAGATAAGGTGGATGTGGAGTGGGTGTTTCCTGTGGTGGGAGCATCCACAACTTGAGGCACAGCCTCAAAACTGAGGGGGTGACCCTTTCGAACAGAGGTAAGGAAGAATTTTTTTTCAGCCAGAGAGTAGTAAATCTGTGGAATACTCTGCCACAGACTGTGGTGGAGGCCAAGTTTATGCTTATAATTAAGGCGGAAGTTGATCATTTCCTGATCAGTTGGCGTCAAAGAATGTGGCGAGAAGGCAGGTGTATGGGGTTGAGTGGGATCCAGGATCAGCCATGATGGAATTGATGGAACAGACTTGATGGGCTGAATGGCCTAATTGTGCTCCTATGCCTTATGGTCTTATGATAGGCTGTGGACCCAACGGGATTGGTATGAATGGGTGCAGAGACATAATGCTGGCTTCTGAGCTCTATAATTCTAAGACTCTAAAGTAAGTAGGAGCCATTGGCTGTCTAGCCCCCCAACCTTATTCTACTGATACTGATAAATAAATCTTGGTCGCTGCATTATTAATTATGGGATAAAATATTTTACAACTTACTTGATACTTCCTGATGATTAGATCGGGGTTGAAGTATAGCTGAAAAGGGGTAATGAACTCCAGTTGCTGTGAAAAGACAAGTGAGAATTTACAGCACGATCTCAGCACATTGCACAGCTTCAAGAACTAGAGCTCAGACTTAAAGCTTTCCTCAAATAAAATTAATTCACTCGGAAATAATTAAGAACAGAAAAAACAATGGCAACTGCATCAGTAAAGTCAAGAAAATGCTGAGTGGTGAAAAATCAATCTCAGCCACAGTCCTGCTGAAACGTTGACTGTACTTTTTTCCATAGATGCTGCCTGGCCTGCTGAGTTCCTCCAGCATTCTGTGTGTGTTGCTCAGCCATTGTGTTCATCAACCTTGATTGACAGGAATTTACCCAATCATCCCTAGTCAAGTATATTGCCATCATTAACTACATCCCAATTCAAAAGTAATGTGTTGTCAGTTAATCAATCACACTGTCAACTTCCACAAAATTTCAAATGATAGTTGGTTAAGGAAAGCTAAGGTTCATGAATCCAAAAGAATTGGCTCTGTGGGTGGAAGTAAACAGTGATGGTCACAGAGTTTTGTCACTGAGCTTAGGAAAATTAGTTCCCAGTTTTTGGATTTTGTGATGTATTCTTAACTTAACATAGGGCAATTAATTAAAGCAGCACACTGGGAATACTGAAATTGCAACCAGAATTTATACTGAGGAAGATACCAATGGACTGGTTACAGCAACACAAAAGTGAGGTAATCCATCTGGAGAAGAGTTTAGAATCTAAAATAAATGGTCCTGTGAAGAAGTGTAGAGTACCAAAGGAATTGTAGAATATTGATCCACACGTAAAACAGGGAGATATAGTCACATATACACTCAGTGGCCACTTCATTAAGTACACCTGTACACTTGCAAGTTAACGCAAATATCAAATCAGAAATATCTAATCAGTTAATTGTGTCATCAACACAATGCCTAAAAGCATGCAGACATGGTCAACAGGTTCAGTTGTTGTTCAGAACAAATATCAGAATGGGGAAGAAATGTGATCTAAGTGACTTTGACTATGGAATGAGTGTTGGTGCCAGACGAGGTGTTTTTGGGCATCTCAGAACTCCTGGTCTCTTGGGATTTTCATGTACAACAGCCTCTAGAGTTTACAGAGGATGGTGTGAAAAACATCCAGTCAGCAGCAGTTCTGTGGGCGAAAGCACCTTGTTAATGAGAGAGCTCAGAGAATAGACAGACTAGTTCAAGCTGATAAGGCGGCGACAGTAACTCATAACTATGTATTACAACAGCAGAAAACCACACTCCTGTACCTGTTGAAGTGGCTACTGAGTGTAGAATATAGAAAGGGAACTTGGTGGGCCAGGCACTATGTATGAGGGAAATGGACAGCTGACATTTTGAGTAACTGTCCATTTCCCTCTATAGAAGCTGCCTAACCCACTGAGCTGCTACAGCACTTTTCAGGTTGCCTCAGATCCCAGCATCTTTCATCTCCAGTGTTTCCACGTGGGATACATGCCACAGAATACCACAGGAGGGAGGTCAAGTAGCACCACACCAAACACCTGGAAGGGCACAGCTGAAATACCATGCAGAGCTCTGATCGGCATCGGCACACAGCAATGCACAAATCCCAGCAGAGGGTGGCACACAAGGGACTACCTCACAATGCCAGAGACCCCCTACAGACCAAAGCTCTGCAGCTTGGAGTTCGGTAGGTTAATCGGGTGCTGTAAATTGACCTTTTACTGTGTGAGTGAAGGGAAATTTATGAGAAAGTGAGAAATAAAGGTGATTAATATAGGATTAAGTGTAAGTAGGTATCAGTACAAAGGGGTCGACTTTCTGAGAATGTGATAATGTTAAAGAGGGCAGAGATTTAAAATTTCAGAGCTACAGCATTGGAGTCATGGAAAGTCCTACATTTTGGGAGTGTTTTCTTTAGAACAAAGGACCCAAGGAAAGATTCATCTGTGTAAAGCAGATGTTTAGACAAAATGGAAGGACACAATCCATTCCACTTAGTAGCAACATCAGTAATGGAGGGAATATTGATTTCTTCCCCCATAAAACAGCATCATGGGGGGGGGGGCTGAAATATGCTCCAACAAGGGCAACAGAAGGAGAACGGTTGGCAGGCTTAACTGTTTGGGCCAAAAAGGCCTTCTTCTGTACAAAACACTTCATGATTTAAAAGGCATTTACAGGTACATGAACAGATGGACTGGAGGGATATACAGTACCAATAAAAAATTAGAAGATTTCATGTTTTATTGTTTTACAACATTGAATCACAGTGGATTTAATTTGGCTTTTTTGACGCTGATCAACAGAAAAAGACTCTTTCATATCAAAGTGAAAACAGTTCTCTACAAAGTGATCTAAATTAATTCCAAATGAGGCCACACTCAGGTTGGAGAAGCAACACCTTAGATTCCATCTATGTAGCCTCCAACCTGATGGCATGAATATTAATTTCTCAAACTTCCAGTTATGCTGTCCCTTTAGCATTCCCCATTCCCCTCTCTCACCTCTTTCTCCTTACCTGCCCATCACCTCCCTCTGGTGCTCCTCCCCCTTTTCTTTCTTTCATAGCCTTCTGTCCTCTCCTATCAGAATCTCTAGCCCTGCATTTCTTTCACCAATCAACTTCCCAGCTCTTCACCACCCTTCCTCCCCCTCCCGGTTTCATCTATCACCTTGTGTTTCTTCCTTCCCTCTCCCACCTTCTCACTCTGACTCCTCATCGTTTTTTCCTTCAGTCCTGATGAAGACTCTTGGCCCAAAATGTCGACTGTACTCTTTTCCATGGATGCTGCCTGGCCTGCTGTGTTCTTCCAGCCTTTTACATGTGTTGTGAGATATACCAGCGAGTTGAGTGGTGTCACAGCAATGATCTTACACTTAATGCTAGTAAGATGAAAGAGCGGACTGTGGACTATAGGAAGGGTAAGACAAGGGAATATGAAGCAGGGATCAGAAGTGGAAAGAGTGAGCAATTTCAAGTTCCTGGGTGTCAAGTTCCCTGAGGATCTAACCTGGTCCCAACATATCAATGCAGCTATAAAGGCCGCAAGACAGTGGCTATATTTCATTAGGAGTTTGAAGAGATTTAGTTTGTCACCTAAAACTAAATATAAACTTATATAGATGTACCACTGAGAGTATTCTGACAGGCTGCATCACTGTCTGGTAATGACGTCTACTGCACAGGGCCAAATGGTGCTACAGAAAGTTGTAAAATTAGTCAGCTCCATCTTGGGTACTAGCCTCCATAATATCCAAGACATCTTCAAGGACTGGTGCCTCAGAAAGGCGGTATCCATTATTAAGGACCCAGGACATACCCTCTTCTCATTATTAACGTCAGGTAGGAGGTACATCAGCCTGAAGATGCACACTCAGCGATTCAGGAACAGCTTCTTCCATTCTGCCATCCGATTCCTAAACAGACATTGGAACCCATAAACACTCAGTCACTTTTTTTAGAGAGAGATATATATATATATATATATATATATATATATATATCTCAATTCTGTTTCACACTTTTTAATCTAACTATTAATACACATATTTACTGCAATTGATTTACTTTTCTCTTTCTATATGATCGTGTATCGTATTACATTGCACTACACTGCTGCACGTCAGACTTGGCTATAAGCAGCACTAGGGCCCCACAGGGGACTGACCGCACTAGCTTCCTTGCTGTTTACCCTGTATACCTCAGACTTCAGATACAACACTTGAGTCATGTCATCTGCAGAAGTTCTCCGATGACCCAGCAATAGTTGGGTGTATAAAGGGAGGACAGGAGGATGAATACAGGACCCTGGTGAAGGACTTTGTCAAATGGTGCAAGTTGAATCATCTCCAGCTCCGCATCATTTCGACAGAGCAGATGGTGATGAACTTTAGTGAGACTAAACCTGCACTGCTCCGTTACTACTGATGGTGAAGATGTGGATGTGCTGAGGACCTACAAGTACTTGCGGCTGCACGTGGATGACCAACACAGAGGCTATATACAAGGAGGGCCAGAGTTACCCTTCTTCCTGAGGAGACTGAGGTCCTTTGAAGTATGCAGGCCTCCCCTTCACATGTTCTACCAGTCTGTCGTCAGTACAATCTTTTATATGGTGATGTGTTAAGGCAATGGCATCAACGGGTGATACCAACAGGCTCAATAAAATGATTAGAAAGGTTGTGAACAGCTGTCAAAACTGGACACACTGGAGACTGTGGTAGAACAAAGGACCCTACAGAAAATCCTGGCAATTCTGGACATTGTTTCTCACCCTCTGCGTGCCACCTTGGCTGAACAGAGGAGCACTTTTAGTAATAGACTAAGACAACGGCACTGCTCCAAAGAGCGCTATATGAGGTCATTCTTACCCTCAGCCATTAAGCTCAATAATGAGTCAACCTATAGCAGGAGAAGTGATAACCTCCTCCTGTTAGACTGTTTGAGGCAACTTGATTTTTTAATTCTTTCTTACTTCTCTTCTAATGTTTGTAATCTGTGCACTTTTAATGCTACTGTGACACTAATTTCTTTTGTGTTTAATAAAGTATCTATCAGAAGGCGCTTGATAAGGTGCCACATACAAAGCTGCTCAACAAGATAAAATCCGATGGCATTACAGGAAAGTTACTGGCATGGACAGCGGAATGGCTAACAGGCACGAGGCACAGGGTGAGAATAAAAAGGCTCTTTTCTGGTTGGCTGCCGGTGACTAGTGGTGTTCCTTAGAGGTCAGTATTGGGACCACTGCTTTTCACATTGTCAGTCAATGATTTAGATAATAGAACGTATGGCTTTGTGGCAAAGTTTGTGGATGATACGAAGATAGATGGAGGGGTAGGTTGTGCTGAGGAAGCAATGCGATTGTAGCAGGACTTGGACAGATTGGAAGAATGGGCAAAAAGTGGCAGATGGTATTAGTGGTAGCATCTGTTAGTCTCGCGAGACCATGGATCTGCGCCTGGAAAAGGCTTGCTTCAGTCTGTGTTGGTAGGGCAGCGTCTGTTGTGGCTGTAGAGGCCCATATGGGAGTGACAATCTCGGCTGCAGCGACTGCACTTGAAGGCACTGTCCTCCAGTGTGGTCTTTGTGCTGTTTTTTTCAGCAAGTGCACTTTTCTTCAGCAGCAAGCCTCAGCTTCTCTCCTCCTCTTTTTAGACCTCTGCGTAGTTCCAGCCTCCCACCTCTCGATGTTCATGTTCAGTGATTTCATGTCTGTCTTGCAGACCTCTTTGAAACGAAGACGGGGTCGCCCTTGTGCTCTCTTGCCGGAGACCAGTTCCCCGTACAGCAGGTCTCTCGGGATCCTCCCGACTGACATGCGGTGTACGTGGCCCAGCCAGCGGAGACGGCGTTGTTGGAGCAGGGTGAGGAGGCTGGGTATCCGGGCGTGGGCCAGGACCTCATTGTTGGGAAATGTATGATAATGCATTTTGGTAAAAGGAACAATAGTGCAGATTATCTAAATGGGGAGAAGGTTCAAACATCAGAGGTGCAGAAGGGATGTAGGAATCCTTGTGCAAGACTCCTAGAAGGTTAATTTACAGGTTGAGTGTATGGTAAAGAAATCAAATGCATTGTTGACAATTATTTCAAGGGGAACAGAATATAAAAGCAAGGAGATAATGCTGAGCCTTTATAAGGCACTGGTCAGGCTGCATAGAGTACTACCAACAGTTTTGGGCCCCATATCTCAGAAAGAGTCTGTTGTCAATGAAGCGAGTCCAGAGGACGTTCACGAGGATGATCCCGGAAATGAAGAGTTTAACATACGAGGAGCGTTTAGCAGCTTTGGGCCTGTACTCACTGGAATTTAGAAGAATGCAGGGGCATCTCACTGAAACCTACTGAATGTTGAAAGGACAGGGTGGATGTGGAGAGGATGTTTCCTATGGTGGGGGTATCCAGAACTAGAGGGCACAGCCTCAAAATTGAGGGGTGACCTTTTAGAACAGAGGAAAGCAGGATTTTTTTTAAGCCAGACTGTAGTGAATCTGTGAAATACTCTGCCACAGACTGCGGTGGAGGCCAAGTCCGTGGGTATATTTAAAGCGGAAGTTGATCACTTCCTGATCAGTCAGGGCATCAAAGTATATGG
The DNA here is from genome assembly GCF_030028105.1 of Mobula birostris. NCBI lineage: Eukaryota > Metazoa > Chordata > Chondrichthyes > Myliobatiformes > Myliobatidae > Mobula > Mobula birostris. Next base: position 56,081,750 of record NC_092394.1, read on the forward strand.
CGAGAAGGCAGGTGTATGGGGTTGAGTGGGATCCAGGATCAGCCATGATGGAATGGCCTAATTCTGCTCCTATGTCTTATGGTCTCACCTCTCTCTCTGCCAAGTTAACAAATGTCACAACACATGCTGATGATAATAAACCTGATTCTGAAGAGAACAGAGAAAATTTACAAGGGTGTTGCCAGGTCTGGCAGACCTGAGTTATAAGGAAAGGTTGAAAGGTTAAATGTAGAAGATTGAGAAGAGACTTGACAGAGGTAATATAAAGTAAATATAAAATAATAATAGGGTAAATACAAGCAGGCTTTTTCCATGAAGGTTGGGTAGGACTACAATCAGAGATCATGGGTTAAGGATAAAAGGTGAAAAGTTTAAGGGGAACATGAGGGGAAACTTCTTCACTCAGAGGTCACGAGAGTGTGGAACGAGCTGCCAGCACAAGTGGTGCATGCGAGCTTGATTTCTACATTTGGATAGGTACATGGATGGTAGGGGTACGGAGGGCTATAGTCCCGGTGTAGATCGATGGGAGTAGGCAGTTTAAGTGTTTTTGGGATGGACTAGAGTGGCCAGGGGACCTGTTTCTGTGCTGTACTTTTCTATGACTCTGTGCTCAATGGTGGGAAAGGCTTTCCTTGTGATTAACTGGATCACAACCAGTACTTTTTGTAGGATTTTCCATTCAAAAGCATACTAGGCTGTAATGCAGCCGATCAATATACTCTCCACTTCACATTTATAGAAGTTTGACAAAGTTTTAGATGCCATGCTGAATCTTCGCAAATTCTTAAGGAAGTAGAGGTGCAGACAGATGAAAAATTCAGGCAGGAGGAGAGAGAGCAGCGCGCCACATGTGCGCAGCCATCCAGTGAAAAATGATATCGTATCCGTTAAATAGGGGCCGTGGACAATTCTGATTTGATGGAGACGGATGTGAAAGCACAGAGGAACATCTGGAAAATTTTCTGAAACGCTCGTTCGCTGCTGTCATTACTGCGCGGTCGGGAATCTTCCGGAGGGAAGGCCTCAAAATCCCCGGCTTTGCCTGCTGTTGGCGACCGAGATTGAGGTTGAATCGTTCGGAAAGAGATGGCGCTCAGTACTCGGTGTCGGAGAGCTGGTTCAGAGGCTCGAAGTTTTCGGATGACTCAGAGACGGGTTGTGGTCGGCGTGGCAGGGAGAGTTTTCTTCCTTCTCCCGTCTGCGTGAGATCTGGGACATTTGAGGGACTTTGAACTTTTTACTGTGCTCATGGACTTCTTCATCAAGTTATGGTATTGTTGCACTGTGGTAACTATATGTTATAATTATGTGGTTTTGTCAGTTTTTTCAGTCTTGGTCTGTCCTGTGTTTTGTGATATCACACTGGAGGAAATATTGTATCATTTCTTAATGCATGCATTACTAAATGACGATAAAAGAGGACTGCATGTCTTCATAATCTAAAATTAAGATGTGAATGAGGAATATCCTCACAAGAGGGTTCGTATGTGAGTATTGTAAAAGCATGTCCAGAGATAAGGGAAGTATAAATACCTTCCTCATGACAGACACTGCATCAAGAAGCTTTTCATAGTGGTCCTTGTGCATTAAATCCTTCAAGTCAAATGAAGTCATTTGAATAGTGATGAACATGGTTCAATGAACAACCCACAGAATAAGGCATTTAAGCAGGTGGCTATTGAAATGAGGCAGAACTGATACTATTCTTGGCCTGCCAAGAGTACTAAAAATATGGTTTCATACTTTCAGTTCAAGGATGAAACTACACAGTTTCACTGCTGCTTAACCATTGGCTAACATCAGATACGTCATATTTTCACTTTGCATACCTTGTACAATTATGTACATGATTAATTGTAGTAACTTGTTTATGAACCAATAAACCAATTTGGGTAATGGATGATCTTTAAAGAATTAAAATTGTATACTAATTGATGAAGATAACCCTCTACCAATCTGTCAGCTAAGAAGAGCCAGAACAGAAGACCAGTACAGTGAAGTTAGAATAGTAAAAAACTTGGCAGAGAAATTTCAGGTTTGATCCATGTCCTTCAGAATGGATTTATGTTTTCAATAACAGCTTTGGTAAAACACCATAGTGCATTTTCAGATGGCACTTGTAACCCTATGCTGTGCCCCTCTACAATGTGTTGTCAATCAAACAAACTGCTTTGTCTGGGTGGTGCTGTTAGAGTGAGGCTACGTCCACACTACGCCAGATAATTTTGAAAACAAAGCTCTTTCTTTTCATTTTGCCCTCCCGTCCACACTGAGCCAGCGTTTTCAGCCCCTGAAAATGGAGATTTTCAAAAACACTCTCCAGAGTGAATAAATCTGAAAATGCTTAATATCCGGCGTAGTGTGTACGGGTAAACAGAGAGATTTAAAACGCTGTCATGACAACACCACAACAACAATGCTTTTTTCTGCTTCTGCTTGGTACTGCGCAAGCTGTTATAACGCGCAGTCGGTGTGAACGGCGTGACAGCTAAATTGTAAAGTGAGCTTTTTTGACTATTTAAATATGCTGTCATGACGTGCCGGAACAGATGTTCGTTGTTTTCTTGAACGCCACCACCTAACAATTTCAGAACAGACAGACGAGACTGAAACCAGAAGGGTTAGAAATGTACTCACCAAATACTTTGACCCATAGCTTACTGAATAAATAAGTTTATTCACTTTGCCCTGTTTTCTGTCTTTGCTTGTATGAAGGTGGTTTACCTATTTATGCAAGTACTTCTCTGACAATGGATGTGTAACAGCCTAAAGTAACATTGTATGGAAATACAAGATAACGAGAGGACTTCCGGGTCATTAAGGGAATGGCGGCGTAAGGAAAAGGTCTCTCTACAAAAAAGAAGGTAAACTGCCCCATAATCGAATTTAGACAAATACTTAATATTGAATAACTATATTAATAAAAGGGGCAAGGATGATGGCTAAGAACAAGATTAAAAAGTCCGCTCCGAAGGCTGATAAACATAAAGAGACGCAGCAAGGCGACGGGCCTAGCTCCCCCACGGCAAGCCAGGACGGAGATAATGAGGGGGAATCAGTGACTCTGTCCTTGATTCTCAGAGAGATTCGCGAGTTCCGACAAGATAACAGCAAACAGCTGGAAGATACTAAAGGAGAAATAGTAAAAACTAACTCGCGGATAGATGAAGCCGAAGCGAGGATTGTTGGAATTGAAGAGAAGCTACAAAACGCAGAGGAGGTGATAGCAGAAATGCTGAAGCTGCAAGACCAGCTCCAGTGGAAACTAATAGATCAAGAAGGCCGCTCGAGAAGGGAAAATGTGAGGATTTACGGAGTTTCCGAAGGAACTGAAGGTAAACCCGGATTGATGATTCCCTTCGTGGAGAAGCTACTTAGAGAGAACCTTGATATACCGGCCGCAAAAGACCTACAGATAGAAAGAGCTCACCGTGCGTTGGCACCACAGCCTCCAGCAGGCGCCCAGCCCAGATCGATTCTGGTCAGATTTCTGTTACAGAACGAAGGAAGAGGTGCTTAAAAGGGCATGGCAAAAGAAAGGTTTCATGTGGAACAACTGTAAAATCAGCTTAGACCACAACTACGCACCGGGGATTCTTGCCAGACGGAAGGAATATACGGAAACACGGAGAGTCCTGAAGGAAAACAACATCAGATTCCAGACCCTGTATCCAGCTCGGCTGAGAGTCTTTTACGACGAAGGGACAAAAATTTACGCTACGGTGGAGGAGGCAACGTCGGACCTGGCGGACCGGGGACTACCTATTAAAGTTATCACCCAACCGGAGTCGCTACTGGAGAGGATTCAGCAGAAGTCGTGGCAGTTAGTGGGGCGAGGACACTCCACACGAACCAGAGTGTCAAACTACAAGGAAAAGCTGCAAATATTCAGACGCGAATGTACAGAGAACACAGATTAATTAAGAGAAATGACTGAAAAGAGTAAATCGGACTTAAAGGTAAAATGAAAACTGGTAACTGAAAATAAACTAGACGGAATAACTTGAATGATAGCAATATGGTCAAGACATAAATAGGAGAAAATTCTCTATGATTATTCAAACTGCTGAGGGCCCTCTAACGCGGTGAAGATAGAGGTTATCCCTCCGAACTGAAGCAGGTCGGTGCTCAGGCCTCACTGTGGGAAGTCGGGAAAAATTTTCAAATGTTGCACGTTCAAAAATGTCTAGGGTGTGGTTATATGTCTTGGTTTACTGTTGAGAAGGGATTGCTTACTGTTTGGTTAGAAAAGGAGAGTTTTTTTTTCTACTAGAGAAAAATGCAAACTGAATTGGTAAAAATAATTTCCTATAATGTTAATGGGGTTTTGAATCCAATTAAAAGAAATAAGATTATGTCTAAATTGAAAAAAGAGAGGGCACAAATAGCTTTCCTCCAGGAAACACATATGAGCCAATCTGAACATGGAAAATTAAAAAGAATGGGCTTTAAGCATGTATTTTATTCATCATATAAATTGAGTCACAAAAGAGGGGTAGCTACTTTAATATCAAGTACTCTTAATTATGAACATATTTCAGAGACTAGAGACAAAGAAGGACGGTTTGTAAAAATCACAGGAAGAATAGAAGGTACAGAAATAACATTGCTGAATGTTTATGCTCCTCCAGGTTGTGAATGGTCATTTTATAGACACATTTTTGACCTAATGGTCAGTTCTCAAGGGGTAGTAATTTGTGGAGGGGATTTTAATATTAGATTAAATCCTATATTAGATTCTTCAAGAATAGTTACTCAGAATAAACCTCTGACTCGGAAAGAGAATTCATTGATGGAGGAGTTGGGAATTATAGATGTCTGGAGGGAATTACACCCTACTAGTAAAGATTATACATATTACTCTTTCCCTCATTCAGCCTATTCAAGGATAGACTATTTCTTTATCTTTAATACAGATAGACTCAGGATAAAAAACTGTAATATTGCAACAATTGATCTGTCGGATCATAGCCCAGTCTCTATGTCTCTAATCCTGGAAAGGAAAATGAGGAAAACACTATGGAGGCTAAACTCACATATACTCAATAACCCGAAAGTAATGGAGAGATTAAGGGGAGAAATCAAAGAATATCTAGACCTTAATGACACGGGAGAAACATCACCAGTGATCTTATGGGATACATTGAAAGCTGTACTGAGAGGGAAAATTATTTCCATTACCACTCACATGAAAAAAATCAATGCACAAAAATTAGCAGACCTTCAAGGAAAATTAAAACAACTTCAAGTTGTAGATAGCAACAAAAGTAATTCAAATCGTAAACAGGAAATTAGGAAATTGCAAAGTGAAATTGACGATATTTATACGTTGGAAGCTCAAAGAAATTTTCTTTACCTGAGACAAAAGAATTATGAAGTAGGAGGTAAATCAGCTAGATTATTAGCATATAAATTACAAAAACAACAAGCAGACAATACAATTCATAAAATAAAGAATCCAAAGACAAAGCTTGTGGAGAGTACAATAGGGAAAATTCAAGAGAGTTTTGAAACATATTATCGAGAGCTGTACTCCCAACCCCGGGACCCCAATGAGCCCTATATAGACAGTGTATTGAATTTTTTAGATCTACCTAAACTTACAGATTTACAAAATGAAAGTTTATTAGAACCAGTAACTGTCAAAGAACTGAACGTGGCCATCTCTAGGTTAAAGGCTGGAAAGTCCCCGGGTTCTGATGGGTTTACCTCAGAGTGGTACAAGTCCCTGAAGACACAGTTAGCCCCATTACTACTTAACACCTTTAATTGGATCTTGCAGAGAGGAGAAACTCCACCTTCCTGGAGAGAAGCGATTATTTCAGTTATTCCTAAAGAGGGTAAAGATAAACTAGAATGTGGCAATTATCGGCCGATCAGTGTTCTTAATTTAGATTACAAACTATTTACATCTATATTAGCGCGCAGATTGGAAAAGCTTTTACCTGGCCTAATCCACTTAGACCAGACTGGATTTATTCAACAAAGACAAACACAGGACAACATAAGGAGAACTCTGCACATATTAGAACAGGTTAATAAGAACGAGACAGAGACAATGGTAGTAGGATTGGACGCTGAGAAAGCTTTTGAGTCGGTTAGTTGGGCATTTCTATACAGAGTGTTAGGAAGATTCGGCTTTCAAGAAAAGTTTATTAAAGTAATTCAGACTCTATATGACAGCCCTACAGCCCGAATTAAGATAAATGGGGACCTCTCTGACTTCATCTTAGAGAGAGGCACTAGACAGGGATGCCCAATTTTTCCTCTCCTTTTTGCGCTATATATTGAACCGCTTGCCCAACTAATAAGACAGAGCGAAATCGTAAAAGATATCAAGGTGGCAGGGATTGAACAGAAAGTGGCGTTATTCGCAGATGATGTTTTGGTCTATCTGAGTGAACCAGAAAAATCATTTATAGGATTGTTTACACTGTTGGATGACTTTGGGAAAATATCAGGTTATAAAATAAATGTAAAGAAAACGCAGGTTATGTCCCTAAATTATACACCATCCAAAAAGTTGCAGGATACATATGATCTTAAGTGGGAAGCAAAGTCATTAAAATATTTAGGAATAACCCTGCCGAAGGATCTTTCAACACTGTCACAGGTAACTTATGGGCCATTAATCTCAGAGATAAAAGCAGGTATGCATAGATGGAATCTTATCCCCTTTTTAAGTTGAAATTCAAGGATAAATACTATAAAAATGAATATTCTTCCTCGGTTATTGTATATTTTCCGTACTTTACCGGTGGAGGTGGATGATAATCAATTCAGGGAATAGGACAAATGGATTTCCCGCTTCATTTGGCAAGGAAAGAAACCTAGAATTCGATATAACACCTTACAGTTAGGGAAGGAAGGAGGAGATATGGTACTTCCTTGCCTGAGAAATTATTTTTATGCCTCACAGATAACCCCTCTGTTATATTGGTGTAATAGGGAATATAAGGCTAGATGGAAGGAAATAGAATTTGGACTAGTTGACAGTTTTCCTCTTCAGGCCTCAATAGCTGACAAAGGATTGATGGCCCAGTTGGAAAAATTTAAAAACGCTTGGATAAATCTTACATTAAAAGTATGGCAGAAGGCGGTTAATTCATGTGGAATTAATAACATGTTAAAACTCTTTAGATGGTGTGCATATGATACCGAATTCCTTCCCAACAGAGGAGATAAAAGGTTTGAGCTATGGATAAAGAAAGGTCTTACAACCTACCTCTCATTTATAGATAAAAGAGTATTACAAAGTTTCCAAATCCTGCAGGACAAACATGGCCTAGAACACAATGACTTTTTTAGGTACCTTCAAGTACGAAACTATGTTAACCAGAGTTGTAGATATACAGACCTATCAACAGTAGAATTAGAATTTTTCAAGATTCTGAATTCGGCTTGCAGTTCAATACCTAGTAAATCAGTTTCTCGATTATATAATGCACTCTCCCATGCTAAAAATGTAAATACACTGTATACTAAAGAGAAGTGGGAGAAAGAAGCGGGGTTGGTACTTTCAGAGGAGGCTTGGGGGAAAATCTGCAGCTTTCAATGGTCCTCGGCTAATTCTTTGACTTGGAGAGAACATTGTTGGAAAAACATTATAAGATACTTCAAGACCCCATATCAGGAAAAATATAAAGATACAAATGTGATGTGTTGGAGAAGGTGCAGCTCCAAGGAGGCAAATCATTTTCATATTTTCTGGGATTGCCCTAAATTAAGTCTATTTTGGGAAGGTATTCATAGAACATTAGTTAAGGTACTTAGGTCCCAGATACCTCTGAACTTTGAGACACTCTATTTGGGGCATGTATTGTTTCTTGAACAGAAGGAAGATATAAAGTTGCTGCAGGCCCTCTTAGCGGCAAGTAAGAAATCAATCACTAGAAAATGGCTAAATCCAATACCACCTACATTAGAAGATTGGTACGAAATTATCTTGTAAATATTTAAAATGGAAAAGTTGACTTACTCCCTGAGAACTCAAAAAGAAAAATTTTATCAAATCTGGAATAAATTAATTGAATATATAACCCCAATGCAAGCAGACTTTAGATGACTCTCCTAATGATTTATACTGCTCTTCTCATCAACACAGTAATATTGCTAACGTAAGCACCCCTAGTCTAAATGTTTGTTTTTTTTTGTTTTCTTTTGGAAAATAGAGAATTAACACAAGTAAAGGGAAAGATTTGGGAAAGGGATAAAAAAAATGAAAAAATTAAGTAAATAAGTACATAGGGATTGGATAATTATGTCTGCGGGCAGGAGCAAGCATGAACAAATTAGGATATAAACACCTACAATGGTTGATACATAGGCTTATATACAACATTTTGGACTAGTGGAAATGGTCCAGAAGGGTTATATGGAAACTATTATTACCATTTTTCTTAACAACTAATTCCATTACTTAGCCTAATAGGTTAGATTTGCCACAGTACATAATTATCTATTTAAATGTTTATTTTCCTTTTATATCATCTCAATGTGTACTTAAGAATGTATAAATAATTGTAGTTTTATACATATAAAAAAAGGAAAAGGTTATATGTGTGAAAAAAGTACATGATATTTGTGAATTCCTTATCCAAATAAAAATAAAATTAAAAAGGAAATACAAGATAACGCTGATGCAGACGTTTTATACACTTAACAAGGTGCTTTATTAATACAACAGAGTTAGTCAGTTTTTCCATGTTCGTCATCAGCCGGGTCATACTATCCGTGAACTCCCTGTCGGTTGCCTCCATACGCTCCAGTATTTGTTTTTTTTTAAAAGTTTTAAGTCCTCCTGCGCGAGAGCCAAGAGCAATTCCTTTAAAGTTTTTCTACTGTGTAACTGGACAAACACGCACTAAGTATATCGTTTCCTCTTCGCTTGTTTTCTGTGCGTCTTGCGCATGCCCAGTAGGAGGAGATTCGCCCAAATATCCGCCTAATGTGGACGGAGATATTTTGAAAAACACTTAGTGCGGACGCCTGTCATTTTTACTCAAAACTGGCGTTTTCAAAATTATCCGGCATAGTGTGGACGTAGCCTGAATTTTTCTGGGTAGATGATTTGTTTACACTTAAATGACTGTGGCCACCAGACTTTATTTTAACTGTTTGACAAAAGACTGTGGACTGAGTCCATCACAATGGGCTTCCTAAAAGGTGTGAATACCAGATGCTTCTGGTGCCTGATGCTGTAGTTTTGAAGACAGTATTGTCTATACATTATAATCATTAATTGTCTTCTATGTTAGCATGGGAAATGCCAAATAAATGTATCGTAGACTTAACTTACATTCCTAAAGGCTGTGGATACCAACCCAGACATGTTGGCGTTGGAAGGAAAGGATGGTGTGATATTTTATATGTAGCTTCAATAGGAAGCATTGTCTATCACTTTTTAAGTAGCGATTGCCTTTGTGTTTAGCATATAAATATCCAGCCCACATTGAACTAGCAGACCTTTCCACGGAAAGCGTCTCCGTCCGTATGATGCCTGCTTGTTGTGTCGAATAAAGAAGCTGCTTTATATCTACCAGTGACTCTCTGTCTCTCTGGTAATTTCATCCACGCTACAACAATGGATTTATGTTTTCAATAACAGCTTTGGTAAAACACCATAGTGCATTTTCAGATGGCACTTGTAACCCTATGCTGTGCCCCTCTACAATGTGTTGTCAATCAAACTGCTTTATCTGGGTGGTGCAGAGCTGTTTCGCAGCAGTAGTACAGAGCAATACAGAAAAAAACTACAATAAGCTACAAAAAGTATATTAAATAGGTATAGCAAAAAGTGAGGTAGTGTTTATGGTCCATTCAGAAATCTGATGGTGGAGGGGAAGAACTTAACAACTCACGCCTATGTGGAAATAAGCAGTTTCATTATCTGAGGAGTAAACATTGTAGAATTAGCAGTGGACATGTCCCCTTCTGACAGAAATCAAGCTGAAGATGCTTTGGCTTAGGACACTGCCTCACGGGACAACCTTGCAGCAATAAGAAAATACAAAGTAAGAGTGAGATGAGCAGGTTCTCACCCAGTAGGGTACAGTATTGCAAATACTGGTGATAGAAGGAGGCTCTGCACCCAATTGAGTCCATGCCAACCAAAGATCCCAGAACTGGGCATTCTAGCACTTCCATTCATGTTTGCTAGGTCAAAATCAGTCCTAAACAAAGTCTAGCATGTGCAAAAGGTTAAGGTGCATGGGATTCACAGCAGTTGGCTAATTAAATCCAAGATTAGTTTGGTGATGGGAAGTAGGGGGTAGTGTTGGAAGTATGTTTTCCTGATTATAACTCTGAGATTAGTGGTGTACGAAAGAGATTGATACAGAGAACTTTGCTGTTTGTGATATTATGATATTAGTGACTTGGACATGAGTGTTGGGCATATGCATAGTAGATCTACATATGATATGAAAGTTTGTGGTATATATGAACAAACATATATATAAAAATCTAAATTAATTACAAATATAAAACACAAAATAATTGATTGCATAAGTATTCACCCCCTTCAAATTAGTATTTAGTAGATACACCTTTGGCAGCAATTGCAGCCTTGAGTCTGTGTGGATAGGCCTCCATCAGCTTTGCACATCTGGACACTGCAATTTTTCCCCATTCTTCTTTATAAAACTGCTCAAGCTCTGTCAGATAGCATGGGGATTGTGAGTGAACAGCCCTTTTCAAGTCCAACCACAAATTCTCAATTGGATTGAGGTCTAGACTCTGATTTGGCCACTCCTGACATCAACTTTGTTGTTTTTAAGCCATTCCTTTATACTTGGGGTCACAGTCTTGCCGGAAAACAAATCTTCTCCCAAGTTGCAGTTCTCTTACAGACTGCATCAAGTTTTCCTCCAGGATTTCCCTGTGTTTTGCTGCATTCATTGTACCCTCTACATTCACAAGCCTTCCAGGGCCTGCTGCAGTGAAGCATCCCCACAGCATGATGCAGCCACCACCGTACTTTGCCATAGGGATGGTGTGTTTTTGCTGATGTGCGATATTTGTCTTATGTCAAACATTGTGTTTAGTCTGATGGCCAAAAAGCTCAATTTTGGTTTCATCAGACTATAGAATCTTCTTCCAGCTGACTTCAGAGTTTCCCATGTCTTCTGGCAAACTCTAACCAAGATTTCATGAGTTTTTTTTCCCAATAGCAGCTTTCTCTTTGCCACTCTCCCATAAAGCTGCAACTGGTGAAGCACCCGGGCAACAGCTGTTGTATGCACAGTCTCTCCCATCTCAGCTACTGAAGCTTGTCACTCCTCCAGAGTCATCACAGGTCTCTTGTGCCCTCCCTCACTAGTCCCCTTCTTGTACAGTCGCTCAGTTTTTAAAGATGGCCTGCTCTAGGCAGATTTACAACTGTGCCATAATTCTTTTGATTTCTTGACAATTGACTTAACTGTATTCCAGGGGATATTCAAGTTTTCTTGTATCCATCATGGAAATGTTCTTGTATCCATCTCCTGACTTGTGCTTTTCAATAACCTTCTCGTGGGGTTGCTTGAACTGTTCTTTTGTCTTCATGGTGTAGTTTTTGCCAGGATACTGACTCAGCAGCAGTTAGACCTTGCAGATACAGGTGTATTGTTACTACTATCAATTGAAACTCTTTGACTGCATACAAGTTTCCAAAAACAGATCTCCTTTTAACTAAATATGTGACTGCTAGAACCAGTTGGCTGTACCAGTGATGATTTAGCGTCTCATATTAAAGGGGATTGAATACCCATGCAATTATTTTGTCTTTTATATTTGTAATTAATTTAGATCATTTTGTACAGATCTGTTTTCACTTTGACACAAAGCAGTCTTTTTCTGTAGATCACTGTCAAAAAAGCCAAATTAAATCCAGTGATTCAATGTAAAACAATAAAACATAAACTTTCAAGGGAGAGGAGTGAATACTTTTTATAGGCACTGTACAAATATATATACATACATATACATACACACCCACATACATACAGTGGCATGCAAAAGTTTGGGCACCCCTGGTCAAAATTTCTGTTACTGTGAATAGTTGAGTAGAAGATGAACTGATCTCCAAAAGTCATAAAATTAAAGATGAAACATTCTTTTGAACATTTTAAGCAAGATTAAGTTTTATTTTTGTTTTGTACAATTTTAGAGTGAAAAAACAGAAAGCAGCACCATGCAAAAGTTTGGACACCCCAAGAGATTTGAGCTCTCAGATAACTTTTACCAAGGTCTCAGACCTTAATTAGCTTTTTAGGGCTGTGGCTTGTTCACAATCATCATTAAGAAAGGCCAGGTGATGCAAATTTCAAAGCTTTAGAAATACCCTGACTCCTCAAACCTTGTCCCAACAACCAGCAGCCATGGGCTCCTCCAAGCAGCTGCCTAGCACTCTGAAAATTAAAATAAACGATGCCCACAAAGCAGGAGAAGGCTATAAGAAGATAGCAAAGCATTTTCAGGTAGCCGTTTGCTCAATTCGTAATGTAATTAAGAAATGGCAGTGAACAGGAATAGTGAAGGTCAAGTTGAGGTCTGGAAGACCAAGAAAACTTTCTGAGAGAACTGCTCGTAGGATTGCTAGAAAGGCTTATCAAAAGTCCCTTTTGACTGCAAAAGACCTTCAGGAAGGTTTAGCAGACTCTGGAGTGGTGGTGCACTGCTCTACTGTGCAGCGACACCTGCACAAATATGACCTTCATGGAAGAGTCATCAGAAGAAAACCTTTCCTGCATCCTCACCACAAAAATCAACATCAGAAGTTTGCAAAGAAACATCTAAACAAGCCTGATGCATTTTGAAAACAAGTCTTGTGGACTGATGAAGTTAAAATGGAACTTCTTGGCCGCAGTGAGCAAAGGTATGTTTAGAGAAAAAAGGGTGCAGAATTTCATGAAAAGAACACCTCTCCAACTGTTAAGCACAGGGGTGGATCGATCATGCTTTGGGCTTGTGTTGCAGCCAGTGGCACGGGGAGCATTTCACTGGTAGAGGGAAGAATGAATTCAATTAAATACCAGCAAATTCTGGAAGCAAACATCACACCGTCTGTAAAAAAGCTGAAGATGAAAAGAGGATGGTTTCTACAACAGGATAATGATCCTAAACACACGTCAAAATTCACAATGGACTACCTCAAGGGGCGCAAGCTGAAGGTTTTGCCATGGCCCTCACAGTCCCTCGACCCAAATGTCATCGAAAATCTGTGGAAAGACCTCAAAAGAGCAGTGCATGCAAGACGGTCCAAGAATCTCACAGAACTAGAAGCCATTTGCAAGGAAGAATGGGCAAAAATCCCCCAAACAAGAATTGAAAGACTCTTAGCTGGCTACAGAAAGCGTTTACAAGCTGTGATACTTGCCAAAGGGGGTGTTACTAAGTACTGACCATGCAGGGTGCCCAAACTTTTGCTTCAGGCCCTTTTTCTTTTTTGTTATTTTGAAACCGTAAAAGATAGAAATAAAAAATTAATCTTGCTTAAAATATTAAAAAAATGTGTCATCTTTAACTTTATGCCTTTTGGAAATCAGTTCATCTTTTACTCGCTTAGCTATTCACAGTAACAGAGATTTTGACCAGGGGTGCCCAGATTTTTGCATGCCACTGTATAAATACATACATATATAGGATCTGAAGATATTGAACCTTTGTGGGTTGAGGTAAGAAACTGCAAAGGTAAAAGGACCTTGCTGGCAGTTATATACAGTCCTCCCAACAGTAGCTGGGATGCGGAGCACAGATCACAACAGGATTGTCAAAGATTGCAGAGAGACAATGATAGGATGCAGAAGTGGGCTGAGAAGTGGCAGATGGAGTTCAACCCAGAGAAGTGTGAGGTGGTACACTTTGGAAGGACAAACTCCAAGACAGAGTACAAAGTAAATGGCAGGATACTTGGTAGTGTGGAGGAGCAGAGGGATCTGGGGAGTACATGTCCACAGATCCCTGAAAGTTGCCTCACAGGTGGATAGGGTAGTTAAGAAAGCTTATGGAGTGTTAGCTTTCATAAGTCGAGGGATAGACTTTAAGAGTCGCGATGTAATGATGCAGCTCTATAAAACTCTGGTTAGGCCACACTTGGAGTATTGTGTCCAGTTCTGATCACCTCACTATAGGAAGGATGTGGAAGCATTGGAAAGGGTACAGAGGAGATTTACCAGGATGCTGCCTGCTTTAGAAAGTATGCATTATGATCAGAGATTAAGGGAGCTAGGGCTTTACTCTTTGGAGAGAAGGAGGATGAGAGGAGACATGATAGAGGTGTACAAGATAATAAGAGGAATAGATAGAGTGGATAGCCAGCGCCTCTTCCCCAGGGCACCACTGCTCAATACAAGAGGACATGGCTTTAAGGTAAGGGGTGGGAAGTTCAAGGGGGATATTAGAGGAAGGTTTTTTACTCAGAGAGTGGTTGGTGCGTGGAATGCACTGCCTGAATCAGTGGTGCAGGCAGATACACTCGTGAAGTTTAAGAGACTACTAGACAGGTATATGGAGGAATCTAAGGTGGAGGCTTATATGGGAGGCAGGGTTTGAGGGTCGGCACAACATTGTGGGCCGAAGGGCCTGTACTGTGCTGTACTATTCTATGTTCTATGAAATAGAAAAGGCGTATCAAAAGAGCAATGATATGATAGTCATGGGAGATTTTAACATGCCCACCGATTGGGAAAATTAGGTTGGTAATGGATCCAAAGAGATTAAGTTTGTTGAATGCCTACAAGATGGCTTTTTAGAGCAGTTTGTCGTTGAGTTTACTAGGGGATCAGCTATACTGGATTGGGTGTTATGTAATGAACCGGAGGTGATTAGGGAGTTTAAGGTAAAAGAACCCTTGGGAGCCAATGATCACAACATGATTGGGTTCAACTTGAAATTTGATAGGGAGAAGGTAAAGTCCAATGTAGTAGTATTTCAGTGGAGTAAAGGAAATTAGAGTGGTGTGGGAGAAGTGTTGGCCAAAGTAAATTGGAAGGAGCTGCTGACAGGGTTGACAGCAGAGCATCAATAGCACGAGTTCTGGGAAAAATGAGGAAGGAGCAGGACAGATGTATTCCAAAAACAAAGAAATACTCAAATGGCAAAATAGTATAACCATGGCTGACAAGGGAAGCCAAAGCGAATCTAAAAACAAAAGGCATCCGTTAGTCTTGCGAGACCATGGATCTGCACCTGGAAAGTCTTCACTCTCCAGGGCGTAGGCCTGGGCAAGGTTGTATGGAAGACCAGCAGTTGCCCATGCTGCAAGTCTCCCCTCTCCACGACACCGATGTTGTCCAAGGGAAGGGCATTAGGACCCATACAGCTTGGCATCAGTGTTGTCACAGAGCAATGTGTGATTAAGTGCCTTGCTCAAGGACACAACACGTTCCCTCGGCTGGGGCTCGAACTCACGACCTTCAGGTAGCTAGTCCAATGCCTTAACCACTTGGCCACATGCCCACAAAAACAAAAGAGAGAGCATACAACAAAGCAAAAAATCAGTGCGAAGATAGAGGAGTGGGAAGCTTTTAAAAACCTACAGAGAGCAACTAAAAGAATCATTTGAAAGGAGAAGATGAAATATGACAGTAAGCTAGCAAACAATATCAAAGTAGATTATAAAAGCTTTTTCAAGTATGTAAAAATATCACTGCCTCTCCCCCACGAGCCAAATCTTTTTTTTATGTTTTGTTTGATGAGCCCGAGGAGAACCGCTGATACGACCAGCGCCTTGGTCACCCCTGAGGCTGAAGTACACAGCTATTTCCAACGAGTAGACAGTCGCAAGGATGGGGAATGGACAGCAACCCAGCAGGGTACTCAGGATATGCGCAGCACAACTTGGTGTGCTTGCAGACAGTTTTAATCTCTCCCTCTCCCAATGTAGAGTGCCCTCCTGCTTCAAAACATCCACCATTGTCCCTGTACCTCAAAAGACTGAGGTAACATGTCTGAACAACTGGGGTCACCTCAATAATAACTAATGCTTTGAGAGGCTGGTCAGGACTACATCTGCAGCATTCTACCATCCACACTGGCACCCCCCACGCCCCCCGCCACAATTCACCTACCAGCACAACTGATCGACAGATGACGCAATTGCCACAGATCTACACATTGTCTTTACACACATGTATGTGAGAATGCTGTTCTTGGACTACAATTCATTCAACACCATAATTCCTTCCAGGCTTGACAAGCAGCTCAAAGACCTCGGCCTTCACCCTGCTTTGTGCAGCTGGATCCTGGACTTCCTGTCAGATCGCCAGCAGGTGATAAGAGTGGGCTCCCTCACCTCTGCCCCTCAACACAGAAGCCCTCCAGGGCTGTGTCCTAAGCCCCCTCCTGTACTCTCTGTACACCCATGACTGTGTCACCACCCACAGCTCCAATCTTCTAATTAAATTTGCAGATGATACTACATTGATTGGCCTAATCTCAAATAATAACAAGGCAGCATTCGGAGAAGTCATCACCCTGATACCGTGCTGTCAAGAAAACAACCTCTCCTTCAAATGTCGCAAAAACAAAGGAGCTGGTTGTGGACTACAGAAAGAATGGAGACAGGCTCACCCCTATTGACATCGATGGATCCGGGGTTGAGAGGGTGAACGGCTTTCAGTTCCTCGGTATACACATCATCGAGGAACTCACTTGGTCTATACATACTGGCTGTGTAGTGAGAAAAAGGCCTCTTTCACCTCAGACGGTTGAAGGAGTTTGGTATGGGCCCCCAAATCCTGAGGATTTTCTACAGGGGCACAATTACCTGACTGGCAGACCACAGTACGTGTGCTTGCAACACTGTGTGTCCGACAGAGTGATCAGCAGCACTGGGGCTCCACGGGGGACTGACTTGTCTCCCTTTCTCTTCACCACTTACACCTTGGACTTCAACTACCGCACAGAGTCTTGTCATCTTCAGAAGTTTTCAGATGACTCTGCCACAGTTGGATGCATCAGGAAGGGAGATGAGGTTGAGTACAGGGCTACTGTAGGAAACTTTGTCACATGGTGTGAGCAGAATTATCTGCAGCTTAATGTGAAAAAGACTAAGGAACTGGTGGTAGACCTGAGGAGAGCTAAGGTACCGGTGACCCGTTTCCATCCGGGGGTCAGTGTGGACATGGTGGAGGATTACAAATACCTGGGGATACAAATTGACAATAAACTGCACTGGTCAAAGAACACTGAGGCTGTCTACAAGAAGGGTCAGAGCCATTTCTATTTCCTGAGGAGACTGAGCTCCTTTAACATCTGCCAGACGATGCTGAGGATGTTCTACGAGTGGTGGCCAGTGCTATCATGTTTGCTGTTGTGTGCTGGGGCAGCAGGCTGAGGGTAGCAGACACCAACAGAATCAACAAACTTATTAATAAGGCCAGTGATCTTGTGGGGATGGAACTGGATTCTCTCACGGTGGTGTCTGAAAAGAGGATGCTGTCTAAGTTGCATGCTATCTTGGACAATGTCTCCCATCCACTACATAATGTACTGGGTGATCACAGGAGTACATTCAGCCAGAGACTCATTCCACCGAGATGCAGCACAGAGCGTCATAGGAAGTCATTCCTGCCTGTAGCCATCAAACTTTACAACTCCTCCCTTGGAGGGTCAGACACCCTGAGCCAATAGGCTGGTCCTGGACTTATTTCATAATTTACTGGCATAATTTACATATTACTATTTAACTATTTATGGTTCTATTACTATTTATTATTTATGGTGCAACTGTAACGAAAACCAATTTCCCCCCGGGATCAATAAAGTATGACTATGACTCTGACTATGAACTGAGAGCATCCTGACTGGCTGCATCACTGCCTAGTCTGAGAACTGTACCTGGTGAGACTGTGCAGAGAGTGGGGCAGACAGTCCAGCGCATCTGTGGATGTGAACTTCCCATTATTCAGGTCATCTACAGCATCAGCTGCGTAAAAAGGGCCCAGAGGATCACTGGGGATCCCAAACACCCCAACCACAACGACGTAAAGATTTTTATTCCTCACATATTTGAAGAATGTAAGAAATAAAGTCAATCCAATTCAAAATAAAAGAGAGATGAGAGTGGATATAGGACTGCTAGAAAATAAGGCCGGAGAAATAATCAGTGTGCCAGATGTTGTAGGGAGTGAAGCAAGAGAAGCAAATCCAGTTACTATAACAAGGGAGAAAGTGCTCAAAAAGCTAAAAGACCCAAGGGTATGCAAGTCACCCAGACCAGATGAACTACACCTTCGGGTTCTGAAAGAGGTAGCAGCAGAGATTATGGAGGCATTAGCAATGATCTTTCAAAAACTATTGGACTCTGGCATGGTGTCAGAGGACTGGAAAACTGCACTCTTTCAGAAAGGAGGAAGGCAGCAGAAAGGAAATTATAGACCAGTTGGCCTGACCTCAGTGGTTGGGAAGATGTTAAGAGTCAATTGTTAAGGATGAGGTTAAGGAGTACTTAGTGACACAGGACAAGATAGTACAAAGTCAGCATAGTTTCCTTAATGGAAAATCTTGCCTGACGAAACTGTTGAAATTCTTTGAGGAGAGTACAAGTAGGATGGATAAATGGGATGCAGTATATTTGGACTTTCAGAAGGCCTTTGACAAGGTGCCACACATGACACTGTTTACCAAGTTAAGAGCCCATGGTATGACAGGGAAGTTACTGACATAGTTTTAGAGAATTAGCTGATTGGTAGGAGGCAGCGAGTGGGAATAAAAGAATTTGTGTCTGGTTGGCTGCCAGTGACTAGTGATGCTCCACAGGGGTCAGTGTTGGGACTGCTTCTTCTTATGTTGTACATCAATGATTTAGTTCATGGAATAGATGGCTTTGTTGCCAAGTTTGCAGATGATATCAAGATTGGTGGAGAGGCAGGTAGTTTTGAGGAAACAGGTAGGCTGCAGGGACTTAGGAGAATGGGCAATAAATGGCAATTGAAATACAATGTTGGAAAATGCATGGTCATGCTCTTTGGTAGTAGAAATAAATGTGCAAACTGTTTTCTAAACGGGGAGGAAATCCAAAAACCAGACACAGGGGAGTCCTTGTTCAAAAGGTTAACTTGCAGGTAGAGTCAGTGGTGAGGAAGGCAAATGCAATGTTAGCATTCATTTCAAGAAGTCTTGAATACAAGAGCAGGATGTGATGCGGAGGCTTTATAAGGCACTGGTGAGGCCTCACCTTGAGTATTGTGAACTGTTTTGGGCTCCTCATACAAGAAAAGATATGCTGGCATTGGAGAGACTTCAGAGAAGGTTCACAAGGATGATTCCAGGAATGAAAGGGTTATCACAGGAGGAACATTTGATAGCCCTGGGTTTGTACTCGCTGGAATTTAGAAGGATGAAGGGGGCTGTCATTGAAACCTTTGAATGTTGGAAGGCCTAGACAGCGTTGATGTGGAAAGGATATTTCCCATGATGGGGGAGTCTAGGACAAGAGGGCACAGCCTCAGAACAGAAGGGTATTCATTTATAACAGAGATGTGGAGAAATTTCTTTAGTCAGAGGGTGGTGAATTTGTGGAATTTGTTGCCACAGGCAGCTGTGGAGGCCAGGTCGTTGGGTGTATTTAAGGCAGAGATCAATAGGTTCTTGAGCAGACTCGACGGGCCAAATGGCCTAATTCTGCTCCTGACGATCTGGCTGTTATATATCTATGATATATATCTATATAGCTGTTTGCTTGCCACAATGTAACGGTGTAAGGAGTAATGGAAGGCATTGGATAAATGCCAGAGGATATTCACCAAGATGTTTCCTGGATTGGGGGGGGGGGAACATCATTTACCGGGAAAAATTTGATAGGCTAGATTTGGATTACCTGGAGTGAAGGCGGCCAAAAGAGTTATGTTTCTAACTCCAAAATTAATCAAACTGAAAACACAGAAGCAGAGGATCACGTGTGTACGTCATATTACTTTAGTGGTGTTCACGTATGACATGGTGGCATCATGAGTATGCCATTTACTTACTTTCACATATAACCCTTAATAAATTATGTAAACAAATAATGAATGCTAAATCAAACTATATAGTTACAATATTATTGAAATATTAACTATATATTTGTAATTTTAATGAGATACACAGTGGAATAGGGCCTTCAAGTCACACCACTTTGTAATCCTCCAATTTAATCCTAGCTTAATCACAGGACAATTTACAATATTCAACGAACCTACCAACTGATAGATCTTTGGACAGTGGGAGGAAAATGAGTACCCAGAGGAAACCCACATGGTCACAGGGGAAACGTACAAACTCCTTATAGGCAATGGCAGGAATTGAACTCAGGTTGCTAGTACTGTAAAGTGTTCAGCTAACCACCATGCTACCGTGCAGTCTCTCTGCTTAGCTACAAACTCCAACTCAATACAGAATGCATCTCAACTTATTTACATATAGGTATATACAGTTCACTAGAGTTACAAAATACACATGGACTAAGATGTTAACTGTCCTGTGCTATCACCAGTGGGATCATCAGCTGATCTGCCACCTGTCTTCAGGAGTTTCGGCCCGCTTATGATCAAGACTCCCTCGAGGTGGTGGGCCCGCAGTGCTAAAGCACCACATCCCACTGGTGAGCTTAAAAACTTGGCACCTGCCTCTATCAGAGTTGTTGGTCACTTCCATCCAACAGATAGTCTACTCTTCAGGTGTCTATGCAACTACTATAATACAACTACTATATAGACATTCACAGCATAGTAAAATTTCAAATTGTCCCATTCAGGCCTAAAGATTTAATCGCCATGGAGGATTTCTTACTCTTGTGGGACAACTTCTTTCCTGATGGTGGGGAGCGGGGTGGGGGTCATTCTGCTTGGCAGGTGAGACTTATAGACTTATGGCTATGAAACAATCTCAGGTTTAATTGCTTGAAGTTCATTCTTTAGACAATCCTAGACAAACCTTTCCACGAAGCCAGTGGCCCCCAACCACCGGGCCACAAAGCACGTGCCACCAGGCCGCGAGGAAACGATATGATTTGGCGATATGAGTCTGCTGCACCTTTCCTCATTCACTGTCACGCACTGTTGAGCTTGAATGCACGCGAGGTCATTACCCGCGCGTCATCCGTGTTAGCGCGGGAAGAAGATCAACTCCTCGAGCTTGCAAATGACGGCGGGCTGAAAAGTATGTTTGACATAACATCTCTGCCGGCATTCTGGATCAAAGTCAAGGCTAAATATCCCGAGATAGCCACGAAAGCACTGAAAACGTTGCTTCCATTTCCAACATATCTCTGCGAAGCGGAGTTTTCTGCAATGAATGCAACGAAAACTAAATTGAGGAATAGACTGGACATAAGGAATCCCCTTCGAGTATCGCTGTCTCCCATCACCCCTTGGTGGGTCCGTGTTGTTGCAGGGAAACAAGCCCAGGGCTCCCACTGATTCAGCGATATTGGTGTGTTGCAATGATTTTATATGTTCATACGGGGAAAATATGTGCTGTGTGTTTAATATCCAAGTGTTACTTAAAATGTTATGATGCTATTGACTTAACTGACTTACACAGTAATTGACTTATCACTATATTCATGCGAGGAAAATATTTCCATTTTAATTAATCTGCCATTCACTTCTGGTGTAAGCGTGTCTCTTGTTAGTTTTCACACTGTAATCCTCAAAGCTACCCAGTCCTGTATCACTCTCATCATTATCCAATTTTTCATCAACAGCATGAAGATTAGTGTTCTTTTTGAAACTGCAACTCGATTTTTTAAAATCTTTTTCTCTTCCCTGTGCAGTCCGTTTATTTTTGTCTGCCTGACATGCTCTTTGTATGTGCCCTGTTTTGTTGCATTTTCTGCAAGTTTTGCCTTTAAATCTGCACTGATCTAATGTGAGTCCCTGCAACAAAGGTAACAAAACTTGTTCAGCCAGGCAGCCAGCCAGCCAGCTCCTGAATAATGGATGCTGCCTTTCTGAGACACCGCTCCCTGAAAATGTCCTGGGTACTTTGTAGGCTAGTACCCAAAATGAAGCCGACTACATTTACAACCTTCTGCAGCTTCTTTTGGTCCTGTGTAGTAGCCCCTCCATACCAGACAGTGATGCAGCCTGTCAAAATGCTCTCCACTGTACAATTATAGGAGTTTTTGAGTGTATTTGTTGACATGCCAAATTAAGTATAACTGCTGTCTTGCCTTCTTTACAGCTGCATCGATATGTTGGGAGCAGGTTAGATCCTCAGAGATCTTGACACACAGGAACTTGAAGCTACTCACTTTAAATATACAACAAAAGGGTGACCTGAAAATTATGAGGGGCGTAGACAGGATAGCCAGAAATCCCCGTATCAAAAAAAGACAGAATTACAGTGAGAAGGAATTTTAAAAGGGGGTCTAAGGTAAGATTTTACTTTATACAGAGAAATCAGACGAAGCAGTGTGTTCAGATATCATCATTACATTTAAGAAAACACCTTGAGGAACATGTTAAGTAATAATAATAATAATACTGAATAATAAGTTTACCATCCTGGATACTGTTGGCGGGGAAGACCGACCAGGTGTGAGCCACGGTGGCAGGGCCTCCGGCACTGAGTCTGACCCGGTGGTGCAGAAGGGTGGGACGGAGAAGAGGAGAGCTGTCGTCATTGGAGACTCTATAGTCAGGGGAGCAGACAGGAGATTTTGTGGATGTGAGAAGGACACCCGCATGGTTTGTTGCCTCCCGGGTGCCAGGGTCCGGGATGTCTCTGACCAGGTGCACGACATCCTGGTACGAGAGGGAAAGCAACCAGAAGTCGTGATACATGTAGGCACCAATGACATAGGCAGGAAGAGGGATGAGGTCCTGAAGTGAGAGTTTTGGGAACTAGGCAGAAGGCTGAAGAACAGGATCTCAAGGGTGGCGTTCTCAGGATTGCTGCCAGTGCTACGTGACAGTGATGGTAAGAATTGGAGGAGATGGCAGTTGAATGCGTGGCTGAGGAGTTGGTGCAAGGAGCAGGGTTTTAGATTTTTGGATCATTGGGATCTCTTCTGGGGAAGGTGGGACCTGTACAGATTGGATGGGTTGCACCAGAACCCAAGGGGGAGCAATATCCTTGCAGGTAGGTTTGCTGGCATGGTTTGGAAGGGTTTAAACTAATTTGCGAGGGGGATGGGACCCAAAGCGATAGAGCAGTGAAAGAAGTGCATGGAGTAAAGCCAGATCTAACATACAGAGAGGCTTTGAGGAAAGAGAAGCAGAATAAACAGTGTAAAGACAGTAAGGTAGAAGGACTGAAATGTGTGTACCTCAATGCAAGAAGCATCAGGAACAAAGGTGATGAACTGAGAGCTTGGATACATACATGGAATTAGGATGTAGTGGCCATTACAGAGACTTGGCTGGCACCAGGGCAGGAATGGATTCTCAATATTCCTGGATTTCAGTGCTTTAAAAGGGATAGAGAGGGTGGAAAAAGGGGAGGAGGGGTGGCATTACTGCTCAGGGATACTATTACAGCTACAGAAAGTGTGGGTAATGTAGCAGGATCCTCTTTTGAGTCAGTATGGGTGGAAGTCAGGAACAGGAAGGGAGCAGTTACTCTATTGGGGGTATTCTGTAGGCCCCTTGCTAGCAGCAGAGATACAGAGGAACAGATTGGGAGGCAGATTCGGGAAAGATGCAAAAATAACAGGGTTGTTATCATGGGTGACTTTAACTTCCTTAATATTGATTGGCACCTGATTAGTTCCAAGGGTTTAGATGGGGCAGAGTTTGTTAAGTGTGTCCAGGATGGATTCCTGTCACAGTATGTGGACAGACCGACTAGGGGGAATGCCAAACTAGATCTCGTACTAGGTAATGAACCGGGTCAGGTCACAGATCTCTCAGTGGGTGAGCATCTGGGGGACAGTGGCCACCGCTCCTGGCCTTTAGCATTATCATGGAAAAGGACAGAATCAGAGAGGACAGGAAAATTTTTAATTGGGGAAGGGAAAATTATGAGGCTATAAGGCTAGAATTTGCGGGTGTGAATTGGGATGATGTTTTTGCAGGGAAATGTACTATGGACATGTGGTCGATGTTTAGAGATCTCTTGCGGGATGTTAGGGATAAATTTGTCCCGGTGAGGAAGATAAAGAATGGTACAGTGAAGGAACCATGGGTGACAAGTGAGGTGGAAAATCTAGTCAGGAGGAAGAAGGCAGCATACGTGAGGTTTAGGAAGCAAGGATCAGATGGGTCTATTGAGGGATATAGGGAAGCAAGACAGGAGCTTAAGAAGGGGCTGAGAAGAGCAAGAAGGGGGCATAAGGCCTTGGCGAGTAGGGTAAAGGAAAACCCCAAGGCATTCTTCAATTATTTGAAGAAAAAAAGGATGACAGGAGTGAAGGTAGGACCCATTAGAGATAAAGAAGATGTGCCTGGAGGCTGTGGAAGTGAGCGAGGTCCTCAATGAATACTTCTCTTCGGTATTCACCAATGAGAGGGAACTTGATTATGGTGAGGACGATATGAGTGAGGTTGATGATCTGGAGCATGTTGATATTAGGGGAGAGGAGGTGTTAGAGTTGTTAAAATATATTCGGACGGATAAGTCCCCGGGGCCTGACGGAATATTCCCCAGGCTGCTCCACGAGGCGAGGGAAGAGATTGCTGAGCCTCTGGCTAGGATCTTTATGTCCTCATTGTCCACGGGAATGGTACCGGAGGACTGGAGGAAGACGAATGTTGTCCCCTTGTTCAAAAAAGGTAGTAGGGATAGTCCAGGTAATTATAGACCAATGAGCCTTACGTCTGTGGTGGGAAAGCTGTTGGGAAAGATTCTTAGAGATAGGATCTCTGGGCATTTAGAGAATCATGGTCTGAGCAGGGACAGTCAGCATGGCTTTGTTAAGGGCCGATCGTGTCTAACGAGCCTGATAGAGTTCTTTGAGGAGGTGACCAGGCATATTGATGAGGGCAGTGCAGTGGATGTGATCTATATGGATTTTAGTAAGGCATTTGACAAGGTTCCATACGGTAGGCCTATTCAGAAAGTCAGAAGGCATGGGATCCAGGGAAGTTTGGCCAGGTGGATTCAGAATTGGCTTGCCTGCAGAAGGCAGAGGGTGGTGGTGGAGGGAGTACATTCAGATTGGAGGATTGTGACTAGTGGTGTCCCACAAGGATCTGTTCTGGGACCTCTACGTTTCGTGATTTTTATTAACGACCTGGATGTGGGGGTAGAAGGGTGGATTGGCAAGTTTGCAAACGACACAAAGGTTGGTGGTGTTGTAGAGTGTGTAGAGGATTGTCAAAGATTGCAGAGAGACATTGCTAGGATGCAGAAGTGGGCTGAGAAGTGGCAGATGGAGTTCAACCTGGAGAAGTGTGAGGTGGTACACTTTGGAAGGACAAACTCCAAGGCAGAGTACAAAATAAATGGCAGGATACTTAGTAGTGTGGAGGAGCAGAGGGATCTCGGGGTACATGTCCACAGATCCCTGAAAGTTGTCTCACAGGTGGATGGGGTAGTTAAGAAAGCTTATGGGGTGTTAGCTTTCATAAGTTGAGGGACAGAGTTTAAGAGTTGTGACGTAATGATGCAGCTCTATAAAACTCTGGTTAGGCCACACTTAGAGTACTGTGTCCAGTTCTGGTTGCCTCACTATAGGAAGGATGTGGAAGCATTGGAAAGGGTACAGAGGAGATTTACCAGGATGCTGCCTGGTTTAGAGAGTATGGATTATGATCAAAGATTAAGGGAGCTAGGACTTTACTCTTTGGAGAGAAGGAGGCTGAGAGGAGACAGGATAGAAGTGTACAAGATAATAAGAGGAATAGATAGAGTGGATAGCCAGCGCCTCTTCCCCAGGGCACCACTGCTCAATACAAGAGGACATGGCTTTAAGGTAAGGGGTGGGAAGTTCAAGGGGGATATTAGAGGAAGGTTTTTTACTCAGAGAGTGGTTGGTGCGTGGAATGCACTGCCTGAGTCAGTGGTGGAGGCAGATACACTAGTGAAGTTTAAGAGACTACTAGACAGGTATATGGAGGAATTTAAGGTGGGGGGGTTATATGGGAGGCAGGGTTTGAGGGTCGGCACAATATTGTGGGCCGAAGGGCCTGTACTGTGCTGTAATATTCTATATTCTATGTCCTAAGTAACCAAAGCATAGGCGATAAGTCAATCTTGTCAAAGCTGTTTCAGGAAAGCAAGTTATCAGTAAGCGTCACTGTTGTTGTCCTGGCTACAGTTCTGCTGACAAGGAATATCGACCTTTCCTCTCTCCGCAGATGTTGCCCAACCTGCTTCAAGTTCGCGCTGCGTCCCGGAAGTAGGACCCGGGCGACTTCTCCCGCACCCAGCGGACCAGCCGATAACGCACACGCGGTGAAGCCCCGCATCCTTACCACGGCCGCAGTAGTCAGCACACAGGCGGTTGTGTAGGCTCGCGTTACCACCGGAATCTGCCGATACTCCTGCAGCAAGCTCCGGTACGCCATCGCCCCATACTCGACTAGCGTCGCCGCCAAACGGGCAGCAGCGTCCTCCAATCACAGGAGAAGGCTGCACCCGGCTGCCAATCACACGGCTGCATTTCAGGAACTTGCCCGTAGGTGGAGCCACGTCTCCCACTGACTAGCCAATAGGACAACGAATGGTCATCATTGTTGACCAATAGGAACAGAGAAGCTGCAGCTCCAGTCGATTCGCAGCAGGCGGGGAGAAATGTCAGAGAGCGGTGGGGGGGGGGGGTAGCCGTGGCCATTCGGCTGGGAGCAGGCGGCGAGACCATGGCCAATGCTCCTTCATAGGGATTGGTGCTATTTGACATATATATTGATTTTGATAGGAATGTACGTGGTATGATTAATAAATTTGTTATAACACCAAAACGTTGACAATGAAGGAGGTTGTTTAAGGTTACAACTGGATTTAAAGTGGACTAAAGATTGCCAGCTGGAATTACATTAAATTGGTTTATTATTGTCTCATGTACCAATTTACAGTGAAAAATTTTGTTTTGCATGCTATTCATACTGATTATTTCATCACATCCGTGCATTGAGACAGTACAAGGGAAAACCAATAACAGAACACCAGACAGTGTTGTAGAAAGAAAGTGTAGTACAATCAGACGATGAGGTGCAATGCCAGTTATGAAGTAGATGCATTTTTGGAGCAGGACTTGCACTATACGTGATCGAACCCTGTGGAATGTTAAACAGATAGATGCTAGGGGTACAGATACAGGCTGAGTACACTGTGGAATGTTAAACAGATACACGAGAAAATCTGCAGACGCTGGAAATTCAAGCATCACACATAAAACTTGCTGGTGAACGCAGCAGGCCAGGCAGCATCTCTAGGAAGAGATACAGTCGACGTTTCGGGCCGAGACCCTTCGTGAGGACTAACTGAAAGAAGAGATAGTAATGAGATTTGAAAGGGGGAGGGGGAGTGGGAGATCCGAAATGATAGGAGAAGGCAGGAGGGGGAAGGGATGGAGCTAAGAGCTGGAAATTTCTTAGGCAGTTGAACAGGGCACGACTGCGCAAGCGCATGAAAATTGAACCATGAGGCAGCGGGAGATATAAAAAGCGAGCAGATTTACGGAGCGGGCGACGTAGTAGAGGGAGACAGAGTAGGAAGGCTTTGGCTCGAGAGGCTTCAGCGAGCAGAGGCTGAGGACGAGCTTCACTCCAAGTGAGGTGAGGCCGGGTAAGTTCCTTAAATTAATTTAATTACCTTAAGAGTAGGTAATGGAGGCATCAGTTAGGGCAGTTGAGTGCTCCGTTTGCAGGATGTGG
The DNA here is from genome assembly GCF_030028105.1 of Mobula birostris. Lineage (NCBI taxonomy): Eukaryota > Metazoa > Chordata > Chondrichthyes > Myliobatiformes > Myliobatidae > Mobula > Mobula birostris. The sequence continues at coordinate 56,109,475 of NC_092394.1, forward strand.
GAAGTCAGGGCAAGCACAATTGTCCCTGATGACTACACTTGTGAAAGGTGCATCCAGCTGCAGCTCCTGAGAAACCGGGTTAGGGAACTGGAGCTGGAGCTGGATCAACTTCAGATCATTCGGGAGGCAGAGGCAGAAATACACAGGAGTTACAGGGAGATAGTCACCCCTAAGAGTCAGGAGGCAGGTAGCTGCGTGACTGGCAGGAGAAGGAAGGGGAATAGACAGAATGAGCAGAGTACCCCGTGGCCATTCCCATCAATAATAAGTACATCATTTTGGATACTGTTGATGGGGACGACCAGTCAGGGACAAGTTGCAATGTTTATGTCTCTGGCACCGAGACTGGACCCTCAGCTCAGAAGGGAAGGAGGAAAAAGAGGAGAGCTGTAGTGATAGGGGATTTGATAGTTAGGGGGAACAGATAAGAGATTCTGTGGAAGAGATTGAGAATCCCGGATGGTCTGTTGCCTCCCTGGTGCCAATATCTGCGATATCTTGGATCGAGTTCTCGTATTCTCAAGCGGGAGGGTGAGCAGCCGGATGTCGTGGTCCATGTAGGGACCAATGACATGGGTAGGAAGAGTGAAGAGGTCCAGAAAGGCAAGTTTGGGGAGTTAGACGCCACGTTAAAGGACAGGAGCTCGAGGATAGCAATCTCAGGATTGCTATCAGTGCCACGTGCAGGCGGGTTTAGAAATAGTAAGGCAGCGCAGATCAACACATGGCTGAAGACATAGTGCAGGAGGGAGGGCTTCAGATTTATAGATAATTGGGCAGTTTTCCAGGGAAGGTGGGACCTGTTCCGGTGGGACGGTTTACATCTGAACTGGAAGGGGACAAATATTCTTGCAGGTAGGTTTGCTAGAGAGGCTCCAGTGGATTTAAACTAGATACAAGAGGGGAGGGGAACCAGAATGTCGGAACAGATGTAGGGGAGAAGGAAGAAAAAGAGAATAATAAAGTTGTTTGCACTGTTGGTGATAAACAGAGAGTAAGAGGTAGAAAATTTCTTAAGTGCATTTATATTAATGCTCGGAGCATTATAAGAAAGGTGGATGAGCTTAAAGCATGGATTGATACCTGGAAGTATGATGTGGTAGCTATTAGTGAAACATGGTTACAGGAGGGGTGTGATTTGCAACTAAATGTTCCTAGATTTCATTGCTTCAGGTGTGATTGAATCGGAGAGACAAGAGGGGAAGGTGTTGCATTGCTTGTCAGAGAAAATATTACAGCAGTGCTCTGGCAGGATAGATTAGAGGGCTCATCTAGGGAGGCTATTTGGGTGGAATTGAGGAATGGGAAAGGTGTAGTAACAGTTATAGGGGTGTATTATAGACCATCAAATGGGGAGTGAGAATTGGAGGAGCAAATTTCAAGGAGATAGCAGATATTTGCAGTAAGCACAAGGTTGTGATTGTGGGAGATTTTAATTTTCCACACATAGACTGGGAAGCCCATACTGTAAAAGGGCTGAATGGTTTGGAGTTTGTAAAATGTGTGCAGGATAGTTTTTTGCAGCAATACATAGACGTACCACCTACAGAAGGGGCAGTGTTGGATCTCCTGTTAGGGAATGATATAGGTCAGGTGACGGAGGTTTGTGTTGGGGAACACTGCGGGTCCAGTGATCACAATGCCATTAGTTTCAATATAATTATGGAGAAGGATAGGTCTAGACCCAGGGTTGAGATTTTTGATTGGAGAAAGGCTAACGTTAAGGAGATGAGAAAGGATTTAGAAGGAGTGGATTGGGACAATTTGTTTTATGGGAAGGATGTAATAGAAAAATGGAGGTCATTTAAAGGTGAAATTTTGAGGGTACAGAATCTTTATGTTCCTATTAGGTTGAAAGGAAAGGTTAAAAGTTTGAGAGAGCCATGGTTTTCAAGGGATATTGGAAACTTGGTTCAGGAAAAAAGAGATATCTACAATAAATATAGGCAGCATGGAGTAAATTAGATGCTCGAGGAATATAAAGAATATAAAAAGAATCTTAAGAAAGAAATTAGAAAAGCTGAGAGAAGATATGAGGTTGCTTTGGAAAGTAAGGTGAAAATAAATCCAGAGGGTTTCTACAGTTATATTAATAGCAAAAGGATAGTGAGGGATAAAATTGGTCCCTTAGAGAATCAGAGTGGACAGCTATGTGTGGAGCTAAAATAGATGGGGGAGCTTTTGAACAATTTCTTTTCTTTGGTCTTCACTAAGGAGAAGGATATTGAATTGTGTAAGGTAAACAAAACAGGTAGAGAAGTTATGCAAACTATGATGATTAAAGAAGAGTAAGTACTGGCGCTTTTAAGGAGTATAAAAGTGGATAAGTCTCCGGGTCCTGACAGGATATTCCCTAGGACCTTGAGGGAAGTTAGTGTGGAAATAGCAGGGGCTCTGACAGAAATATTTCAAATATCATTAGAAATGGGGATAGAAACATAGAAAATAGGTGCAGGAGTTCGGCCCTTTGAGTCTGCACTGCCATTCAGTATGATCATGGCTGATCATCCAGCTCAGAACCCTGTACCTGCCTTCTCTCCATACCCCCTGACCCCTGTAGCCACAAGGGCCATATCTAACTCCCTCTTAAATATAGCCACTGAACTGGCCTGAACTATGTCCTGTGGCAGAGAATTCCACAGGTTCACCACTCTCTGTGTGAAGAAGTTTTTCCTCATCTCGGTCCTAAAAGACTTCCCCTTTATCCTTAAACTGTGACCCCTCGTCCTGGACTTCCCCAACATCGGGAAAAATTTTCCTGCATCTAGCCTGTCCAATCCCTTTAGAATTTTATATGTTTCAATAAGATCCCCCCTCAATCTTCTAAATTCCAGCGAGTATAAGCCTAGTCAATCCAGTCTTTGATCATATGAAAGTCCTGCCATCCCAGGAATCAATCTGGTGAACCTTCTTTGTACTCCCTCGATGGCAAGAATGTCTTTCCTCAGATTAGTGGACCAAAACTGCACACAATACTCCAGGTGTGGTCTCACCAAGGCCTTGTACAACTGCAGTAGTACCTCCCTGCTCCTGTACTCGAATCCTCTTGCTATGAATGCCAGCATACCATTTGCCTTTTTCACCGCCTGCTGTACCTGCATGCCCACTTTCAATGACTGGTGTACAATGACACCCAGGTCTCGTTGCACCTCCCCTTTTCCTAATTGGCCACCATTCAGATAATAACCTGTTTTCCTGTTCTTGCCACCAAAGTGGATAACCTCACATTTATCCACATTAAATTGTATCTGCCATGAATTTGCCCACTCACCCAACCTATCCAAGTTACCCTGCAACCTCTTAGCATCCTCCTCACAGCTAACACTGCTGCCCAGCTTTGTGTCATGCAAACTTGGAGATGCTGCATTTAATTCCCTCATCTAAGTCATTAATATATATTGTAAATAACTGGTGTCCCAGAACTGAGCCTTGCGGTACCCCACCAGTCACTGCGTGCCGTTCTGAAAAGGTCCCATTTATTCCCACTCTTTGCTTCCTGTCTGCCAACCAATTCTCTATCCACATCAATACCATACCCTAAATACCGTGTGTTTTAAGTTTGCACACTAATCTCCTGTGTAGGACTTTGTCAAAAGCCTTTTGAAAATCCAAATATACCACATCCACTGGTTCTCCCCCATCCACTCTACTAGTTACATCCTCAAAGTATTCTATGAGATTCGTCAGACATGATTTTCCTTTCACAAATCCATGCTGACTTTGTCCGATGATTTCACCGCTTTCCAAATGTGTTGTTATCACATCTTTGATAACTGACTCTAGCATTTTCCCCACCACCGATGTCAGGCTAACTGGTCTATAATTCTCCGGTGTCTCTCTCACTCCTTTTTTAAAAAGCGGGGTTACATTAGCCACCCTCCAATCCTCAGGAAATAATCCAGAATCTATAGAGTTTTGAAAAATTATCACTAATGCATCCACTATTTCTTGTGCTACTTCCTTAAGCACTCTGGGATGCAGACCATCTGGCCCTGGGGATTATCTGCCTTTAATCCCTTCAATTTACCAAACACCACTTCCCTACTAACATGTATTTCCCTCAGTTTCTCCATCTCACTGGACCCTCTGCCCCCTAATATTTCCGGAAGATTATTTATGTCCTCCTTAGTGAAGTCAGAACCAAAGTGGTTATTGAATTGGTCTGCCATGTCCTTGTTCCCCATGATCAATTCACCTGTTTCTGACTGTAAAGGACCTACATTTGTCTAACCAATCTTTTTCTATATCTATATCTATAAATATATACATATATTTACATATACATATCTACATATACATATCTACATATACATATCTATAAAAGTTTTTACAGTCAGTTTTTACGTTCCCCGCCAGATTTCTCTCATAATCTTTTTTCTCTTGCCTAACTAAGCCCTTTGTCCTCCTCTGCTGGACTCTGAATTTCTCCCAGTCCTCAGGTGTGCCGCTTTTTCTGGCTAATTTGTATGTTTCTTCTTTGGAATCGATACTATCCCTAATTTCCCTTGTCAGCCACAGGTGCACTACCTTCCCTAGTTTATTCTTTTGCCAAACTGGGATGAACAATTGTTGTAGTTCATCCATGCGATCTTTAAATGCTTGCCATTGCATATCCACCGTCAGCCCTTTAAGTATCATTTGCCAGCTATCTTAGCTAATTCACGTCTCATACCTTCAAAGTTACCCTTCTTTAAGTTCAGAACCTTTGTTTCTGAATTAACTATGTCACTTTCCATCTTAATGAAGAATTCCACCATATTATGGTCATTCTTACCCAAAGGGCGTCGCACGACAAGATTGCTAATTAACCCTTCCTCATTGCTCAATACCCAGTCTACAATGGCCTGCTCTCTAGTTGGTTGCTCGACATGTTGGTTCAGGAAACCATCCTGCATACATTCCAAGAAATCCTCTTCCTCAGCACCCTTACCAATTTGGTTCACCCAATCTATATGTAGATTGAAGTCACCCATTATAACTGCTGTTCCTTTATTGCACGTATTTCTAATTTCCTGTTTAATGCCATCCCCAACCTCACTACTACTGTTAGGTGGCCTGTACACAACTCCCACCAGCTTTTTCTGCCCCTTTGTATTATGCAGCTCTACCCATAACGATTCCACATCCTCCCGGCTAATGTCCTTCCTTTCTATTGCGTTAATCTCCTCTCTAAACAGCAATGCTACCCCACCTCCTTTTCTTTCATTTCTATCCCTCCTGTATATTGAATATCCCTGAATGTTGAGCTCCCATCCTTGGTCACCCTAGAGCCATGTTTCTGTGATCCTAACTATATCATATTCATTAATAACTATCTGCACATTCAATTCATCCACCTTGTTACGAATGCTCCTTGCATTGACACACAAAGCCTTCTGGCTTGCTTTTACAACACTCTTAGCCCTTATACAATTATGTTGAAAAGTGGCCCTTTTTGATTTTTGCCCTGGATTTGCTGGCCTGCCACTTTTACTTTTCACCTTACTACTTTTTGCTTCTACCCTCATTTTACACCCCTCTGTCTCTCCGCACTTGTTCCCATCCCCCTGCCACATTAGTTTAAATCCTCCTAAACAACAGTAACAAATGCTCCCCCTACGACTTTGGTTCCAGTCCAGCCCAGGGATGGTGCCGGAGGATTGGCGTATTGCTCATGTTGTTCCATTGTTTAAATAGGGTTCTAAGAGTAAACCTAGCAATTATCGGCCTGTGAGTTTGACGTCAGTGGTGGGTAAATTGATGGAAAGTATTCTTAGAGATGGTATGTATAATTATCTAGATAGACAGGGTCTGATTAGGAACAGTCAACATGGATTTGTGCATGGAATGTCATGTTTGACAAATCTCACTGAATTTTTTGAAGAGGTTACTAGGAAAGTTGACGAGAGTAAAGCAGTGGATGTTGTCTATATAGACTTCAGTAAGGCCTTTGACAAGGTTCCACACGGAAGGTTAGTTAGGAAGGTTCAATCGTTAGGTTTTAATATTGAAGTAGCAAAATGGATTCAGCAGTGGCTGGATGGGAGACGCCAGAGAGTAGTGGTGGATAACTGTTTGTCAGATTGGAGGCCGGTGACTAGTGGTGTGCCTCAGGGATCTGTACTGGGTCCAATGTTGTTTGTCATATACATTAATGATCTGGATGATATGGTGGTAAATTGGATTAGTAACTATGCAGATGATACTAAGATAGGTGGCATTGTGGATAATGAAGTAGGTTTTCAAAGCTTGCAGAGAGATTTAGGCCAGGTAGAAGAGTGGGCTGAAAGATGGCAGATGGAGTTAAATGCTGATAAATGTGAGGTGCTACATTTTGGTAGGACTAATCAAAATAGGACATACATGGTAAATGGTAGGGCATTGAAGAATGCAGTAGAACAGAGGGATCTAGGAATAATGGTACATAGTTCCCTGAAGGTGGAATCTCATGCGGATAGAGTGGTGAAGAAAGTTTTTGGTATGCTGGCCTTTATAAATCAGAGCATTGAGTATAGGAGTCAGGATGTAATGTCAAAATTGTACAAGGCATTGGTGAGGCCAAATCTGGAGTATTGTGTACAGTTCTGGTCACTGAATTATAGGAAAGATGTCAACAAAATAGAGAGAGTACAGAGAAGGTTTACTAGGATGTTACCTGGGTTTCATCTCCTAAGTTACAGAGAAAGGTTGAACAAGTTGGGTCTTTATTCTTTGGAACGTAGAAGGTTGAGGGGGGACTTGATAGAGGTGTTTAAAATTATGAGGGGGATAGTTAGAATTGACGTGGATAGGCTTTTTCCATTGAGGGTGGGGGAAATTCAAACAAGAGGAGACGAGTTGAGAGTTAAAGGGCAAAAGTTTAGGGGTAATATGAGGGGGAACTTCTTTACTCAGAGAGTGGTAGCTGTGTGGAACAAGCTTCCAGCAGAAGTGGTTGAGGCAGGTTCGATGTTGTCATTTAAAATTAAATTGAATAGCTATATGGACAGGAAAGAAATGGAGGGTTATGGGCTGAGTGCAAGTCAGTGGGACTACGTGAGAGTAAGAGTTCAGCATGGACTAGAAGGGCCGAGATGGCCTGTTTCTGTGCTGTGATTGTTATATGGTTATATGTAAAGTTGATTGGTAAAGGGGATATGAGAGGATCATGGGACAGGAGGCCTCAGGAGAAAGAAATGGGGAGGAGGAAGCCCAGAAGGATGGGCAAGGAGGAAAGTGAGAGTGACAGAGGGAGAAAAAGGAGAGAGAGAGAGAGAGATAGAGAGAGAGAGAGAGATAAACAAATAAATAAATAAATCAATAATGGATGGGGTACGAAGGGTAGGTGGGGCATTAGCGGAAGTTAGAGAAGTCAATGTTCATGCCATCAGGTTGGAGGCTACCCAGACGGAATATAAGGTGTTGTTCCTCCAACCTGAGGGTGGCTTCATCTTTACAGTAGAGGAGGTCATGGATAGACATATCAGAATGGGAATGCGATGTGGAATTAAAATGTGTGGCCACTGGAAGACCCTGCTTTCTCTGGCGGACAGAGCGTAGGTGTTCAGCGAAACAGTCTCCCAGCCTGCATTGGGTCTCGCCAATATATAGAAGGCCGCATCGGGAGCACCGGACGCAGTATATCACCCCAGCCGACTCACAGGTGAAGTGTCGCCTCACCTGGAAGGACTGTCTGGGGCCCTGAATGGTGGTAAGGGAGGAAGTGTAAGGGCATGTGTAGCACTTGTTCCCCCCACTAGGGGGAATGCCATATTAGATCTAGTACTAGGTAACAAACCAGGTCAGGTCACAGATCTCTCAGTGGGTGAGCATCTGGGGGACAGTGACCACCACTCCCTGGCCTTTAGCATTATAATGGAAAAGGATAGAATCAGAGAGGACAGGAAAATTTTTAATTGGAGAAGGGCAAATTATGAGGCTATAAGGCTAGAACTTGCGGGTGTGAATTGAGATGATGTTGTTGTAGGGAAGTGTACTATGGACATGTGGTCGATGTTTGGAGATCTCTTGCAGAATGTTAGGGATAAATTTGTCCCTGTGAGGAAGATAAAGAATGAAGGAACCATGGGTGATAAGTGAGGTGGAGAATCTAGTCAGGTGGAAGAAGGCGGTATTCATGAGGTTTTGGAAGCAAGGATCAGATGGGTCTATTGAGGAATATAGGGAGGCAAGAAAGGAGCTTAAGAAGGGGCTGAGAAGAGCAAGAAGGGGGCATGAGAAGGCCTTGGCGAGTAGGGTAAAGGAAAGCCCCAAGGCATTCTTCAGTTATGTGAAGAACAAAAGGATGACAGGAGTGAAGGTAGGACCGATTAGAGATAAAGGTGGGAAGATGTGCCTGGAGGCTGTGGAAGTGAGCGAGGTCCTCAATGAATACTTCTGTTACATACCTCAAAAGAGATCTGGTGACTTTCTTGTGAGAATGATGTAATGGTCTTTTCGGGGTCACCTGATGTAATTTTCCTGCCAATGTGAGATCATGTTCACCACGGGTGTATAAGGGAAGACCTCAGATGACGCAGTTAGTTTTTAGTTTTCCAGCTAGAACGTTCATCTGTGTCTCCGTTTCTGTTGCGTATTTGTTTTCATGACGCAGTTTCATTTTTAAAACGGAGTGTTACGTTCTGTTGCAAGGTACAATAGTGCTGGACTGGCAATTTTTGCTAGATGTGTTGATGTACCTTTTTCCAGCAGTATTGGACAGTGAGGACTTTATCGAAGTACAGGATATGAAGGATTAAGAGAAGTCCGGAATGTTCGGCAGTTTAATAAAGGATCGACCTTATTGAGTCTTCGTTGAAGAAGTAGTGACCTGCATCGAAGATAACTCCTGCCGAAAGAGAAGGGTAGTTCATGCAGGATTTGCTCTCTAGAATAAATTAAAGTCAGTTGTTTTAAGCTGTTTATTTCCTTCATCGTGAATCCTTTGGACAGAACCAGCAGGAAACTTGCGTCTATGAAGAAATCTTTCTCCAGAGAAGTCTCTCCCAATTGAGTATATAAATCTGTTGGACTTTCGAATTTACCATTTTAAGAACTGTGTTTGACTTTACTGCTTTAAGAACTGTTTTCGAATTTATCACTTTAAGAATGAGTATCGAGTAATGATTCGTTGAATGGCCGCATAGTGGTTAACTTCCGGTTAAGGTTTTCGTTTGTTTTTTTATTGTTTATCCGTGTTTAATAAATGTTTGGTTGTTTTTATATAACCTGTCTCGATTGATATTCATTGTTGCCGGTTACGTAACACTTCTCTTCAGTATTCACCAATGAGAGAGAACTTGATGATGGTGAGGACAATATGAGTGAGGTTGATGTTCTGGAGCAAGTTGATATTAAGGGAGAGGAGGTGTTGGAGTTGTTAAAATACATTCGGACGGATAAGTCCCCGGGGCCTGACGGAATATTCCCCAGGCTGCTCCACGAGGCGAGGGAAGAGATTGCTGAGCCTCTGGCTAGGATCTTTATGTCCTCGTTGTCCACGGGAATGGTACCGGAGGATTGGAGGGAGGCGAATGTTGTCCCCTTGTTCAAAAAAGGTAGTAGGAATAGTCCGGGTAATTATAGACCAGTGAGCCTTACGTCTGTGGTGGGAAAGCTGTTGGAAAAGATTCTTAGAGATAGGATCTATGGGCATTTAGAGAATCGTGGTCTATCAGGGACGGTCAGCATGGCTTTGTGAAGGGCAGATCGTGTCTAACAAGCCTGATAGAGTTCTTTGAGGAGGTGACCAGGCATATAGATGAGGGTAGTGCAGTGGATGTGATCTATATGGATTTTAGTAAGGCATTTGACAAGGTTTCACATGGTAGGCTTATTCATTAAGTCAGAAGGCATGGGATCCAGGGAAGTTTGGCCAGGTGGATTCAGAATTGGCTTACCTGCAGAAGGCAGAGGGTCATGGTGGAGGGAGTACATTCAGATTGGAGGGTTGTGACTAGTGGTGTCCCACAAGGATCTGTTCTGGGACCTCTACTTTTCATGATTTTTATTAACAACCTGGATGTGGGGGTAGAAGGGTGGGTTGGCAAGTTTGCAGATGACACAAAGTTTGGTGGTGTTGTAGATAGTGTAGAGGATTGTCAAAGAATGCAGAGAGACACTGATAGGATGCAGAAGTGGGCTGAGAAGTGGTAGATGGAGTTCAACTCGGAGAAGTGTGAGGTGGTACACTTTGGAAGGACAAACTCCAAGGCAGAGTACAAAGTAAATGGCAGGATACTTGGTAGTGTGGAGGAGCAGAGGGATCTGGGGGTACATGTCCACGGATCCCTGAAAGTTGCCTCACAGGTAGATAGGGTAGTTAAGAAAGCTTATGGGGTGTTAGCTTTCATAAGTTGAGGGATCGAGTTTAAGAGTCGCAATGTAATGATGCAGCTCTATAAAACTCTGGTTAGGCCACACTTGGAGTACTGTGTCCAGTTCTGGTCACCTCACTAATAAGTTTCATTTGCAAAAATCTCAAAAGATGGTGGACTTGTGCTACCTAATTTAAGATTGTATTATTGGGTTGTTAATATTCAACAATTATGTTTTTGGTTATATTGGCTGGATAAGAACCAAAAACCTGCTTGGATTGATTTAAAATTTAAAGCTATAAATCAATTTTATTTATCTTCACTATTAGGAGCTCCATTACCTTTACAACTTGCTAAAATTTCCAATTTAAATATCTACCCTGTTATTAAACAGTCTTTACGGATTTGGTTTCAGTTTCACAACTCTTTTAATTTCAAACAATTTTAATTGTCTAGTCCTGTATTTCGAAATTTGCTATTTAAACCTTCAATTACTGATCCCATCTTTCTTTTATGGAGAAATATGGGGATTTGTTCTTTTGCAGATTTATTTAGTGGTTGATTGATGTCTTTTGAAGAGTTAATTAGTAAATATTCTCTCTCTCACACACACTTCTTGCAATATTTACAGGTTAGACATTTTTTTACAAAAATATGTTTCTACGTTTCCATATCTGCAAGAATCTGATTTGTTGGACACTATTTTGAATATGAATCCTTTAGTGAGAGGCTCCATTGGTAGAATTTATAATTTATTTTTACTACAAAAAGATAACCTCTCACTAAAGATTAAACAAGATTGGGAGAGAGAACTTAATATGACTTTTGATAATGAAGGTTGGTCGCGAGTTCTGAAAATGGTTAATTCTTCTTCAATATGTGCCAATCATTCTTTAATTCAGTTTAAAATTGTTCACTGTTATTATTTAACAAAGTAGAGGCTATCCAAAATATTTCCTAATATAGATAATTATTGTGATAGGTGCAAAAATGAAGTAGCTACTTTCTCACATATGTTCTGGTCATGTCCCTCATTGAAATCTTTTTGGAAATCTTTATTTTCTACAATTTCTAAAGCTTTGAAAATTAATTTACAACCTAATACATTGACTGTTCTATTTGGAATAGTTCCGCATCATATTCAGGGTATTTCATTTTCAAAACAACATGTAATTGCATTCGTTACGTTGTTGGCAAGAAGAGCTATTTTATTGAAGTGGAAAGATACCTCTGCTCCTACATTAACTGAATGGTTTTCCCAAGTAATGTTATGTCTTAGTTTGGAAAAAATTAGAAGCAGAACTTTTGATCCCCAATTTGATTTTGAGAGAAGGTGGGGCTCTTTTGCTAAATATTATCATTTAATTTGAATCAATTTACATGGTTTCCTTCTAATTTTATACTATATAAATGTGATTTGGCAGTTGTTGTTTATATAGGTTTATATAAACCTATAATATAAACTCCTTACAGAAAGCAGCGGAATTGAACCTGGGTTGCTGGTGCTGTAATAGCTTTACACGAACTGCTATGAGCAGAAGGGCCTGTTCCTATGCTCTATTGTTCTATAGGTTCCAAATACAGCTCATCAGGGGACAGAGGAGCCACAGACACTCTTTGGAGCTACATTTGGCACAGAGAACAAGAAAGACATACAGTGAGGACACAGCAGTGAGGGGTCTGACACAAAATGGGGAACATTGAGAGAATGTAGAATTTGGAAAAGTAACTGCATATGAGGTAACAATGGGACAAAGAGACCAGTCGATTGGTTAAATAGCTTCCGCTCATTCATAAGGCCAGTGATGTTGTGGGGATGGAACTGGACTCTCTCACGGTGGTGTCTGAAAAGAGGATGCTGTCTAAGTTGCACGCCATTTTGGACAATGTCTCCCATCCACTACATAATGTACTGGGTGGGCACAGGAGTACATTCAGCCAGAGACTCATTCCACCGAGATGCAGCACAGAGCGTCATAGGAAGTCATTCCTGCCTGTGGCCATCAAACTTTACAACTCCTCCCTTGGAGGGTCAGACATCCTGAGCCAATAGGCTGGTCCTGGACTTATTTCATAACTTACTGGCATAATTTACATATTACTATTTAACTATTTATGGTTCTATTACTATTTATTATTTATTGAGCAACTGTAGCAAAAACCAATTTCCCCGGGGATTAATAAAGTATGACTATGACTATGACTATGTTACAGATCTTTAGACATTGACTGTAGTTTTGTTCATGCTCAGTTTTCCATTCACACTCCTTTACACAGAAAATGTAGAAATCCTATGTATATATATAAATGTGGAAATGTCTGCTTTCTTGCGGCCATAAAAGGTCCCATGTGACAATCCAAAGATTTCCCAGTTTCCTGGCCAATGTTCAACCAATATTTCAAACAGATGATTATCTCAAAGCTGCTTGTTTATGTAATACATAAACCATACCTTGCTGAATGCAAGTTGGCTGCTGTTTCCAATAATATAACAATAAATTTCAAAAGTACATATTAATTAATATAGACAACTGTAAATCAGCTGTTGCTAATCCTTCTGTTCATGGGCGAAGGATGCCTATAGAGGGAAGGCATTTATTTTGGGAGTGTGTGGACAGCAGGCCCAAAAGTTTTAAGGCAACCAGTGCCTCACACTCTGCAAAATTTATTGCATTCCCAACACATCAGCCTTTCTGCTACCACTCAGCTGGACCAGTATGTATTGCAGTACCATGATGGACGATCAGTTTAACAAAGGTTGTGGCTTCTTCCATAGTACTCAGAGCTTGGATGGGTATTATTTATTAAATGTGCTTGGGAACATTTCTGTATATAGGAAGCCCTACTAGGGAGAGAGCAAAGCTTAACCTATTCTTGGGAAGTAGGGCAGGACAGTGACTAAATGTCATTGGGGGAGCACTTAGGGACCAGAAACCATTGTTCTATTGGTTTTAAATTAATTATGGAAAGGGACAGATCACGTCCACAATTAAACACCTAAATTGAGGCCAGGCAAATTTTGACAGTAAGAGACAGGAACTTGCAAAAATTGATTGGAGTAGATTTTTTCTGGGCAAAGGGATGTCTGGCTAGCGGGAGGCTTTTAAAAGGGAGATATGCAGAATTTAAGGACTATGTGTTGCTATTGTAATAACAGGCAAGGTTGGCAGTAGTAGGGAACCCAAGATAATGAAGGTTATTGAGGCTCTCATCAGAAGGAAGCAGTTATAGAATTTAGTTATAGGGGACATGACAATTAGGGTGCCAGACAGATTCTATGGCACAAAGGGGGCTCTGGAATGGTATGCCGCCTCTTTGGTGCCAAGTTCCAGGATATCTCAGGTACAGACAAAATCCAAGGGTTACATGAATCCCTGGAGTATACTCAAGCAGGAAATCAGGAGGGAAAGAATGGGTACCAAATAGCTGTGCCAGAGAAGATTAAGGAGAATCCAAAGTACTTACAAGAATGTTACAAGGAAAGTATTGAGTTATAGAGACAGTATGGAGATGCTGGTACTTTTTTTCTTGGAACATTAGAGATTGAGAAGTATTTTTATAGAGGTGTATAAAATCATGAGGAGCATAAACAGGGTGAATAACCACTGTAGTAGAGTGGTCAGTATGGAATGGCTTTGTGAGAGTGGACAAGTGTTTGTGAGGTAAGAGGCTTTGGTTTACAAGGGCTTGGTGAGCAGAGGCACAGGTACAGATCCTTGAATTTCCTTTTTAATTATTTTCAAACATTCAGATGACAGTTGGGGTAGTGATGTGCTCCTCCTGCGCATGAGTATGATCAGGGAGAATTTACCCATGGGAAGTGTGTCTAGCCACAGCTCCTGACTGACCATGTGAAGGTACTGCAATTGGAGCTGGATTCACTTAGCTGGATGACCTGAGATGCTGTAAGTTTCACAGAATAGAGTTTTAGCAAGGTGGTCACACCTAAGGCACAGGTAGAAAATAGTTGGGTAACACCTCAGGAAAGGAACAGAGAGTAAGCTGATAGTACAAATTTCCCCTGTGGCCATTTCCCTCAAAAACAAGTGTATTATTTTGCCCACTATTGAGGGGAGTGACCTTTCAGGAGCAGGGAGCAGTAACCAAGTCTGTAGTACCAGGATAGGCTGAGGCTCAACAGGGAAAGATGAAGGCAGAAAGAACTTTAGCCATAGGGGACTTGATAATTGGGAGGGGTGGGGGAACAGGAAATACTGTGGCATAAAAGGGACTCCAGAATGGTGCGTTGCCTCCCGGATGTCCCAGAATGTTTCAGAATATTCTTAAAGGGGGAGGGTGAGCAGCCAGAAGTCGTATTGCATGTTGGCACCAATGAAATTGGTAGTGAAAGGGATGATGTCCTGCAGAGTGAATATAGGAGCTATGGAAGTAGTTCAAAAGCAGGATTCAAGAGTAGTACTCTCTGGATTATTTCTAGTGCTATGTACTAGTGAGGGTAATAGGATAACATGGCAAGAGAATGCATGGTATTTGGGTGAGATTCAGACTTGTGGACCACGGCAGTGTAGCAGTAATCGCAACACTTGGCAAATGGCAACCGGAAGATCCTGTCTGTTGTGGCAGACAGAGCGGAGGTGCTCGATGAAGCGCTCCCCCAATCTGCGTCGGGTTTCACCAATGTAGAGGAGGCCGCACCGGGAGCACCGGATGCAATAGGTGACCCCAACAGACTCACAAGTGAAGTGTTGCCTTACCTGGAAGGACTGTTTGGGGCGCTGAATGGTGGCAAGAGAGGAGGGATCTCCCGGTTGCCACCCACTTCAACTCTGCTGCACATTCCCATTCGAATATATCCATACATGGCCTCCTCTACTGCCACGATGAGGCTAAACTCAGGTTGGAGGAGCAACACCTCATATACCCTCTAGGTAGTCTCCAGCCCCTTGGTAAGAACATTGAATTCTCCAACTTACGGTAATTCCCTCCCCCTCCCTTCCCCTATCCCTATTTCATTTTGCCCCCTCCCCCAGCTGCCTACTACCTCCCTCATGGTTCCGCCTCTTTCTACTACCCATTGTGTTTTCCCCTATTCCTTCTTCACCTTTCCTGCCTATCACCTCCCTGCTTTCCCTCCCCCACCCTTTATCTTTCCCCTGGAACCTACCAGCCTTCTCTTTCCCACCCTCCCCCCACTTTCTTTATAGGGGCTCTGCCCCTTCCCTCTTCAGTCCTGATGAAGGGTTCCGGCCCGAAACGTTGACTGATCGTTTCCACGGATGCTGCCCGACCTGCTGAGTTCCTCCAGCGTGTTGTGAGTGTTCCTTTGACCCCAGCATCTGCAGAGTATTTTGTGTTTAGGGAGTGAAGGGAAATGTTTTGGAGCTTTTTCTTTCTCACTGAGGTTTTGTAATAACTCCCTTGCCCTTTGCAGTTTTATCTTCCTTATTTTAAGTCTGTCTAAAGATAAACTAAAATGATTCTAGCTGATTTGGCTGAAGTCTAAAGCAAGGATTTGCATTTGACATAAAAGGTACTGCAGAAAAAAAGCTGAGAATTGAGCTTCCACCAGATGGCACCGTGCTTGCCAATTAGCTAGTGAAATATAAAATATTCAAAGTTATTGTTCATTTTTAAGATGTAAATTTATCTCCTTTCTTGAAAGTTCTGACAGCTGCTAAGGTCCAGTTGTACAGTTGCTTCAAGACTTTGTACAGCTGTGATCTGATCTTAAAGAATATTTGACAGATTTACTGGTGTCTGATTGTTCTGACAAAAAATATCAAGCATTGTAAGGCAATATTGCCGAGCTATTGATAGTTATTACAGTATAGCATTAACGAATCCATATATTTTAAGTGCTCATTTTGGCCACATCTGGCAAGTTGACCAGCTTTGTTTTGGTTGCCTTCAGGTTGGAAGACAGAACATAGAATATTACAGCACAGAGCAGGCCCTTTGGTGCACAATGTTGTGCTGATATTTATGTAGCCCCCCTGGCCACCCTCAGGGTCGCTCGGCTCGCTGTCATCTAGGGAAGCAGCCTCGGCCCCACCAAACTGGATAATTCGTTTGTGTGGATGCTGTGTGAGGTACCCCACCTCGCCCCAAATAACAGACAATACACCAGATACAATTAAGTGATTTACAGTTTATAGATATTACTGGAACTATATAATTAAAAGAGAATAAAATATAAAAGAAAAATAAAAGCCGCCACACTTATCAAAGTTCAATCTCTTCGTGCACAAAAACCGTTGGAGCTCAAGGACCTTCTTCTTCACCCTGCGACCCCTCGGACCACCTCGACCGGCCGCCTGGGACCAACAACGGTGGTCGATCAGATGCTCCACACAAGTCCGTCTCTGTCTCCTCGCCGAACGTCCCGCTCGGGGTCCGACCCCGTTAGCGGACTCACAGCACCTCGTCCATCCTCTGTCTCGCTCTCCCGCCTTCTGCCCCAAACCCCACGCATACAGTATCTTCAAATACACCAAAACCATAACAACTATCCCAATTGGTTAATAACGTATTTCTTATCACCCTCTAAACCACAATAAGCTTCTAGCGCAAACTTTCTCAGCGCTTAACACAACAAAGCTGCATTCCCCAGATTAACATAACAAAGGCGCCATTTTAATTAGCCTCCACAGTAATATAAAAGTCGAAACCCCCTTACATTTATCCTACTATAACACCAATCTAACCCAACCTTCCTACATAGCCCTCCATTTTCTTTAAACAATGTCCCTATCTAAGAATCTCTTAAACACTTCTAATGTATCTCGTCTACCACCATCATTGGCAGGTTATTCCATGCACTCACCACCCTTTGTATATCCTCTCGATTTAAGCCTCCTATCATCTTGTACGCCTCTGTCAAGTCATCTCTCATACTTCTTGTCTCCAAAGAGAAAAGACCTAGGTTGCTCAAACTATCAACATAAGACAAACTCTCTAATCCAGGTTGCATCTTGGTAAAATCTCCTCTGCACTCTTTCTAAAGCTTCCACATCCTTCCTATGATGAGGCAACAGAACTGAACTCAATATTCCAAGTTTGATCAAACCAAGGTTTCATAGAGCTGCAACATTACCTCACAGCTCTTGAACTCAATCCCCTGACTAATAAATGCCAATACACCACACACCTTCTTAACAACACTATCAATTTGCATAGCAACTTTGAGGGATCTAAGGACATGGACCCCAAGGTCTCTCTATTCCTCCACACTGCTAAAAATCCCACCATTAACTCTGTATTCTGCCTCAAATTCAATCTTAAAAGTGAATCACTACATGCGCCATCTGCCACTTCTCAGCCCAGCTCTGCATCCTATCAATGTCTGATTGTAACCTCCGATAACCACCTACACTATCCACAACTCCACCAACCTTTGTGTCATCTTCAAACTTACTAACTCACCCTTCCACTCCCTCATCCAAATTATTTATAAAAATCACAGAGCATGGTTCCCAAACAGATCCCTGTGGAACATCACTGGTCACAACCTTCAGGGAGAATAATCTCACACAGCCAAATTGTCACATCCTCAAATAATTCAATCAGGCTCGTGAGGCATGCCCTGCCCCTCACAAAGCCAAAGTCTCTAATCAGACTATACTTCCCCAAATTCTTGAAATCCTATCTCTGAGAATCTTCTCCAATAATTTGCCCACCACTGAAGTTAGATTTACTGGCCTATAATTCCCAGGGTTATACTAATTTGCTTTCTTGAACTAAGGAATAACAATGGGCACCCTCCAATTATCTGGTACCTTTCTTATGGTTAGTGAGGAAGCAAAGGTCATCGCCAAAGGTGTTGCAATCATTCCGTCAATTCCCGGAGTAACCTGGGGTATATATCATCCAGCCCCAGGAACTTACCTATCATAATGTTAATTGGGACTTAATTGTTAAGGAATGCAATACTTTTTTTGAATAGAGCAGCACCTTGCAATATCTTCAATATAACCATGAACAATGTCAGAGTCCTGAAATAGGAAACCATTCTGAGAAAAAGTACATTTTAGAAATTTAATAAACAATTTTAATATCAAGTTGTAAATATCAATAACAAAAAGTGCATATTTCATAGCACTCTTACTTCTGTCAGAAAACTGACTATGCAAATTGACTCCAGAAATAGTCATAGTCATAGTCATACTTTATTGATCCCGGGGGAAATTTGGTTTTCGTTACAGTTGCACCATAAATAATAAATAGTAATAGAACCATAATAGTTAAATAGTAATATGTAAATTATGCCAGTAAATTATGAAATGAGGTGGGCTAATGGTCTTCGTGATACTGGAGTGTTGCACAATCAGAGGTGGTGTTTTTTTGATAAAAAAGGGACCCTGTATTCTCAACCAAATTGCAATCATTCCAACCTACAGTTCCAAAGAGCAGAGGTTACTCTGTCTGGTGGATTGGATGATCTTATCTTTCATTAAACAGAAGCATAATGTTGTAATACTGGGAACCTTCAGTAACAACAGACCTGCTAATCAGCCAGGAAGTATCTACTTACTGACAAACAGGCAGAGTTAACAATTTCTCTCATTGGCCAATCATGATAAATGAAATGGATTATCTGTTTATGCTTCAGATATTTCTTGTCATTGACTTTTTTTTTGTATATAAACTGACTGCTGCAACTTCTGACCTTTCAGTAAAGGCTACACTTCTAAAGTACTTAAAAACATCTCATCTCCTCTACAACTTTCAATTCTCTGGCCCTGACCATCTCATTTTCACCCTGGATGTCCAGTCCCTATCTCCAATCAAGGCGGCCTTATAGCTGTCTGCTTCTTTTTCAACAAAAGAACCACCCGGTTCCCCTCCACCATATCTTCCTCCATCTGGCAGAACTGGTTCTCATCCTCAGCAATTTCTCTTTCGACTCCGCCTCCTCCTTTCTCCAGACCCAAGGGATAGCCATAGGCACCAGCACAGACCCAAGCTATGCCTGCCTTTTCATTGGCTATGTAGAACAGTCCATGTTCCAAGCCTTCCCTATTAATGCTCTGCAACTCTTCCTTTGCTACATTGACCACTGTATTGATCCTGCATCATGTACCCACGCTGATGTCGTCAATTTCATCAACTTTGCCTTCAACATCCACCCTGCCCTTAAATTCACTTGGTCTGTTTATGACACCTCCCCCTTTTCTTGATCTCTCTGTCTCCATTCCTAGAGACAAACTGTCTACCGGTATCTTTTATAAACCTACTGATCCCCATGGCTATTTTGACAATATCTCTTCCCACTCTGTCTCCTGTAAAATTGTTATTCCTTTTTCTCAGTTCCTTTGTCTCTGCTGCATCTGTTCCCAGGATGAGGCTTTCCTTTCCAGGACATCAGAAAAGTTCTCCTTTTTCAACGAATGGGGTTTCCCTTCCTCCACCATTGATGCTGCCCTCACCTACTTCTCCTCCATTTCCCAGATATCCGTGCTCACCCCATTTCCCTGCCACCTTAACAGGCATGGAGTTCTTCTTGTCTTAACCTATCACCCCATGAGCGTCAGCCAACACACCACTCTTAGCAACTTCCACCATCTCCAAAGGGATCCTACCACCAAACACATCTTTACCTCCCCCCCAACTTTCTCCACTCCCTGTGATTTCCTTGTCCATTTGTCCCTCCCCACTGATCTCCTCCCTGGCACATATCCCTGCAAGTAGCCAAACTGCTACACCTGCTCATTCACCTTCTTCCTCACCTCCATTCAGGGTCCAAATGGTCCTTCCAGGTGAGGCAACACTTCACCTGCAAATCTGCTGGGGTTGTCTGCTGTATTTGGTGCTCCTGATGTGGCCTCCTCTACATTGGCAAGACCTGCTGTAAATTAGGGGACCACTTTGTTCCTCTGCTCCATTCACCAAAAGTGGACTTTCCCAGTGGCCCACCACTTTAATTCTGATTCCCATTGCAACATGCCGGCTGATGGTCTCCTCTTGAGCCATCTGAGGCCACTCTCGGGGTGGAGGAGCAACACCTTATATTCCCTCTGGGTTTCCTCCAAACTGATGGCAGGAACATCAAATTCTCCTTCTGGTAAAAAAAATGCCTCTTCCTTCTGTTCACCATTCTGGCCTCTTACATCTTCTCACCTGCCTATCACCTTTACCTGGTGCCCCTCCTTTTTCCCTTTCTCCCACAGTCCATGCTCCTCTCCCATCAGATTCCTTCCTCTCCAGCCCTCACCTTTCCCACCTACCTGCCTTCACTTATCACCTTATTTCCTCTTCCCTCACTTTTTATTCTAGCGTTTCCCCCCTCACCCCTTCCATTCCACTCTTGAAGTAGGGTCTCGGTCCGAAACGTCGACTGTTTATTCATTTCCATGGATGCTGCCTGAACTGCTGAGTTCCTCCAGCATTTTGTGTACGTTGTTTTAAATATTTGGGCTTCCTTGGTGTCTTCACAGTATGTCTATATACTCTGCACACCAGTATGCATACACATTTACCAAAACGTGGGTTATGAGAAGGGTGAACAGGCACCAAGGGTTGGCAGAGTTCCCGTGCCAAGGCAGGTCTTACGCCGCCAGTACCTGGTACTCCAACTGGCGAAACGAAGCGAGGGAAGGTGCTGCGGCTGCGGGAACAACAGGCGGGACAGGCACGACCCGCGCAGTTGATTGGCTGAGCTAGTCATCAATCAGCTCGGAGGTACTCGCCTTTCCGCCGCGCGCGGAGGGAGGGGTGTGAAGTCAGCGGTGTTTTGTTTGTCGCGCGAGGAGAACGGGGGAGCGGCGGCGCGATTGGGCGCCTCTGCCAACGGCCGCCAATAACCGGCGGCGGCGGCGGCGGTGAGTGCGTGCGTGCGTGCGGGGACCGCGAGCGAGCGGGCGGGCGGGTTGCCGGTGCCCGAGCGGAGTCCGCCTCATTGTTCCGTGTGCATGAGTTGCCTTCGCCTCCGTTGTTCGACCACTCCTGTGGGATGAAAATGGTGGAGCCAGTGGGATTTGTGGAGGCCTGGAAGGCTCAGTTCCCCGAGTCCGAGCCGCCCAAGATGGAGCTGAGAAGCGTTGGCGACATCGAGCAGGAGCTGGAGAGTTGCAAGTGCAGCATTCGGAAGCTGGAACTGGAGGTGAACAAGGAACGGTTTCGCATGATCTACCTGCAGACATTGCTGGCCAAGGAGAAGAAGAGCTATGACAAGCAAAGGTGGGGCTTCAGGAAGTCTGTGGTGCTTGTGGAACAAGTGGGCACGGAACAACCACAGGAACTTCCACCCGGAGAAGGGGCGGAGGGGGAAAGAACCAAATCTCACCCCGCTGAGGACAATTCTAAGAGACATCCTGGGGGAGAAGAATGGTTGGTGGACTCTCGGAGCGAAGTGGTAAGCTCACCGACCAGGCAAAGGGCATCTTCGCTGAGGAAGGTGGTGGCAGTGCCTGAGAGAGATGCAGTGCGAAGTGTCAGCCAGGATTGTGAACAGATGGAAAGAAAGGATAAAGCTACAGCAGGCACAAGTGTAGCTGCATTGAGGTCCAATTTTGAAAGGATAAAAAGAACCAATTCCCATTCCTCTGGGGATGGGAAAGGTATGGAAAAGCCTCTGTATGTCAATGTAGAATATCACCGTGAGAAAGGATTGGTGAAAGTCAATGACAAGGAGGTATCTGACAAGATCAGCACCATAGGGAGCCAGGCCATGCAAATGGAACGCAAGAAATCATTACACTCTTTGCCAGTGACAACAGAATCTGCAGAGTATCATATCCCTGCTTACAGAGGTAGGGCCACAGAAAGCAGCTGTGGCTATGACCCAGAGTATGATGATGTGGATCTTAATCCAAGATTTCTGAAGGATAATGTGATCCATGCCACTGCTAATGGAGGTAAACCAGACAAGATACCTTGGCAGCAAGAATTCCAACCATATGAAAGTGTTTTTATTGGTGGAATGTTGCAGGATAATGATGGTAAACCGACTAGTGACTTGCGAGACTGTGGGAAGCTCCAGAGTACTACAGATCAGGAGAAACACCTAACGTGGCCTCGGAGGTCTTATTCACCTGGTAGTGCTGATGATGTTGGGGGAGGATATACGCCAGATTGCAGCTCTAATGAAAACTTAACTTCAAGTGAGGATGATTTTTCTTCAGGTCAATCAAGCCACGTTTCCCCCAGTCCCACCAGCTATCATATTTTTCGAGAAAAGAGTCGGTCTCCTTCTCAAAACTCTCAGCAGTCATTCGATAGTAGCAGTCCACCTACACCACAGTCACAAAAACGGCACAAGCACCAGGTTACCATACAGGAAGCAACGATAGTTGGTCTCCGGAAACCAGGACAGATTTGGGCAACTGAAGCTGATCTTGCTCGTAGAAATACTCAAGAGGATAGTTTCCATGGAGATCCAGGTAACCATCTTTTCAGATTTTGTTTAGGAACAAGAAGAGGTAAAAAAAATCTTATTGAAGAATATGCCACAGCCATTATTATTTTGCAGGTCGCTCTTTGTTAACCAGATTGCATTTATTTTGCGAGGCAATGGAGAGCCCCTTCTGTTTAAAATAGAGGTAAAAATGTTTTGCATCATAATGGATTATATGTAACCAGAAGCTGTCTGGTTCATTCATAGCATGAGTTCAGGGCTGATGTGTTCATGCGAGAGACTTAGTCAAAAATAACAATGGTGGGGGTATCCAGAACTAGAGGGGACAGCCTCAAAATTGAGGGGCGGCCCTTTAGAACAGAGGTAAGGAGCAATTTTTTTTAGCCAGAGAATAGTAAATCTGTGGAATGCTCTGCCACAGACTGGACTGGAGGCCAAGTCCGTGGGTATATTTAAGGTGGAAGTTGATGTTTCCTGATCGGTCAGGGCATCAAAGGATACGGCAAGAAGGCAGGTGTGTGGGGTTGAGTGGGTTCTGGGATCAGTCATGATGGAATGGTGGAGCAGATTTGATGGGCTGAATGGCCTAATTCTGCTTCTATGTCTTATGGTTAGTAATCTTTTATGGCCCTTTTTTTGAAGACCTTTTGAAAGA
Organism: Mobula birostris; assembly: GCF_030028105.1. NCBI lineage: Eukaryota > Metazoa > Chordata > Chondrichthyes > Myliobatiformes > Myliobatidae > Mobula > Mobula birostris. Next base: position 56,132,717 of record NC_092394.1, read on the forward strand.
TGAAGTGTACTGCATCCATGGGTTTCCCTTGTCTGTTCTGCTGGATACAACATCTAAAGAAAACTTAACAGGTTAATAAATATGATTCCCCTTTCACAAATTCATTAGCTATACCCAAGCCTGTTATATATTTTCTATACATTGCAGTTTCCTTGATCAAACATTCCAGCATTTTCCCTTCTCATGAAGTTAAGCTCCCTCAATACTTTGAGGCCTCAACTTGATAACTGCTCTAGAATCCATAGGATTTTTGAAATTGAAGGTACAACCTCTGTAGTTGCCTTAAATATTATGACAAATGTTGTTAAATTCTTGGGATTATTTTTTTCTCTATTGCCCATTAATTTCTACAAGATTAGTTTGAGCATTTTGAGGCTAGTATGGCTGTAGGCTCTATGGGCTCTATGTTTCTAAATTAGTTATTTACTAAAGATTTTTTTGAGCAACATTCCACCTATCATGGAATTGTAGAATAACATGTCTGTTAAGCTCTTTTTTAGAATTACTCAGTTATTCAACAACTTTGGCCCATTTGCCATAGCCTTGCAAAATATTTCTTCACATTATGGTTATGTAAGGTCACAGTGGGACATGCCTTCACCACATCAGCAGATTCCAGACTCAGAAAGCATTTTAAAAAAAGTTTTTGTTCATGATACTGTTAATTCCTTTCCCCTTTATTAATTGCCTGTGATTTCTTTGATCTCCCCCCAGCATGTCCATCAAAGGTAACGGCCTCCCACTGTCCACTCTCTCCAGAATTTCACATACTTCCATCAAAGCTCACCACAGCTTTCTCTTATCCAACGAAGACCATCTAGTTATTCTCATCTAACTTTGAATCTATAGTCTCTCATCCCAGAAACCTTTCTGTACCCTCTCCTCATATCCTTATGTCTAGACTTTATTTTAAATTCTGTGCCTCTTGATATTGCCTTGTGTGTGCTTTATTAACCATCTTCTCAACCTACCTTGCCACTTTCAATGATTCAGTGATCATCCGTATCCTCTGCTTTGTCCGTTCATGCATCCCATTTAAAATCTTATCCTCTATTGTTTTGCATCTCCTATTTTTCCTACTATTAAACTTCATTTGCGAAGTACCTGTTTTTTCCACCAGTCTGTTTTTGTTCTGCTGCAATCTATCGTTCTCTTTGTAATTCACAATACTAAGAATTTCTGTGTCATCTGAAAAGTTAGAAATAGAAACATAGAAAACCTACAGCACAATACAGGCCCTTCGGCCCACAATGCTGTGCGGAACATGTACTTACTTTAGAAATTACCTAGGGTTACACAGAGCCCTTTATTTTTCTAAGCTCCATGTACCGATCCAAGAGTCTCTTCAAAGACCTGATTGTATCCGCCTCCACCACCGTCGCCGGCAGCCCATCCCACACACTCACCACTCTCTGTATTTAAAAAAAAACCTGCCCTGACATCTCTTCTGTACCTACTTCCAAGCACCTTAAAATCTTGCCCTCTCATTTTAGCCATTTTAGCCCTGCGAAAAAGCCTCTGACTATCCACACGATCAATGCCTCTCATCATCTTACACACCTCCATCAGATCACCTTTCATCCTCTGTCACTCCAAGGAGAGAAGGCCAAGTTCATTCAATCTATTCTCATAAGGCATACTCCCCAATCCAGGCAACATTCTTGTAAATCTCCTCTGCACCCTTTCTATAGTTTCTACATCCTTCCTGTAGTGAGGTGACCAGAACTGAGCACAGTGCTCCAAGTGGGGTCTGACCAGGATCCTATATAACTGTAACATTACCTCTCGGCTCTTAAGCTCAATCCCACGGTTGATGGAGGCCAATGCACCATATGCATCCTTAACCACACAGTCAACCTGCGCAGCAGCTTTGAGTGACCTATGGACTAGGACCCCAAGATCCCACTGATCCTCCACACTGCCAAGCATCTTACCATTAGTACTATATTCTGCTATCATATTTGACCTACCAAAATGAACCATCTCGCGTTTATCTGGGTTGAACTCCATCTGCCACTTCTCAGCACAGTTTTGCATCGTGTCGATGTCCTGCTGTAACCTCTGACAGCCCTCCACACTATCCACAACACCCCCCAACCTTTGTGTCATCAGCAAATTTAGTAACCCATCCCTCCACTTCCTCATCCACGTCATTTATAAAAATCACGAAGAGAAGGGGTCCCAGAACAGATCCCTGAGGCACACCACTGGTGACCGACCTCCATGCAGAATATAACCCGTCTACAACCAGTCTTTGTCTTCTGTGAGCAAGCCATTTCTGGATCCACAAAGTAATATCCCCTTGGATACCATGCCTCCTTACTTTCTCAAAAAGTCTGACATGAGGTACCTTATCAAATACCTTGCTGAAATCCATATACACTACATCTACTGATCTCCCTTCATCAATGTGTTTAGTCACATCCTCAAGAAATTGAATCAGACTTGTAAGGTACGACCTGCCTTTGACAAAGCCATGCTGACTATTCCTAATCATATTATGCCTCTGCAAATGTTCATAAATCCTGCCTCTTAGGATCTTCTCCACCAACTTATCAACCACTGAAGTAAGACACACTGGTCTATAATTTCCTGGGCTATCTCTATTCCCTTTCTTGAATAAGGGAACAGCATCTGCAACCCTACAATCCTCCGGACCCTCTCCCGTCCCCATTGATCATTGCCAGAGGCTCAGCAATCTCCTCCCTCACCTCCCACAGTAACCTGGGGTACATCTCCTCCTGTCCCGGTAACTTATCCAACTTGATGCTTTCCAAAAGCTCCAGCACATCCTCTTTCTTAATGTCTATATGCTCAAGCTTTTTAGTCATCCTTACAATCACCAAGGTCCTTTTCTGTAGTGAATACTGAAGCAAAGTATTCATTAAGTACCTCTGCTACCTCCTCCTGTGCCGTACACACCTTTCCACTGTCACACTTGATTGGTCCTATTCTCTCACGTCTTATTCTCTTGCTCTTCAAGTACCTGTGAAATTCCTTGGGGTTTTCTTTAATCCTGCTCGCCAAGGCCTTCTCATGGCCCCTTCTGGCTCTCCTAATTTCATTCTAAAGCTCCTTCCTGCTAACCTTATCATCTTCTAGATCTCTATCATTACCTTTTTTAAGCTTTTCTTTTCTTCCAGACTAGATATTCAACAGTCTTTGTATACCATGGTTCCTCTACCCTACCATTCTTTCCCTGTCTCATTGGAAAGTACCTATGCAGAACACCATTCAAATATCCCCTGAACACTTACCACATTTCTATTGTACATTTCCTTGAGAACATTTTCTCCCAATTTATATTTCCAAGTTCCTGCCTGATAGCTTCATATTTCCCCTTACTTCAATTAAACGTTTTCCTTGCTTGTCTGCTCCTATCCCTCTCCAATGCTATGGTAAAGGAGATAGAATTATGATCACTATCTCCAAAATACTCTCCCACTGAGAGACCTGACACCTGACCAGGTTCATTTCCCAATACCAGATCAAGTACAGCCTCTCCTCATGTAAGATTATCCACATATTGTGTCAGGAAATCTTCCTGAACACACCTAACAAACTCCACCCCATCTACACTCCTCGCTCTGCGGAGATACTAGTCAATATTGGAGAAATTAAAATCTGCCATCATGACAGCCCTGTTATTATTGTACTATTCCAGAATCTGCCTCCCTATCTGCTCCTTGATGTCCCTGTTACTATTGGGTGGTCTATATAATAAAAGAAAACCCAGTAGAGTTATTGACCCCTTCCTGTTTCTAACTTCCACCCCCAGAGACTCAGTTGACAATCTCTCCATGACTTTCTCCTTTTCTGCAGCCGTGACACCATCTCTGATCAGCAGTGCCGAGCCCTCACCCCTTTTGCCCCCCCCTCAGTCCTTTCTGAAATATCTAAAGTCTGACACTCTAAGTAGCTATTCCTGCCCCTGAGCCATCCAAGTCTCTGTAATGGCCACAACATAATAGCTCTAAGTACTGATCCATGTGCTAAGCTCATCCGCTTTGTTCATGATACTCCTTGCATTAAAATAGACACATCTCAAACCATCAGTCTGAGCGCATCCCTTCTCTATCACCTGCCTATCCTCCCTTTCACACTGCTGTCAAGCTTACTCTTATTTGTGAGCTTCCTCTGTCTCTTCAGTTTGGTTCCCACCCCCCAACAATTCTAGTTTAAACTCTTTCCCAATAGCCTTAGCAAACTTCCCCCTCAGGATATTGGTCCCCCTCGGATTCAAGTGCAACCCATCCTTATTGTTCAGGTTACGTCTGCTCCAAGAGAGGTCCCATTGATCCAGAAATCTGAATCCCTGCCCCCTGCTCCAATCTCTCAGCCACGCAATTATCATCCGCCTCACTCTGTTCCTATACTCACTGTCGCGTGGCACAGGCAGTAATCCTGAGATTACTACCCTTGTGGTCCTGCTTCTCAGCTTCTTTTCTAACTCTGTGTAGTCTGTTTTCAGGACCACCTCCTTTCTCTTACCTATGTTGCTGGTACCAATATGTACCACAACCTCTGGCTGTTCTCCTTCCCACTTCAGGTTATTGTGGATGAGATCAAAACCATCGTGGACCCTGGCACCTGGGAGTCAAACTACCATCCGTATTTCTTTCCTGTGTCCACAGGCTCGCCTGTCTGACCCCCTAACTCTAGAGTCCCCTATCACTGCTGCCATCCTCTTCCTTTCCCTACCCTTCTGAGCTACAGGGTGAGACTCTGTGCCAGAGGCACGGCCACTGTTGCTTCCCCCAGGTAGGTTCCCCCCTCCCCCAAAACAATACTCAAACAGGAGTACTTACGTTAAGCGGGACAGCCACAGGGGTACTCTCTAGTATCTGACTCTTGCCCTTCCCTCTCCTGACTGTTACCCACTTACCTGTCTCCCGAGGCCCTGGTGTGACTACTCGCCTATAGCTCCTATCTATCACCTCCTCAGTTTCCCTGACTGGACGAAGGTCATTGGGTCTTCCACCTGAAAGTCAGTGTTGTACAGCATAGAAACAGGCCCTTCGGCCCACATGGTCTGTACTGACCAAGATTCCTATCTCAGCTCGTCCCATTTGCCTGTGTTTGGCCTTTAAAGCTTTCCTATCTGTATGCCTGTCCAAGTAACTTTTAAGTGTTATTCATGTACCTGGCTCTTTTTTATTCCCTGGCAGCTCATTCCGTAAATACTGACCACCCTCTGGGTGAAAAAGTTGCCCCATGAGGTTTCTGTCCTTGTACTGATCCCCTCTGGTTTTTGATTTCTCAATCCAGGGAAATGTATGTGCTTATTCAATCTATGTATGTCTCTCATAATTTTATACCTCTCATTCTCTTACTTTCCTTGTAAATCTCCTCCTTCAGGCTTAATGGCATTTTTCCTAAAGCAGAGGCCCTCCATCGGTCAGGCCAACCAAGGAGGTTGCTTCCTAGCTGTCTACGTTGTATATGCAAGACAGGGTAGTACGATATGGTGAACAAGCTGTTCCCCATGCAGTAGGCTCCCCCTCTCTACAGAGCTGATGAATCCAAAGGAATAGCAAAGATCGATACAGTTTGGCACTCATAGCGTTGCAGGAGTGGCCAGTCAGCATTGAACTCCAGGGCCATACTCTGTGCCGGAGGAGCTGGAGAAGGGACTCCAGCTCCAGATTTTTCCTTGGAGTTTACTCCCAAAGCCTTCCCCATGAGTGGATATAGCCGCAAGGCAGTGTAGGTTTTTGAGATCAGAGTTTTCCTTGAGATGAGCTGCCAACCACAGCTGACGAGCCCTCTACCTGAAACGACTAGTTTTAAGGTACCAGTAACGTGCCTTTGCTCCTTCTGTCAGTTGAAATGGTTCCACTGGGTTTAGTAGTTAAGCCACACATGAAGGCCAGAAGTTGGACTTGGTTGTTAAAGGTTATTTGAGACGCACGCCATTGGAAGCAGTGATAGGTAGTGGAAGCTTATTCTTACTACCCCTTGCATACCACCCCCACCCCCGGCTATGACAACCTTAAAGAACATAATATCCTAACTGTTCTGCTATAAAATTCCTACTCTCATTTTATCTTCCCAAAATGTAGCATCTTGCATCTATTCAAATTAAACTTCATTTGACATTCTTCAACCAACCTACTCAGCTGATCAAGATTCCTTTGTAAATCCTCATAACTATCTTCACTGCATACAATACACCCAATTTTAGTCTCATCTGCAAATTAACAATTCATGGGTTGTATATTCTTATCCAAGCCAATTATATAGATGATAAGCAACACTCACAACACGCTGGAGGAACTCAGCAGGTCGGGCAGCATCCGTGGAGAAGATCAGTCGACGTTTCGGGTCGGAACCCTTCGTCAGGACTGCAGGGGGAGAATCAGAGGCCCTATAAAGAAGGTGGGGGGAGGGTGGGAAGGAGAAGGCTGGTAGGTTCCAGGGGAAAGATAAAGGGGTGGGGGAAGGGAGGCAGGGAGGTGATAGGCAGGAAAGGTGAAGAAAGAATAGGGGAAAACACAACGGGTAGTAGAAGGAGACGGAACCAAGAGGGAGGTGGTAGGCAGCTGGGGGAGGGGGCAGAGTGACATAGGGATAGGGGAAGGGAGGGGGAGGGAATAAATATAGATGATAAATAGCACCGACCCCTGGGGAACACCATTCACTAATCGGGGCCACTATTCTGGAATGCAGCCTTCTACCATCAATACCTGCTTCCTACTATCAAGACATTTCTGTATCCAGTTAGCTACCTCTCCCTGGATCCCGTGTAATCTAACTTTAAATAGCAGCCTCCTATGTGGCACCTTACTGAATTCCATATAGACTTGGTCTATTGCCTTTCCCTAATTGACATTCTTTTAAAAAATTGATCAATGATACACGATCTTCATGTACACAGCTGCCTATTCTTTGATCAACCGGTCTTTCCCAAATGCTTGTATGTCGTATCTCGGAATCCCCTCTAGCAGCTGAGCTACCTACGTGTCTATAGTGTTTAGGTTTTTCTTTGTAGCCCTCCTTAAATACAGGCACAGCAGTGACCACTATGTTTCTTCCAAAACTTCACCCATTGCTAATAATGATGTCTTTATCTCAATTTCTTCTTGCAATTTCCTTTGTAGCTTCCCACAGTGTTTTTGGATGTATCTGATCAGGCCTTGGAGATTTATCTACCTTCATTTGTTTTAAGACACCCAGTTTTAAGACTATCTGAAGGCCTGAAGTCTACATGTCTTTCTCCACAGTATAAACAAAAGAGAAATACTCACAGACAGCGTTATCCATCACCTGGAACTCTTTTCACCAAATATACCTAGAATCTTATTGGATTCTCCTTAGTCTTCTGCCAGAGCTATCTTATGCCCCATTTTTGCCCTCCTGATCTCTTCCTTGAGTATACTCCTGTAACCCCTAAACTCCTTCCAGGATTCAGATAATGCTTGCTGCCTGTACCTGACCAATGCTACCTCCTTTTTTCTGACCAGAGCTTCCATGTCCCTTGTTATCCACGCCTGCCCTTCAGTCTAACAGGAACATGCAGATCTTGAACTCTCCATATCTCACTTTTCAAAGTCTTCCACTTGCTAGCCATCTCTTTGCCTGCAAACAACTTATTCCAATCAACCAATTTCTGTCTAATACCATCAAAATTGCCCTACCCCAGTTTAGAACATTAATTGTAGGCCAAATCTGTCCCTTTCCATAACTAATTTGAAACAAATAGAACTGGTCCAAAGTGCGCCTCAACTGATAGCTCATTCACTTGTCCTACCCCATTTCCCAAGCGTTAGGTTAAAAGTTACGTTCTGTCTGATTAGGGCCTTTTGATAGATTGTGTGAAGCAACTTTCCTGGATGCATTTAACAAATTCCATCTTATCTAATCCCTGAGCAGTCCCAGCCAATATTGGAAAAATTAAAATTCGCAACTCTGATAACCCTCTTATTCTCACAACTTTCTCCACTCGCTCTGCTTAATTTGTTCTTCTAATTCCCTGTGTACTTAAAGCGATGATTTTGAGAGAAACATAGAAAACCTACAGCACAATATAGGCCCTTTGGCCCACAATGCTGTGCCGAACACGTACGTACTTTAGAAATTACCTAGGGTCACCCGTAGCCTTCTATTTTTCTGAGCTCCATGTACCTATCCAGGAGTCTCTTAAAAAGATCCTATCGTATTCGCCTCCACCACTGTTGCCGGCAGCCGGTTCTATGCATTCAGCACTCTCTGCGTTTTTTAAAAAAAAACTTACCCCTGACATCTCCTCTACCTATTTCCAAGCACCTTAAAACTGTACCCTCTTGTGTTAGCCATCTCAGATCTGGGTAAAAGTCTCTGACTATCCACACGATCAATGCCTCTCATTTTATACACCTCTATCAGGTCGCCTCTCATCCTCCACCGCTCCAAGGAGAAAAGACTGAGTTCACTCAACATTTTCTCATAAAGCATGCTCCCCAATCCAGGCAACATCCTTGTACATCTGCTCTGCACCTTTTCTGTAGTCTCCACCCTTCCTGCGGTGCGGTCTGACCAGGGTCCTATATAGCTGTAACATTACCTCAGCTCTTAAGCTCAATCCCACGATGGATGAAGGCCAATGCACTGTATGCCTTCTAATCACACAGTCAACCTGCGCAGAAGCTTTGAGTGTCCTGTGGCCTCGGACCCCAAGATCCTTCTGATCCTCTACACTGCCGAGAGTCTTACCATTAATACTATATTCCGCCATCATATTTGACCTACCAAAATGAACCACCTCATGGTCGAACTCCATCTGCCACTTTCCAGCCCAGTTTTGCATCCTATCGATGCCTCACTGTAACATCTGACAGTCCTCCACACTATCCACAACAACCCCAACCTTTGTGTCATCAGCAAGTATACTAACATTTATGAAAATTATGAAGAGAGGGGTCCCAGAACAGATCCCTGAGGCACACCACTGGCCACCGGCCTCCATGAAGAGTATGATCCGTTTATAACCACTCTTTGCCTTCTGTGGGCAAGCCAATTCTGGATCCACAGAATCCAGAATTTCTCAATAAGCCTTGCATGGGGTACCTTATCAAATGCCTTGCTAAATCCATGTACACTATATCTACTGCTTTACCTTCATCAATGTGTTTAGGCACATCCTCAAAAAATTCAATGGGGTTTGTAAGGCATGACCTGACTTTGACAAAGCCATGCTGACTATTCCTAATCATATTATGCCTCTCCAAATGTTCATAAATCCTGCCTGTCAGTATCTTCTCCATCAGCTTACCAACCACTGAAGTAAAACTCGCTGACCTATGATTTCCTGGGCTATCTCTACTCCCTTCCTTCAATAAGGGAACAACATCTGCAACCCTCCAATCCTCCAGAAAGATCATTGCTAGAGGCTCAGCAATCTCCTCCCTCACCTCCCACAGTAGCCTGGGGTACATCTCGTCCGGTCCCGGAGACTTATCCAACTTGACACTTTCCAAAAGCTCCAGCACATCCTCTATCTTAATGTCTATATGCTCAAGCTTTTCAATCACTGTAAGTCATCCCTACAATTGCTAAGATCCTTTTCTGTAGTGAGTACTGAAGCAAAGTACTCATTAAGTACCTCAGCTGTCTCCTCTGGTTCCATACACACTTTTCTACTCATACTTGTTTGGTCCTATTCTTTCACGTCTTATCCTCTTGCTCTTCAAGTACTTGTGGAATGCCTTGGGGTTTTCTTTAATCCTGCTCGCCAAGGCCTTCTCATGGCCCCTTCTGGCTCTCCTAATTTTATACTTAAGCTCCTTCCTGGTAGTCTTATAATCTTCTAGATCTCTATCATTACCTTTTTTTTTGAAGCTTTCATAAGCTTTTCTTTTTTTCTAGACTATATTTTCAACAGCCTTTGTACACCATTCTTTCCCTGTCTCATTGGAAAGTACTGATGCAGTACCCCATACAAATATCCCTGAACATTTGCCACGTTTCTACCGTACATTTCCCTGAGAACATCTGTTCCCAATTTATGCTTCCAAGTTCCTATCTGATAGCCTCCTATTTCCCCTTACTCCAATTAAATGCTTTCCTAACTTGTCTGTCCCGATCTCTCTTCAATGCTATGGTAAAGGAGATAGAATTATGATCACTATCTCCAAAATACTGTCCCATTGAGAGATCTGACACCTGACCGGGTTCATTTCCCAATACCCCAATATCAGATCAAGTACAGCCTCTCCTCTTGTAGGTTTATCTACATATTGTGTCAGGAAACCTTCCTGAACACACCTAACAAACTCCACCCCGTCTAAACCCCTGGCTCTAGGGAGATGCCAATCAATATTTGGGAAACTAAAATCTCCTACCACGACCACCCTGTTATTAATACACCTTTCCAGAATCTGTCTTCCTATCTGCTCGTCGATGTCCCTGTTACTATTGGATGGTCTATATAATAAAAAAAACACCCAGTAGAGTTATTGGCCCTTTCCTGTTTCTAACTTCCATCCACAGAGACTCAGTAGACAATCCCTTCATGACTTCCTCCAGCCATGACATTATCTTGATCAGCAGTGCCATGTGCCCACCTCTTTTGCATCTCTCCCTGTCCTTTCTGATGTATCTAAAGCCTGGCAGTCTAAGTAACCATTCCTGCCCCTGAGCCATGCACATCTCTGGAATGGCCACAACATCATAGTCTGGGAAGACATGAAGGAACACTGACAAAGGTGGTGTCGGAGACCTCGTGAGTGTTACTCCCTTATGCAAAGTAAAATACAAAAATGAGCCCAGCAACTGCAGAACAGTCAGTGCCAGGAAAGCTTTTAAAAACATTGATCTGAGACAGGATTAATAGTCACTCAATGGAAAATTAATTATGGTAAGCCACTATGGATTTGAGGCAAATTGTGTTCAACCAAATTGATTGAGATTTTTTCATGTGGTTGAGGCTAATGCAGTCAGTGTAGTGTGCATGGGCTTCCAGAATATTTTTGGTAAGATACCAAATAATTGGATTATTAGCAAAGCTAAAGCAAGTTACATAAAAGTGACAGTGAGAGCATGGATTTAAAAAAAGGCTGCTTATCAGGCAAGAGAGTCTGTATGAGTGGTTCGTTTTCAGTTTGGAGGAAAGGTCAGTAGAAGTGTTCTCCAGGGATCAGTGCAAACTTGCTGTACATGTGTTGGGATATCTTGAGCAACAGGTCCTTTCTTTGCTTTGTACATATGCCCCAGGGCTGGATTCTACATGGTTTCACCTAGGTGGCTCTCCATGTCGGTCACCTGCCTCTAAAGGTGTCTGATCTCAGACTCCCTCCAGGTTAACCCCATTTGTAAACTTTTGACGGAAGAGTCTTGTGGTTCTTACTTGCATATCAGCTTTATGTCAAAGAGGGAAAGCTCCCCTGCTTCTCCATTTGGCCCAGAACCAATGAAACAAATCCTAGAATGATCTGAACTCTGTTGGTCAGTTGTTACAGTGCCAGAATGCAGACCCTATCAAAGTTGGAAATAAATTTATAATCAAAGTATGTGTATGTTACCATATATTACTTGAGATTCATTTTCTTGCAGGTGTTTATGAGACTAAAATAAATAGAATTTATGGAAAAAAAACTGTACGTAAACAGACAAAGACTGAAACAGTCAATGTGTAAAAGGCGACAAACTGTGTGTATAAAAAGGTAACACCGAGACTGTGAGTTGTTAGGAGTTCCTGAAAATAAGTCTGGTTGTAGAATCAGTTTAGAGTTGTGGCGATTGAAGTTAACCATGCTGGTTCAGGAGCCTGGTGGTTGTAGGGTAATAAGTGTTCCTGAACTAAGGCTTCTGTACCTCCTGCCCCATGGTAGTAGCGAAAAGTGAGCATGATCTGGATGGCGGGTATCTTTGATGACGAACACTGCTGTCTTGTGGCGGTGCTCCATGTAAATGTACTCAGTGGTGGAGGGGGCTATTCCTGTGATGGAATGGGCTGCTTCCACCACTTTCTGTAGCCTTTTCCATTCCAATGTATTGGTGTTTCCTTTCAAGGCTTGATGCAATCAGTTAGGATGCTCTGTACTGTGCACCTATAGAAGTTTGTCAAAGCTTTTGGTATCACACCAAATCTACGCAAGCTTCTAAGAAAGAAGAGGTGCCTTCTTTGTGATGACAATTGCGTGCTGGTCCCAGGACAGATCCTCTGATATGTTAAACGCCAAGGAATTTAAAGCTACTGAAGTTTTCCAGTTTTGTTCCCCTAATGAAGAATGGACCCCTGGCTTCTTCCTATAATCGATAATCAGTCCTTGGTTTTGCAGATATTGAGTGAGAGACTATATAGAAGCAGAATTAAGCCATTTCGCATCGAGTCTCTAATGCCATTTCATCATAGCTGATCCTTTTTTTCCTCTCAGCCCCTATCACCTGCCTTCTTCCCCCACCCCCGCCCCATATCCCTTTATGCCCTGACCAATAACCTGTCAACCTCTCCCCTGAATATACATACATACTTGGCCTCCATAGCTGCCTGTGGCAACGAATTCCACAGATTCACCACTCTCTGACTAAAATACCTCCTCATCTCTGTTCTAAAGGGATGATCGCTCTATTCTGAGGCGATGTCCTCTGGTCGTAGATTCTCCCACCATCCTCTCCACATCCACTCTATCAAGGCCTTTTACCATTTGATAGGTTTCAATGATGTCACCCTCATTCTTTTGAATTCTGGTGAATAAAGGCCCTGAGCCATCAAACACTTCATATGACAAGCCGTTCAAACCTGGTATAATTTTTGTGAACAACAGGAATTCTGCTGATGCTGGAAATTCAAGCAACACACATCAAAGTTGCTGGTGAACGCAGCAGGCCAGGCAGCATCTGTAGGAAGAGGTGCAGTCGACATTTCAGGCCGAGACCCATCGTTTTCGTGAACCTTCTTTGAACCCTTTTCAATTTCAGCACATTGTTTCTAAGGTAAAGGGCTCACAATACTCCAACTGATGCCTCATCAGTGCTTTATAAAGTCTCAACATTACATCCTTCCTTTTATATTCTGCTGCTCTTGAAATGAATGCTAACATCACATTTGCCCTCCTCAACCTACAAATGAATCTTTAGGGAATCCTGAACAAGCACTCCCAAGTGTCTTTGCACCTCAGTTTTTTGTATTTTCTCTCCATTTAGATGATGCCCCCTGTCACCGGGCTGATATGGTAACTTGGCTCGTTAGCTGGCTCTGCTAAGAGCCTCTGGACTCCTTGGTGAGAAGACCATGTGTCTTAAACAATATACATCTAGGGTCGGCATGATTTGGGCCCAACCAAATAGAAAAATTGGGATCACATATGAGAAAATCCGCAGATGCTGGAAATCTAAGCCACAGGCACAAAATGCTGGAGGAGCTCAGCAGGCCAGGCAGCACCTGTGGAAAGAATATAGTTGACATTTTGGGCAGACACCCTTCAGCAGGTCTCGTGTTTCGATTAACGGAGCCCTGATTTGAACTGATGCTGTGTAAATACTGCCCGTACACAATTATCCGTCAGCAAGAAATAACAGATCGTACATTGTGTACAATTATAAAGAAAGTATAATTACTAATTTTAGCTTTATCAACCAGGCATTAAGAGGAAAAGAAAAAAATAAAAGGGCCCATTACAATTAAATAGGCACATCTTTGGAGCGCGTATTGTCCAAAAGCTGGGTATGCCGTTACTCACGGCACTGAATTCTCATCACCAATCACTGGTAGAACTTCCCATCTTGGACTCCTTCAACTCACGAAGCACTCCTTACAATCACGTCTTCCTGCCACGTCAGGTCAGATCAAATCCTATGGCTGTCTCACCCAATTTTCTCTCTGCATCTCCTGCTAAAAAAAACTATGAACCCCACCAGTGTCTGTCACAAATCTCTCTCCGCCCAGCTTTCTCCAGAACCTTATCCCATTTCTACCATCCTGACTGGCTGACACAACATTCCTGAGTTGAATGTAATAGCCCCTTATCTTTGGCCAAAAACCCAAACATGTTATAGTAGGATGGACTGCTTCTACAGAAAGCTATTAAATGAAATGTCTTACAGCATTAACAGTAAAAATTTCATTACATTCTTCCCCACCAAAAATAATTATGTCCTCATGACGTTGAAATTTATGAAAGCATTATTAATAACACAGTATTCAAATTAATTTTGTGATTTTAGGACCCCCAACCTATTTGAAAATGGTAGTAACATATCGCACTATGGGATGGACACAACACCCTGTTTCCCAGTGTGTCACATGCCAGCCTATCTGGGGTTTTCCTGACTCTCTGAGACCTACTTATCTCATCTTCAGCTTCATTAGCCTCAGGCACTCCTTGGGTCCTTTCCTGTCTGGTTAAGGATGCCTCCCCCTGTCTGTTACTCGTACCTTCCAGCAATTCTGGTCCCTCTATCACCTGACTGAGCTCAGCTTCACTGTCTGGCACTGCATCTGCTGGTCCACTGCTAGTCCACTTCGCCACATCTGAGTCTGAGTCGGAGTTCGGAGATTCAAGAATCTCTTCATCAATTCTTGGGGAGTCCATACAGCATTCAGCGGTTGGGTCCTTTTCAGGTCTTTCTGCTAATTGTCTTTCTTGTCTACTTCACCACAGAGTTCCTTGTCAGGTTCTGAGTCAACGCGTACCTCCTCCCCTAAGGGTAAAAGGTAATTTTGATGGAGAATTTTGACATTCCATTCTTCTGGCTTCACCTGGAAAACTGGCACTTTTGGCATCTGGCTCTCCAGTGGTCAGCTAGTTTATGCTTCCTTGGTAGCCCAAAATTCCTCATTAAAACTCTGTCTCCAAGCATCAGTTGAGAGAACCTTATCTTTTGATCATGTCTCCTCTTGTTTCCTTGATTTTGCTTGGTAGTCGAGACGGCTGCCAGCTCAAGCCTTTTACAGTTCTTTCCTCATGTCAGACCTATACTTATGATACATCTTCTGTGGCGAGTCTTCACTGCCGGCTCCAAAAGCAATCTCACTTCATCCGTGAGTATTAAGTAGTATGGCAAGTATCCGATGGCTTCATTCTATGTATAGTTGTAATAGTGGACCAAATGCCCAATATGCTGACTTAATTTGTTCTTTTTGCTGATAGCCAGGTTTACAAGCATAGCAAACAACGTCCATTTGAACCCTTCAGGCTGGGGCTCACCCTGAGGATGATAGGGGGTGGTCCTCGACTTCTTGACTCCAAGCATGCTCAGTCACTCATGTATGAACAGACTCTCAAAATCCCTTCCCTCACTGTACTCTTGGGAGGCCATAATGAACGAAATACTTTGCCCTTAACACTTTGGCAACTGTGGATACCCTCTGATCCGTTATGGGAAAGGTTTGAGCATAATTGGTGTAGTGATCAGTGATCACCAAGATATTTGCAGCATTGCTGGAATCAGACTCTATGGAAAGGAAATCCATACACACCAGATCAAGTGACCCTGCACTCTGTAAATGGGATAATGGAGCAACTCTCATGGGCAGCATCTTCCTCCAAATACATAGAATGCACAACTTACGTTACTCTTTAACATCGGGACAACACACATCAAAGTTGCTGGTGAACGCAGCAGGCCAGGCAGCATCTCTAGGAAGAGGTACAGTTGACGTTTCAGGCCGAGACCCTTCGTCAGGATCTCGGCCTGAAATGTCGACTGTACCTCTTCCTAGAGATGCTGCCTGGCCTGTTGCATTCACCAGCAGCTTTGATGTGAGTTGCTTGAATTTCCAGCATCTGCAGAATTCCTGTTGCTTGTGTTTTTAACACCGGGCTTCATTTGGGGCCAATGGAACCAATCTCAGACCAATCAGTGGGTACGTCAACCCTAAGTGATCTGAATCATGGTGAAGTGGCTTCAACACAATTCTCCTATGCTTCTCGGGCAAAACCGACTGGGAATGCTGAGCAATACACACAAAATGCTGGAGGAACTCAGCAGACTAGGCAGTATTTATGGAAAAAGATACAGTCAACATTTCTGGCCAAAACCCTTTGGCAGGGCTGGAGAAAAAAAATTGAGGAGCTGGGAATGCCAAAGCCTGTCTGGGGGAGACATGATCCTGTATAAAGCCTGGTTCCTTAACTCCAGTTTGTTCCATTCTCTCATCAGTAGGGATATGGTAGGGTGATTTGTCTTTGCAACTTGGGCCTTCTGCAACAGATGACCAAATGGTACCTATATGTGGGTTGTCTCGCTGGGTTGCTGCCAATTCCATAGGACTCGAGGCAGGCAACTGCTTCATACCCAGAGCGATCAAGTTGCATTAAGTTTATGAAATGGTGTAACCAGAAAGTCTGAAACAATCCACAGCTCCGTCATGCTACAGCCTTGCCTCTGACTTCCCTGTGGTGGAAAACTGGCACATTGCTTTAACACCAGAGGCAGAAACGTTCTCCCGCTCTCCTTCCATTTTCAGCATCTGATGCGAACGCTAGGGCAACGCATCCACATCAATGTTCCAGTTCCCCAGCCAACATCTCAGGCTGTAATCATAAGCAGACAATGCCGTCAACCAGCGATGAACTGTGGTATCCAACCTCTCTGAGGTCAGGATACAAGTCAATGGATTGTTGTCATTCTCACCTTGAATTTGGCATATAGATAGTCACTTAACTTATCCACCACAGCCCATTTCAATCCCAGAAGCTCCAATTTATGCTAGGGATAGTTTTGTTCAGAGGGTGACAGACTCCGGCTGACGAAAGCGACAGGTTTCAACCCTTTGCCCTGGTGCTGATATAGAACACTCCCTAAACCCTCACAGCTGACATTGGTATGCAGTACATGTGGCAACTGGGGGTTTGCAAAGGCCAACAAAGGTGCTTTAGTCAACAATTCTTTCAGCAGCTGAAAGGCCTCTTCACATTTTGCGTTCCATCTTTCCCTGAAAGGCACAGAGGGACTAAGATAAACTTTACCTTTCCCTTTCATTCTTCCTTTCTTCCCCAAGGGACAGTAACCACACTGGAGCTGATTCAAAAGATGGCTTGCTTTGGAGTAGTTCTTCACAAATCTCTGGTCGTATCCACAGAATCCAAGGAATGAGCATGGAACACTCACATTCTTGGGCCTTGGCCATGTGGTCACTGCCTCTATCTTGGATGGATCTGTAGCTACTCCATACTGAGAAACTGTGTGCTCAATGTAGTTGACTGAGGTCTTACAGAGCTGGCACCTGTTCAGTGACAATTTTAACCCTTCAGCTTTCAGGTGGTCTAGCACCTTCAAAAACCTCTGTCGTGCTTCTCCAGTGTGGACCTGAATACTGAGATCATTAAAGTACACTAGTACCTCAAGCAAATTCATGTCCCCAACAGTCTTCTCCATGGCACGTTGGAAAGTAGCTGGTGCGCCTGATATGCCCTGGGGAATTTTTTTATTGAAAGTATCCAACTGGTCATATAAAAGCCATCATCTTTTTGTCAGCTTCAGTCATGGGTATCTGATAATAGCAATTCCTTGGGTCCAGTACACTGAACCATTTTGCTGCACTCAGGCAGGCCAGAGCATCCTCGATCTGTGCATATATTGGTCAGGAACTGTGTCCGATAGTCAACACTGTTCATACCTTCCCATTCTTCTTCCTCACCACCACTATGGGTGACTTGTAGGGACTGCATGACTCTGTGATAATTCCAGCTTCCTTCAGTTTCAGCTGATGCTGCCGAACATCTTCCACCTCCACTGGTGCTAACTGTTGAGCCCTTTCTCTGAAAGCGGTGTCTTCTGTCACTCGGATGGTAAGGTGAGCACCTTTGCAGCAACCCATATCAAACTCGTCAGAAGAAAAGACATCTTCAAATTCAACAGCTTCTCCATTCGTCTCCTTTTCCATCCCTTGAGAACTGGTGATAACCAAAGCTGAATGATCTTGTTGTTAACTTTCCCAATCGAGGAGACTGTGTCTCTCTCCCAGTTTCCTCACTGGAAAACTAGAAATAATGGTTACCGGGAAGAGATGTGCCAATGCTTCCCATGTCTGAGGGTGACCTCTCTTTCTGAGGTGTCCCTGACAATCACTGTTATCCTGTTTACATATAGCCAAAGGGATCTGCAGTTCAGGTCTCATCAGCACCCAACAGGTAAGCATGACTCTTCTTCGTGATCTTCCGGAGCATCCACCAGAAGGGCCTTGGCATCAGGCACGGTTTCCTGTTACTCCATCTACTTCTCCAGGACATAACATGACGAGTTTGGACTGGCTGTATCACACAGTTCCTTGTTTATGCTCATTATCTGCATAGGAGGAACTTGCACCTTCTCAAAAACAGTTCTGAACACCGGGTGAATGAACAAGGTTTTCAAAAAATTCTCTCCGTTTCTCTCCTTGCAGGCTCCTACGAGTCTTCTCACAATAGGTGTATTTGTTCCCACAATAACGGAAGCTTCACTTTTTCAACCAGACCGGACAGACCAACGCTAATATATCAAGGGCCTCAGCTATTCCAACATCTGCTTCCGAACACTCTAGCTTCAATGACAAGTAACCATCATATGGGTACTCATTGGTGCCAAGGCCCCAAATTTCTAGGGAGCTGAGTGGCATCAATGGTAAGTGTGCCAAATACCAGTAGTAAAAGGATCTGTAGAGTAATCTGAGAACCTGTGTCAAGTATGGCTTTAACATAAATACTCTCAATCTGTATGGATTCACTGGAGCCTAGCCCTAATAAGCCTTCAGGAATAGGGTTTTGCACTTTAGTCTATTCCTTGATACATTGATTGGAATGTGTTCCACCTGAGATGCCAGGCCATTCCCTTATTGGGTCTCTCTGAAGGTTTTCCTGTCCCTCACACTCCCACTTGAAATGTCCACCCTCACCACAGCTGTAACAGAAAATACCAGTTGCTTCTCTTGTCAAGAGACCCCAGTCAGAAGCAGCCCGCTGCTTAGTATGTCATACTGGTGGGTCCAGATTCCTGTCAGATTTGTCACGCTTGGTGGCAACAGTAGCCAATGTCCACTGAGATACCTCAGCTTGGTTTTTCACTACATCCCACAAAACCCCCACTTAAGTAGCATCAGGGGCTGCTTTAACAGCAGAGTCTACGAGACGACTTTGCCCTGCTGATGGAGGCCTCCTCTCAACAAACAAGGGTGGGACATGTCTTGAGACACTTGAATGCTTAAAGCAATCACATTGCATGCATGATTTCCTGCCCTTCACTGCTCCATCGTTAATTGATTTATCGTCATAAGACTGTAAGACATAGGAGCAGAATTAGGCCATTTGGCCCTTAGAGTCTGCTCCACTATTCAAACATGGCTAATCCTTTTTTCCCCTCCTCAGCCCCACTCCCCAGCCTTCTCCCTGTAACCTTTGCTGCTGTATCCAATCAAGAATTGATCAAGCTCTGCCTTAAATACACCTGGCCTCCACAACTGCCTGTGGTAATAAATTACTCAAATTCACCACCCTCTGGCTAAAGAAATTTCTCCACATCTGTTTTAAATGGACGCCCCTCTATCCTAAGGTTGTGTCCTCTTGTCCTAGACTCCCCCATCATGGGAAACATCCTTTCCACATTAACTCTGTCTAGGCCTTTCAACATTCAAAAAGTTTCGATGAGCTCCCCCCCCCCATCCTTCTAATTTCCAGTGAGTACAGACCCAGAGCTATCAAACGTCCTTTGTATGATAACCCTTTCATTCCCAGAATCATCCTTGTGAACCTTCTCCAATGCCAACACATCTTTTCCTGGATGGAGAGACCAGAACTCTTCACAATACTCAGGCGAGGCCTCACCAATGTCTTATAAACCCTCATCATCACATCCCTGTTCTTGTATTCTGGACCTCTTGAAATGAATGCTAGCATTGCATTTGCCTTCCTCACCACCACTCTATCTGCAAGTTAACCAAAAGGTTGTCCTGCACAAGGACTCCCAAGTCCCTTTGCATCTCAGATTTTTGGATTTTTCTCCCCATTTAGAAAATAGTTTGCACATTTATTCTTTTACCAAAGTGCATGACCATGCATTTTCCAACATTTTATTTTATTTGCCACTTTCTTTCCCATTCTCCTAATCTGTTTTAAGTCTCTACATTCTACCTGTTTCCTCAATACTACCTGCCCTTCCAGCTATTTTCATACCATCTGCAAAGCCACCTATTCCATCATCTAAATCGTTTATATACAGCATAAAAAGAGGTATTCCCAACATCGACAACTGTGGAGCACCATGTCACTGGCAGCCAACCAGAAAAGATCCTTTTATTCCCACTGCTGCCTCTTACTAATCATCTAATGCTCCAACCATGCCAGTAACTTTCCTGTAATGCCATGGGCTTTTAACATGGTAAGCAGCTTTGTGTGTGGCACCTTGTCAAATGCCTTCTGAATGTCCAAATATACAGCATCCACTGCATCCCCTTTATCTGTCCTGCGTGTTATCTCTTCAAAGAATTCCAACAGATTTGTCAGGCAAAGTTTTCCCTTCAGGTAACCATGCTGACTTTGTACTATCTCATTCGGTCACCAAGTACCTAACAATTGATTCCAACATCTTCCCAACCACAGAGGTTAGACTAACAGGTCTGTCATTTCCTTTCTGCTGCCTTCTTCCTTTCTGAAGAGTGGAGTGACATCTGCAATTTTCAAGTCCTCTGGCACGATGCCAGAGTCCAATGATTTTTGAAAAATTATTGCTAATGCCTCCACAATCTCCACTGCTACATCTTTCAGAACCCTCGGGTGCAGTTCATCTTGTGTTGCCTTAGGTCTTTCAGCTTTTTGAGCACCGTCTCCCTTGCACTAGTAACTGTACTCACTTCTCTTCCCTCACACCCTTTAATATCTGGCACACTGTTAGTGTCTTCCACAGTGAAGACTGCTGCAAAATACTCATTTAGTTTATTTGCCATCTCCTTGTCCCCTGTTATTATTTCTCCAGCCTCATTTTCTAGCGATCCTATATCAGAATCAGAATTGGGTTTACTGTCACCAGCATGTGCCGTGAAATTTGTTAACTTAGCAGCAGCAGCAGGTCAATGCAATACATAATTTAGCAGAGAAAAAAATAAAATAAAAATAATAATAAAAAGTAAATCAATTACATATATTGAATAGATTTTTAAAAATGTGCAAAAACAGAAATGCTGTATATTTTAAAAAAAAAGTGAGGTAGTGTCCAAAGATTCAATGGCTATTTAGGAATCGGATGGCAGAGGGGAGGAAGCTGTTCCTGAATTGCTGAGTGTGTGCCTTCAGGCTTCTGTATCTCCTACCTGATGGTAACAATGAGAAGTGCTTATTAATGGATGCTGCCTTGCTGAGACACTGCTCCCTAAAGATGTCCTGGGTACTTTGTAGGCTAGTACCCAAGATGGAGCTGACTAGACTTAGCTGACTGCAGCTTCTTTTGACTCTCATCTTTTTTAAAAAAAAAAGTTTCTACTATCTGCTTTGATACTGGTTTGCTAGCTTGCTTTCATATTTCATCTTTTCTTTCCTATCATTCTTTTAGTTATTCTCTGTAGGGCTTTAAAAGCTTTCCAGTCCTCTGACATCCCGCTCATTTTGGCTTTGTTTTATACCCTCTAATGCTTTTACATTAGCTTTGACTTCTTGTCAATCATGGTTGTACTATTTTGCCATTTGACAATTTCTTTGTTTTTGGAATACACCTATTCTTCATTTGTCCTAGAAACTCACACCATTGCTGCTCTGCTGTCATCCCTGCCAGCAGCTTCTTCCAATTTACTTCAGCCAACTCCTCTCTCGTATCACTGTAATTTCCTTTACTCCATTGAAATACTGCTACATCAGACTTTCCTTTCTCCCTATCAGATTTCAAGTTGAACTCAGTCATATTGTGATCACTGTCTCTTAAGGGTTCTGTTACCTTAAGCTCCCTAATTACCTCTGGTTCATTACATAACACCCAGTCCAGTATATCTGATCCTCTAGTAGGCTCAATGACAAACTGCTCTAAAAAGCCGTTCAACAAACTCACTCTCTTGAGATCCATTTCCGACCTGATTTTCCCAATTGACATGCATGTTAAAATGTTGCATGACTGTCATAATATTGCCCTTTTGACACACCTTTTCTGTTTCCTGTTGTAATCTGTGGTCCACATCCCAGCTACTGTTGGGAGGCCTGTATCTAATTGCCGTCAGGATCCTTTTGCCTGTGCAGTTTCTTAACTCAGCCCATAGGGGTTCAACATCATTCAATTCTATGTCACACCTTTCGACTGATTTGATGCCATTCTTTACTAGTAGAGCTACCCCCTCTGTCGACCATCTTATCCCTCTGATACAATGTGTAACCTTGGACCTTGGGCTCCCAACTACAACCTTCCTTCAGCCATGATTCAGTGATGGCCAAAGCATCATACCCGACAATCAGTAAAAGTGCAATAAGATCATCCACCTTATTTCTTATACTCCGTGCATTGTGATACAACACTTTGAGTGCTGCATTTGCTATCCTTTTTGATTCTACATCCCTAATGCACTGATAATCACCCTGCTAATTGCAATTTTGTCCTATCATCAGCCTGCCCTTGACAGGCCTGTCCTGACAATCTGACTGAACACTACCTTTGCTTTTTTTAAAAAACCCTTTGTCCTATCCTGAGTCCCTTAACTCTGGTTCCCACCTCCTACCAAATAAGTGTAAACCCTCCCCAACAGCTCTATCAAATCTTTAAAGTTAAAGTCTGTCCTGAGCCTTGTGGCCCATCAGGCCGGTGCTTATGCCGGTTTCTGTGGCGTGAAGCGACTGAGAGTATGAAACCTCCCTGGATAGGACGCCAGTCTCTCGTGAGGTTAGCCCCCAGCATTTGCCGGTACCCATTTTCAGCTGGGTGGACTGGAGCAGTGTGTGGTTAAGTGCCTTGCTCAAAGACACAACACGCTGCCTTGGCCGAGACTCGAACCCACGACCTTCAGGTCATGAGCCCAATGCCCTAACCACTTGGCCACGTGCCACCTATCAAACCTGCCAGCAAGAATATTGGCTCCCCTTGGGTTCAGTGCAACCTGTTCCTTTTGAACAGGTCATACCTCCCCCAGAAGAATCCCCATCATCCAAGAACCTGAAGCCCTGCCCCCCCCTTGCACTAGCTTTTCAGATAAACATTAATTTGCCAAATCTTCCTGTTTCTACCCTCACTGGTGCATGGCACAGGCAGCAATCCAGACATTACTAGCCAGGAGGTCCTGCTTCTCAGCTTTCTACCTTGCTCTCTAAATTTTCTTTTCAGGATCGCTATGCTTTTCCTTCTTATGACATTTGTACCAAGACATTTGGCTGTTCTCCCTCCCATTTGAAAATACTGTGGACGTGGTCCAAGACAGCCCTGACCCTGGTACCTTGGAGGCAACATATCACTCGGGTGTCCCGTTCACATCCACAGAATCTTTTGTCTGTTTCCCTGACTATTGAGTCCCTATCACTACTGCTCCCCTCTCCCTTATTCCCTTCTGCACCACTGACATATACTCAGTTCAGTAACCTATGTTCCCTCTAAACTGTGTGCGTGTGTGTGTGCACACGTTTTCAACCAGCACACAAAGGAAATTAATGTGTGCACAAAAGATTAGTTACCTAAAATAATGTAGTAATTAATAATTATACTTACTGAAAATAATCTTTTAGCTAAATGTTCCTGTTAACTAGTTAGTTGGTTTTTCAAATACCACAATGCACGTCACTGATTTACGTCACCTCACCTGTCCTGTTCCATTTGTCCAGCCGCATCACGGCGGCAACCATCTTTGGCGGATAGTGTTCATATTGTAAAGTTTACAAAGATCTGTTTCAAATCCTGTAGATAGCTTACTAAGTTTTTATTGAAAAAGATCAGTCAAATGACCCTGTGGCTAAATACTGTCACAAGAAATTGATAAGCATCACATACAAAGTAGCTTTACAGGTTTTAAGTTATGTCTTTGATGAACTGGCTGCACTGTGCAAGATTCTGCAAAAGAGTGGCCTGACATTGATTGATTCACTTCATTTTGCGCGAGGTAAAATTAACAAAATAAGAAAGCAGTATCGGGGAGACAATGTTTCGTGGAGTGTCAAAGTTAAAGTTTTGCTAAGCCAACAACATGAAGAAAACATCACAATAGATACAAGTTTGCTGTTGACTTTTATAAACAGTCTTTGTGTTCATTTAGAAGAAAGGTTTCCTGAAGATGAGGTACAAGAATGGTCAGCTTTTGATTTCTCCGCAATTGCAGATTGTGACTTCACACTTGGCAATGAACAAGTTAATGCCTTATGTTTAAAATATCATGATTTTCTAGTTGAAAATACTGTAATAGTTAGACAGTTTAATGATTTCAAATTTTCCGTGCAAGAAAAAATTAAATCCAAACTGATTTCAAACTTTGCTCAAATGGTGGCATTTGTACTTCAAAATGAACAGTTTTGTGACCTTGCACAGTTGATGGAATTTCTGGAAGCAATTCGGAAGGCACTGGCCTGTCATCTCCTTTTCTCTGCCCCTCTCCCTTCTTGAAGAGTGGAGTGACATTTGCAATTTTCCAGTGATTCTTGAAAGATCATTAATAATGCCCCCACAATCTCTTCAGCCACCTCTTTCAGAATTCTGGAGTATACACCATTTGGTCCAGGTGACTTATCTATTTTCAGACCTTTCAGCTTCCCCAAGAACCTTCTCCCTAGTAGTGGTAACTTCACACACTTCATGACCCTTGACATCTGGAACGTCCACCATACTGCTAGTGTTTTCCACAATGAAGACTGATGCAAAATATTTATTCAGTTCGTCCGCCATTTCCTTGTCCCCCCATTACTACTTCATCTTTGGAGTGTATATATCCTGTGCCTTCTGAATTGCTTCCAGAAATTCCAGCTGTCACTGCTCTGCCATCTTCCCTGCCAGTGTTAATTTCGAATCAATGCTGGCCAACTCCTCTACATTGATGCTCTGTAATCTTTACTCCACTGTAATATGATACATCTGACTTCAGCTTCTCCTTTTCAAATATCAGGGTGAATTTGATCATATTATGATCACTTGTCTTTAAGGGTTTATTAACCTTGAGCTCTCTCATCAATTTTGGTTCATTGCACAACACCCAATCCAGAATAGCTGATCCGCTAGTGGGCTTGGCCATGTGGACATTAAGCTCCCAGCTATAATCTTCTTTCAGCCATGAGGGTGACCATTCAACGAGATTTTCAATCTCCTTCCTATAAGCCAATTCATCACCATCTTTGATTTGGCCAACAATAGTGGTGTTGTCAGCAAACTTAAATAGGGTATTAGAGTTGTACTTAGCAACATAGTTCAGTGACTAGAGCAGGGGGCTATACACACAGTCCTGTGCTGAGATGTCTTCCTCTGGAAATTGAACTGAGGTGATTCATGTCGATGTCCTTTTACTATTACAGGAGCCAGGTTGCTTCATTTCTTGCAGTAAGCTTGCCATATATCTTTCCTGAAAAGACATTGAAATCTAAAGGGAGACATTGATGGTTTGGGAGGCTATGGTTATCTTCGTAACAAGAATATTTGTTATTTTTAATGTAGAGGTGAGGTACAGTACAGTAACAGGCCTTTCTGCCCCACTGAGCTTCCACTGCCAAATTACATCCATGTGACCTACAAACCATGTATTTGGAATGTAGGAGGAAACTGGAGCACCTGGAGGTAACCTATGTGGTCAAGGAGAGAATGTATAAACTCCTTACAGACTTCGCCAGAATTGAACCTGGATCACTGGGGCTTTAATAGCATTATGCTAATTGCTGTCCCAGATATCTTTATCCTGTTATATCCTAAGTCCTGTTACTGGTGCCCTGTGGATAAGGAGAGAGAGCAGTCCCTAATTGCTCTCCGGTTTCTCAGCTGTCACCGCTCAATTAGAGCCACGCCTGCATTGCTTCTCTTGTAGATCCCATAAGCAGTGTTATTTCTGACCAATGCTCAATGGCCAGCTGTCTGTCAGGTTGAAAAGTGACTCAGGAGAGGCTGTTAGGATGTCTACTGCCTCCCTAATGATGAATTCCATATTGTTCCCAGGGCTCCAGACTGAGTTCTTGTCTTTTCTGAGTGGTCTTTACTAGTGGCCTGCACTGCCACACTGCAAGTCAAGTCAAGTCACTTTTTATTGTCATTTCAACTGTAACTGCTGGTACAGTACACAGTAAAAATGAGGCAATGTTTTTCAGGACCATGGTGCTGCATGAAACAATACAAAAACTACACTGAACTACGTAAAACAACACAAAGCTACACTAGACTACAGACCTACCCTCGCATTACCCTAATGCAGTGAGCACTAAGGCCACACCAGCCGGTTCTGCGTATTTCACATTTCAAACTCCATATCGGTGGTAGGGGAACACTCTCTGATTGCTGAGCCCATTTCTGGTGGTTGGTGAGGGTTCTCTGTGCCATGGGTAGACCCTTCTCCTTGAGGTATCTGATCTATCTGCTTCCTGCCGTCTTCACTGGTGTATTTTAAGGAACCTGCTTGGTTTTTCTTCCATTAAATCATCTCGCACCTCACTCAAGCAGCAACATGTTAAAGTTAACACTAGTCTTGCTTGTGGGTGTTGTTATATTCCTGCAGCCTTAGGTGATTAACAAATTTGAATGTTAGAACAACTCACAGCTAAATAAGTGTCTAATAGCAGAATATATGAATTCCTGTCCTATACACTCAGTTCTCCCGGTAACCATATACTAGAACTAGGAAAGTAGCTCTTGAAGAGGCTCACACAGGAAGCTGTCACTCCTACAGTTTAAGTGTTACATATTGAGTTGTAAGAATAAAGTTAAAGTTGTTTCTGGCTTTTCAACCAATCTTTTTAATGTGATCTCAATGTGATATACATGTTCAAAGTTAGCTGTAGCCGTTCTTTCCCAGTTTTAGGATTCTTCAATCATTTTAAAATGTAATGTACTGAACCTATTTCAGTACTTGGTAGTGCAGTGGGGTGGCATGGTATAGTAGTGTAGTGGTTAGCACAGTGCTTTTCCGTACCAGTGACCTGGGTTCAATTCCTGCCGCTGCCTGTATGGACTTTGTATGTTCTCCCTGTTCTCCAGTTTCCTCCCACAGTCCAAAAACATACCAGTTGGTTGGTTAACGGTCATTGTAAATTGTTCCGTGCTTAGGCTTAGATTAAATAGGGGAACTGCTGGGTGGCATGGCACAAAGACCAGGAAGGCTTACTCTACGCTGTATAAATGAATATTTTATGAACAATGAATATTAAAAACTGTAATATTTTATTGCTTCTAAATATTTTGACTTTCTAATCTTGACTGAGTTCTGGAATCATCTACGTTAAACAGAATCTCTGCACTTAATCCTCATAGGAAGAATTTTATAAGGAGGCTTATAAAATGTATTTGGTGTGACTCTACCACATTCCAGATGACATGCTTCTCAGTATCAAGCTGTGATATATTTGAAATGGCCTTTAAGAAGGGAAATTATTACATGACAAATGTGAATTCAAATGTCATAACCTTAAAATCAAGGATGGCATCAAAAAGCAGTTCTTTATATAAATGGTGGAAATCTGGCTTCTTTGTCCTCAGAATTGAATTGAACCAGGTCCACTGAAAATGTCAAAACTGAATGAATGTAAGCTAGGATATACAGTATTGTGTGAAGAAATTTGAATGTATGTATACAATTAAGCTTTATATCAGTCATAACTGAATAGTAGGATGTGCTTAAGAGCCTTGCTTCCAGTGAAGACCCTTCTGATCCAGTGGCCTTTCAATGATAGGAACTCATATCTTCATGATTTACCGACTTGACTATTGGCTGGAGAGGGAGAAAGTTAGCAGTTAATTACCACGACCATGCTGCAAATCTCTGATAATCACCAACAAGAGAAAATCTGCAGATGCTGGAATCTGATCTACTAATCATTGATTTTCTGGTGATTAAGGAAAGCAGACTTGCATTTTAAGATTAAAACATTTTATGAGGTTTCACAACAAATATTCCTTCAAACAGTTTCAAAGGTACATTTAATATCAGAGAAATGTGTACAATATACATCCTGAAATACTTTTTCTTCACAACCATCCACAAAAACAGGGGAGTGCCCCCAAAGAATGAACGATAGTTAAATGTTAGAACCCTAAAGCACCCCCCCCAGCTCCCCCTCTCATGCATAAGCAGCAGCAAAGCAACAATGCTCCTCACCCCCACCAGCAAAAAGAAAAAGCATCGGTACCTACCACTGAGCACTCAGCGGGCAGCAAAGCATCAGTAAAGACACAGACTTGCAGTCCCCAAAGACTACTCATTCACCCAGTATTCGACATACCACAGGTTCTCTCTCTCCCTAATAAGGGAGGAAGAAATGTCTGCGTTTCACAGTGAGAGGGGAGACATAACAAACAACTTGCTAATTTACCATGTTAAAAGTCCATTGCGTCACTTTTTCTGAACTCTGTGCCCAGAGAACTTGGATCTCTGGGCACATCGCCAGCAGCCAGCTTGCTGCTTTTGATCTTCTGTCGCCCACAACACACCAGATTCCTGCAGAGACACCAACCTTTGGTACGCCCATCTCCAGAGCCACGAGATCCCGGAACTCTGGAGGCGAGCTGATCTCCTAGACCGCATCCTTGGCATATCAAATAACAGCCAGTCGTGAAACACCGAAAGCAGATCCTATTCCCACAAAGAACCGAAGTTAGTGTGTAACTTAACTCCAGGTCAGGTCTTCAAAGGAACCCTGAAAGGGCAAAATAGAGATATTAAAGATGGAAATAGAGCCGTTTTGGAAGATGCAAGCAAAGGAGACGCTGTTAGGCCCCATTGTCTCTGCTTAAGCTCCTCCTCCAGTTTAAAGTAAATTAAACTATTTGAAGTTAGGAAATGAAAGCTATGCCTTCCTTGCCATTAATTAAGATAAGCATCTTTGTCCTGTAAATTCCAATTCCTCAGTTCATTTGGCATATCAACAAATACACTCAAAAACTTCTGTAGTTGTATCGTGGAGAGCATTCTGACAGGCTGCATCACTGTCTGGTATGGAGGGGCTACTGCACAGGACCGAAAGAAGCTGCAGAATGTTGTAAATCTAGTCAGTTCCATCTTGGGTACTAGCCTACAAAGTAACCAGGATATCTTTAGGGAGCAGTGTCTCAGAAAGGCAGCATCCATTATTAAAGACCTCCAGCACCCAGGGCATGCCCTTTTCTCACTGTTACCATCAGGTAGGAGGTACAGACACTCAGTGATTCAGGAACAGCTTCTTCCCCTCTGCCATCTGATTCCTAAATGGACAATGAATCTTTGGACACTACCTCACTTTTTAAAAAATATACAGTATTTCTGTTTTTGCACATTTAAAAAAATCTATTCAATATACATAATTGATTTACTTATTTATTATTTTTCTCTGCTAGATTATGTATTGCATTGAACTGCCGCTGCTAAGTTAACATATTTCACGTCACATGCTGATGATAATAAACCTGGTTCTGATTCTGATGCCTCAAGGTTTGTCACTTCTCTGTTGAATTTGTTCAGCAGCTGGGTCTTACACAGGACACTGAGGAGTGTGATAGAACAAAGGAATCTGTGAATGCGGGTACATAATTTGTTGAAAGTTGCATTACAAGTAGGTAGAGTTGTAAAGAAAGCTTTTGGCACATTGGCCTTCATAAATCAATGTATTGAGAACAGGAGATGGGATGTTATGTTGAAGTTGTGTAAGACGTTGGTGAGGTCTAATTTGGAATATCATGTTGTTTTGGTCACCTACCTACAGGAAAAATGTAAATAAGGTTGAACGAGTACGGAGGAAATTTACCAGGATATTGCTGGATCTGGACGACCTGAGTTATAAGGAAAGATTGAATAGGTTAGGTCTTTATTCCTTAGAATGTAGAAGATTGAGAGGAGATTTGATTGAGGTATACAAAATCATGAGAGGTATAGATAGAGTAAATGCAAGCAGGCTTTTACCACTGAGGTTAGGTGGGACTGCAACTAGAGAATATGGGTTATGGGTGAAAGGAGAACATGAGGGGAAATTTCTTCGCTCTGAGGGTAGAGAGAGCGTGGAATGAGCTGCTCACACAAGTGGTGCCTGTGAGCTTGATTTTAGTGCTTATGAGAAGTTTGGATAGTACATGGATGGTAGGGGTATGGAGGGCTATGGTCCCGGTACAGGTCGATGGGACTGGGCAGTTTAACTGGTTTTGGCATGGACTAGATGGGCTGAAGGGTCTGTTTCTGTGCTGTACTTTTCTATGACTCTAACTCTTAAAGAACAAAAGCTAGAAGAGAAAATAGCCTGAATTCCCTTCGCTTATTTGGGACACTATGCCCTTAATTGGGATAGGAGACTGTTGCCAAACAGTTTCGAACTAGCACCAGTCATGTGCACTTATGTGACACTACATTGTGCTTAGAGTGAACAGATTTAAAAAAGCATTAGTTGCGTATGCTTGTGTTATGTTATCCATTTGGGCTGATGGACGCTGATTCAAAAAGCAGTGATTTTTGTTTTTTTTTTACTTTGATTGTAAGAAATTTCAGATTGTTGGTAAGTTACTACAAAAAGATTTGACACTTGCCTAAAATATTGTCAAGGTATCTGTGCTGATTTTGTTCATTTACTGTCAATCAAAAGAACATGGCAGCGTACACTGGATGATTTTCTCCTTCAAAGTAATACAGTTTTGTAGTACTGGTAGTGTTCTAATTTGTTCTGTATTTCATTTAAATACATAAATTGTTACTCAGTTTGTCTCTTTTTTATACCTTTTTAACCATTTCCATGAAACTCCGACCATTAGGGGCAGCCACTTAATTGGGCCAAAATGTACTGGTTCTGATGTGTCTTAATTAACTGAAATCCCCCGTATTTCCTTTCACAGATGCAGTGTCATCGTGGTTTTTTCTCTACAGCAGTGTAGAAACTGCATAAATTACAATTAAAGCACCAGTTAATCTGTTATTTATTTAAGGATAAATGTTGGCCAAAGCTTTGGTGGGTGTTCCATATGAATCACTGGAAGTTAACATGCACATGCAATTAGGAAGGCATATGGTTTGACGGACACATGAAAAAGCAGAATCTGAAGCAAAAAAAAACAGCTGGAGGAACTCTGGGTCAAAAAATAGAATACTAAAGCACAGGAACAGATCCTTTGGCTACAATTCCTGTGCTGAACATGCTGCCAAGTTAAACTAATCCCTTTCTGCCTGCATGTTAATGTGCCTGCCTAAGTATCTCTTAAATACCACTGTCATTTATGCTTGAATATACATCTTGATCAGCATGGATAACCAAGGGCTGTAGGGCCTTTATTTGTGGCTCTGCAACTACAAACCCCATTTCCAGAAAAGTTGGGATATTTTCCAGAATGCAATAAAAACAAAAATCTGTGATATGTTAATTCACGTGAACCTTTATTTAACTGACAAAAGTACAAAGAAAAGATTTTCAATAGTTTTACTGACCAACTTAATTGTATTTTGTAAACATACACAAATTTAGAATTTGATGGCTGCAACACACTCAACAAAAGTTGGGACAGAGGCATGTTTACCATTGTGTTACTTCACCTTTCCTTTTAATAACACTTCTTAATTATTTTGGAACTGAGGATGCTAATTGTAGTAGATTTGCATTGGAAATTTTGTCCATTCTTGCTTGATATAAGACTTCAGCTGCTCAACAGTCCGTGGTCTCCGTTGTCTGATTCTCCTCTTCATGATGCATTTTCAATAGGAGATAGATCTGGACTGGCAGTAGGCCAGTCAAGCACACACACTCTGTGTCTACAAAGCCATGCTGTTGTAGCCCGTGCAGAATGTGGTTTGGCATTGTCCTGCTGAAATAAGCATGGACGTCCCGGGAAGAGACGTTGCCTTGATTGCAACATATGTCTCTCTAAACTCCTAATATATGCCTCAGAGTCAGTGGTACCTTCACATGCATGCAACTCACCCATGCCATGGGCACTGATGCACCCTCATACCATCACAGATGCTGGCTTTTGCACCTTTCGCTGATAACAATCTGGATGGTCGTTTTCATCTTTGGCACGGAGAACTTGACGCCCATTTTTTCCGAAAA
Source organism: Mobula birostris (assembly GCF_030028105.1). Classification (NCBI taxonomy): domain Eukaryota; kingdom Metazoa; phylum Chordata; class Chondrichthyes; order Myliobatiformes; family Myliobatidae; genus Mobula; species Mobula birostris. Next base: position 56,164,741 of record NC_092394.1, read on the forward strand.
CTAGCTGAAATGTGGACTCATCTGACCACAGCACACGGTTCCACAGTCTTTCGGTCCATCTGAGATGAGCTCGGGCCCAGGGAACTCGCCAGCGTTTCTGCATAGAGTTAATGTATGGCTTCCTCCTTGCATAATACACTTTCAAGTTGCATTTCTGGATGCATCGACGGACTGTGTTGAGTGACAATGGTTTTCCCAAGTACTCCTGAACCCAGGTGGCTATAATTGTCACAGTAGCATGACGGTTTCTTAGGCCGTGCCGCCTGAGGGCTCGAAGATCACGCGCATTCGGCAGTGGTTTCTGACCTTGCCCTTTACGCACTGAGATGTCTCTGAATTCTCTGAATCTTTTCACAATATTATGTACTGTAGATGTTGAAAGACCTAAATTCTCTGCAATCTTGCATTGAGGAATGTTCCTTTTGAACTGACTAACAATTCTCTCACGGATTTTGGCACAAAGGGGTGAGCCACGACCCATCCTTGCTTGCAAAGACTGAGACTTTGATGGACGCTACTTTTATACCCAGTCATGATACCTCACCTGCTACCAATTAGTCTGCTTAATGTGGAGTCTTCCAAACCGGTGTAACTTGAATATTCTGTGCACTTTTCAATCTTATTTTAACTCTGTCCCAACTTTAGTTGAGTGTGTTGCAGTACACACAGTACTGAAGTGGCCTCACCTATGTCTTGTACAATTTCAATAAAACATCTCATCTTCTGTATTCACTGTCCTGATTGATGAAGGCAAGCATGCCAAAGCCACCTTTGTCTCCTTGTCTATCTGTGACTCCACTTTAAGGGAAATTTGCATCTGTTTGCTAAGATCCCCCGTTCCCTCATTCTACAATAATAGCCAGGGCCTTTCCATTCAATGTACAACCCCTAATTTGATTTATCCTTCCAAATTGTAACATTTGCACCTGTTTGAATTAAATTTCATTTGCTATTCCTTAGCCAATTTAACTGGCTGATCAAGATCCCGCTGCAATACTCTTCTTCACTATCTATGATACCACCTATTTTAGTGTCATCTGCAAACTTACTATTTCTTGTATATTCTCATTCAAGTCATTAATATAGATGATAAATAACTATACCCCCCCCCCCAATGACCTCTGGGACACACCACTAATCACAGACCTCCAATCTGAGAAACCTATTTCCACCATCACCTTCTTTCCTTCCAGCCAAGTTTGCTAGCTCTCCTTCGATGCATGTGATTTAACTTTGCAGTGTAGCCTATTGTGTAGAACCTTATCAAAACTCTTACTGAAATCTATAGATGCTAAGTCCCCCCCCCCCCATCAATTTTCCCTGTCACTTCATCAAAAATTCATTCAAATTTGTAAGTCAAGATCACCTCTGCATGAATCTGTGCTGGCTACCCTAATCAACCTCTGTCTTTCCAAATGTAAATATATTTTACCCTTCAGAATGTTTTCTAGCAATTTAATTACCATGAATGTTAGGCTGGATAGTCACTATTCAATCTGCTGGACCTTATCCCTATTTCTATCAATGTCATTTGTGCCAATATTCACAACAACTTTTTGCTGCAGATAAATACACAGATATTTGTCAAGGTCTCAGCCATTTCCTCTTTTACTGAGGTCCCATCAGGCCTTATGGACTTATCGATCTTAATGCTCTTACAGAAACCCAAGAACACCTTCTTGATCTCAGTCTAGTTGTATTAGTATATGTCTCACTGACTCACTCCTCTCCATGTCCTTTTTGGTAAACGCTGATACAAAGTACTCCTTTAGTACCTCACCAACATTCTCTAGTCAGCATTTGTAGAGATGTTAGTAAGTGTTAAGAAGTGAGAGACAGGAGTGAGATGGGCTAGTAAATGATGGATGGGATTAGGTGCTGTTGGAGATGACAGGCAAATGCAGCAGGCAAGTTTAGAGTTAGAGGCCAGTGGGTGATAGGTGGAAATAGACAGAAAAATGCCAAAAAAAGTGGGGTTAGGTCGATGGAGCCAGGTGGGAGGAGGGGAGGGGTAAAGCAGAAGCAGGTGATGTGGAACCAGGTAAGGGAGGGTTGATGGACAGATAGAACCAGAACAGTGAGAGGATAGTGATCATAGGCCAAGGGAGAAGAAACCCAAGTGGATACAAGGAATAGACGACCTGAAATTGAAAGTTTAATGTTCGTATCATTGACTACCCAAGCAGAATATGAGGTTCCTCCTTCCCTACCCACCAGCAACCTCTACCTAACCCTGGTAAATGGTGTGTTGGCTTTTATTGTAAATGGATTTGAATACAGGAGTAAAGTTGTCTTACAAGTCTTAATGAAACAAGTCTAGATTTTGTGTTTGAGGTAGGAGATAAGTGATGTTTTTATTGAATGTTGCTCTTATTTATAGTGCTATAAATAGAATAGGTAGATGGGTTAGCCCTGAGGAGATATGAAGCAGACTGTGCGTAAACTTTCTAGAGTTTAGACCAATGAGCAGAAATCTTACTTAAACATGTAAAAGTCTTAAGCCGCTTGCCAGGATAGATAATGGGATGATGTTTCCACTGGCTTCGGGTGTTTAGAACCAGATGGTATTGTCTCAAAGCAAGATGTTGACCAATAAGGTCTGAGAAGAAAAATTTCGTCACGCAGAATTTGGTTAGGTTTCGGGCTGTGGAGCCTCAGTCACTACAAGAGAGATATGGATAGATTCTTAACATAATTATTGATAAATGTTTAGATATTTGAGAAATCAAGAAATATAAGCTTCTGGTCATTTAAATCTGGCACATTTGGGATAGCCTATGTTATGCAAACAATGACTTGGAGCTTGTCTTTCACAAGCAATGGCAATGTACTGCAGCTCAACAATGAAAGTTAGGGTGGAGGTGATCTTGAGTGGAGATGATATAAGTTGAACAATTTCCCTTTGGTCTTGTAGATCACCTACAATCCAAAGGAAGATCTTTGGAGGTAAGATACGGCTCTGTAGTGAAGAAGAGTGAAAAATGTTGAGGAAATGATGCTTGATGATACTTTGCACTGAGCGTGGATCTGTTGTCAATCTTTTGGTAGGATTACAGTTTACATGCCAGCATGAAGTAAACGTTAGAAGCCCTCTCCCCATGATGCCAAAAGTAACTAAACAAATACAAAAATCAAAGGGAAATACAATGTACTAAGATTCAAACATGCAAATTTATTTAACTGGAACTTTTCATGATGTACAAAATAATTTAATCAGGGTGAGATATTCTTCCCACTCAGTGAACAAAGTAAATACTGCTGTATAACTTTGTGTAAACACGTCAAAACTCGGTAAATACAAATATTGGCAGACGTAACCTTAATGTTTTAATTCCTCTGTGATATTATTACTGCAGGGAGTGGGGAATGATGTCATTCAAGGTACTTTAAAGATTATTTATGTTATAGGAGCAGTCAGTTTTATGGATCATCTGAAACACATCATAATATGTGGTTATATACTGTAGTAAAGCAGAAAAGTAGAGGGGAGACACAAGAGGCAGCAGATGCTTGAGGAACTCAGTGAATCTGGCAGCATCTATGGAGAAGAATAACCAGTCAATGTTTGGGTTGAGACCCTTCATCTGGACATAACCAGTCTTGATATGACTGGTTAATGGGCATTCTATGCTTAAAGGGGCTGTGTGGCTTTACTTTTAGAGTTATATAGCACAGTAATTGGCCCTTTGGTCCAGCTAGGCCATGCTGACTAAGGTATCCATCTACTTTAGTCCCATTTGACTATGTTTGGCCTATACCCCTCTAAGTCTTTCCTATCTATGTACCTGTCAAATGTTGTTAATGTACTTGCTTCATCCACTTCTTCTGGCAGCTCATTCCATCTGCTGACCACTCTCTGGGTGAAAAGGATGCCCCACAGGTTCCTATTTAATCTCACCTTAAACCTATGCCCTCTATTAATTTCCTCAATCCTGGAAAAAATGGTGAGTGTTTGCTCTTTCTGTAGTCCTCGTAATTTTATGTACCTCTATAAAACCACCCCTTACTATCTGACACACCAATGTAAAAAAAAATCTCAACTTCTCTCCATAACTCAGTTCCTCAATTCCCAGCAACATCATTATAAATCTCCTCTGCACTCTTTCCACCTTAATGGCATTTTTATAACAAGGTGACCAAAATTGAACACCATATTCAAAGGTGGCCTGACCAACATCTTGTTCATTGTATGAAATAGACAACAAATCTACTTGCAACTTAATTCAGCAAGGAGTGATATTTGGGGAATAAAGTACGTACTTCGCTCTTGAAGAATATAACTCCCTTCTGGCACTTATCCTCACAAGTCAAGCAAGTGCTACACCTGCCCCCTACACCTCATCCCTCACTACCATTCAGGGCCCCAAACAGTCCTTCCATGCGAGTCAACACTTCACCTGTGAGTCTGTTAGGGTCATATACTGTATCTGATGTGGCTTCTTGTATATTGGCGAAACCTGACGTAGATTGGGAGACTATTTCGCTGAGTACCTACTCCATGCTGTATTGCTAAATATCCATGTGCCTATCCAAATGTCTTTTAAATGTTGTTAATGTACCTGCCACAACCACTTCCTCTGTTAGGTCATTCCATATACTGACCACTTTGGGTGAAATTTGCCCTTCAGGTTCCCATTAGATCTCTCCCTCATCTTCAGCCTATGTCCTATAGTTCTTGATTCTCCAACACTGGGGAAAAAGACTGTGAGTTGACCTTACCTATTCTCTTTCATGATTTAATACTTGAGATCCCAGCATTGCTCCTTGTAGCACTCCACTAGCTACTAATTCCTGATCTGAGCATGACCTTTTAGTCTTACTCAAGTTAGTAAGATATCCCATACACAAAAATCCATACTGATTATCCCTTACAAGAGAAAATCTGTAGATGCTGGAAATCCGAGCAACACCCACAAAAAGCTGGAGGAACTCAGCAGCCCAGCCTGAAAAAAGTACAGTTGATGTTTCGGGCTAAAACCCTTCAGCAGGACTGATTATCCCTTACAAGTTGATTCTGTCCTAAACAATCTTCAGTAATTTTCCTGCTACTGATAGTTTCTAGCCAATAATTTCCTTGTTTGTCTCTATTGACCTTCTTAAACAGAGTAATGATATTAGCTTTCCTCCAGTCCTCTCTGACCTTGCAGTGGCTAAAATGTATCCAAGGATCCCTGTCAAAGCCCCAGCAATGTCCTCTCCTTCCTTAATAATCTGGGATAGACCCCAGCAGACCCTGGAGACTTATCCACCTTAATTGTCTTCCAGAGACCCAATACCACTTCTTGATGTCCACATGCCCTAGAATATCAGCATATCCCTCCCTGATCTCTGTCGTCTATGTCCTTCTAGGTGAATACCAATGCAAAATAATCATTTAGTATCTTTCTTGCCCATTTCCCCTGGTTGCAAGCATAAATGTCTTCCTTTGCCGTGAGTGGTCCTACCTTCTCCCTAATTTCCTTGTTAATATATGTAGAAAATGCCTTGGGATTCTCTAATTCAGTTCACAAAAATATTTTTTGGCCCACTTAGTCCTTCTGACTCCCTGTTTAACTTCCTTTACTTTCCTCAAAGACATCCGGTGAATTAGGCTTCCAAAATTTACATATGTTCCCTTTTTCTTTTTGATTAAATTCACATCTTGTCAGCCAAAGTTCCCGAACGTAGCCATCCTGGTCTGTCTTCTTACAGAAACATGTCCTGAATTCTGACCAACCGGTCTTTCAATAATTCCCATATGTTCGATATGGATTTACCTAATAACAGCCACTCTTAATCTACTTTCCCCAGCCACATGCACGTAGCCTTTCCTCAATTTTGTACTTTCGCCTGAGGTCCAGTTTTATCATTTTCCATTCCTAGAGTCACAGAGCACTTCAGCACAGAGGCAGGTCCATCAGTCCATCAAGTCTGTGTAAAACTGTTATTCTGCTTCGTCCGAGCGACTCGCATGCAGACCATAGTCCTCCATACCATCCATACACTTAACCAAACTTCTCTCAGATGTTGTAATCAAACTTCAATCCACCACTTCTGCTGGAGACTATCTGAATACTTTGGGATCATTGTTCCCTAACTAATCTGCAATCAAGATCCAATCACCTGGTCAGACTCATTTTCAAGTAAGAGGTTCAGTATGGCCCTTTCTCTGGTGGGATTATCTAAGCCTCTGGCACTAAGGGAATCTTTGTCAATATTGGGGAAATCTTTTCACAAGTAGCCTACATATCTGTTCCTCTATCTCCTGCTAGCTACTGGGAAGTCTATACAACAGCCCATTCATAATTTTTGCACTTTTCTTATTCCTGAGTTCTATCCATATTGCCTCATGGATGAGCCCTCCAGGATATCCTCTTTACATGCCGCTGTAACACTCTCCCTGATCAGTAGTGCAACTCTCCTACCTCTTTTACATCCCTTTCTAACACGTGTAAAATATCTGAACCCTGGCTTGCTGAGCTGCCTGTTCTGCCCTTCTCTTAACCAAGTCTCTTGATAGGCTACAACATGGCAGTTGTATGTACTAATGCTGTTTTATCACATGTGGCAAAGACGTGATTTGTAGGTTGATACGTTAAATAAATTATCGCTAGCATGTGTGGGCAGAACTGTGGGGGCCTGCAGGGTAATTGTGGAAGTCCATGCTTGATATTTCACATATTCTAATTTAAAAATGTCTGAAACATCATGAAGCAAAAGGCAGAAGTAGCTTGCATATTAGCATGCATGTATTTGCTTTATTACAATCTACCTCATCTGGCTCTTTGTCCCTGTTGGAATGCTGACCTGTATATTGTGAAACAAATCTTAGAGGTTATAACTTTAAAGGAGCAATTACTGTCAACAGACCAATGTTTTTTTTGGAATGCACATGTTATACTCCTCCATTATTAGAAAACAAAAGAAGGGAAAATAAAGCATTGATTCTTAGTGTACTTTACTCTGATTCATGCAGAGCACAGTAGGAAGTTGATGGGATCAAGAGAAGAAGAGTTACAGGGAAAATTAAGGTGGGAATGGAATCCTGGCATGGAGACTCCAATACACAGGATCAAATGAAGAAGAGCACTAAGTTTCTGGGTGTGCACATTACTGACAATCTCATCTGGTCCCTTAACAGCACCTCTTTAGCCAAGAGAGCACAGCAGCTCCTCCACTTCGTGAGGAATTGAATTGTATTGAATTGACTTTATTTCTTACATCCCTTACATACATGAGTAAAAATGTCTCCGTTTAAATGTGCAACATGCAATCATAGTAATTTATAATAAATAGAACAATCAATGTAATATAGAGTACACTCAAATCAGTGTGAGCTAATCAACAAACACGAAGAAATCTGCAGATGCTGGAAATTCAGGCAACACACACAAAAAATGCTGGTGAACGCAGCAGACCAGGCAGCATCTATAGGAAGAGGTACAGTCGACGTTTCGGGCGTTGTGATGAAGGGTCTGGGCCCGAAACAACGACTGTACCTCTTCCTATAGATGCTGCCTGGCCTGCTGCGTTCACCAGCATTTTTTGTGTGAGCTAATCAGTCTGATGGCCTGGTGGAAGAAGCTGTCCCAGAGCCTGTTGGTCCTGGCTTTTATACTGCGGTACCATTCTCCAGATGGTAGCAGTTGGAATAGATTGTGGTTGGGGTGACTCAGGTCCCCAATGATCCTACACTTGTCCTTGTAAATGTCCTGAATCATGGGAAGTTCACAACTACAGATGCACTGGGCTGTCTGCACCACTCTGTGCGGAGACCTGTGATTGAGGGAGGTACAGTTCCCATACCAGGCAGTGATGCAGCCAGTCAGGATGCCCTCAATTGTGCCCCTTTAGAAAGTTCTTAGGATTTGGGGTCCCATACCAAACTTCCTCAACCGACTGAGGTGAAAGAGTGAGATCAACCCCAGATCCACTGATACCAATAGGGGTTAGCCCATCTCCATTGGTTGGAGATGGTTGTGGAGATGGTAATCCACAACCAGATCCTTTGTTTTTGCGACGTTGAGGGGGAGGTTGTTTTCTTGACACCACTGTGTCAGAGAAATGATTTCTTCCCTGCAGGCTACCTCATTGTTTGCGATAAGGCCGATCAATGTAGTGTTGTCGGCAAATTTAGTTAGCAGATTAGAGCTGTGAGTGGTGATACAGTCATGGGTATACAGGCAGTAAAGGAGGGGACTCAGTACGCAGCCCTGAGGGGCTTCTGTATTGAAAGTTAGAGGGTTGGAGGTGAGGGAGCCCACTCTTACGACTTGCTGGTGATCTGACAGGAAGTCCAGGACCCAGCTGCACAAGGCAGGGTCAAGGCTGAGGTCTCTGAGCTTCTTGTCGAGCCTGAATGGAACTATGGTGCTGAGTGCTGAACTGTAGTCCAAGAGCAGCATTCTCGCATAGACATCCTTCTTCTCCAGATGTGTAAGAACGGTAAGTAGAGCAATGGCTATTGCGTCATCTGTTGATTGGTTGTATCGATAGGCAAATTGTAGGGGGTCCAGTTTAGGTGGTAGCAAGCTGCAGGTGTAATCCTTGACCAGCCTCTCAAAGCTTATTATTGAGATGAGTGCGACAGGACGCCAGTCGTTCAGGCATGTTACTTTGGTCTTTTTTGGTACAGGGACAATGGTGGATGTTTTGAAGCAGGAGGGCACTCCACACTGGGAGAGGGAGAGATTAAAAATGTCAGTAAACACACCTGCCAGTTGTGCTGTGCACATCCTGAGTACTCGCCCTGCGATGCTGTCCAGTCCCGCAACCTTGCGACTGTCCACTCGTTGTAAGTATCTGCATACTTCAGCCTCCGAGATGAGCAGGTGCAGGTTGTAGTGGTGGCTTTCCTCAGAGGCTCAGAGTGAGCGACATTGAACCGAGCATAAAAGCAATTAAGCTCATCTTGGAGAGAAGCTGCATGTTGGCTTTGAAGTCTGTGATGGTATGCAGCCCTCGCCACAAGTCACTTGTGCTAGTCGTTATGAATCTTGACTCAATCTTGTCCCTATATTATTCCGCAGCCTTGCTAACTTTGCGCAGATCATAGCTGCTTTTCTTGAAGTCTAGCTGATTGCCAGCAATGTAAGCTTGATGTTGTGCTGTAAGTGCTGCTTGCACAGAACTATTGATCTAGGGTTTCTGGTTCGGGAAGACCCTAACCAACTTCTGGGGGACAACATCGTCAATGCATTTCCGGATGAAGCACATGACTCCATCAGTGAATTTGGAGACATCCTCATCATGGAAGACATTCCAGTCAACATTATCAAAGCAGTCCTGCAGCATGGAGGCCAATTGGTTGGACCAACAGTGGATGGTTTTGACTATGGCTACTTCTTGTTTCAACTTCTGCCTGTACGTCGACAAAAGCAGGATTGAAGAGTGATCTGATTTTCCAAAAGCTGTGCGAAGGAGAGCTTTGTAAGCATTGCGGAAGGGAGTGTAGCAGTGGTCAAGTATTTTATCTCCACCAGTGCTAACCTGGGTGTGCTTACAAAACTTCGGAGAGACTTTCGTCAGCAATTAAAGTCACCGGCAATGATGAGCAGCAGGGTGCGCAGTCTCCAGTGTGTTGATGGTCTTGTACAGTTCCTTGAGAGCCAGGTCAGTATCAGAGTTGAGACAAATGAGGTTCCCCCCTTTTCATTGAGAGTCTTCCGACCAGTCGCATCACAGTCTGGTCTGGCAATTGCAAAAGATAGTGAAGACTGCTAAAAACATCAACAGGGTCTCTCTTTCCCTCCTCCCCATTCAGGACATAACCAGAAATGCAGCGTAGGTAGTGCCTCCAGTGTTGTCAAAGACCCCTCCCATCCTTTCTACAATCTCTCCAACCTCCTGCTGTTAGATACTGCAGCATAAGAACCAGAACTATCATGTTGGATGAGGAGAGTGAAGCCAGTCCAGGAGCTCGATGGCTGGAGGCCAGAGTCATGGAGCCAGTTCAGTGCTGAGATGTGTAAACCTTACAGAGTAGTGAGCTGAACACCAGTTTATCCTTCGCCCTCAGCCTTTACACCTTGACCTTTTTAATCTTGTTTGATGCTTAAAGTGATCAAACGTCAATTTGTGTTTTGCTCTCAGGCCCAGGTCAGCTCGAACAATGTCACCCCGGCCATACCTGCATTCGAGAGTCCAGTTCGCTGAATCCTTCAGAATACTTCAAAAACACAACTCCCAAAGAGAAATTACAGACTGTGGATTACAGTAATTGTAATCCATAAGAAGTGTAATTGATAGAATAGTGAGTAGTTTCACTCACTATCTGTAAAGCGTTGCCATGTCTCCCCTCTCATCTTAAACCTTTGCCTTCTAGTTTTAAACTCCCCTATCCTGGGAGACTGTGACTGTCTACCTTATTTATGCCCTTAGTGATTCTTTATTTTTCTGAAAGGTTACTCCATCCACCTCCTATGATCCTCGGAAACCAGCCCCAGTCTATCTAGTTTTTCTGTATATTCAAGCCAACTAATCCTAGCAGCAAGCCTGGGAATCCCTCTTTTTGTGGCGGACCAAGCGAAGGTGCTCCGTATGTGAGTGTGGATGTGGAGAGGATGTTTCCTATAGAGGGTGAGTCTAAGACCAGAGGGCACAGCCTCAGAATAGAGGGATGTCCATTTAGAAAAGAGATGAGAAGGAATTTATTCAGGGAAAGGGTGATAAATCTGTGGAATTCCTTACCATGGACAACTGGGGAGGACAAGTCATTGAGTGTATTGAAAGCAGAGGTTGATGGGTTCTTTGCATCAAAGGTGACGGGAAAAGGCAGAAGAACTTTTTTTAGATTAGATTAGATTCAACTTTATTGTCATTGTGCCGAGTACAGATACAAAGCCAATGAAGTACAGTTAGCATCTGACCAGAATTGCAAAGAATAGTGTTATTTACAAAATAACTGCGAATAAAAAGTAAGTGGTACAGCACACAAATATAAAAGTACTGAGACAGTACAATATGGGTGCAATACTGCTTAGCGCTGTGATGTGAGGTTCAGCAAGGTCACAGCCTCAGGGAAGAAGCTCTTCCTGTGCCCGCTGGTGCAGGAGCGGAGGCTCCTGTAGCGCCTACCGGATGGGAGGAGAGTAAGAAGTCCATGGTTTGGGTGAGATGCATCTTTGATAATGCTTTTCGCTTTGCCCAGGCAGCGCTTATGGTAGGTGTTCTCAATGGTGGGCAATTGGGTGCCGATAATCCGCTGGGCAGTTTTCACCACACGCTGGAGTGCTTTGCAGTCCAATACGGGACAATTGCCATACCACACTGAGATGCAGTTGGTGAGTATGCTCTCAGTGGTACAGTGGTAAAAGTCAGTCAATATCCTGCGACAGAGGTGAGCTTTCTTGATGCTCTGCAGGAAGTAAAGGTGCTGTTGCACCTTTTTGATCAGGATGGAGGAGTTCAGGGACCAGGTGAGGTCCTCGGAAATGTGGACACCAAGGAATTTGAAGCTTGATACATGCTCCACTACAGCTCCATTGTAAAAGTTTGGGCACCCTGGTCAAAATTTCTGTTACTGTGAATAGCTGAGTGAGTAAAAGATCAACTGATTTCCAAAAGGCATAAAGTTAAAGATGACACATTTCTTTAATATTTTAAGCAAGAAAACTTTTTTATTTCCATCTTTTACAGTTTCAAAATAACAAAAAAGGAAAAGGGCCCGAAGCAAAAGTTTGGGCACCTTGCATGGCAGTACTTAGTAACACCCCCTTTGGCAAGTGTCACAGCTTGTAAACGCTTTTTGTAGCCAGCCAAGAGTCTTTCAATTCTTGTTTGGGAGAGGGCTCAGCACACAGCCTTGAGGCACGCCAGTGTTCAGGGTGAGAGTGGAGGAGGAGAGGTTGTCTAACTTAACTGATTAGGGTCTGTTAGTCAGAAAGTCCAAGGTCCAATTGCAGAGAGATGAGCTGGTACCAAGCTGGCGAAGTTTGGCTATCAGCTTGGAGGGGATCACAGTGTTGAATGCCGAACTAAAGTCAATGAACAGCATTCTGAGTTGGGGCTGTCCAGGTGAGTCAGGGCAGAGTGAAGTGCCGTGGAGATGGTGTCCTCTGTTAACCTGTTGGTGCAATAGGCAAATTGATGGGGGTCCAGGGTAGTGGGCAGACGGGATTTCAGATGTGATAGAACCAGTCTCTCAAAGCACTTTGCAATGATGGGTGTGAGTGCAACTGGGCGGAAGTCATTCAGGCCCGTGGCAGTGGAATGCTCCAGCACTGGTACGATGGTGGCGATCTTGAAGCTTGTGGGGACAACTGTCTGGGCCAGGGACAGATCAAAAATGTCCGTGAAGAACCCGGCCAACTTCCTTGCACGTACTGTGAGCACACGGCCAGGTATTCCTTCCGGACCAGCTGCCTTCCGTACATTCACCCTGCTCAGGGTGGCGCAAACATCAGAGGTGGAAAGTGAGAGAGGCAGTTCGCCAGGTGGGAGATCCGCTTTGAGGGTGACCTCCTTGTTCTCTTGGTCAAAGCGAGCGTAGAAGTAATTGAGCTCATCAGGGAGGGAAACAGAGCTGGAAGGGGCCACAGTACTAGGTGGTTTGAAGTCTGTAATGACCTGTATGCCACGCCAAATGCGTCGGGGGTCTGAGGAGTTGAAATGCTCCTTGATTCTCTGTTTGTATTTGTGTTTAGCCTGAGAGATTCCCCTCCTCAGGTTGGCCCTGGCTGAGCTGTAAGCCTCCCGGTCTCCAGACCTGAAAGCTGAATCTCTGGCTTTGAGCAGGAGGTGAACTTCTCTGTTCATCCATGGTTTCTGATTGGGGAAAACTTTTATTTGTTTTTGTGCTGTCACTCTATCTACACACTTGTTGATGTGCTCAAGGACAGAGTTGGTATATAAATCAATATTAATCTGAGAGTCTGTGGTGGCACGGGCAGCAAACGCACTCCAGTCTATGTGCTGGCATTGGTGCTGAAGAGCAGAGTCAGCGCCCTCCAGCCAGATCTTCTTTGTCTTCATTGTGACAATTGTCATTGTCAGAACTTCATTGTGGGTTTCACACATTTAATGACCGGTCTATACTTGGGAAACAGAAACAATGAAAGATGGTCGGACTGTCCCAGGTGGGGGAGGGTAGTGGCTTTGTAAGCGTCAGCCACATTTGTGTAGACATGAGCTAAGGTTTTATTTCCCCTTGTGGTGCATGATAGATTTTGGTAAAATCTTGGAAGCACGGTATGTAGGTTACAATGATTACAGTCCCCAAGGACAGTAAAGGCTCCGTCTGGATGCAATGTCTGCAGCTCGCTAATAGCGGCATTGAGGTCTTTCATGGCTATTTCAGCATTAGCATCTGGTGGAACATAAACTGCGACAGCAATGATGCATGTAAACTCTTGTGGTTGATGAAAAGGTCTGCACTTAATAATCAGGTAATCCAGATCATCAGAGCAGTAAGTGTCAGCAGTGGTAGAGTTAGTACACTATAATCGATTCACGTAGATGCGTAAACCACCTCCCCTACTTTTACCTGTCGCTGTTGCAGCTCTCTCAGCCCTGAAGACCGTGTGCCCTTCCAGTTCCACCACATTGTTTGGAACATCACTGTTTAGCCATGTTTCTGTAAAAAACATGACTTTGCAATCCATAAGCCTTCTTTGTGTGAGGGTCCAAGTCCTTAGTTCGTCTAGCTTATTCGTCAGAGACCGAACATTGGTGAGGAAGATGCTAGGTAGCACTGGGCAGTGTGGATTTAGCCTTAGCCTAGCATGCAGACCTCCACGCTTCCCCCGTCTTTGTTTATGGTCTTGGCGCCGGCGCCAGGCCCTTCCGGTCAGAGCAAGTTGCATGCAGGTCCACGGTGTCCTTACTAACTCCAGAGGTAGTTGGTCGAAGTTGAATGGATAGTCCAAAACTGTATTGGTGCATCGATAGAATGGGATTGAGAGTGTTAATAAATCAGCCATGATGGGCGGAGTGGCCTAATTCTGCTCCTAGGTCTTATGGTGTTATTATATCACTACTTCTTCAGCCCTTTATCTCTTCCACCTGTCACCTCCCAGCTTCTTATTTCTTCCCCTACCTCCCACCCTCCACCTCCCTCCTCCCAACCTGGTCTTACCTGACAGCTGGTACTTCTAACCTTCTGCCCCCCCCCCCCCACATTCTAGCTTCTGACCTCTTCCTTTCCTGTCTGGATAAAGGGGCTTGGCCTGAAACATCAACAGTTTGTTCCTCTCCATAGATGCTCTTCTCTCACTGCTCCCCCTTTGTGATCCCTACTGCTCTCCCAGTCCTGCCAAAGGGTTTCGGCTCAAAACGTCGACCACACTCTTTTCCATACATGCTGCCTTGCCTGCTCAGTTCCTTCAGCATTTTGTGGGTGTCCCTTATCAGAATTGTGGTTCCCCCCTCCTTTGCATCCCCCTCTGTCATACCTGAATCATTGTACCCTAGAACATTAAGTTTTAGCATTATCTTTCATGTCTGTAAGTACAATAACATGGAAGTTCCATGTGGTCATCAAACTTTAAACTCTGACTTACCTGTAAGGCTCCTTGTATTATCTTTTGTATGTGAAATGATGGTATTGATTGCTGGCAAACCTGAGAGGCGGTGTTACCACTGATGTTGTGGCGAGCATGGTGAATCTGTGTTTTGTAAAGTTTGTAACGTTGTCGCAGGGGTATTTTTTTCCGTGACTGAGCTTGAGGAATTTGTGGATATCTGTACATTTCTTTCCTCCTTTGTCTGATAAAGCTCCAAAAAGCAGAGTATAAAATTTTTGAACATACCATGACATTTAATGCTGCGTTCCACATCAGGATCTTTGCGTTTGAAAGTGGATATCAGTTTCTTGATGTGAAGTAATGCCTCCAAAATCTTTTCCATTGTGAAATGTTCTGGTTGTAGCAGTACAAGTTTACTTGCTTGTCATTTCTCTAATAATTCCTGTTGTTCAAGCTCAAAAGGTCCCATTCAGCATGAGATTCCAGTAACTTTTCCACATAATCCTCCTTTTCTTCACCAAATCTGTCCTGATATGCCAACTTAGCAATGTCTTCTCAAAAATGTATTTGGTTCCTATATTAACAAGAGTCATGTACACACTGGCCTCAATTTGTTCCATCCACCATACAAGACTTAGGAGCAGAATTAGGCCACTCAGTCCATCAAGTCTGCTTGACATTGTTTCCACCATTCATTGTTTAGGGGGATGCATCTACGCAAGAGGCACCTGTAGTTAGGAATTTAGTTAAGCTTGTGTAGTATTTTTAAAAATCTTGAACTGTAAGTAAATATTGTTAATCAGTGAGACCAGAACTGAATGTTCTCAATTTTGTTGCTACTCATTAATTATAGGAGCAAAAGTTTCAGAACACAGTACAAAGTACAAAGATCAAATTGACATACAGATGGTTGATGAGGTTCAAACAAAGCAAAGAAGGGAACTTGATCAGATGTTGACAAATCTAATGTATACAATGGAATGCAAAAGTTTGGGCACCCCTGGTCAAAATTTCTGATACTGTGAATTAGATTAGATTAGATCAGAAGGACACTCAGTCCTCGTTTATTGTCATTTAGAAATGCATGCGTGCATTAAGAAATGATACAATGTTCCTCCAGAGTGATATCACAAAAAAAAAAGGACAAACCAAAGACTAACACTGACAAGACCACATAATTATAACATATAGTTACAGCAGAGCAAAACAATACCATAATTTGATAAGGAGCAGACCATGGGAACGGTAAAAATAAAGTCTCAAAGTTCCGATTCACTCCTGATAGTCCCCAATAGCAGGTGGCAGAAGGGAGAAACTCTCTGCCATAAACCTCCAGGCACCGACAACTGTCGATGCATTGGAAGCACCCAACCACAGCCGACTCTGAGTCCGTCCGAAAACTTTGAGCCTCCAAATAGCTAAGTGAGTAAAAGATGACCTGATTTCCAAAAGGCATGAAGTTAAAGATACCACATTTCTTTAATATTTTAAGCAAGATTACTTTTTTATTTCCATCTTTTACGGTTTCAAAATAACAAAAAAGGAAAAGGGCCCGAAGCAAAAGTTTGGGCACCCTGCATGGTCAGTACTTAGTAACACCCCTTTTGGCAAGTATCACAGCTTGTAAACGCTTTCTGTAGCCAGCAAAGAGTCTTTGAATTCTTGTTTGGGGGATTTTCACCCATTTTTTATTGCAAAAGGCTTCTAGTTCTGTGAGATTCTTGGGCCGTCTTGCATGCACTGCTCTTTTGGGGTCTGTCCACAGATTCTTGATGATGTTTAGGTCAGGGGACTGTGAGGGCCATGGCAAAACCTTCAGCTTGCGCCTCTTGAGATAGTCTGTTTTAGATTTTGAGGTGTGCTTAGGATCATTATCCTGTTGCAGAAGCCATCCTCTTTTCATCTTCAGCTTTTTTTACAGACGGTGTGATGTTTGCTTCCAGAATTTGCTGGTATTTAATTGAATTCATTCTTCCCTCTACCAGTGAAATGTTCCCCGTGCCACTGGCTGCAACACAAGCCCAAAGCATGATCGATCCACCCCCGTGCTTAACAGTTGGAGAGGTGTTCTTTTCGTGAAATTCTGCACCCTTTTTTGCTCCAAATGTAAGGCTCAGGGCTATCGGCTCGTGTTTATCTAGGGGAAACCCCCGTCCGCCCGCCAAACCGTGTCTCACGTTTGCGTAGTTGCTGTGTAATGCACCCTGGTACAACCTCACACATCAAGTATCAGACAGCACACAATGTATGATTTACAGATTACACATTTTAGATCTTACTGGAACTATGTAATTAATAGAGATACAATATAAAAGGAAAGTAAAAGGCTCCAAACTTATCAGAGTTCAACCACTTTGTGCACAACAGTTGGAGCTCAATTAACGGAATCTTCTTTCCACCATTCGATCTCCTCTGACCTCCTCGACCCGCCGCCTGGGACCAACCACGGTGGTCGAACAGAGCACGTCCAGCACATCCTTCCTCTTCGGTTCTCCTCCTGAAAAGCCTGCCAAACCACACGGTCCTCAGCCATATGAGACAGAATATCACCCACAAAAAGAATAACATGGACACTCATTGGTTCGTTCCCACCCTTATCAATAATATAGCCCAAACAAGCCGGGAGAGAGAGAACTCCTTACATCGCAGTTACTATTACAGAAAAGCCATATTATATAACATACAAAGAAGCTATTTAGACAGCTCAGCAGCCAGTGTAACCAAGACTCAGTTACACAAACATACCTTTGCTCATTGCGGCCAAAAAGTTCAATTTTAACTTCATCATTCCACAGGACTTGTTTCCAAAATGCATCAGGCTTGTTTAAATGTTCCTTTGCAAACCTCTGACGCTGAATTTTGTGGTGAGGACGCAGGAAAGGTTTTCTTCTGATGACTCTTCCATGAAGGTCATATTTGTGCAGGTGTCGCTGCACAGTAGTACAGTGCAGCTCCACTCCAGAGTCTGCTAAATCTTCCTGAAGGTCTTTTGCAGTCAAACGGGGGTTTTGATTTGCCTTTCTGGCAATCCTATAAGCAGTTCTCTTGGAAGTTTTCTTGGTCTTCCAGACCTCAACTTGACCTCCACCATTCCTGTTAACTGCCATTTCTTAATTACATTACGAACTGAGGAAACAGCTACCTGAAAACGCTTTGCTATCTTCTCCTGCTTTGTGGGCATCATTTATTTGAATTTTCAGAGTGCTAGGCAGCTGCTTAGAGGAGCCATGGCTGCTGATTGTTGGGACAAGGTTTGAGGAGTCAGGGTATTTATAAAACTTTGAAATTTGCCTCACCTGACCTTTCCTAACGATGACTGTGAACAAGCCATAACCCTAACAAGCTAATTAAGGTCTGAGACCTTGGTAAAAGTTATCTGAGAGCTCAAATCTCTTGGGGTGCCCAAACTTTTGCATGGTGCTCCTTTCCTTTTTTTCCACTTTAAAATTCTACAAAACAAAAATAATACACTAATCTTGCTTAAAATGTTGAAAAGAATGTTTCATCTTTAACTTTATGATTTTTGGAGATCAGTTCATCTTCTACTCACTTAACTATTCACAGTAACAGAAATTTTGACCGGTGTTGCCAAACTTTTGCATGCCACTGTAGGTGAGATTAGGACTATTACTATTACTACTACTACTACTACTACGTCGACTCAGGCCTAGGGGGCCGGCGTCGGGCACAATGACGGACCCTCCACTTCTCTCTCTCCCTCATCAGTGTGTTCTGTTCATCTACATCAGCCGCGCCGCTGTCTTCTAGGAACGTGTTGACCATAGTCTTGGGAGGGTGCCCAGGGTTCATCCTCCCGTGCTTGGGCTCCCATATGATGACTAGGCTGGCAGGTAGCTCAGGGTGGCGTAGACAGTGCCCGCTAGTTGCAGTCTTCTCGCCTCGATTTTCTCGATTAGGACATAGTGAGTTCAAAGTAAATTTTATTATCAAAGTACATATATGTCACCCTGAAATTCACTTTGCTGTGGGCATACTGAGCTAACCTACAGCATAGTAACCATAACAGGATCAGTAAAAAATCAAACAGAATGCAAAAGACAACAAACTGTACCAGTGGAAATATAAACTACCTGAAAACCAAAGTTCATGGAGGAGTGATGAGTAGAATAGCATATCAATTAAAAACCCAAGTTTTACATGTAGAGAGGTACAGCACGGAAGCACTGAGTCCTTGCTGTCCATCAACATTTTTTTTCATTCTCCCCACATTCCCTACTCCATCTAAATCCTACCATTCGCCTATACACTAGGGACAATTTACAAAGGCTAATTGACCTACTGACCCTCACAGAGAATATCCCAGGATTGAATGGCTTGTCATATGAAAAGTGTTTGATGGCTCTGGGTCTGTATTCACTAAAATTCAGAAGAACGAGGGGTGATTTCATTGAAACCTATCAAATGGTGAAAGGCCTTGATAGAATGGATGTGGAGAGGATGTTTCCTGTGGTGGGGGGAAGTCTAAGACCAGGGGACACAGTCTCAGAATAGAGAGCTGTCTTTTTAGAATGGAGAGGAGGAGGAATTTCTTTAGCCGGAGAATGGTGAATCTGTGGAATTCTTTGCCACGGACAGCTGTGGAGGCCAAGTCTTTATGTATATTTAAGGCAGAAGTTTATAGATTCTTGATTGGTCAGGGCATGAAGGGATACAGGGAGAAGACAGGAGATTGGGGCTGAGAGGAAAATTGGATCAGCCATGATGAAATGTGGAGCAAACTTGATGGGCCAAGTGGCCTAATTTGCTCCTGTACCTTATGGTTTTAATATAGAAATTCCACACTGTTTGTACCAGTTTTGGCTGGGCAACTGTTTAATTGTAACTTAGTAAATGTGATAAGAACTATGTACAGTGGGTTTCAGTTAATTGGGACACATCGGGACCAGTACATTTTGCTCAGTTAAGCAGCTCCCACTGTAATTAGCTGAAGTTTCATGGAAATAGTTAAAGGTAAACTGAGTAGCAAATCATGTATTTAAAAGAAATACAGAACAGATTAGAGCACTAACAATAGTACTACAAAACTATAAAACTGTGTATTAGTTCCTAATAGTTATTGGTGGAGGTATTCATCCAGTGTATGCAATGAACAAAATCAGCGCAGACTCCTAGTACAAATAATAGACTGTCCTCATATAATGCTATTGACAATTGCATCCTCCAAATCTTCATTTTCATTGTAACATACAAGATGATTGTCAATATCTTCAATTTCTTTGTAGTTCCTAACTTGCTGAAGAAGCGAAAGTGTTTTATTTTTCACTCTGGTCCTTTTTTGGCATCTCCAAGCCTGAATGCTTGAAACTGTAATGAGCAAAACAGTTCAAAAATGTCTTACTGCTTCTTTCTCACTAGCTATCAGTGACAAAAATCATGTTTTTGAATACACAGATCTGATTCAATTTAAAAACTGTTTGCTCGTAACATGGTGTAGTATTGCTTTGCTTTGGAAACTGAAGTAGAAAACCTCAGTTTATGAAAGAAGAACGACGCGTAGCAAAGCACATATAGCTGCTCCTCATTTAACGAAGGACACTTTTGATGGCATTATTTCTGGTTTATCTGCCACCCTTGTGCCTCTCATTGTCATTCTGGAGACATGCAGCCCTTTCATCCCCGGTCTCTTCATCTCTTCTGCTGTTTGTTGTTTGTCTCTGATCCTTGAGACATGCATGCCTCTCCTCCTCTGTCTCTTATTTTCTCATCTTTTTTTATCCCGACTCTTTGATCCTGGAGTCGTACAGTCCTGGCCTCATCCGATTCTTGTTCTCTCTCTCTCCTTGCCGCTTCCCGATGACCTTTGGCGTCATCGCTTGACCATAATGTCCCCCTTCCCTTTCCATGTGGCATAATTAGGCTGACCATTTTTTTTTTACCCTAATGCTGGATAGAAGATATGAAGCAGTAACACCAAAGGATGCTGATTATTCTTGATGATGTAGTTGGCGCACTCCTAACTGGACGTGATATAGTCACCGCTGTCTTTTGATTGCAGGAAAGGGTTTTATGGGTGTCTCGAAGTACGTCATTACAATAAGATTTAATTATCTCTTATTGATGGGTGGCAGTTAGATCTGTTCCAATCCTACACATGCTGATGGGTATTAGCAGAATGTGACCCCGCAAAATAGAGCTGCCCTGCCCTTTTGCTCTGGTAGGTGTCGCTGCTGAGACTGGCCGTGCGCATGTGTCGGGCTGTCGCGTCCCGATTTCCGTGATGGCCGATCGGGTCTTGGGTTAAAAGGGAGCCTGTTTATTTTGGCGAATGAACAATTTTATACGAATATATAACCCTGAACTTTGCCTGCATTCTGTAAGTTAGCGCACTTTAATTCGATTTAGTCAAAAAAAGTGCCACTGTAATGCACCATTTGCGCTAATTGGCGGTCAGAAACAAACAGACAGACAGAGCATGAGAGTTTTAGTAGTATATAGATGGCTGAGAGTAAGAATGACCTCATATAGCTCTTTGGAGCAGTGCATTTGTCTTGGCCTATTACTCAAAGCACTCCTCTGTTCAGCCAAGGCGGTATGCAGAGGTTGAGAAACATTGTCCAGAATTGCCAGGATTTACCTTAGGGTTCTTTGTTCTACCACAGTCTCCAGTGTGCCCATTTTGACTCTTATAACAGAGCCAGCATTTCTAATCAGTTTATTGGCCTGTTGGTATCACCCATATTGATGCTATTTCCCCAGAACACCACAGCATAGAAGATTGTACTGGCGACAACAGACTGGTAGAACATGTGAAGGGGAGGCCTGCATACTCCAAAGGACTCAGTCTCCTGAGGAAGTAGAGATGACTCTGGCCCTCAACAGCCTCGATGTTGGTGCTTCACTTAAATCTGTCATCTAGGTGCATCCACAAGTACTTGTAGGTCCTCGCCATCAATAGTAACAGGGAGCATTGCAGGCATAGTCTTCCGAAATTCCATCACCATCTCCTTTATCTTACTGAGGTTGAGCTGCAGATGATTCAGCTTGCACGGACAAAGTCCTCCACCAGGCCCTATATTCATATACCCAACTATTGCTGAGTCATCAGAGAACTTCTGCAAATGACATGACTCAGTGTTGTATCTAAAATCTGAAGTATACAGGGTAAACAGGAAGGGAGCCAATACAGTCCTCTGTGGGGCCCCAGTGCTGTTTATAGCCATGTCTCACACACAGCTCTGATGCCGCGCATACTGTGTCTGTCAGTCAGGTAGTCCATTATCTAGGATACAATGGAAGTGCCACCTTGCATTGAAACATAGAAACATAGAAAACATACAGCACAATAAAGGCCTTTCGGCCCACAAAGCTGTGCTGAACATGTCCCTACCTTGGAACTATCAAGGCTTTACCGGTAGCCCTCTATCTTTCTAAGCTCTGTGTACCCATCCAGGAGTCTCTTAAAAGACCCTATTGCTTCCGCCTCCACCGCCGCTGCCGGCAGCCCATTCCACGTACTTGCCACTCTCTGCGTAAAAAAAACTTACCCCTGACATCTCCTCTGTACCTACCTAGTCATAGTCATACTTTATTGATCCCGGGGGAAATTGGTTTTCATTACAGTTGCACCATAAATAATTAAATAGTAATAAAACCATAAATAATTAAATAGTAATATGTGAATTATGCCATGAAATAAGTCCAGGACCAGCCTATTGGCTCAGGGTGTCTGACCCTCCAAGGGAGGAGTTGTAAAACTTGATGGCCACAGGCAGGAATGACTTCCTATGACACTCTGTGTTGCATCTCTGTGGAATGAGTCTCTGGCTGAATGTACTCCTGTGCCCACCCAGTACGTTATGTAGCGGATGGGAGACATTGACCAAGATGGCATGCAACTTGGCCAGCATCCTCTTTTCAGACAGCACCGTCAGAGAGTCCAGTTCCATCCCCACAACATCACTGGCCTTACGAATGTGTTTGTTGATTCTGTTGGTGTCTGCTACCCTCACCCTGCTGCACCAGCACACAACAGCAAACATGATAGCACTGGCCACCACAGACTCGTAGAACATCCTCAGCATCATCCGGCAGATGTTAAAGGACTTCAGTCTCCTCAGGAAATAGAGACGGCTCTGACCCTTCTTGTAGACAGCCTCATTGTTCTTTGACCAGTCCAGCTTATTGTCAATTCGTATACCCAGGTATTTGTAATCCTCCACCATGTCCACACTGACCCCCGGATGGAAACAGAGGTCACCGGTACCTTCGCTCTCCTCAGGTCTACCACCAGCTGCTTAGTCTTTTTCAGATTAAGCTGCAGATAGTTCTGCTTACACCATGTGACAAAGTTTCGTACCGTAGCCCTCATCTCCCTTGCTGATGCATCCAACTATGGCAGAGTCATCAGAAAACTTCTGAAGATGACAAGACTCTGTGCAGTAATTGAAGTCCAAGCACCTTAAAACTATGCCCTCTCGTGCTCGCCATTTCAGCTCTGGGGAAAGCCTCTAACTATCCATATGATCAATGCCTCCCATCATCTGAAACACCTCTATCAAGTCACCTCTCATCCTCCGTTGCTCCAAGGAGAAAAGGCCGAGTTCACTCAACCTAATCTCATAAGGCATGCTCCCCAATCCAGGCAACATCCTTGTAAATCTCCTCTGAACCCTTTCTATCGTTTCCACGTCCTTCCTATAGTAAGGCGACCAGAATTGAGCACAGTACTGCAAGTGGGGTCTGACCAGGGTCCTACATAGCTGCAACATTACCTCTCGGCTCTTAAAACTCAGTTCCATGATTGATGAAGGCCAATGCACTGTATGCCTTCTTAACCACAGAGTCAACCTGCGCAGCAGCTTTGAGTGTCCTATGGACTCGGACCCGTAGGTCCCTCTGATCCTCCATACTGCCAAGAGTCTTATCATTAATACTATATTCTGCCATCATACTTGACCTACCAAAATGAACCACCTCACACTTATCTGGGTTGAACTCCATCTGCCACTTCTCAGCCCAGTTTTGCATCCTGTCAATGTCCTGTTGTAACCTCTGACAGTCCTCCTCACTATCCACAACACCCCCAACCTTTGTGTCATCAGCAAATTTACAAACCCATCCCTCCACTTCCTCATCCAGGTCATTTATAAAAATCACAAAGAGAAGGGGTCCCAGAACGGATCCCTGAGGGACACCACTGGTCACCGGCCTCCATGCAGAATATGACCCATCTACAATCACTCTTTGCCTTCTGTGGGCAAGCCAGTTCTGGATCCACAAAGCAATGTCCCCTTGGATCCCATGCCTCCTTACTTTCTCAATAAGCCTTGCATGGGGTACCTTATCAAATGCCTTGCTAAAATCCATATACACGACATCTACAGCTCTACCCTCATCAATGTCCTAAGTCACATCCTCAAAAAATTCAATCAGGCTCGTAAGGCACGACCTGCCTTTAACAAAGCCATGCTGACTATTCCTAATCATATTATGCCTCTCCAAATGTTCATAAATCCTGCCTCTGAGGATCTTCTCTATCAACTTACCAACCACTGAAGTAAGACTCACTGACCTATAATTTCCTGGGCTATCCCTACTCCCTTTCTTTTTGTAATATAATTTTTATTGAGTTTTCAAAAAGTATACATGAAAAGATAAAATCTACCCTCCCCCCTCCCCTTAACCCTCCCCCCCCCATATATAGTCCTACCTAAAAAGAAAGAAAAGAGAAAAAAAAAGAGCCGCCTAGGTATTGGAAGGTTTCCACATGCTCCATGGGATTCAAAATAAATTTGGTATAATTATTCGTTACTTTCCCCAAGGGACCAAGATCTTTATCGGAGCACTTAAATATGCCATCCTATCTTTTGTAAATAAGGGCACCCAATAAATTAGTCATTATTCTTAACAAAGTTACTCCAATCTAAAACATTACTTACCTTCTCAACTCTCATTGTTCCTTGGGGAATCTCTTTAAACTTCACCATGTTGCTATGTGTTTCCCTCCCAACCTTCCAGGCAAAAAGAAAAAAAAAGATAGAAAGAATACAAAAAAAGAAAAAACAAAGTACCCCCCCACTAATGTTGTGAATGAAAAGATACACAACACTACCCCCCTCCATTTTACAGGTCGTGGCAAAAGCCACGCTTGCACACATGATTAGCGTAGCAATTGGTCAGTGCTTCTTCCAGCTCCCCCGCAACAAAAAATTTTATATATATATATATATATATATAGACAAAATTAGTGTTACTATTCCCAACTAATATTCCTCCAATTTTAACCTTTCTTACCCCCCTCGTATAATTAATAATATATTTATACATTCATCCACCTTCAAAAATCCAACAAGTCCATTCTTTGACCCAATGTTCATCTTCAATCTATCTCGCTCCCCTGGATTTGTTCTTGTATCTGGTGAATATGCAGAGAATCTCGCACAAACTGCTCCGCTTTCTGGTAGTCATCAAAAAATCTTTTTTCTCCACCAGGCAAAAAAATCTTCAAGGTTGCAGGATAACGCAATATAAATTGATAACCGTGATCCCATGGGGTTTTTTTCACTGGATTAAATTTCTTCCTTCTCTTCAAAAGTTCATAACTTATATCAGGGTAGAAAAAAACTTTGTTCCCTTGAATCATCAATGGCCCTTTTCTATCCTTGGCAGCTCGAGCAGCTGCCTGTAGAATACTTTCCTTGTCTTGAAATCTTAAGAATTTTATTAAAATCGATCGTGGATGTTGGTCATCTTTTGGTTTTGGTCTTAGAGCTCTATGTGCCCACTCAATTTCAATTGGTCGAACCTCCTCTTCCATTTGCAAAACTTCCGGGATCCATCTTTGAAAAAATTCTATTGGTTTTTCTCCCTCCGTACCTTCTTTAAGACCAACGATTTTAATATTATTACGTCTACTGAAATTTTCCAACATGTCCACTTTCTCCAAGAGTCGATTTCTTTCCGAGTTCCAGACAAGCAGATCATTTTCTGTTTTTTCCACTCTATCATTCATATGCCCCATTGCTCTTTCCGTCTTCTGAAGCTTCTTATCCATTTTGTCCTGTCTTTCCATAGCTTTATTATAGCACATCTTTGTATCTCTAAGCTCTTCTCTTACTTTTCTTAGTTCAGCCGTTAATTGCAATATAGCCTCTCTTATGTTTCTATCATCTCCTTTACTTCCACTCGCTTCCAATTCTTCCTCCTCTTCTTCACCTGTGTTCTCTGCAGAATCCATTTCTGACTCTGAGTCATTTTCAATTGCAGTGGCTGTCGGTTCTTGTAGTTTGAGTTGTGTCGATTTGCGCATGCGCATTTCCGGCATCTTCGGAGAAACCGCTACCGCCGCCATGGCTTCCTGTTCTACCGAAGGAGATCCAACCTGAGTCCGAGGCTCCATCGTTGCAGTAGGCCCTTTTTTCTTACCCTCTCGCGGCTGCTTCGTAACAGCAGACTTCTTTTGTTGCGATTTAGGAGGCATATCGTAAAGTAGTCTTGCAAAGTTTATAAATAGTTTTCAGAAAATATTTATTAACTTTGTTTTGTTTAAACGGTACTTTGCTGATTTGTTGCGGGAGAGCTGGATTTACACGTCTCAATCCCACGTCATGACGTGATGCCCCCCCCCCACTCCCTTTCTTGAATAAGGGAACAATATCCACAACCCTCCAATCCTCTGGAACCTCTCCCGCCCTCATTGATGATGCAAAATTAATTGCCAGAGGCTCAGCAATCTCCTCCTCGCTTCCCACAGTAGCCTGGAGTACATCTCGTCTAGTTCCGAAGACTGATCCAACTTGTTGCTTTCCAAAAGCTCC
This sequence comes from Mobula birostris, assembly GCF_030028105.1. Taxonomy (NCBI): domain Eukaryota; kingdom Metazoa; phylum Chordata; class Chondrichthyes; order Myliobatiformes; family Myliobatidae; genus Mobula; species Mobula birostris. Next base: position 56,190,959 of record NC_092394.1, read on the forward strand.
AGCACATTCTCTTTCTTAATATCTACATTCGCAAGCTTTTTAGTCCTCTGCAAGTCATCCCTACAATCGCCAAGATCCTTTTCCGTAGTGAATACTGAAACAAAGTATTCATTAAGTACCTCCGCTATTTCCTCCGCCTCCATACACACTTTTTCATTGTCACACGTGATTGATCCTATTCTCTCACGTTTTATCCTCTTGCTCTTCACATACTTGTAGAATGCCTTAGGGTTTTCCTTAATCCTGTCTGCCAAGGCCTTATCATGGCCCCTTCTGGCTCTCCTAATTTCATTCTTAAGCTCCTTCCTGCTAGACTTATAATCTTCTAGATTCATATCATTACCTAGTTTTTTGAACCTTTTGTAACCTCTTCTTTTCATCTTGACTAGGTTTACAACATCCTTTGTACACCACGGTTCCTGTACCCTACCATCCTTTCCATATCTCATTGGAATGTACCTACTCAGAACACCGCACAAATATCCCATGTACATTTGCCACATTTCTTCCATACATTTCCCTGAGAACATCTGTTCCAATTTATGCTTCCAAGTTCCTGCCTGATAGCCTCATAGTTCCCCTTACTCCAATTAAATATTTCCCTAACTTGTCTGTTCCTATCTTTCTCCAGTACTATAGTAAAGGAGATAGAGTTCTGATCACTATCTCCAAAACGCTCCCCCCTGAGAGATCTGACACCTGACCAGGTTCATTTCCCAATACCAGATGAAGTACAGCCTCTCCTATTGAAGGCTTATCTACATATTGTGTTAAGAAACCTTTCTGAACATGCCTAACAAACTCCACCCCGTCTAAACCCCTCACTCTAGAGGGATGCCAATCAGTATTTGGGAAATTAAAATCTCCCACCGTGACAACCCTGTTATTATTACTCCTTTCCAGAATCTGTCTCCCTATCTGCTCCTCGATGTCCCTGTTACTATTGGGTGGTCTACAAAAAACACCCAGTAGAGTTATTGACCCCTTCCTATTCCTAACTTCCACCCACAGAGACAACGTAGACCAGGGATCCCCAACCTTTTTTGCACTGCGGACCGGTTTCATATTGACAATATTCTTGCGGACCGGCGACCAGGCCGGGGGGGGGAGGGGGGGAGGGGATGGATGTCAACGGACAAGAGTAGCAGTCAAATACATTGTGTTTACCCAGATAAGACTATAGTGACCATGAAGCCCTGCGCGGGCACCAGTGCACATGTGTGACTTACTCATGCGTGCACGTGCTGATATTTTTCTACAAGTCATTTTTGGCGATTCTGTTCGGGGGGGGGGGTGGGTGGTGTGTTAATCACGACCAGAATATTGGTAATAATTGGCTAATACACTCAATTTCGTTTCTAAAAGGGTCTATCTAACGAATTTAATATTAAACACACAGCGCATATTTTCCTCGCATGAATATAGCGATAAGTCAATTATCAGGGGAGCTTGAAGTAAGTGTTGAATAAACTTCCAGTAGAAGTGGCAGAAGCAGGTTCGATATTATAATTTAAAGTTAAATTGGATGGGTATATGGACAGGAAGGGAATGGAGGATTTTGGGCTGAGTGCAGGTCTGTGGGATGAGGTGAGAATAGCGTTCGGCACGGACTAGAAGGGCAGTGATGGCCTGTTTCCGTGCTGTAATTGTTATATGGTTATATAAGTCAATAGCATCATAACATTTTAAGTAACGTTTGGATATTAAACACACAGCGCATATTTTCCCAGTATGAACATATAAAATCATTGCAACGCACCAATATCGCTGAATCAATGGGAGCCCTGGGCTTGTTTTCCTGCAACAAGATGGTGCCATCGAGGGGTGATGGGAGACAGCGACACTCGAACGGGGTTCCTTATGTCCAGTCTATTCCGCAATTTAGTTTTCGTTACATTCATCGCAGAGATATGTTGGAAATGGAAGCAACGTTTTTGGTGCTTCCGTGGCTATCTCAGGATATTTAGCCTTGACTTTGATCCAGAATGCCGGCAGAGATGTTATGTCAAACATACTTTTCAGGCGGCCATCATTTGCAAGCTCGAGGAGTTGATCTCCTTCCCTCGCTGACATGAATGAAGCGTGCGTAGTGACCTCGCATGCGTAATGGGTCAACAGTGGGCATGACAGGGAATTAGAAAAGGTGCAGCTGACTCATATTGCCAAATCATATCGTTTCCTTGCGGCCCGGTGGTTGGCAACCGCTGCCGTAAACAACCCATCCATGACTTCCTCCTTTTCTGCAGCTGTGACACTATCTCTGATCAACAGTGCCACACCCCCACCTCTTTTGCCTCCCTCCCTGTCCTTTCTGAAACATCTAAAGCCTGTTACTCTAAGTAACCATTCCTGTCCCTGCACCATCCAAGTCTCTGTAATGGCCACAATATCATAGTTCCAAGTGCTGATCTACACTCTAAGTTCATCTGCTTTATTCATGATACTCCTTGCATTAAAACAGACACATCTCAAACCATCGGACTGAGCGCGTCCCTTCTCTATCAGCTGCCTATCCTCCCTTTCGCACTGTCTCCAAACTTCCTCTGTTTGTAAGCCAACCTCCCTTTCCTCCGTCACTTCAGTTTGGTTCCCACCCCCCAGCATTTCTAGTTTAAACTCTCCCCAATAGCCTTAGCAAACCTTCCCAGCAGGATATTGGTCCCCCTCGGATTCAAGTGCAACTTGTCCTTTTTGTACAGGTCACACCTGCCCCAGAAGAGGTCCCAATGATCCAGAAATCTGAATCCTTGCCCCCTGCTCGAATCCCTCAGCCACGCATTTATCCTCCACCTCATTCTATTCCTATACTCACTGTCACTTGGCACAGGCATTAATCCCAAGATTACTACCTTTGAGGTCCTGCTTCTCAACTTCTTTCCCAACTCCCTGTAGTCTTTTTTTCAGGACATCCTCCCTTTTCCTACCTATGTCATTGGTACCAATATGTACCACGACCTCTGGCTGTTCTCCTTCCCACTTCAAGATATCACTTGAATGGAGCTTTTCCTCCAGCAATGAGGGTTATATAGTATTGAAGGCACCTGAGAAATCAAAGAACATGATCCTCACAGTGCTGTCTTGCTTATCCAAATGGGAGCAGGCTCTGTTCAGTAGGTAGATGACAGCATCACTGACTCCAATGAGCTCCTAGTAGGCAAACTGCAGGGGATCCAGGGGTCTGAGGTGAGCCTGGACTAGCCTCTCTAGGATCTTCATGATGTGTGAGGGCCTCAAGACTTTTGTTGGCCTTTCTTGGGTATTGGGACCACACATGATGTTTTCCACACAGTTGCGACCCTTTCCAGGCTGAGACAGAATGAAAATGTGCTGGAGAACTCCACACAGCTGCTCAGCACACTCCTTCAGGTTATTGATGTTCACACCATCCGGTCCCAATGCTTTGCTGTGTCTGAGTTTCCCCAGAGTCCTTCTCACCTGCCCAACTGTAAAGGTGAGTCCATGATGATTAGGGAGTTGGTGGATTGGGGGTGGGCTGGGGAGTGTGAAGACTGGGAAGATAGTAGTTGGTATTTGGAGATGTGAATGGTTGGTGCAAGGCAAGGAAGGGATGTAGACAGTGGTAGCCTGTGTTCTTCATCCTCATGTTGAATTGGAAGAGGGAGGAGGAGAGGCATCGGTGCTGAGGAAGCATTGGGTGCCTCGGCTCCTAGACTGCTATGCTGAGGGGTTGTGAACAGGAGGGCAATTGTTAAGCCTATTGAAGAATTGGTTTAACTTATTAGTCTGAAACCGGACAAAACTAGGAATGAACAGCTGACCTGGAGGGCCGTTGTGAGGAATATCCCTTTGCGCTTGGGGCTTGCGAACAAGTGTGTCGGTTCCACAATGAATTGGTGCTATCACCTTGGCTTGGGGCAAAATGGTGGTGGACTTCTCTTATTCAGGTTCGTCGAACTGATGGGACAAGGCTGGTTTCTGATTCTTTGAAGCAGGTCGATAGGCCAGGATGAAATTAAAGCAGTTAAAGAAAAATGACCACCTCAGTTGCCTGGAATTCAGTCTCTTGGTCTCCTGAATATAAGCCAGGTTCTTGTGGTCCGTTCATGTGATAAAAGGGTTCTTGGCCCCTTCAAGCCAGTGACGCCATTCCTCTAGAGCCACCTTGACCGCGAGCAGCTCTCTCTTTCCAATGTTGTAGTTCACCTCTGCTGGGGATAGGTGCCTGAGAAAGCACACACACAGGTGCAGTTTTTTGTCCAAAGGTGTTGATACAACACTGCACCCACACTGACATCCAAGGCACTCATCTCCACGATGAAGGGAAGGTCCGGGTTAGGTGCAACTAAAATGGTAGCTGTTGTGAACCACTATTTAAGCTTCGGTAGTCTAAACAAAAGAGCCCGTGGATCTCTTGGTTGACGCTGTCAGCAGAGCCGCCACTGAGATGAAGTTTCTAATGAGCTTTCAGTAAAAGTTGGCAAATCCCACAAATCGTTGGACTTGTTTCACACAGGATGGTCGTTGCCAATCTTCGATTGCCTGTGTCTTTCTAGGGTCCATCTTGAGATTGCCATTGGAGGAGAAATGAAATGGTGGTTATATGAAATTGGGACGACTTGAGCTTGATGTAAAGTCCATGATCAAGAAGCCTCTTGAGAATATCTCTGACGTGGGCGATGTGCTCCTCCCTGAACTTCGAGAAAATTAGGAGGTCGTCCAAGTAGATGAATGCATCTTTACGGAGAGCAGGTCATTTATAAAGGCATAGAAAATTGCTGGCATGTTCACAAGGCCCAAGGGAATGACCAGGTGCTCATAGGGCCCTTTCACTGTTTTGAATGCCATCTACCATTCCTCGCCCTTCTTTATGCGAACCAGATTAGAACATAGAGCATAGAAAACCTACAGCACAATACAGGCCCTTCGGCCCACAAAGCTGTGCTGAACATGTCCTTACCTTAGAAATTACCCAGGGTTACCCATAGCTCTCTATTTTTCTAAGCTCCATCTACCTGTTCAGAAAAGTCTCTCAAAAGACCCTATCGTATCCGCCTTCACCACTGTCGCCAGCAGCCCATTCCATGCACTCACCACTCTCTGCATAAAAAAAACTTACCCCGATATCTCCTCTGTACCTACTTCCAAGCACCTTAAAACTGTGTCCTCTTGTGCTAGCCATTTTAGCCCTAGGAAAAAGCCTCTGACTATTCACATGATCATCTTATACACCTCTATCAGGTCACCTCTTATCCTCCGTCGCTCCAAGGAAATCAGGTCGAGTTAACTCAACCTATTCTTATAAGGCATTCTCCCCAATCCAGGCAACATCCTTGTAAATCTCCTCTGCACCCTTTCTCTGGTTTCCACATCCTGCCTGTAGGGAGGCTACCAGAAATGAGCACAGTACTCCAAATGGGGTCTGACTGACCAGCGTCCCATATAGCTGGAACATTACCTCTCGGCTCCTAAACTCAATCCCACGATTGCTGAAGGCCAATGCACTGTGTGCTTTCTTAACCACAGAGTCAACCTGCGCAGAAGCTTTGAGTGTCCTGTGGATTCTGACTCCAAGATCCCGCTGATTCTCCACGCTGTCAAGAGTCTTACCATTAATACTATATTCTGCCATTATATTTGACCTACCAAAATGAATCACCTTACACTTATCTGGGTTGAACTCTATCTGCCACTTTTCAGCCCAGTTTTGCAACCTATTGTCCCACTGTAACCTCTGACAGCCCTCCACACTATCCACAACACCCCCAACCTTTGTGTCATCAGCAAATTTACTAACCCATCCCTCCACTTCCTCATCCAGGTCTTTTATAAAAATCACGAAGAGAAGGGGGTCCCAGAACAGATCCCTGAGGCATACCACTGGTGACCAACCTCCATGCAGAATATGACCCGTCTACAACCACTCTTTGCCTTCTGTGGGCAAGCCATTTCTGGATCCACAAAGCAATGTCCCCTTGGATCCCATGCCTCCTTACTTTCTCAATAAGCCTTGTATGGGGTACCTTATCAAATGCCTTGCTGAAATCCATATACACTACTGCTACTAGACATTAGGCACTGGAATACTACAGCACAGTACAGGCCCTTTGGCCCTTGATGTTGTGCCGACCCATATATTTCTTTAAAAAAAACGTACTAAACCCACACTACCCCGTAACACTCTATTTTCCTTTCATCCATGTGCCTGTTCAAGAGGCTCTTAAATACCCCTAATGTTTTAGCCTCCAGCACCACTCCTGGCAAGTCATTCCAGGCACGCACAACCCTCTGTGTAAAAAAAACTTACCCCTGATGTCTCCCCTAAACTTCCCTCCCTTAACTTTGTACAATTGCCCTCTGGTGTTTGCTATTCATGCCTTGGGAAACAGGTATTGGCTATCCACCCTATCTGTGCCTCTCATAATCTTGTAGACCTCTATCAATTCCCCTCTCACTCTTCTACGCTCCAAAGAGAAAGGTCCCAGCTCTGATAACCTTGCCTCATAAGACTTGTTTTCCAATCCGGGCAGATCCTGGTAAATCTCCAAAGGTCCCTTTGTTCATCCACACTCTTAAGTAACTGACCATTAACCCTGTACTCAGCCTTCTGGTTTGTCCTTCCAAAATGCATCACCTCACACTTATCCAGACTGAACTCCATCTGCCACTTTTCTGCCCAACTCTGCATCCTATCTATATCCTCTTGTAACCTTGGACAACCTACAGCTCCATCCACAACTCCTTCAATTTTCATGTCGTCTGCAAACTTACCCATCCTTCCGCCTCTTCATCCAGGTCCTTTATAAAAATCACAAAGAGCAGGGGTCCCAGGACAGATCCTTGTGGCACTCCACCAGTCAGCGACCTCCAGACAGAATACTTTCCTTCTACTACTACCCTCTGCTTTCTTCCTTTAAGCCAATTTTTTATCCAAACAGCCAAGGTTCCATTGATCCCATGCTTCATGACTTTCTGGATGAGTCTCTCGTGGGGAACCTTGTCAAATGCCTTGTTAAAATCCATGTAGACCACATCTACCGCCCTACCCTCATCAATTTCTTTTGTTAACTCTTCAAAAAACTCAGTTAGGCTCGTGAGGCACGACCTTCTTCACAAAGCCATGTTGACTATCCTTCTCCAAGTGCTCGTAGATCCTATCCTTAAGAATCCTTTCCAATAGTTTGCAGACCACCGACGTAAAACTCACTGGTCTATAGTTCCAGAATTCTCCCTATTACCTTTTTTAAACAAGGGAACTACATTTGCCATTTTCCAATCCTCCGGCACCTCCCCTGCAGCCAAAGAGGATTCAAAGGTCATAGCTACTGCTCCAGCAATCTCTTCCACTTCCCACAGCAACCTGGGATATATCACGTCCGGCCCTGGGGACTTATCAATCTTGATGTTTTTAAGAAGATCCAACACTTCTTCTTCCTTAATCTCCACATTGTCCAGCACACAGGCCTGTTCTATTTTGACCTCACCCTGATCAAGGTCCTTTTCACTTGTGAATACTGAAGCGAAGTATTCATTTAGGACTGCCCCAACCTCCTCCGCCTCCAGGCACATGTTGCCTTCTTTATCCTGTAGCGGCCCCACGTTCATTCTTGTCATCCTTCTGTTCTTCACATACGCATAGAACGCCTTGGGGTTCTCCTTAATCCTACATGCCCCCTTCGAGCTCTCCTAAGTCCTTTTTTAAGCTCCTTCCTGCCTACCCTATATTTCTCATGAGCCCCTCCTGCTTCCTGCTTCTTATATCTAACATATGCTTCCTTCTTCCTCTTGACGGGTTGCCTCATGTGTTTCGTCAGCCACTGTTCCCTTTTCCTACCATTTTTTTCCTTGTCTCAGTGGGACAAACATATCCTGAACCCAGCACAAGTGGTCTTAAGCTTCCTCCACACTACTTCTGTGCTTTCATCCTTGAACATCTGTTTCCAATTTACTGTTGCTAGTTCCTGCTCATCCCTTCATAGTTAGCTACTGCTCTACCTTCATCAATGTGTTAAGTCACATTCTCAAAAAAGTCAATCAGGTTTGTAAGGCACGACCTGCCGTTGACAAAGCCATGCTGACTGTTCCTAATCATATTATGCCTCTGCAAATGTTCATAAATCCTGCCTCTCAGGATCTTTTCCATCAACTTACCAACCGTTGAAGTTAGACTCACTGGTCTATAATTTCCTGGGCTATCTCTACTCCCTTTCTTACATAAGGGAACAACATCCGCAACCCTCCAAACTCCATAACCTCTCCCATCCCCATTGATACTGTAAAGATCATTGCCAGAGGCTCAGCAATCTCCTCCCTCACCTCCCACCGTAGCCTGGGGTACATCTCGTCTGGTCCCGGAGACTTATCCAACTTGTTACTTTCCAAAAGCTCCAGCACATCCTTTTTCTTAATATCTACATTCTCAAGCTTTTCAGTCCACTGTAAGTCATCCGTATAATCACCGAGGTCCTTTTCCGAAGTGAATACTGAAGCAAAGTACTCATTAAGTACCTCTGCTATCTCCTCCGGTTCCATACACACTTTTCCATTGTCACACTTGATTGGTCCTATTCTCTCACGTCTTATCCTCTTGCTCTTCACATACTTGTAGAATGCCTTGGGGTTTTCCTTAATCCTGTTCGCCCAGGCCTTCTCACGGCCGCTTCTGACTCTTCTGATTTCTTCCTTAAGCTCCTTCCTGCTAGCCTTATAATCCTCTGGATCTCTATCATTACCTAGTTTTTTGAACCTTTTGTAACCTCTTCTTTTCTTGACTAGATTTACAGCAGCCTTTGTACACCACGGTTCCTGTACCCTACCATCCTTTCCCCGTCTCATTGGAACATACCTATGCAGAACTCCACGCAGATATTCCCTGAATATTTGCCATATTTCTTCTGTACATTTCCCTGAGAACATCTGTTCCTAATTTATGCTTCCAAGTTACTGCCTGATAGTCTCATATTTCCCCTTACTCCAATTAAACACTTTCCTAACTTGTCTGTTCCTATCCCCCTCCAGTGCCATGGTAAAGGAGATAGAATTGTGATCACTATCTGCAAAATGCTCTTCTACTGAGAGATCTGACACCTGACCAGGTTCATTTCCCAATACCAGATCAAGTACAGCCTCTCCTCTTGTAGGCTTACCTACATATTGTGTCAAGGAACCTTCCTGAACACACCTAACAAACTCTACCACATCTGAACCCCTCGCTGTAGGGAGATACCAATCGATATTTGGGAAATTAAAATCTCCCATTACGACAACCCTGTTATTATTACACCTTTCCAGAATCTGTCTCCCTATCTGCTCCTCGATGTCTCTGTTACTGTTGGGTGGTCTGTAAAAAACACCCAGTAAAGTTATTGACCTCTTCCTCTTTCTAACTTCCACCCACAGAGACTCTGTAGACCATCCCTTCATGACTTCCTCCTTTTTTGCAGCTGTGACACTATCTCTGATCAACAGTGACACACCCCATCTCTTTTGCCTCCCTCCCTGTCCTTTCTGAAATATCTAAAGCCTGGTGCTCGAAGTAACCAGTCCTGCCCCTGAGCCAACCAAGTCTCTGTCATAGCCACAACATCAGAGCTCCAAGTACTGATCCGCACTCTGAGCTCATCCGCTTTGTTCATAATACTCCGTGCATTATCCCAGCATGTGAAGACAGACTCCGGCGGATTGAGCGGACAAGACCAATGGGAAGTCCAACGGTCAGGAAGGCAGTCTCTGCAAGCGTTGTGGAACACATAGAGCACGACAAGATGCAGAAGATGTTCTGGTCATCCACTGCGCCTAATCCCATCCCCAGCCGTCTCGATTCTTGTCTTGCCAGTGGGTCCAGATGGGAATTGGGAAGAAAGAGTGAGGCTGACGCTGTGCAACTCTCCCTCACTTAAATCCAAATCGAGCGCTAGTCTCTGCACCATCATCGTTATCATAATGGTGTCAACGACGATGGACTAACAACCTTGCATTAAAGTAAACACATCTCAAACCATTGATCTGAGTGCGTCCCTTCTCTATCACCTGCCTATCCTCCCTGTCGCACTGTCTGCAAGCTTTCTCTATTGGTGAGCCAACTGCCTCTTCCTCCGTCTCTTCAGTTTGGTTCCCACCTACTATTTTAAACTCTATCCTAATCCTAGTTTAGCCTTAGCAAACCTCCCCACCAGCATATTGGTCCCCCTGGGATTCAACAGGTCACTCCTGCCCCAAAAGAGGTCCCAATGATCCAGAAATCCGAATCCCTGCCCCTTGCTCCAATCCCTCAGGCACGCATTTATCTTCCACCTCACTCTATTCCTATACTCACTGACAGGTGGCACAGGCAATAATCCTGGGATTACTACCTTAGTGGTCCTGCTTCTCAACTTCCTTCCTAACTCCCTGTAGTCTGCTTTCAGGACCTCCTCCCTCTTCCTGCCTATGTCGTTGGTACCAATATATACCACGACCTCTAGCTGCTCTCCTTCACACTTCAGGATATCGTGGACACGATCAGAATCATCCCGGATCCTGGCAACTGGGAGGCAAACTACCATTCATGCTCCAGAAGTCTAGCTTCGAGAATACTTTTGCTCCTTGGAGAATCTTGAAGACAGTGTTCATGAGTGGAAGAGGGTAACAGTCTCCTGTCCTTTTTCTGTACAAAGAAGAAGTCAGCCCTGGCTGGAGAGGTAGGGAAAGAGCCTCCATCATATACTCCTCCATAGTGCTTCTCTGTGGGGCTGACAGTGTGTATAATTGACCCTACGGAGGACGAGTACCAGGCAATAGCACAGTTGTAGAATCAGGTTTATTATCACCGGCATGTGACATGAAATTTGTTAACTTAGCAGCAGCAATTCAATGCAATACATAATACAGTATAGAAGAGAAAAAAAAGTTTAAAAAAATAAATAATTAAGTAAATCATTTACGGTATACGTATGTGGAATAGATTTTAAAAAGTGCAAAAAACAGAAATGCTGTATATTAAAAAAAAGTGAGGGTTGGTGAGGTGCAAGAGTTGAGGCTTTTCCTTTGCTGAAGACCTCTTCCAAATCCTTGTAGATGGAGGGGATTTCAATCAGTTTGGGTGCTGCAATTACCCCAGAACCTTCTTCTGAGGACAGCTCCTGAGGCTCCTTAGGTAGTGGGGGTGACTCGGCAGACCCCAGAGTCTCCTCCATAAATTCACAAGAGCACTTAGTGAGAACAGAGGCCAAATCACAGTCCATATCCTCATCTGTATTCTCAGATGTTGTAGTGAGGCATGACAAATGGTCTTTGTTCTCCTGGGGTCTCTATTTTAGAGCCTTCCCTTGGGCAGGACCTGGCAACTGGAGCCCTTTGGCTTCGCTGCTAGCGTTCCAGTCTACTTGGGCACCTCTTTGGCTCTTGCTCCTGAATTAGAGATCTAGTTCCAGCCCACCCCTGACTAGACAGGGTCCAGACGCTCACGAGCCTGTTGGCTGGAGCCAGCTTCTCTGCCCTTGAATGCAGGGCTAGGTTTCCTGAAGGCTCCAGGTTACCCCAAACAGAAGACTGTTGGCTGCTGGTCTCGGGAGAGTGGCGGGGGGGGTGGTTTGGAACACCAAGCCAAAAACATACCACCTTGTAGCAACTGGACCATGCAGTGATCCTTCCTTCCTTCCAGTTCATGGAAGGGTTATGTTGAGACAGTCAAGGGTGCCCGAGGATCAGGAGAATGAGGTGACCTGTTTGCCTACAGTAATAGCAGTTACCATGACTCAGACGTCGATTCTCTCATCAGCGGAGATTCTTATACTGCCGATTTGCATGCTTGACAGGATCATGAATAGGAGAAAGATGGTGAGAGATCATTGAATATGTGTCCTCCTCATGATTCTCTATCCTCATCCAAAAGACCAATATCTCTGCCAGATCTTCCCGGAACTAAGCGGACGGCCGTCCAAGACAGTTGTGGACATGGGCTGGTCTTAACAGTTTTCCTGACAGCTGCAGCTTCATGCATTCAACCTGCAGTTGACCTGCTTCTCTGAAGTAATAGCAGCAACCTCGACTTAGGTGCAGAATCTCTCATTGGCGGAGATTCTTTCGTGGCCAATATGCATGGGCTCGACGGGATCCTGAGCTGGAGACAGGCTGCTCATGGTGAGATTGTGGGTGAAACTACAATGTGTTGAGGCCAGGCTTCGGCTAGCCCTCTTCGACCTCTTGATGTACTCCCACTTACACTCAGCCAGATGATTATTGAGCCGAATGGATTGGTCGATCAGAACCTCTAAGTCCTTGCTGGCTCTCACAAGGTGAGGATATCCTCCAGTTTGTCTCAGAGTCTGTGGCGGTATAGAGTGGCCAAGGCTCCCCTGTTCTAGCCACTGTCTTGGGCTGAAACACAATAGCATAGTCAACCACTGACTGTCCACCTTGTCGAATCTTCCTCAGATGGTCCGAGGCTCAGCTGGCTCCGGCGGGGTGATGGAGCACAGGAGTACATTCAGCCAGAGACTCATTCCACCGAGATGCAACACAGAGCGTCATAGGAGATCATTCCTGCCTGTGGCCATCAAACTTTACAACTCCTCCCTTGGAGGGTCAGACACCCTGAGCCAATAGGCTGGTCCTGGACTTATCTCCTGGCATAATTTACATATTACTATTTAACTATTTATGGTTTTATTACTATTTAATTATTTATGATGCAACTGTAACGAAAACCAATTTCCCCCGGGATCAATAAAGTATGACTATGACTATGAACACCTTCCTCATGGCGGCCAGGAATTTGTACGAATCCAAGCAAACCTCTGACCTTGGTTCACAATGAATGGTTGCCCAGGCCAGGACTGTTCTGGGAATGGGAACAAGTACCCAAGGACTGGACTAAAGGAATTATTGTTAAGATCCCCAAGAAAGGAGCGCTATGCAATTGCAACAACTGCTGTATAATCACACTTTTGTCAGTGCCCGGCAAGACAAAGTCATTGTCCAACAGATTACAGATGCTGTCAATGTGTGCCTGAGGAAGGAATAAGCTGGCTTCAGGAAGAACAGAGGCTGTACTGACCAGAACTTCATGTTGTGTAACATCATAGAGCAGTGCACAGAGTGGCTGAGACAACTGTATGTCAATTTCATGGACTTTGAAAAGGCTTTTGAGAGCATCCACAGGGTGAATTCTCAGATCAAAATTCTCAAAATTGTCCAGCCTATCTGGAGTTCCTATGCTAATTTCATTTGCACAGGTGGGTGCTGCAATTTGAGATTTCAGGTGAAGACAGGTGTCAGGCGAGGCTGTGTGATATCGGCAGTATTGTTTAACCTGGTGATTAACTGGGTTATGAGGCGAACAACGAAAAATAAGCAGAGAGGCATTTGATGAACCCCATTTTTTTTTAGAATACCTTGACTTTGTGTATGACCTTGCATTACTTTCACATACACACCACCATATTCAAGAGAAAACTTAGCACCTACCTTTGGTGGACAGGTTGTATTCAGAGTCAGCCAGAGAAAGACTGAGACCATGAGCCTCTCCTCCTCCTGTCAAGGCGTATTGCATTGACTTACCTGGCACCAGCAGATTCACCTGTCTGGGTAGCAGCATTCAGCAGGATGGTGGGACCAAGGATGATACCCAGTGCAGACTCAGTGCAGATAGAAACATCTTCAGATCAATGAGCAACATATGAGGATCAACCAAGTGCAGCGCCCACACCAAGATGAAGCTGTACCAGAGCTGTGTCCTGTCCATACTCTTGTATGGATCAGAATGCTAGCGCATGACAGCGAGCGACCTTACCAAGCTGCTGTCATGAGCCTCCAGAAGATCCTCCTGATTTTCTGGCCAAGATGGATTTCTAACCAAGCCCTACTCCTCAGAGGACAAAGCCACAATCATCATGAGGAAATGTTGGAGATGGATTGCGCATGTGATGAGAAGAGAGGCCAACTCCAAGACAACACTTATTGGACCCCTGAAGGGTGGAGGAAATACGGGAGACCAAAGGCATCATGGAGTCATACTGTAGAGGCAAAATTGAGGACCCTGAACCACACCTGGGGCACAATAGAGAAGATGGCCAAGGACAGATAGAGATGGAGGACCTTCATTGCTGCCGGCAGCATAATGGACAGTAGGTAAATAAGAATAATAACCATAATAGAATCAATGAAGGACTGAACCAACTTGGACGTTCAGTTAGTGTGCAAAATATGACAAACTGCAAATACAAAAAAATAATAATAAGTAAGCAATAAATATCGAGAACATGAGATGAAGAGTTATTGAAAGTGAATCCATAGGTTATGGGAACATTTCAATGATGGGGCAAGTGAAGTTGAGTGAAGTTATCCTCTTTGATTCAAAAGCCTGGTGGTTGAGGTGTAATAACTGTTCCTAAACCTGGTGGTTTAGGAACAGTTGAATACATTGGTTTTCAGTTGTAGATTGTAACTTGTTGATAAAATACAATATTCTGAGGTTAACTTACTTTTGGTGATCATTAGTGAGTTATGACACCTTCACTTATTATAATAGACCAGTGTATACAGAAATTGCTTGCATTGCAACAAGAGAGCACATTTTGATTTAAAAGCTGATAGCATTTTTCAGCAGCATGCTAATTCTTGTGTTAAATGGGAATAATCTATGAAATGTTGGGAAATAGAATTTATGTGCAGTATTGGTTTTCTGTCATTCTGGAATTGATAATGGACTTATTATACTTAATAGATCATGTGACAAAATAAATTGGAATCCTTGCACTGTTAGTGGTTTAAAAATGCTGGGTTCATAAATGGAAGAGGACTAGATGTTCCTGAAGAGTTTAATTTATTTGAATTACAGTTTGTTATCTAAATTAGCTTAGATCCCCAACCGCTGCACTATGGTATTGCATATGAAGCACCAAAATTAGTTGTATTTTTTGTGGGATTAGAGGATGGGAAAATATTGTTCTCTTATGTCCACTTAGCGAAAACATAGTTTTCCATTGATATGTAGAACTTGGTAAGATCCCGATCGCACAACACTGCTGGTTATCAGTTACATCAAATACTGCAGGCCTTCCCCACTAGTGAGTTGCTTGATAGCAGTGGAGCTGGATTTGTTGCGTACCATGCTGCAGTCTGCTTCAGCTACCCAGGGGAGGAGGTGTGCAGAGGCAGTGTGATTTCCAACAGTTTGAGTGATTCTCTTGGACATTTTTTCTGTGGTCACAAGACCCTGTTGGACATTGTGCTGTATATGACTGTTGGTACTGTGTTAGGACTTTGGCCCCAGAGGAACACTTTTACTTGGCTGTATCCCAGGGAAGCAGCTAAGTGACCGTAATGTATGTGCAAACCCCAGCTGTCACCTGTCACAACTACTCTTGAATTACTTAAATGGGCACACTGACTTCCTTTGTCACCTGGAAGTTCCTGAGTACATCAGATATTTCTGTGCAGTAGTAATCCTATTTTCCATTTTCTTTCTGGATATCTGATGTGCATGCTATGGCCTCTTGTTGGGATAATTCTGCAACTGTCATTTGAGATCAAGTTAATTGCATGTACAGAGAGTTCCTGTGCTGCGCAACAATGTTTAACATGGGAATAGCATAGATTAGAGTACTCAGTTGTGGTTCGTTGTACTCCGCCTTTTGAATTTGAAAACTTCCAGAAAGTGTTCCAGAAAGGCACTTTTTTCACTTCTCATTTTCTAAGCCTGATTTGGAAAAAGTCTGTGCAGTCCAGGGTAAACTGAGTTTGTACTATGTGAGACATAGCTGTGTTCTAGTTAGTATTTTGCAGTCTTGTTTAAATAATATTGTACAATACTTTTTATTACTAATAATAGTTGAGCAGGAAAACCTCTGGCAGTTTGGAAAACAGAGGAGAGAGTTGGTTAATGTCAAGAGCATTCTGTTTCCCATTCTTTCCCCTATTTTGCTTCAGTCAGGGTAGGGATAGTGATTTCTTTACTTTGCACACCACCAACTTCTGTCATTTCAGTTACCTTCAAGGAGATTCTGCAATCAATTTTTCCCCCCCGACTCCTTAGTTCACTCTTCCAACCAATTCCCTTTTCGTGGCATTTCCGAGGCAATCGTGAGATGCAATACTTTACCTTTACCTCTCCCCACCATCCAGGGACCCGGACAGTCATTCAGGTGAAGCAACAATTCACTTGAGCTGCTTCCAGTTTAATGCTCTGCAGTTTGTGTTCATGATATGCAGATTGGGTGACTGCTTTTCAGAACATCTGTGTTCAGTGTGCAAGGCTAACTCTGAACTTCTATCTTCTTGCCCGTTTAATCCTTCATCTCATGCTATTTGGACACTGTGTTTGGCCTGAAATATATAAAATCCAACAATTTCAGCCAACCAGTTTTTCTGTGTTGTAACTGGTGTGATCCATTGTAAAGTCATCTACCTGTAAAATTGGCTCTGTTTTTCTCTCTGTACATGTGCTGTTTAATCTACTGGGTATTTCTAGTAATTCTTTCAGGATATTAGCAATTGCTGTGTGGTGCATCACATAGTTCAAACATTTTTCTCTCCTTAACCCCTCATTCCTGAAATATTTATCATCTTTCTAAGACGTCACTATGTAGATGCCTGCACTTTCTGAGGAGGCTGAGGCTGAAGAGAACTGGACTATATACATCTATATTCACGTCATTCTACAGATGCACAGTCAAGAGCATCCTAACAAGCTGTATTCTTGCATGGTACGGGAACTGAAGCAGATAGGAAGACTTTACAACAGGTAGTCAAAACTGCCCAATGCAATACCAGCAGCAGCCTACCTGCCATCAAGGATGTATATACAGCAAAATGCCGGAAAAGGGTCAGTAACATCATGAATGATCCCACCAACCCTGTTCATGGACTGTTTGTCCAACTGTCATCAGGGAGGAGGCTATATCCACGCCTGGCCCACCAAACTCAAAAACAGTTGCTTTCCCCAAGCACTAAGGCTGATAAACATCTCCACCCACTAACCCACTCCTCCACACCCCCAACCATCAGTAATTTATCATTTTCGGTCTGTCACTTTATGTACAGACACTCCTGGCCAAGCTCTCTTGTGTATTTATATTTATTGTGTTTTCAAAATTATTCTTATTATGTTCCTTATCTTTTTGTGTTTTTTTTTGTGCCGCATCAGGTTGAGAGTAAAATTATTTTATTCTCCTTTACACTTATGTATTGTAAATGTCATTAAACTATCATAAATCTTAACAATGAGAAATCATACCAGTGGCTCTACTTCCTCAAAACGCTAAGAAAATTCTGCATGTCCCCAATAACTCTCACCAGGTTTTACAGATTCATCCTATCCAAATACATCTTAGCTTGGTATTGCAAGTATTTAGCTCAAGACCACAGAGTTGTAGAGAGTTGGGAATATTGCCTAATCTATCGTAAAAACAAGCCTCTCCTCCATTGACTATGTCTACATCTAAGCAGCTGACACAGTAATTTAATGTCACATAAGATAATTTATCCCATTGTAAAGCACTTTGGGCTATTTTTTAAATGAAAAATGCTCTATAAATAAGTTGTTATTATTGTTATTATTATATTAGTAATAATAAACCTGATTTTGAAAAGAGAGACATAAGATTGCAGATGCTATAATCTGGAGCAACAAGCACTCTGATGGATGAGCTCAGTGCAGCATCTGTGGGAGGGAGGAAAGGAAGTGTTGGTTTGTTTCTGTCGAAAACCTGCATCAGAACTGAGGACTGATAATAAAAGACCCCTTCACTTCAGGTATTCTCTCTTTTACCCCATCTTTCATAGGGCAAAAAATACAAAAGCTTGAAAACTTTTAACATCAGGTTCAAGGACAGCTTCTATCCCACTCATATAATACTACTGAACAGAACTCTAGTACATTAACGATGAACTATTAACCTGACAACCTACTACTTGCACTGCACATTCTATGTAATGCTAATACTGTATTTGACATTCTATTATTGTTTTTTCTTTTGAACTGTCACAATATATTTGTGTTTCGAATTAATTGTACGGTTGACATAAAAAGTAAAGCTTTTCACTGTAGCTCTGTAATAATAAATCAATTAAAAATTAGTATCTTCTGATCAATCTTGGTTGCCACCCTTTCATAAACATCCCTTTTGTTGTCTCCACAACTTTCCCTCTCTGCTTTCTCATTTTTTCCATTCTAATGAAGGGTCAACCTGAGTGGTGACATCTGTTTATTTTTCACAGATTCTGCAAGACCCACTGAGTATCTCTAGCAGTACACACAAAGTGCTGGAGGAACTCAGCAGGCCAGGCAGCATCAATGGAAAAAAGTACAGTCGATGTTTCGGGCCAAAACTCTTTGGCAGGACTGGAGGAAAAAATGCTGAGGAGTAGATTTAAAACGTGAGGGAGGGGAGAGAGAACTACCAGGTGATAGGTGAAACCTGGAGGGTGAGGGATGAAGTAAAGATTGGTGAGATGAGGTGAGAGACTTTTTTCCATAGATGCTGCCTGGCCTGCTGAGTTCCTCCACCATTTTGTGTGTGTTGCTCGGATTTTCAGCATCTGCAGATTTTCTCTTGCTTCTCTCTGGCAATATCTGTTTTACTTTAGTTCAATACAATTCCTTGGAAAAGTAATACATAACAGAACTGTACAGGATTGAAATGCAGGAGATTATTTAATAGAGAGTAGACAAAGAGAGAAAGTAGAGATCATGTTCTTCTGGACTCAGCAGAAATAATGTTTTTTTGGATGGAGTGTACACCATATTTACCTTATTACTGTGGTTGCGGGCTGTAGCACTACTCATGAGTGGGTATGAAACATCTTTTAATTTGGGCTAGCTTGGAGTGCCCTGTATATTGATTATTTCATTTCTTCAGTGTGAGCTGTGTATCTTCACACCCCTGATTTTGAGCACCTCCCTTTGGCTTTCTAACTTGGCCAAATTGAATCACAGATTTGGAGCTAAAATATGTAACTTGAGCTTTAAGGCTTTTAAAAAATTTTTATGGAATATTGGCATGTATTTGTTAAATCCTGTATGTTTGGCTTGAATTATTCCATATTTTAAACGAGTATACTCAGCTGTCTTTGGCTGTTGCAGTTCATTTTAAAATGTTGTAGAAGTCTTGTTTACAAACAGTAAATTTAAATTAGTTGATGTACATTTTCTAAGTAAGATTTATAAAAGAGAACAATCTTTTCAGCAATTTAAAAAAGGCAACCTTATAGCAAATACCAGCTTTGTAATGCACATAGGTAATAAAAGACCTTAAGGCTCCAGAATGTACAATTTTTCTAATCAAATACCTTAAAAAATATTTTTTCTTAAAATGAAATACTATTCATAAGTAAGAGGAGTAGACAATCAGTGCAGGGTTCCCCTATGGTCATTCCCCTCAGCGACAAGTATACTCCTTTGGATACTTCTGGACGGGGGGTGGGGGGCCGGAGGAATGATCAAAACAAGGTATTGCAGCAGCAACCAAGTCAATGGTACTGTGACTGACCCTGGGTCTCAGCAAGTAAAGTCAGGCAGAGCAGTAGTTAGAGGAGACTCAATAGTTATGGGGACAGACTGGAGATTCTGTGGCTGTAAAAGAGATGCTAAGATGGTGTGTTGCCTCCTGGGATAAGGAGGCAATATACGATCATTAGACATTATTATCAGGGTCAAGAATGTCACAGAGCATCTGCAGAACATCCTCAAGGGGGAGGGTGAGCAGCCAGAGGTTGTGGTGTTATTGGAATTAATGACATAGGTGGAAAAAACAGAAGAGGTCCTGTGCAGTGAGTGTAGGGAGTTAGCAAAGAGGCTAAAAAGCAGGATTCTGAAGATAGTAATTTCTGGATTACTCTCAGTGCCACATACCAGTGAGGGCAGGAATAAAAAGATAGATCACATGAATGTGTGTCCCTGCATTTGGTGCAGGGGCAGAATTTCATATTCTAGGATCATTGCAATCTCTACTAGGGTAGGGGTTGATCTATACAGGCAGGAGTGGGCACAGTAATGGACGTGATGGGATGGACGGGTTAAAGTGTGTTTTAATGCTGTGAGTATTATGGGTAAGGGAGAGGAACTCAGAGCACAGAACAGTACATCACAATTTAAGAACATAAGAAATAGGAGCAGGAGTCTGGCCCGTTGAGCTTGCTCTGCTATTCAATGGCTGATATGGATGTGGATTTAGTTCCACTGACCTGCCTTTTCTCCATAAACCTTAATTCTTCTGCTATGCAAAATTCTAACTAACTGTGTCTTTAATGAGGTAGCCTGTACTGGTTCCCTGGGCAGATAATTCCCCAGATTCACTACTCTCTTTGAAAAGCAGTTTCTTCTCATTTCCATCAAAAATATATTCCTTCGAGTCGAGGCTATGTCTCACTTACCAGTGGAGACAACTTCCCTGCCTCTACCATATATATCCCTTTTAGAATATGTTTCTGTGAGATCCCCTCTCATTCTTCTGAATTTCAGAGAGTATAGTCCCAGGCAACTCAGTCTCTCCTCATACGCTAACTCCCCCCTCATCTCCACTATCAATTTGGTGAGCTTTCTCTGACCGGCTTCCAAAACCAGTACATCTTCCCTCAACAAACAAGAGAAAATTTGCAGATGCTGGAAATCCAAAGCAACCCACAGAAAATGCTGGACGAATTCAGCAAGCCAGACAGCATCTATGAAAAAGAGTGCAGTTGATGTTTAGGGCCAAGACCTTTCATCAGGACTGGAAAAAAATGAGGAGTTAAAGTAAGAAAGTGGGGGGAGGGGAGGAAGAACCACAAGATTCCAGGTGAAACCAGGAGTGGGGGAGGAGTGGTGAACTGGTAAATTGATTAGTGACGAGTTATAGGGCTGCAGAAGGGGGAATCTGATAGGAGAGGGGGAGGAGCTTCAGAGGGAAGTGATAGGTGGTTAAGATGATAAGGTGAGAGGGGGAATGGGGAATGGTGAAGGAGAGAGTTCCAATACTGGAAATTTGAGAAATCGATGTTCATGCCATCAGGTTGGAGGCTACCCAGACAGAATGTAAGGGGTTGCACCTCCAACTTGAGTGTGGCCTCATCACAACAGTAGAGGAGGCCATAGACTGACGTATGGGAATGGGAAGTGGAATTAAAAGGGATGGCATATGGGAGATTCTACTTTTTCTGGCAGACAGAGTTAAGATGCTTGGCGAAGCATCTCAACCTGCATCAGGTCTCCCCGATATACAGGAGGCCACACTGGGAGCACCGGATACAGTAGATGACCCCCAACAGACTCACAGGTGAAGTGTTGCCTTACCTGCAAGGACTACTGAATGGTTGCAAGGGTAAATGCCAGGCGAGAGATCAGTGGGGAGGGATCAATGGACAAGAGAATCATGTAGGGAGTGATCCCTGGGGAAAGCAGAAAGTGGGGGAGAGGGAAACGTGTACTTGGTGGTTGGATCCCACTGGAGATGGTGGAAGTTCCGGAAAATTATGTGCTGGACGTGGAGGTTGCTGGGGTTGTAGGTGAGGATAAGAGGAACCCTACCCCTGGTAGGGTGGCAGGAGGATGGGGTGAGGGCAGATGTGTGCAAAATGGAAGAGATGCAGTTGAGGACAGTGTTGATGGTGGAGGAAGGGAAGCCCCTTTCTTTGAAGAAGAGGACATCTGCTTAGTTCTGGAATGAAAAGCCTCACCCTGAGAGCAGATGCGGCAGAGACAGAAGAATTGAGAGAAGAGGATGGTGTTTTTACAAGTAACTGGTGGGAAGAGGTATAGTTCAGGTAGCTGTGAGAGTGAATGGGTTTATAATAGACATCAGCAGATAAACTGTCTCCAGAGATAGAGACAGAAAGATCGAGAAAGGGGAGGGGGAGGTGTCAGAAATGGACCAGGTAAACTTGAGGACAGT
This sequence comes from Mobula birostris, assembly GCF_030028105.1. Classification (NCBI taxonomy): domain Eukaryota; kingdom Metazoa; phylum Chordata; class Chondrichthyes; order Myliobatiformes; family Myliobatidae; genus Mobula; species Mobula birostris. The sequence goes on from NC_092394.1 coordinate 56,212,765, forward strand.
GTGGAATTTGGAAGTTGGAAATATCTTCTCTCAAGTAAGTACTCCAGATGCAGCCCCAACAGTACCATGCACAGTTGAAGCATAACCTCCCTGCTCTTAAATTCAATCCCTCTGACAATGGCCAATGTTTATAGTTGGGGATTTCAATCAGGCTTGTTTGAAGAAATCTCTGCCCAATTGTCATAAGCATATAACTGGCAGCATCAGGGGTCCAAATACACTCGACCACTGCTGCACTACGATAAGGAGTACCTAATGTTCCAGGCCCAGACAGCATTTTGGGAAATCTGATCACTTGGCTGTCCTCCTACCTGCATATAGGCAGAGCTAAATAGCAAGGATCCAGAGATGAGGACAACAAAGAGATAGTTGTGGAAGGCAGAAGATTGGCTATGGGATTGCTTTGAGTTGATGGACTGGGCCATGTTCAAGGACTCATCAGAGGATCTGAATGAATGTAACGGTTGTCACCGACTTTGTAAAAACGACTGTAAACGAGTGTGTCCCCACAATATCATTCAGAGTCTTTCTGAACCATGAGATCCGCAGTCTGCTGAGGACCAGATCAGTAGCATTCAGGTCTGGCCACCAAGTAAGATACGAAAGGTTCAGATATGATCTCCAGAAAGTTATCAGATGGGCGAAGTGACGATTCTGGACCAAACAAATCACTGAAGGATGCTTGAGAGTTCCAGCAGGGTGTGAGCAATATTACCTCCTACAAAGTGAAACCAAGTGTTATAGGTGACAACAAGGCTTCGCTCCCAGATGAGCTCAATGCCTTCTACGCTCGCTTTGACGATCAAAACATGGAAGAACTTTCACAAACCCCCACAGCTCCTGATGACCAGTGATTTCAGTCTCTGATGCCAACCTTCAGGAGGACAGACCCATAGAAAGCATCTGGCCCAGATGGAGTACCTGGCCAAGTATTAAGGACCTGTGCTTATCAGCTTGCTGGAGTGTTCACCAATATCTTAAACCTCTCAGTTCAGCATTCTGAGGAGCCCACCTACTTCAAGCAGGCTTCAATTATACCGGGCCTAAGAAGAACGCGGTTACCTGCCTCAATGACTATTGTCCAGTAGCTCTTACATCTACTGTGAAGAAATGTTTTGAGAGGTTGTTATTGAAACATATCGGCTCCTGCCTGAGAAGTGACTTGGATCTGCTCCAGTTTGCCTATCAGCACAGCTGATGCCATTTCATTGGCTCTTCAGTCAACCCTGAAACATCTGGATAGCGAAGATGCCTATATCAGGATGCTCTTTATCGACTACAGCTCGGCATTCCATACTATTATCTGCTCAAAGCTAATCAATAAACTTCAAGACCTTGGCCTCAAAATCTCCTTGTGCAATTGGATCCTCGATTTCTTTACTTGCATACCTCAGTCAGTTCAGATTGGCAACTACATCTCCTCTACAATCTCCTTCAGCACATGTGCACCACAAGGCTGTGTGCTTAGCCCCCTGCTCTACTAACTTCATATTTATGATTGTGAGACTAACCTCAGATTCAATGCCGTATTCAAGTTTGCTGATGATATTGCTGTCATTGACCGAATCAAAGGTGGTGACGCATCAGCATATAGGAGGGTGATTGAAAATCTGGCCCCGAGGCTGGACCCCATCCTCCCGCCACCCACTAGGAATAGGGTTCTCCTTGTCCTCACCTGCCACCCCAGCAGCCTCTGGGTCCAACATATAATTCTCCGTAACTTCCGCCACCTCCAACGGGATCCCACCACCAAGCACATTCCCCCCCCCCCCCCCCGCTTTCCTCAGGGACTGCTCCCGACGTGACTCTCTTGCCCATTCGCTCCCCCCCCATCCCTTCCCACCGATCTCCCTACCGGCACTTATCCTTGTAAGCGGAACAAGTGCTACACATGCCCTTACACTTCCTTCCTCACCACCATTCAGGGCCCCAGACAGTCCTTCCAGGTGAGGCGACACTTCACCTGTGAGTCGGCTAGTGTGATATACTGCATCCGGTGCTCCCGGTGTGGCCCTCTATATATTGGTGAGACCCGACACAGACTGGGAGACCGTTTCGCTGAACACCTATGCTCTGTCCGCCAGAGAAAGCAAAATCTCCCAGTGGCCACCCATTTTAATTCCACGTCCCATTCCCATTCTGATATGTCAATCCATGGCCTCTTCTGCTGTCAAGATGAAGCCACACTCAGGTTGGAGGAACAATACCTTATATTCCGTCTGGGTAGCCTCCAACCTGATGGCCTGAACATTGACTTCCTCCCCTTCTTATCCCATCCCTTTATTTATTTATTTATTATTTTCCTCTTTTTCCTCTCTCTCTCGGCCCCTCTCACTATCACTCCTTGCCTGTTCTCCATTTTCCCCTGGGCCATCCCCCTTTCTTTCTCCCTAGGCCTCCCGTCCCATGACCCTCCCCCTTCTCCATCTCTGTATCCCTTTTGCCAATCAACTGTCCAGCTCTTAGCTTCACCCCTCCCTTTCCCACTTTCAAATCTCTTACTTTCTGTCCTGACGAAAGGTCTCAGCCCAAAACATTGACTGTACTTCTTCCTATTGATGCTTCCTGGCCTGCTGCATTCTGCCAGCATTTTGTGTGTATTACCCCTCAACCATCAGGCTCTTGATCCATTTGGGATAACTTCACTCAACTTCACCTGCCCCATTATTGAACTGTTCCCACAACCTATGGACTGACTTTCAAGGTCTCTTCAACACAGGTTCTCAATATTTATTGCTTATTTATTCATTATTTTTTTCCTTTTGTGTTGCAGTTTGTTATCTTTTGCACATTGGTTTTTGTCCATCCTTTTGGATGCGGTATTTCATTGATTCTATTATGTTCTTGGATTTTCTGAGTATGCCTGCAAAAATGTATCTCAGTTATATGTAGATGTATATGTACTGTGATAATAAATTTACTTTAAACTTTGATTAGGAAATGGTGTAAAAATAACAGGGTTATTATGTGGGTAGCTTCAACATCCCTGATATAGACTGAAATCCCTTTAGTGCAAGGGGCAAAATTTGTTAGGTGCATCTAGGAGAGTTTATTAAATCAATATATAGATAGTGCAGCAAGAGGAGGGGCTAAACTAGAGTGGTGTTGGGTAATGAGCCAGGATTTAAGATAGCTATAGATAAGGATAAGTATGGACCTTGCAGGTGACTTAAAATGCAGCATCCTAGTAAACCACTTCTGCACCCTCTTATAGCATTGGCTGATTGGTAGGAGGCAGCGTGTGGGAATAAGAGGATCCCTTTCTGGTTGTTGCCAGTGACTAGTGGTGTTCCGCAGGGGTGATGTTGGAACTACTTCTTTTAATGCTGTATATCAGTGATTCAGACAATGGAATAGTTGGCTTTTTTGCCAAGTTTACAGATGTTATGAAGATTAATGGAGGGGCAGTTAGTGTTGAGGAAACAGGTCGGCTGCTGAAGGACTTGAAAAGATTCGGAGAATGGGCAAATGAAATACAATGTTGGAAAATACATGGTCATGCACCTTGGTAGCAGAAGTAAATGTGCAGACTGTTTTCTAAATGGGGAGGAAATCCAGGAACCTGAGATGCGAAGGGACTTGGGAGTCCTAAAGGTTAACTTGCAGATAAAGTCAATGGTGAGGAAGGCAAATGCCATGATAGCATTCATTTCAAGAGGTTTAGAATACAAGAGCAGGGATGCGAAACTGAGGGTTTATAAGGCACTGGTGAGGCCTCACCTTGAGTACTGTGAACAGTTTTGAACTCCTTATCTAAGAAAAGATGTGCTGACATTGGAGAAGGTTCAGAGGAGGTTCACAAAAATGATTCCAGGAATGAAAGGGTTATCGTACGAGAAACGTTTGATGACTCTGGGTCTGTACTCACTGGAATTTAAGATGAGAGGGGGATCTCATTAAAGCCTTTTGGCTGTTGAAAGGCCTAGATGTTTCCCATAGTGATGGAGTCTAGAATAAAAGGGCTTAGCCTCAGAATGGAGGGGTGTCCATTTTTAAAACAGAAATGTGGAGAAGTTTCTTTCACCCGCGGGTAATGAATTTGTGGCAGCCGTGGAGGCCAGTTTGTTGGGTGTATTTAAGGTAGAGCTTGATAGGTTCTTGATTGGACATGGCATCAAAGATTACGGGGAGAAGGATGGAGAATGGGGCTGAGGTGGGGAGAAAAGAATCAGCCATGATTGAATGGTGGAGCAGACTCGATGGGCCAAATAGCCTAATTCTTTTCCTGTGTCTTATGGTTATGTCTCTCTAAAGCTTTCACATCCATCTTATAATAATGTGACCAGAATTGAAAGCAATACCCCTAACCAGTGATTTTGAAGTTGAATATAACTCTTCGACTCTCACTTTCAAAGCCTCATCTAATCATGTAAGAAATCAATTTATTTTACTTCATTCATCCCTCATTGCAGAATTCTAGATTTTTATCTGAGCCTTCCTTAATTCTGAAAGGCTATTTTAAGTATTTATTATGCACTATTAGAAAAAAAACTGATAGTCTTAACGTTTAAGTAATTTAAACTTTTAGACCTTCCACTGCTTTCCGTTCCTTCCTGTTGCTATTTGCCCACCGCACCTTGGTCATTTGATTCCATGCTCTATCTTCCTCTCTGAGGAGATTCCATCATCTGTGACATTTTGTCAACCCTAACTGTCACTCTTGGGATTTCCACTCTTTTCTTCTCCAATTGCCTATCACCCTCCTCACCTGGACCCACCTATTGCATACTAGCTCTTTCACTACTCTTCCTTTTACCTTTTCATATCAACAATCTCCCCCCCATCTACGTGGTCTGACCTAAAGCATTCACCGACCATTTCCCTCCACAAATCTGCTTCACCCACTGAGTTTCTCGAGCATCTTGTTTATTGCCTCAAATTCCAACATCTGCAGTTTCTTGTGGCTCTCTAGTTTGAACCTCTCCCTTCTCATTGTACTCTGAGAGTTCAATTACATGTAACATTCTATATTTGATTCATTTTCGTATACATTTAACATTTCTAGGTTAAAAAAACTCAGACTTAGAGCTGTAGAGTCATTTGGCAGAGAAACAGGCCCTTCAATCCAATGTATCCATGTCTGCTCTAATTGCTCTGTAGCCTTCAGAATCAGATCCATGGTCCTATGTGAAAAATGCTTTTTAATGGCAGGAGTACAGTGCAAAGGAATAAAGTTACTACAAATTAGAAAACAGTGCAGAAAAATGGTGCAATTAGGTAGTGTTCATAGCTTTCTGATGACAGAGGGTAAGAAACTGTACCTGTATCATTGAGTGTGAATATTAGGTTCCTGTATCTCCTCCTTGATGCCAGCAGTGAAAAGAGGGCATGTCCTGGATGGTGAGGGTCCTTAATGATGGATGCCACCATCTTGAGGCACCACCTCATAAAGATGTCCTCAGTGATAGGGAGGGTTGTGACTATGATGGAACTGGCTAAGTCTGCAACCTTTTGCAATGCTTTACATTGGAACCCCCATACTAGGCTGTGATGCAACCAGTCAGAATGTTCACCACCATACATCGATAGAAATTTGCGAGAGTCTTTCTGACATACCAAATTTCCTCAAACTGCGAAAGAAGTAGAACCACTGGTCTGGGTTTTTCTTGATTGCATCAATGTTTTCAATGCAGGATAGATCCTCAGAGGTGTTACTCCCAGGAACTTAAAGCTGCACACCATTTTCACCACTGACTCCCTGAACGCGGATTGGAACATGTTCTCCCTACTTCCCCGTTCTGAAGTCCACAATCAGTTCCTTGGTCTTACATCCAGCGTGAGATTGTTGTTGCAACACCGCTCAGTCAGACAATCAGTCCCAATCCTGTAAGACACCCCCTTGGCAATCTAAGTGCTTGCTTAACTACTGTTTAAATGTTGTGAGTACTCTGGGTTTCAGCACCTACTTAAGGCAGTGCATTCCATATTCCAACCATCTTGACTCTAAGTAGGCCGGTGAGCCTGACATCAGTAGTGGGTAAATTATTGCAAGGTATTCTGAGGGACTGCATATATAAGTATTTGGATAAACACAGACTGATAAGGGAAAGTTAGCATGGCTTTGTGTGTGGTAGGTTATGATTATCCAATCTTAAGAGTTTTTCGAGGAAGTTACCAGGAAAGTTGATGAAGGCAAGGCAGTGATGTTGTCTACATTTAGTAAGGCAGTTGATAAGGTCCCGCATGGAAGTTTCATGAAGAAGATTCAGATACTTGGCATTCAAGATGAGGTAGTAATTTGGATCAGACTTTGACTTTGTGGAAAAAGCCAGAGAATGGTAGTAGATGTTTGCCTCTCTGACTGGGGGCCTGTAACTAGTCGTGTACCACGGGGATCAGTGCTAGGTCCTTTGTTGTTTGTCATCTATATCAATGATCTGGATGATAATGCTGTTAACTGAATCAGCAATTTTGTAGATGACACCAAGCTTGGGATATAGAGGGCAGCAAGGAAGGCTATCGTGATTACAGAGAGATCTGGATCTGCTGGAAAAATGGGCTGACAATTGGCAAATTTAATGCAGAAAAGTGCGAAATTTTGCACTTAAGTAGGACCAATCAGGTAAGCCTTACACAGTGAACAATAGCGCATTGAGGAGTGTAGTAGAAGGATCTGGGTATACAGGCCCATAATTCATTGAAAGTGATGTCACAGGCGGATAGGGTCGTAAAGAAAGCTTTTGGCACATTGACCAGTGAGTACAGGAGGTAAGATGTTATGTTGAAGATGTATAAGATGTTAGTGAGGCCTAATTTGGAGTATTGTGTGCAGTTTTGGTCACCTACCTCCAGGAAAGATGTAAACCAGGTTGAAAGAGCACAGAGAAAATTTGTAAGGATGTTGCTGGGTTTGGAGGACCTGAGGTATAAGGAAAGATTGAATAGGTTGGGTCTTTATTCCTTAGAAGGTAGAAGATTGAGACAAGATTTGACAGAGATATACAAAATTATGAGGGGTATAGATAGGGCAAGTAGGCTATGTCCACTGAGGTTGCTTGGGACCACGACCAGGGATCATGGGTTAATGGTGAAGGTGATAAGTTTAAGGGACCATGAGGGGAAACTTCTTCACTCAGAGGGTCATGAGGGTTTGGAATGAACTGCCAGCTCATGTGGTGTAAATTAGCTTGATTTCAACGTTTAAACGAAGTTTGGATAAGTATGTGGATGGAAGGGCTATGGAGGGCTACGGTCCCAGTGCAGATCAATGAGAGTAATCAGTTTAAATAGTTTTGACGTGGACTAGGTGGGCAAAAGTGCCTGTTTCTGTGCTGTACTTTTCTATTATTGTAAATCTCTTGTCCTTGCCCTAAGTCTGTGCCTCCTATCTTTAGCTACCTTTGCATTGGGAAAGTTAGTCTTCAATCTATTCTGTCTATGCCTCTCAAATTTTTATATTTTCATGCCTGAAGTCCACAATGATCTCCCTGGTCTTCTGGGTGTTCAGGGCCAGGTTGTTGTCGGCACACCAAGTGGCCAGATGCTGGACCTCGTCCCTGTAGGCCGTCTCGTCATCCCCTCTGATCAGGCCAATCACCGTGGTGTTGTCTGCGAACTTGATTATGGAGTTAGAACCATGTACAGGAACGCAGTCATAGGTGAAAAGGGAGTACAGAAGAGGGCTCAGCACACAGCCTTGAGGGATGCCAGTGTTCAGGGTGAGAGTGGAGGAGGAGAGGTTGTCTAACTTAACTGATTGGGGTCTGTTGGTCAGAAAGTCCAAGGTCCAATTGCAGAGGGATGAGCTGATACCAAGCTGGCGAAGTTTGGCGATCAGCTTGGAGGAGATCATGGTATTGAATGCCGAACAACTGCCTGGGCCAGGGACAGGTTAAAAATGTCTGTGAAGACCCAGGCCAACTGCCCTGCACAGACTCTGAGCACATGGCCAGGTATTCCATCTGGACCAGCTGCCTAAAGTACATTCACCCTGCTCAGGGTGGCGCAAACATCGGAGGTGGAAAATGAGAGAGGCAGTTCACCAGGTGGGAGATCCGCTTTGAGGGTGACCTCCTTGTTCTCTCGGTCAAAGCAAGCATAAAAGGAATTGAGCTCATCAGGGAGGGAAGCAGAGCTGGAAGGGGGCACAGTACTAGGTGGTTTGAAGTCTGTAATGACCTGTATGCCATGCCACATGCGCCGGGGGTCCGAAGAGTTGAAATGCTCTTCGATTCTCTGTTTCACATCCCCATCTACATCAACGGAGCTGTAGTGGAGCGTGTATCAAGCTTCCCCATTTCCAATGATCTCACCTGGTCCCTAAACGCCACCATCCTGATCAAAAAGGCACAACAGCACCTTTATTTCCTGCGGAGCATCAAGAAAGCTCACCTCTGTCCCAGGATACTGACAGACTTTTACTGCTGTACCATTGAGAGCATACTCATCAACTGCATCTCATGATGGTATGGCAATTGTCCCGTATCAGACCGCAAAGCACTCCAGCATGTTGTGAAAACTGCCCAGCGGATTATCGGCGCCCAGTTGCCCATCATTGAGAACATCTTCCATAAACGCTGCCTGGGCAGGGTGAAAAGCATTATCAAGGATGCATCTCACCCTAACCATGGACTTTTTACTCTCCTCCCATCCGGTAGGCGCTACAGGAGCCTCCGCTCCCGCACCAGCAGGCACAGGAAGAGCTTCTTCCCTGAGACTGTGACCCTGTTGAACCTCTCATCACAGTGCTAAGCAGTATTGCACCCATATTGTACTGTCTCAGTACTTTTATATTTGTGTGCTGTAGTGCTTTTTATTGGCAATTATTTTGTAAATAACACTATTCTTTGCAATTCTGGTCAGATGCTAACTGCATTTCATTGGCTTTGTATCTGTACTCAGTACAATGACAATAGAGTTGAATCTAATCTAATCTAATTCTCCCTTAGTCTTTGTTACTCCAAGAAAAATCTGGTCTATCCAGTTTCCCTTTATAACTAAAACATTCCATCCCTGTGAATTTCCTCTGCAACTTTTCCAGTGCAGTTATAGTCTTCCTATAGTTAGATGCCCAGAACTGTACATAGTATTGCAGCCAATGCCAAATCAATATTTTATAACACTAAGCCATAAACTCTCTGCTCTTGTGGTCTGTACTGCAAGTAACAAAGGCAATTATTCCATTTACCTTCTTCACTGTCTTCTCCATCTGTGCTGCTACCTTCAGGGATCCTTGGACTTGTACACCAAGTGTACTGTTCCACAATACTCTTTAAGGTCTATAATGATTACTTATTGTGTGTGGCTTGTTTTTGTTAAGACTCTGGTAGTATTAGATCAGATTAGATTAGATTATGAGGACACACAGTCCTCTTTTATTGTCATTTAGTAATCCATGCACTAAGAAATGAGACAATATTGCTCCAGTGTGATATCACAAAAACACAGGACAGACCAAGACTGAAAAACTAACAAAACCACATAATTATAACATATAGTTACAACATATAGTGCAATAATACCATAACTTGATGAAAAACAGTCCATGGAAAAAAGTTCAAAGTCTCTCGGAAGTCCCACATCTCACGCAGACGGGAGAAGGAAGAAAACTCTCCCTGCCATGCCCGACCACAGTCTGACTCTGAGTCATCCAAAAACTTCGGGCTCTAATCAGCCCTCTGACACCGAGTACCGAGCACCATCTCTATCTGAACACTTCGACCTCAGCCTCGGTCGCCAGCAGCAGGCAAAGCCCTGGATTTTGGGACCTACCCTCCGGAGATTCTCGATCACACAGTAACAACAGCAGCGAACCAGGCACTTCAGAAGTTTCTCCAGATGTTCCTCTGCTTCTCACGTCTGTCATCTTCATATCAGAATTGTCCACAACCCCTATTTAACAGATACGATATCATTTCACCAGAGAGCTGCGCATGCTGCGTCACACTGCCATCTTCTCCTCCCGTCGTATATCACTGCACTCTTAGCAGGATTAAGTTCTATCTGCCATTGTTCTGCTCTTTTACTTACTAAAAAATAATTGAGCTTTCCTTCTCACTTTCCACAACGTCATTTGTATACTTACAAATCATGTAAGCTGACCTACGTGGGGGAAGCAACAGTGGCCGTTCCTCTGGCCCTGAATCTGGCTCACAAGGATAGGAAACTGAAGAGGAAGGCAGCAGTAATAGGGAACTCTATAGTCATGGGGACAGATAGGCGATTCTGTGGACATAAAAAGGAAACACAGATGGTAGTTTGCTTCCCAGATGCCAGGGACCGTGCCGTTCCTGAACATGTCCACAATATCCCGAAAAGGGAGGGTGAGCAGCCAGAAGTTATGGTACATATTGGTACCAATGACATAGGTAGAAAAAGGGAGGAGTGCTGAAAAAAGAATACAGGAAGTTAGGACGGAAGCTGAGAAGCAGGATGTCAGTGGAAGTAACCTCGTGGTTGCTGCCTATGCCATACGAAAGTGAGGATAAGAGTAGAATGAAGTGGTAGACAAATGCGTGGCTGAAGAATTGGAGCAGGGGGCTGTGATTCTGATTTCTGGATAATTGGGTCCTCTTCAGGGTCGGGGAACTGTTCAAAAGGGACGGTTTGCACTTGAATCCGAGGGGGACCAATATTCTAGAGCTGTTGGGAATGGTTTAAACTAATATGGCAGAGGAATGGGAACCAGTATGATAGAGTTGAGGATCAGGCAGCTGGTTTACAAGTGGATGGTAGGTGTAACAGGAATGTAAGGAAGGACATGCCAATGATTGGGTACAAATGCAGACAGAGCAAAAAGTTAAATTGTACCACCAAAACAAAATTCAAAAGGATGAAGAATGCAGGACTGAAGATGTTGTATTTAAATGTGCATAGGGTTCAGAATAAGGTGGGCGAACTCATGGCGCAATTAGGGATTACAGGTTTCCCCCCGCCATCCGAAGGTAGAGTGTTCCTGTGAGACGGTTCGTAAGCTGAAATGTCGTAAAGCGAAGAAGCAATTACCATTTATTTATATGGGAAAATTTTGTGAGCGTTCGCAGACCCAAAAATAACCTACTAAATCATGCCAAATAACACATAAAACCAAAAATAACAGTAACATATAGTAAAAGCAGGAATGATATGATAAATACACAGCCTATATAAAGTAGTAATACTTTTCCACAATCATTACTGCACTGTTCTCCATAGCGGAAATCTCACGCAAGCGCCGTCGGCAGAAAATCTCACGCAAGCGCTCTTGGCAAAAACAGCGCAATTGCTCTCCAGTAACCTTTAAGCTATGAAGCTGCCAAATCATACCAAATAACACGTAAAAAATACGCAGCCGATATAAAGTAGATATAATGTATGTATAGTGTAGTATCACTTACCGGAATCGGGACAGCGCAGAGCACGCTGATGATGGTGTGTTAGACTGAGTCGTCGGAGTTTAGGCAGTGGCCCCGACCCTCCAGGCCACCGACCGATACATTGCCGCGAGGCACGCAGGGGTCCAGCGGCAGCCGGGAGGCACACAGCACATCTTTAAGAAAAAAGCCGAAATAAGCATGCTAATTAATTAGGTGCTGCCTGGTATGTAATTGTCGGCCCAGATCAATGCCGATTGCTGATTGCATCGCCTCTGACCTGAGCCGACAATTACATGTTGGGTAGCACCTAATTAATTAGCATGTTTATTTCGGCTTTTTTCTTAGAGATATGCTGTGTGCCTCCCGACTACTGCTGCATTCTCCGCGAATCGGTACAGTATCTGTCCGTGGCCTGGGTGTTGGGGTGGTGGGACACTGGGGTGTCATCTTGTCGTCTGTTTCCATTAGGGCAGGCAGCTCATCTTCTCCTATGACTGCCCACCTCGATGTCGAAGGTCGAGGTTTGTCGTCTGCTGTGGCTGATGTGGAAGGCTTGCTTGACTGCTGAGCCTCGTGCATTTTTCTATCATACAGTTCTTTGTAAGGACTCAAACCATCTTGCAAATATCCCCTAAACCTACGTACCCTTTCAAAATTAAAGTTGTACTTTATCATTGCAGCGAAAATCTTACGCAGTTGCTTCACTTTCACTACTGCATTCGGTTTCAATTGTTATCCTTTCCTCTTACAATTGCATCAGCTCTTCATCTATCAGTTCTTGGTCATGGGATGCCAAAACCTCTTCAATATCATCTTCGTCAGCTTCCACAAGCCAAACTCACTTTGTCCTTACTTAGTTCACCATGATCAAAACGCTTAATTATCTCTAGTTTTACGCTAAGTGTAACACCCTTATGAGCTCTTTCAGGCTTTTCTGATGCCTTAGAACTCATCTTGCAAATGGCTGCTCACAGGCATGTGTTAAGGCAATGCTGTTCCGAACCCGGGGGAGAGCGGCTGCTCGGGGCGCACGCTGACTTTTATCGCACGCTGATTTTTTTCGCGCACTGAATTTTTTAACACGTGCTGCTTTTTTTGGTAACAGTGAAAACACCTTCTGAAAGCGAAAACAGGGTACTAATGTAGGTCTTTCGTAACAGTGAGGTTTCGTAAAGCGAATGTTCGAAAAGCGGGAGATACCTGTAGTTGGTATGATGTCGTCACATGATCCTTCTTCCAGCTGACTTCAGAGTCTCCCACAAACTTTTGCAAACTCTGGCAAATTCTAGCTGAGATTTCATGTGAGTTTTTACATCAGTGGCTTTCTCTTTGTCACTCTCCCATAAAGCTGTGACTGGTGAAGCACCCAGTCAATAACTGTTGTATGCGCAGTCCCTTGGTGGCCTCTCTCATTAGTCCCTTTCTTGCATGGTCACTCAGTTTTTGAGGACAACCTGCTCTAGACAGATTTACAGCTGTGCTATATTCTTTCCATTTCTTGATGATTGACTTAACTGTAATCCAAGGGATATTCAGTGACTTGGAATTTTTCTTGTATCCATCTCCTGACTTGTTCTTTTCAGTAACGTTTTTGCAGAGTTGCTTGGAATGTTCTTTTGTCCTTGTGATGTAGTTTTTGCCAGGATATGACTCACCAGTGGTTGGACTTTCCAGATACAAGTGGATTTTGACTTCAATCAATTGTAACACATTGACTGCATACAGTGATCTCCATTTAATTAATTATGTGACTTCTAAAACTAATTGGCTGCACCAGTGATGATTTGGTGTGTCATGTTAAAGGGGGTGAATACTTATATAATCAAAGATTTTGTGTTTTCTATTTGTAATAAATTTAGATCATTTTGTAGAGAACTGTTTTCACTTTGAATCGAAAGAGTCTTTTTCTGTTGATCAGTGTAAAAAAACATTAAGTCCATTGTGATCACTATGATTCAATGTTGTAAAGCAATAAAACATGAAAACTTCTAAGAGGGGATGAATAATTTTTATTGGTATTGTATATCCCTCCTGTCTTCAAAACATTTCTGAAAAACTTTGACATCAGTTTTCATGACCAAGAAGTACAGCAAAATTGTATAATGCTTAGTTGAGGAAAGCTATCTGTTCCAAAGTAGTTTGTATTGTGTTTAATAAGAGTCCAGTGTGTACTCTGAACTAAATACTTCATTTATCATTGTAATAACATTTGTCTTTTTTTTCTTAATTATTTAGAAACACTGTACAACAACTTACCACCAACGTATTCATATGATGCAGATCGGGTTGAAGATCAAAGCAGGAACCGGGATACCATGCCCTACATTGATGACTCGCCTTCCTCGTCACCTCAGCTCAGTTCGAAAAGTAGATGCAGCAGGGACACGGTATCATCTGGATCTCTGGAGTCAAGTAAATCAGTGAGTTTATCTATCGTGAATCAATAAATCTGCCATGTTAGACAGATACAAATGAAAGACCATAAGACATAGGAGCAGAATTCAGCCCATCGAGTCTGCTCTGCCATTCCATCATGGCTGATCCTGGATCCCACTCAACCCCATACACCTGCCTTCTCACCATATCCCCTAATGCCCCGACTGATCAGAAACAATCAACTTCCGCCTTAAATATATGCGCAGACTTGGCCTCCACTGCAGTTAGTGTCAGAGTATTCTGCAGATTTACCACTCTCTGGCTAGAAAAATTACTCCTCTGTTCTAAAACGTTGCCCCACAATTTTGAGGCTGTGTCCTCTTGTTCTGGATATCCCCACCATAGGAAACATCCTCTCCACATCCACCCTACCCAGTCCTTTCAACATACGGTAGGTTTCAATGAGATCCTCCTGCATTCTTCTAAATTCCAGTGAGTACAGGCCTAAAGCTGCCAAATGCTCCACTTAGGTTAACGCTTCGTTCGTGAAATCATCCACGTGAACCTCCTTTGGACTCCCTCCAGAGCAAAGAATGTGAAGAAGCTATCTCTCATTGAAGTTTGTGAAATTATGCAGTTAAGATAAGTTGATAGGGTACAGCAGTTTACCAGGTACACTGCTCAGTAAAAGGGTTTTATTATCACCAATTAAAATTTCATTGGAACTGAATATTGTTATCAGGATTTTAAAAAAAGCTGTAATATTCGGAGCAACATTTCTGTGTGATGAAAGTAATTTTTTTGGATTCTTAACCTGCAAAAGAAAATGAGTTAGCTTCATATTGTCTTTAGTTCACAGGCAATACTTCAATGATTTTTGAACCCATTCAAAGATAGATCAGATGGGTTTTAAAATGTTTTATTTTGTCAAAAGGAAGTTAATTTTGTTACAAATATGCATTATGGCTGTAGGCCTGAAATTGATTTAGCCGCTGAAAAAAATCTGCAGATATTTCAAATCTGTGTTAAATCTGCAAATATTGAAGTCAGACAGGTCACATTTGTGGAAGGGGAAACAGGGTTAATGTTTGAGCTTGAAAACAGAATCTTTCACAGAAGTACTACAAAACTGCAGTGGTTGTTAGTACAAAGAAGGCATTGAGTTATGGTTCTCAGTGCATTCATTTATAACAATATCATTGAACATAAAAGATCAAACTCTTCTCGAGAAAGAATAAACTCTCCTCAGGCTTCCAGCCGAGTACAGGTATCAATTATAACCAACATTTCGATGATCAACTCTGCCGTCTTCTTCAGGGATGATGCCTGAAAGAGATCAGACTTAATTCTGGTGTATAGTAGCGCTACATAAAAAGGTGCCTTTCGAACATCAGTGAACTCTGTGGTGTAAAGAGACATGTTGTCAGATTGTCGCTTGTCCACACAAAATAATGGATAACAAGGGAAATTTGTTCTGTCTATTTCAATCCCTTTGGTCCTCTGAGAAAAACCTTGGTCTAGTTCATGTGCAGTAAAACAAGTGTGACAAATAAATTGAAATGATGGGCAAGACATCAACCTGAAAGTCATTCACCCTACACTATTCCCTGTAGACTCGTGAATGTATGGTCAGATATTGCTCCAACTCCATCTACAGGTTTGCATATGATACCACCATAGTGGCTGTATCTCAGATAACCATAAAACCATAAGGCATAGGAGCAGAATTAGGCCATTTGGCCCATCGAATCTGCTCTGCCCTTCAGTCATGACTGATCCTTTTTTCCCCTCTTCAGCCCCACTCCCCAGCCTTCTCTCCATAACCTTTGATGACATATCCAATCAAGAACGTATCAGTCTTAGGTACATCCAACAGCCTGGTGTCCACAGCTGGCTGTGGTAACACATTCCACAAATTCACCACCATCTAGCAAAAGAAATTTCAGCCCCTCTATCCTGAGGCTGTGCCCTCTTATTCTAGACTCCCCAACCATGAGAAACATTCTTTCCACATCTTCTCTGCCTAGGTCTTTCAACATTGGAAAGTTTCAATGAGATTCCCCCCTCATCCTTCTAAATTCCAGTGAGTACATGCCCAGAGCCATCAGAGTTCCTCGTATGAATACCCTCTCATTCCTGGAATCAACCTTGTGAACTTACTGTGAACCCCCTCCAATGCCGGAACATCTTTTCTCAGATAAGGAGCCCAGAACTGTTCACAAAATTCAAGGTGAGGCTTCACCAGTGCCTTATAAAGTCTCAGCATCACATCCCTGCTCTTGTATTCAAGACCTTTGGAAATGAATGCTAACATTGCATTTGCCATCCTCATCACCGACGCAACCTGCAAGCTAACCTTTAGGGTGTTCTGCACAAGGACTCCCAAGTCCTTCTGCATCTCAGTTTCCTGGATTTTTTTCCCCCTTTAGAAAACAGTCTGCACATTTATTTCTACTACCAAAGTGCATGACCATGTATTTTCCAACATTGTATTTTATTTGCTACTTTCTTTACTATTCTCCTAAGCTGTCTAAGTACTTCTGCAGTCTTCCTGTTACGTCAACACTATTTGCCCTTCCACCAATCTTTATATCATCTGCAAACTTGGCAACAAAGCCATCTATTCTGTCATCTAAATAATTGATATGCAGCATAAAAAGAAGTGTCCTCAACACCAACCCCTGCGGAACACCACCAGTCACTGGCAGCCAAGCAGAAAAGGATCCTTCTGTTCCCACTCGCTGCCTCCTACCAATCAGCCAATGCTCTAACCATGCAATTAACTTTTTTGTAATACCATGGGCTCTTAACTTGGTAAGCAGTCTTATGTGTGGCATCTTATCAAAGGCCTTCTGAAAATCCAATTATATAACATCCACTACTACATCCCCTTTATCTATCCTACTTGTAATCTCCTCAAAGAATTCGAACATGTTCATCAGGCTAGATTTTCCCTTAAGGAAACCATGCCGAATTTCTCCTATCTTGACCTGAGTCACCAAGTACTCCATAACCTCATCCTTAACAATTGACTCCAACATCTTCCCAACCACTGAGGTCAGGCTAACTACTCTATATTTCCTTTCTGTTGCCTCCCTCTTTTCTTAAAGAATGGAGTGACATTTGCAATTTTCTATTCCTCCAGAACCATGCCAGAGTCCAGTAATTCTTGAAAGATCATTACTAATGCCTCCACAGTCTCTACCATTACCTAGGGTGTAGTTCATCTGGTCTGGGTGACTTGTGTAGTCTTGGGTCTTTCAGCTTTTTGCGCACCTTCTCCCTGCATTCACTTCTTTTCCCGCACACTGCTAGTGTGACTATGCAAAATACTCATTAGTTCATTTGCCATGTCCCTGTCCCCATTATTATTTCTCTGGCTTCGTTTTCTAGTGGTCCTATATCTACTCTCATCTGTCTTTTATTTTTTACATACTTAAAAAAAAGCTTTGTCTATCCACCTGTAGCCCCCCCCCCCCCCCGGTAAGCCTCAGGCTTGCTTAATTCGCTGTCGTCTAGGGAAAGCAGCCCTCGGCCCCGCCAAACTGGGTAATTAAGTTTGTGTGGATGCTGTGTGATTGTACCCCACCCCGCCAAATACAGACAAAACACCATATATGACTAATTGATTACAATTTATAGATATTACTGGAACTATATAATTAATAGAGATAAAATATAAAAGGCGCCGAACTTATCAAAGTTCAATCTCTTTGTGCACAAACAGTTGGAGCTGTAGTAGCGATCCTCTCTCCCCCATTCGAGCCCCTCTGACCACCTCGACCCACCGCCTGGGACCAGCCATGGTGGTCGACCGGACGACCACACAAGTCTGTCTTCGTTTTCCCTCCTCTCCGAAGACCCTGGACCTCAGACTTCGGCTCGGGCCCACCCCGTCGGCTTGCTCACAGCATCCCGTCTGCACTCTCTGTCTCCATCGCGCCTTACCCCCAAAAACCCGCACATCACAATAGCTTACAGACACACTAGAAAGAATAACATCTATCACAATTGATTCGTTGGCTCTCTTATCAATAATATAACCCAAACAAGCTGCTAGCGAGAGAACTTTCTCAGCAGTTAACATAACAAAGAAGCCATTTTAATTAGCCTACGCAGTAACATAAAAGAAGAAACACGTACACTCTCCCCCCACCAAATAAAGTCATGTCCTCATGACTTCTAAATAACTTGCCAACCATTCCTACAGACACAAAAACCCAATCCAGGTACAAAATGTGACATTGCTCCCCAAACAGTGGACCTTACACCCAGTCCCATGGGCACTACATAGGCCAACCTATCTGAGAGTTTCCTAATCCTCCAAGACCTCCATACCCCCTCACCTAAACCCTTAAGGCTCGGACACTACGGGGGATACCTCAGGTCTGCTTGCCAACTCCTCTCTCAATCTCTCACTCGTGCCTCCAATGCAACTCGGAGCCCCCTGTCCCGTGTCCGGGGCCCCACTTCTTTTCCTTCCGGGTCCTGCTGTAACCCAGGCTGCCCACAGCTAGCCCTCCCCACTACTCCTGACTCAGTGGGGGAAGGGCCAAAAGTCTCTTCCTCAATCAAGGGGAAGTTCCACACTTCCAGCACATCATCCTTCAAATCCGTATTCTTCCTCATTTCTTCGATCAGTAGCTGCTGTTTGATTTTCTCCAAACTGAAGCACTTAGCCTGGACTGCTTCTGCAGCCTCTTCAGCCTCCTGTAATGGAGACGACAGCTTCCTCTTGGACTCCTCCAACTCTCGCCACAGTCTCAGTGGTTCTGACTCACGCTTCTTGGCCATCTCAGTTGGGGGCGCAATTACACCACCAGCCTTTTCTACTTCATTTAAACTGTCGATCTTCAGGTTCCCTTCAAGCATCCGCTTCCCTTTTCCGAGATCTGCCCTCAATTTCTTCACCTCCTCAGAAGTGTAGTCAAACTCCCCCCTCCGGGCTCTCGGTCTTCTGTTGGCCTTGGTCAGACAGCTTCCTTGGTCTTCCCCAACTTGTAAGTCTTCCAGTCTTTTCTGGATTAATTCATCAGTAAATGGCCGCAGTTTCTGCTTGAAATTCCGGTTCTCCGTCTCCACGTTGACGAGTGTGCACTCTAAGTCTTCAAAGTTTGTTCCAAAAGTGCGGCACTCAGTCTCCAGCCTGCATGTCTGAGTGCTCAGTTCAGCGGTGCAGATCCTCTCTCTCCCCAGTGTCTCATTCCGATTGATGACCTGGGTTTCCATCCCCCGGTCCACCACCATCTGTTCCAACACCAGGAAGTTCAACTGGTATGTCGGGTCATTTTCCTCCGATTGCACCAAACTCTGCTGCCCAAAAACTACTCCACGTTTTACACTTCGCTTCTGTCGCTTTTCCCCGAAATGCCTCCTTCTCCAGACCTGGCACTCATCCAAAGAAAGTTTTAATTCCTTAACTCTTTGTCGCCCGGGCTTCGCCACTCGCCTTGCATCATAGTTCCCCAAGGCGAATCCAAACTCCAGGCAGTCATCCACATATGCCAAAACTCTGCATCCCCCATGGTCTTCCTCATGCCCTGCGGGAAGGTTGCAGGGGCTCTGCATATGCAGTTCCTTTATGTGGGGGAGGGTGGGGAGGGATGTCCCGTATCAGATTGATTGTGAGTATGTGGTAAGTGCTCATGTGGTTGCTTAATTGTGTGGTGTGTGGCTTGGGCCTCCTTCTCGGGATCAACTCTCACCTGTCCGCTCTTGATGATATAACCTAGGAAGCTGATCAAGGGGACTTGGAATTCGCACTTCTCCGCCTTTAGGAATAACTTATTCTCCTGAAGCCTCTGCAGGACTTGGCGGACATGATGAACGTGTTGCTGGGGATTGCTGGAAAAGATTAGGATGTCATCCAGATAGACAAACACAAAGCGGTTAATAAAATCCCTTAGTACATCATTAATCAAGGCTTGAAAATCTGCGGGGGCATTGGTGAGGCCAAAAGGCTTAACCAAGTACTCGACGTGGCCTAAAGGGGTATTGAGTGCTGTCTTCCACTCGTCCCCCTCCCTTATTTGGACCAGATGGTAGGCGCTTCGTAGGTTCAACTTTGAGAAGATGGTGGCTCCGTGAAGTGGTTCAAACGCAGAACTTATCAGAGGCAGTGGGTACTTGTTCTTTATGGTTACATGATTTACGCCTTGGTAGTCGATGAAGGGACGTAGGGAACCATCCTTCTTCCCCACGAAGAAGAACCCTGTGCCCACAGGGAGGATGAGGGTCGGATGATGCCCGCCGCGAGAGATTCACTGACGTAACCCTCCATTGCTTCCCTCTCTGGCTGGGACAAGTTATACAGCCGACTGGTGAGTAGAGGAGCTCCGGGGAGAAGATCAATAGCACAATCATATGGTCGGTGTGGAGGCAGGGAAAGGGCGCGTTGTTTACTAAACACTTGTCCCAGGTCATGGTACTCCGCTGGAACCCTGGACAAGTCAGGGGGTTCAACAGCAGATGAGGTCGTGGTGGTTTTTACAGGGGAAAGGCCCGACTGTAGACAAGTGGAGTGACAAAACGGACTCCAGCTGGCTATCTTCCTGGTGGACCAATCAATGTAAGGGTTATGGCAGCTTAACCAGGGGTACCCAAGAACTATTGGAGCTTGAAGAGAGGAGATTAAGTTGTACCTGTTCCCGATGGTTCCCAGAGAGAATCAAAGACAGTGGTGGGGTACAGTGAGTGACTCGGGCCAGAAGTCTTCCATCCAGTGCCCGGGCTTCCAGAGGGGTACCCAACGGCTCCCGAGGAATTCTGGCCTGGGAAGCTATGTTTTCATCCAACAGATTCCCTTCAGCACCAGAGTCTGTCAAGGCAGACAAGGACAGGGACTGTTGGTTGTAGCTTACAGTGGCTTGGATTTGCATCCAGGATTGGGGGACAGAAGGGAATGTGGTCTGACTCACCAGGATCCCCCTTTCTGCTGGTGAGCCCTCCCTTTTGGCCCAAGGGAACAGGTAGCTCGAAAATGGCCGACTGACCGCAATATAAACAATCCCCTGCTCTGAATCTCCGGAGTCGCTCTGTGGGAGAAAGATGGCTCCGTCCCAGCTGCATTAGTTCCTATCCCGGGGTGGTGGAAACGGCCGGGCCGGGTGCTATTCTAGGAGCAGGAGAAGGAGGAGAGAGGATAGGGCTGGGGGTAGATGGTAAAGCGTGCTGTGGGGTGGCCAAAAATGTTGGACGACCAGTTCTCTCCCTCTGACATTCTCGGAGTCGGTTGTCCAGCCTGGTAGCTAGGGAGATCAATGAATCCAGGCTGTTAGTGTCATCCCTAGCCGCCAACTCATCCTTTACCCTGTCACAGAGGCCTTGCTAGAATGCCTCCTGGAGTGCCTCATCATTCCAGCCAGAGTCGGCCGCTAGCATCCGGAACTCCACGGAGTATTCTGCAACACTGCGTGAGCCTTGATGGAGGGTGAGTAGCCGCTTAGTGGCATCTTTACCACAGACGGGATGGTCAAATAGCTTCCTTATTTCTGAGATGAAGGTCCCAAATCGCAGTTGGAAATCTAATGGCTGAAATTAGGGCATAATCAGGGAGAAAGGGCGTAAAAGGGGAACAGCCAAACAGAACCATGACAGTGAAACCAAATGCATACTGGAAGAACAACACTTCATTTCCAACTTGTGTAGCCTATTGTGTGAAAATTTCATTTTACAAATTCAAGTAATTCAGATCTTCTGTATTCCTTTTCTATTAACACCCATTCACCCAGGTTTTCCCTTCTCTTCGTTTCTTTGTTACTCTTCACCACCTAGTTTAATCTGCCCATCACCTACATAACTATCCAACTGAGTTTCTTCTCCCTTAGTTCATTTTTCCTATTACCTGCTACCATCTACGAATCATCCTTCTCTGATCTGATTCCACCTATCACCTAAAAGCCTCTTTGCCTACCCTCTCCCAATTGGCTGCATCCACCCATCACATCTCACCAGTCCCACACCTCCCATTGTGTTACATCGATCACCTATCACTGTGCCTCTCACTTTTATATATGATATCTTCCCTCTGAACTCTCAGTCCTAAAACAAGTTGATTGGCTGCCTCCATAGATGTTGCCTGACTTGCTGAGTTCTTCCAGCAGTTTTTTTTTGCTCCAGATTCTAGCATCTGCAGTCTCTTGTGACTGTGGTTCCTTTAAAATCGAGTACTTTAATCTTCTAGTCTTTTTCCTCCCCTTTGTGTTGACTCAACCATGAGGCCACAGGCTTTCCTGTTACTGCTTTCCTGGAAGCCCCTTTTCCCTAATGATATCTACCATGATCTATCTGTTTGAGAGAGGGAAGGTTACACTACCAGCCTGTACCTACTGCTCATCCACCGCCTTTTCTGCCTCTGCAGCCTCTGCCTCTCTCCTTCAGGTGCGGGAGGCAGGCATACTGTCCATAGTCCAAGACTGGAAAGCTCAGTAATGTTTTAACGTACAATACAGTCAATTAGGAGCTTCACCTGTACACACTTCTTGCTTACAGTGGATGTATCCCTGATTTTGTCATATATTGCAGGAGGAGCATTCCACAGGTATGAGTTCTCCTGCCATACCCTTGTGGTCAGCACTTAGTTAGTCCCCTTTTGTTTGAAATACTGGTTATGTTAGGAACCACCTTCTACTTTAAACTCTAGTTATCACAATCTAAAGTTCCTAACACGGTTAAAGTAAGGTAGAAAATGCCCATCTGGTTGACCCCTCACCAATGCCCCTTTGCTTAGCAACGTCCTTCCTTTAGCAACGCGTGCTCTGCATTCCAGGATTCACTGTAAAAATCATTTTGTGGCATCTGTACTTGCTTTTTGTGAGCCTGAGCAATAATCAGGTGGCATTACTCCTGAGTTCATATAAACTGTCCATTCATCTTCATTAATACATGGTTAGCAGGAGCATCTAGATAGCATTTAGATGCCTTGATGGATTGCTCCCTCTCAAAGCAGAAATGCTATCAAAGGTCGTGCCTAGTAATAAGCAAATGAAAAAACCAGGACCTTCTCAAACAAGAGAAATTCTGCAGATGCTGGAAATCAAAGCAACACACACACACAAAATGCTGGAGGAACTCAGCAGGCCAGGCAGCATACATGAAAAAGAGCACAGTTGACTCTTCAGGCCTAGACCCTTCAGCAGGACTGGAGAGAAAAAGATGTGGAGTAGATTGAAAAGGTGGGGAGGAAGGGAGAAAGAAACGCAAAGTGATAGGTGAAGCCAGGAGGGGGAGGGATGAAGTAAAAAGCTGGGAAGTTGATTGGTGAAAGAGATACAGGGCTGGAGAGGGAGGAGTCTGACAGAAGAGGACAGAAGGCCATGGAAGAAAGAAAAGCGGGGAGGGGCACCAGAGGGAGGTGATGGGCACGTAAGGAGGAAAGGTGAGGACTTTCTGGCAGGGGACCCTTGGAGTGAGCTGTACTTTGGTGCCGCTCCGTACCCCTTACTTTTTTACATGTAACCACTCTTATTTACTTCACCTACACTAAACGATTTATATCATTGAACTATCACTTTACTTACTGAAAATGAATGCCAGAGCACGAGAAGTTAAAGAAGGGAAAGGTCCCGGCGGGAACGGGAAAAAAAATGGTGATCCTGGAACATCGAAGGAAGCTCCCATAACTCTGGAACTAATGAAGAAACTTCTAGATGAAACAGTTAATCCAAGACTTACCGCAATTGAAAGAGTGTTGAAGTCAATGCAAGAAGATTCAAGATCATTCAGACATGAAATCGATCAACAACAAATTAGAATCTCGGAACTAGATGAAGATGGCTGCAAAAGAGATCAAAAAATTGAAGCTCTTGAAAAAAGTTTAACTTCGGTAACTCAGCAGCTGGAACGTTATCAAGTTAAGACTATTGATCTTGAAAATCGCTCTCGACGACAGAATTTGCGAATAATCGGTTTTCCTGAAGATGTTGAGAAGGGAGATCCTACCAAATATTTCTCTAAGTTGCTAATGGATGTGTTCGATCCCAGTATATTGGAGGAGCCCCCAGTATTAGATTGTGCGCACCGTACTTTTCGTTTTAATCCGAAGAAATTGGCCAGACCGAGACCAATCATCATTCGGTTTCATTATGTCCATGACAAGGAATGAATTATTCAAGCTGCTCGGAAGAAAGGTATGATCCAATTTCAAGAATTCAAGTTTAGGATTGTCGGAGGCTACAACCAAGACATACTGAAAAAACGGATGGCTTTTAAACCACAGATGGCAGAACTTTATCGTCGGGGCTATAAATTAGCGTTACTGTTTCCAGCCTGTCTGAGAGTGGTTATGCAGGACAACTCCCGTAGCCTGTTTAAAAATCCGCTGAAAACCCAAAGTTTTCTCGACAATCTGCCTCCCTCTGCGGAGGATTAATTAATGTATCTTTTTTCCCTCTCTCGTCTTTGATTTGTATAGTTCGAGGGTTTTTCCCTTGATCTTGCAGTGTAGGTACGCTTTATATTGTTAAATGATATTATGCTTTTCTGTTAGTGATCTTGTATATCTTAATTTTTTTTTTGAAAGTTATTTAGTTACAATTTAAATGCTTGTTTTCTTTTCTTTCTGAAATGTTACTGGAGTATTATATTTTAAGATGGTGGATTGTTTTCTTCTTCTCAGAATCCTTTCTGTTTCTAACGTCACTTCCGATCATTTATATATGAAAAATTAATATAGTAATATGATCTGACGTTTGATGTTCTTTGAAATACGAGTAAGAAGGACCTATTCGATGCTTGTAATCATTGTAAGCTTTTTCTTACCGTTATAGTTACTCCATCTTCCTCTCACCCCAACCCTCCTCTCTCCATTGACACCCCCAGCCTCCCCCCTCCCCCCTCTGATCCCAGCTCTCAAGATTCCAGCCTTGAACTCCAGGCCGGGTCTTTATGTGCTGCTGTTGTGACTCCCGTCTCCCCTTCCCCCACCACCATTCCGCAGCCCCGTCTTCCTCAGATCCCACCGTCAACTCCTGGGCCCTCGGAGGCTCCATCTTCCTCTCACCCCAACCCTCCCCTCTCCATTGACACCCCCAGCCTCCCCCCTCCCCCCTCTGATCCCAGCTCTCATCCGTGCCGGGTCTTTACCATCCCCTCCGACCTTCAACTGTCGGAGGCAGAACGCTTGGTCCTCAGTAAGGGCCTCACCTTTGTCCCCCTTCGCCCACACCTCAGCGAGTTCCGTGTTCGCCACGATGCGGAACTTTTCTTCCGCCGTCTCCGTCTCCGAGCCTACTTCTTCGGCAAGGACTCTTCCACCCCCACCGATGACCCCTTCTCCCGTCTTCAACCCTCCTCTTCTTCATGGACACCCCGCTCTGGTCTTCTGCTTGCTCTGGATCTCTTTATCGCTAACTGCCGACGGGACATCAACCGTCTCGACTTCACCGCACCTTGTCCCCATTCCAACCTCACTCCTTCCGAACGCTCTGCTCTCCACTCCCTCCGCACTAATCCTAACCTTATTATGAAACCCGCCGATAAGGGGGGTGCTGTTGTAGTCTGGCGTACTGACCTCTACCTTGCCGAGGCACAGCGACAACTCGCGGATACCTCCCCTTATTTACCCCTCGATCGTGACCCCACTAAGGAGCACCAGGCCATTGTCTCCCACACCATCACCGACTTTATCCGCTCAGGGGATCTCCCATCCACTGCTACCAACCTTATAGTTCCCATACCCCGCACTTCCCGTTTCTACCTCCTACCCAAGATCCACAAACCTGCCTGTCCTGGCCGACCTATTGTCTCAGCTTGCTCCTGCCCCACCGAACTCATTTCTGCATACCTCGACACTGTTTTATCACCCCTTGTTCAATCCCTTCCGACCTATGTTCGTGACACTTCTCACGCTCTTAAACTTTTCGATGATTTTAAGTTCCCTGACCCTCACCGCTTTATTTTCACCATGGATGTCCAGTCCTTATATACTTCCATCCCCCATCAGGAAGGTCTCAAAGCTCTACGCTTCTTTTTGGATTCCAGACCTAATCAGTTCCCCTCTACCACCACTCTGCTCCGTCTAGCGGAATTAGTCCTTACTCTTAATAATTTCTCCTTTGGCTCCTCCCATTTCCTTCAAACTAAAGGTGTAGCTATGGGCACCCATATGGGTCCTAGCTATGCCTGCCTTTTTGTTGGGTTTGTGGAACAATCTATGTTCCGTGCCTATTCTGGTATCTGTCCCCCACTTTTCCTTCGCTACATCGACGACTACATTGGCGCTGCTTCCTGCACGCATGCAAAACTCGTTGACTTTATTAACTTTGCCTCCAACTTTCACCCTGCCCTCAAGTTTACCTGGTCCATTTCTGACACCTCCCTCCCCTTTCTAGATCTTTCTGTCTCTGTCTCTGGAGACAGCTTATACACTGATGTCTACTATAAGCCTACTGACTCTCACAGCTATCTGGACTATTCCTCTTCTCACCCTGTCTCTTGCAAAAACGCCATCCCCTTCTCGCAATTCCTCTGTCTCCGCCGCATCTGCTGTCAGGATGAGGCTTTTCATTCTAGGACAAGGGAGATGTCTTCATTTTTTAAAGAAAGGGGCTTCCCTTCCTCCACTATTAACTCTGCTCTTAAACGCATCTCTCCCATTTCACGTACATCTGCTCTCACTCCATCCTCTCGCCACCCCACTAGGAATAGGGTTCCCCTGGTCCTCACCTACCACCCCACCAGCCTCTGGGTCCAACATATTATTCTCCGTAACTTCTGCCACCTCCAACGGGATCCCACCACTAAGCACGTCTTTCCCTCCCCCCCCCCCCCCTGCATTCAGCAGGGATCGCTCCCTATACAACTCCCTTGTCCATTCATCCCCCCCATCCCTCCCCACTGATCTCCCTCCTGGCACTTATCCGTGTAAGCGGAACAAGTGCTACACATGCCCTTACACTTCCTCCCTTACCACCATTCAGGACCCCAAACAGTCCTTCCAGGTGAGGCAACACTTCACCTGTGAGTCGACTGGGGTGATATACTGCGTCCGGTGCTCCCGATGTGGCCTTTTATATATTGGCGAGACCCGACGCAGACTGGGAGACCGCTTTGCTGAACATCTACGCTCTGTCCGCCAGAGAAAGCAGGATCTCCCAGTGGCCACACATTTTTATTCCACATCCCATTCCCATTCTGACATGTCTATCCACGGCCTCCTCTACTGTAAAGATGAAGCCGCACTCAGGTTGGAGGAACAACACCTTATATTCCGTCTGGGTAGCCTCCAACCTGATGGCATGAACATCGACTTCTCTAACTTCCGCTAGGCCCCACCTCCCCCTCGTACCCCATCTGTTACTTATTTTTATACACACATTCTTTCTCTCACTCTCCTTTTTCTCCCTCTGTCCCTCTGAATATACCTCTTGCCCATCCTCTGGGTCCCCCCCCCCCTTGTTTTTCTTCCCGGACCTCCTGTCCCATGATCCTCTCGTATCCCCTTTTGCCAATCACCTGTCCAGCTCTTGGCTCCATCCCTCCCCCTCCTGTCTTCTCCTATCATTTTGGATCTCCCCCTCCCCCTCCAACTTTCAAGTCCCTTACTCACTCTTCCTTCAGTTAGTCCTGACGAAGGGTCTCAGCCTGAAACGTCACTGCACCTCTTCCTACAGATGCTGCCTGGCCTGCTGCGTTCACCAGCAACTTTGATGTGTGTTACTTTTTTTAAACTTTTTTTTGAATATAGTTGGTATTTCTTTTGATAAACATATTTCTTTTGGGTTGCCTTCTGGAAAGATGGGGTTAGGATTAGCTTTAGATTTAGCATTGGCCACTTTCTGGCCTTTTTCTGGGTTTTTATGGGGGGAGGGTGGTATTCTTGTTCTTATTTTTAATTCATTTTTGCTTTTTAAATGGGTTGACCTGAAACTACCAAAATGTCCGAAATGTCGTAACTTCCGGTTCCTCTTTGGACCTTTTCCCCTCTTCCGGGGTCATGAGACTGTACTCTGGTTAACCCTTTACATACCTTGTGCTCAAGCTCATTACCATAGAAACCATAGAAAAACTACAGCACAGAAACAGGCCTTTTGGCCCTTCTTGGCTGTGCCGAACCATCTTCTGCCTAGTCCCACTGACCTGCACACGGACTATATCCCTCCATACACCTCCCATCCATGTATCTGTCCAATTTATTCTTAAATGTTAAAAAAGAACCTGCATTTACCACTTCGTGTGGCAGCTCATTCCACACTCCCACCACTCTCTGTGTGAAGAAGCCCCCCCCAATGTTCCCTTTAAACTTTTCCCCCCTCACCCTTAACCCATGTCCTCTGGTTTTTTTCTCTCCTTGCCTCAGTGGAAAAAGCCTGCTTGCATTCACTCTATCTATACCCATCATAATTTTATATACCTCTATCAAATCTCCCCTCATTCTACGATGGATAAGATTATTAATTTGGTTTCTTGGAATGCAAATGGTTTAAACCACCCGATTAAACGGAAGAAAATTTTTAAAGTATTCCATAGGATGACTGCTCATATTATTTTTGTACAAGAAACTCATGTCCGGAAAGAGGATAATCAGCGTTTTTTTAGATTCTGTAAGACTTAACAATACCACTCGAATTCACAGGCTAAAGTAAAAGGTGTTTCTATTTTTATAGATCCGTCAATTTCATTTCTGCACTATGAGATGATTTCAGATCCGAATGGCAGATTTTTGTTAATTACTGTTTTGTTGTTTAATGAAAAAGTTGTTATGCTTAATGTTTATGCTCCAAATGTTGACTGTCCTGATTTTTTTAAGAATCTCTTCACATCTCTTCCTGACTTAAATGAGTATATATTGATTATGGGTGGAGATTTCAATTGTTGTTTAAATCCTTTGTTGGATAGATCCAAGTCCAATCAAGTACTTCTGAACAAATCGGCCACCCTTATTAACTCTTTTATGACCAACTCTGGAATCTCAGAAATTTGGAGATTTTTATATCCAAACGAGAAAGAGTTCTCATTTTTTTCGCATTTATATCAGCACTATTCAAGAATTGACTTTTTTTATTGACTCCCGACTAATTCCTCTTGTTACTGATTGTGAATATGATTCTATTGCTGTTTCTGACTATGCATCGTTGAAATTATTTAACTTAAGGGATACATTTACTAATTCTAGACAATGGCGATTTAATACCACTTTGCTTCAAGACTCAGATTTTGTCAGGTTTATTGAGGAACAGATTGATTTTTTTCTTTACAATGAATTCTACAGAGGATATTTCCAGTGGGACATTATGGATACTTCTAAAGCATATATTCGTGGACAAATTATTTCATATACTGCTGGATTAAAAAAGTGAGCTACCAATGAAATATTTAAACTGGTTGACAAAATTTAAGAAATTGACAAGAAAGATTCTATAGCCCCTAATAAGGAACTTCATAAACAGAGAGTTGAACTTCAAATGGAACATAATCTCTTATCATCTTCGATTGAAAGTCAGTTAATCAAAACTAAGAGTCAGTTCTATACACATGGTGATAAAACTGGGAAACTGTTGACTAATCAATTGAAATCGGCCTCGGTTAAACGACAGATTCTTAAGATTCGTAAACAAGATGGCACTTTGACGGTTGACCATGACGAGATTAATAAATCCTTTCATGAATTTTATACCTCCTTATATCAATCAGAATTTCCTGATGACTCTACTATAATGCATGAATTTTTAAAGAAATTGAATATTCCAAAATTATCATCTAGTGAACGCTCAAAACTAGATGTACCTATTACAGTAGAGGAAATAAAGAATGCTATTTTTTCGATGAACTCAGGTAAAGCACCTGGCCCAGATGGATATACAGTAAAATGTTTTAAATTTTTCTTTACTACACTGACTCCTTGGCTATGTAGAGTCTTTAGGGATGCAGTATCTATAGATAAATTACCACAATCTTTTTATCGAGCTTCTATTTCCCTAATTCTCAAAAAAGATAAGGTTTCTACTGAATGTGCATCTTATAGGCCTATATCCTTGCTGAATGTGGATTCTAAGATTTTTTCTAAAATATTGGCAATGAGATTGGAGAATGTATTACCTCAAATTATTTCTGCTGATCAGACTGGATTTATTAAAAATTGTTACTCTTCTTTTAATGTTAGGAGATTAATGAATATTGTTTATACGCCTTCACCCAGAATTCCAGAATGCCTTATTTCATTGGACGCTGAGAAAGCTTTTGACAGAGTTGAATGGACATATTTATTTAACACCCTTGAGAAATTTAATTTTAGTCCGATATTTATATCTTGGATTAAACTGATATATCTCACACCTTTGGCTTCGGTATTTACTAATAATCAAAGATCCCCTCTTTTTCATCTATTCCGTGGTACTAGGCAGGGTTGTCCTCTTAGTCCACTACTATTCGATATTGCTTTGGAACCGCTAGCTGTTGCTATTCGTGACTTCCCTAATATATTTGGTATTACCCGTGGAAATGAGACTCATAAATTATCACTATATGCAGATGATCTACTATTATATATTTCTAACCCAGGAAAATCTATTCTGGCAGTATTAATTTTGCTTGATCAGTTTAGTAGTTTCTCTGGTTATAAACTGAACCTAGGTAAGAGTGAACTTTTTCCATTAAATATGCAGGTTCCCATTTATAGAAATTCTCCATTTAGAGTGACTGTTGACTATTTTACTTATCTAGGAGTTAAAATTACTAAGAGACATAAGGATCTATTCAATTTCAACCTTTTACAGTTAATTAATCAGGTTAAACAACTGATTACTAAGTGGTCCCCATTGTCTCTATCACTGATTGGCTGAGTCAATGCTATTAAAATGATTATTTTACCTAAATTTTTATATTTATTTCAAACGATACCAATTTTTATTCCTAAATCCTTTTTTGATACTATTGATTCTAAAATTTCCTCTTATATATGGCAAAACAAAAATCCCAGATTAAGTAAAAAATACTTACAGAAATCCAAGAAAGATGGTGGTTTGGCATTCCCTAATCTAAGATTTTATTATTGGGCAATTAATATTTGGTATTTAATATTTTGGATGCAAGATTGGAATATAACTCTAAGCCCACATTGGGTAAACCTTGAAGGCCACTCTGTACAGGGGTTTTCTTTAGCTTTCCATTTTAGGAACTTCACTTCCTTTTGTACTATCTAAATTGAATAAACAAATGTTTAACCCTATAGTTAAACATACATTGCGAATGTCATTTCAATTTCGTAAATTTTTTGGCCTGAATGATTTTATGTTATCTAATTGCTTTTTTCAACCCTTGGTTATGGACCAAGCCTTTTTGATATGGAAAACGAAAGATATAATATGTTTTCGTGACTTATTTCTGGATAACTGTTTTATGTCTTTTGAGCAGTTATCTCAGAACTTTGATTTGCCTAGATCCCATTTTTTTTAGATACTTAAAAATAAGAAATTTTTTAAATACTATGTTGCCTACCTTTCCGACTTCATATCCCATTGATATTATTGATAAAATTTTAGGTTTAAATCCTTTTCAGAAGGGATTAATAGCAATTATCTATGATATAATTATGAAATTACAGCCAGGTATATCTGATAAAATTAAAAATGAATGGGAAAGGGAACTTCAACTTTGCCTACCTATAGAGAAATGGGATAAAATTTTTCAATTAGTCAATACTACTTCTATATGTGCTAAACATACATTAATGCAGTTTAAAGTAGTACATAGAGCCCATATGTCCAAAGATAAATTAGCCCGTTTTTATTCCCATATAAACCCTATTTGTGATAGATGTCACTCTGAGGTGACTTCTTTAACTCACATGTTTTGGTCCTGTCCTCTTTTGGAAAATATTGGAAAGATATTTTTGATATTATTTGAACAGTTCTATGTTTTGATTTACAACCCCATCCTATTACGGCAATTTTTGGATTGCCAATGGTAGAACATAGATCTTTGTCTTCAGCCTGTCGGATGATAGCATTTGTTACTTTAATGGCCAGAAGATCTATTTTATTGAACTGGGAGGAAACCAATCCTCCTACTACATTCCAATAGTTTTCTCAAACTATATTAAGTTTAAATTTCGAAAAAATTAGAAGTGATATTTTTGATCCTTCGGGTAAATTTGAAGAAACTTGGAAACTTTTATGCAACATTTTCATATGATGTAATTTGACCTTTCCGAATCTTTTTTTATTAACTTATATGAATAGAGGAGTTGACGACATTACTGAACGTGTCTGATTCAAGATATTGGTCTAGCCCTGTTTTGTTCTGTTTTTTTTTGTTGTTTTTCTTTTTCTTTTGGGGGCTTTTCTTTGTTTATATATATTTTTTCTTTTTTTTTCTTTATGACTAATTTTATTATGAATTTGGAAGTCTATGTTACTTAAAATCCTTTTTGTATATGCTTTTAAGATTATTCCAATCTCTTTGTATCAACATTGTTACTGTGTTTATAATTTTGAAAACTAATAAAAAGACTTAAAAAGAAAAAGGAGGAAAGGTGAAAGAGGGAAAAGGAAAAGGGAATAGGGAATGGTGAAGGAGGGGCGGGGGATACATTACTGGAAGTTTGAGAAATCGATGACCATGCCATCAGGTTGGAGGCTACCCAGATGGAATATAAGGTGTTGTTTCTCCACCTAAGTGTGACCTGGTCATGACAGTGAAGGATGCCATGAATAAACACATCAGAATGGGAAGTGGAATTAAAATGGGTGGCCACTGGGAGATCCCAATTCCTCTGGTGGACGGAATGTAGGTGCTCAGTGAAGCAGTCTCCCAACCTACATCAGATCTTACTCCTAGCACTTATTCGTACAAGTGGAACATGTGCTACACCTGCCCCTACACTTCCTCCCTCACTATCATTCAGGGCACCGAACAGTCCTTCCAGGTGAGGCAACGCTTCACCTGTGAGTCCGTTACGGTCATATCCAGTCCTGCTAGTGTGGCCTCTTGCATATCGGTGAGACCTGACATAGATTGGGAGACTGCTTTGCCGAGCACCTGCATATCATCTGCCAGAAGAAGCAGGATCTCCCAGTGTCCACCCATTTTAACTTCACTTCCCATTGTCATGCAGGTGAGAAACTGCTAGGAAGTTCAGCAGTCTTATGAACAAGGAGGCAGTTAAAGGAGAGAGAGAGTATGGCGCGAGCTGGGAAGTCACCATGGTAACAGCTCAGAGCGGTTGAGCTAACGGATGCTGGAATTTTGGATGGATTATAAAAAGTTGATCCTTCGGTCTGATAAGGGCAGAGGAGACACGACACGAGAGAACTGGGGAAGCTACTCGAGAAACTACTGGTGGAGTTTAAGACCACCACGAGAGTGGAGGCCACGGACCAATTAATTTCGACCTGTGATTACTAGTGCGAGTAAGAGCTTGCCTGTGGGGGTCTGCTGGTGATGAACCCCTGCCGTGGGTTAGTAGACCGTTCCCTAGAAGGGGCTCTGTCCATCTGTGTCTGTGTGGGGGTGACACGAAGTGACTCTGAAGACTTCTGAAGCAAGAACAACTAAAACTGCCAACTTGAACATCAACTCAATTAACTCTCTCTCTCCGTCAATTCAACTCGACGCAACACAAAGTGAACTGAACTGCTTAAACTTACCTGACACCGTAAGACTGATATCTACCTCCTGGACTATTATTTTTTGTATCCACACACACATTTATGGAGATATATATAATAGTTTATAACCTGTATGGTATTATTTGGTTTAATGATATTAATTCGTAGTAGTAATAAATATAGTCTTAATTTATAGTAAACCAGACTCCAGGTGTGTTCCATTTCAGCTGGTCCTTTTCAACCCGTCACGGGGTTAGTGACACCATTCCCATTCCAATATGTCAATCCATGACCTCCTTTACTATTGCAATGAGGCTACCCTCAGGTTGGGGGAAAAACACCTTATATTCCTTCTGGTTAGCCTCCAACTTGATGGCACGAGCATCGATTTCTTGAACTTCCAGTAATGTCCCCCTCTTCCTTCACCATTCTCCATCCCATTTTCCCACTCTCACCTCATCTCCTTGCCTGCCTATCACTTCCCTCTTGTGCTCCTCCTCCTTTTACTTCTTCTATGTCTTCCTCTGTCTTCTCCTATTAGATTTCCCCCTTCTCCAGCCCTGTATCTCTTTCACCAGCCAACTTCCCTGCTCTTTACTTCATCCCTCCCCCTCCCATTTTCACCTATCACCTTGTGTTTCTCTCTCCCCTTCCCCCACCTTTTAAATCTACGCTTCATCTTTTTTTCTCCAGTCCTGCCTAAGGGTTTCAGCCCAAAACATCGTCTGTACTCTTTTCCATTGATGCTGCCTGATCTGCTGAGTTTTTCCAGCATTTTGTGTGCGTAACAAGGACTTTCTGTCTGGCTTAGGTACTCACTTCATTGATCAGTGTTATTATATGTAGCAGATATTAGAATGTAGTCAAAGTTGAGTTTTTTGTCTCACGCTAAAGAGATGTATGCACACGTGCGTTGAAAAACTTATTGGCAGCAGCATCACAAGCACATAGATCACATATGCATCATTCTAAAGAAAACTATAAATTAAGCATAAATTATACACAATTTTGTACAAGAAAGTACAAAAATATAGCAGTCCTTGTAGTACAAAGTTATCAAAATAGTCATTGTGTTGCTATAGCTGTGATGATTAGGGTTTTGCTGATTGTTTCATGAAATGAATCGTTGAAGAGTAGTAGCTGTTCCTGAACCTCATGATGTCGGACTTAAGGCTTCTGTGTCTTCTGCCTGATGGTAGCTGGGAGAAAATGATATGGGGATCTTTGATAATAGATATTGTCTCCTTGAGGCAGAGGTTCCTGAGAAACTATCAAAACTATCACCTTTACCACTGAAATAACTACTTGAGTACAGGTAGCAACTTAAAAAAAATTGTCATGGAATATTTATTTATTTACTTAGAACCGTACCTGAAACAAATTGACTTTCTGAAGATGAAATGAGCTGCCTTTCCATACGCACTGCAATAGAGAGCTGATATTTGTATTTTCTTGCAGAGTGAACCTGATTTGGAGAAAGGGTTGGAGATGCGAAAATGGGTTCTATCTGGAATCTTAGCCAGTGAGGAAACATACCTGAGTCACTTAGAGGCTCTCTTATTGGTACGTAAAGTATTTTCTCCTTTTTTTACAAAGCAAATCCAGTTAATACTCAATAATACAATGTAGTCCAGTCAAGCAGGAATGGGAATTTGAAAGGTGGCATTCCTGAGGAGCAGGCGCAGAATATGCTTCTCAGGCTTCATTGTTTAATGCCAATCAGATTACTTGTTCCAACTCCTCCCAGCATCTTCAATACTGCACATAAAACATACAGTCTGTTCTGAGTTCATGGGAGGAGATTACTGCTTCGTGAAGAAAGGCTAAATTCCCCCTGACTCGTAGGATTCCCTCACTGTTGACTGTGGAGGAGGAATATTCCAGATGGCACTGAGAATCTTGAATCCAATCATTTGGTCTGAACCAAATCCCCCATGGTCAGTGGAATCACCAAACCTGTCGGGGCCA
Source organism: Mobula birostris (assembly GCF_030028105.1). Taxonomy (NCBI): domain Eukaryota; kingdom Metazoa; phylum Chordata; class Chondrichthyes; order Myliobatiformes; family Myliobatidae; genus Mobula; species Mobula birostris. Next base: position 56,247,947 of record NC_092394.1, read on the forward strand.
AACTGTGGCAGAGACTGCGGTTCCCATAGTGGCTGCAAAACCACCAGAACTGAGTTGAAACAAACCATCCATGATCTTGTGAGGGACATCAAAGAAAAATAAGGAAAAAATGTGACAAAGTTACAAGGCTATTTGTGATTTCTAACTTTAAGTTTGAAACATGGAAACTTTTGGAAGCTATTTATGAAATTTATGTTTTACTTCTAAGTTAAAACTGTTGTTCTCTCTTCAAGTTCATTTTTCCAGACTTTCCTTGGTATGGAATTAAGTCCTTTAAAAACTCTTGTCTGGGTGTTATATTACTGGAAAACAATCAGAAGATTCTTTTAAATGTTTATTTATGCATGGTTTACTCTGGGCAGTATCTTTGAAGGAAGGTTTCATTTAATTAAATGTAACTGTTTCAGTATCTAAGAAGGAGAACCAGGGAAATAACATATTTAATGTTGTTTTCATAGATTTTGCAAGGCATTTAGATGGAATCATATGGCAGACTAATCAGAAAGCTCATGGGATACAGAGCATTTCGATTCAAAATTGGTTCAAAGTAATAAATGATGGTTTTTAATGATTGAAGGGCTGTATTCACGCAGTGGCCATTTTATTAGGTACAAGAGTGCAGGGCTGTATATACACTGTGGCTACTTTATTGGGTATAGGAGTGAAACCCCATGTGCCCATTCACTTCAAGGTTCAATGTCTTGTGCATTCAGAGATGCTCTTTTGCACACTGCTGTTGTAACACATTATTGGAGTTACTGTCACCTTCCTGTCAGTTTGAACCAGTCTGTCCTCTGATCTCTCTCATTAAGAGGGCGTTTTTGCCCACAGAACTGCAGCTGACTGGATGTTCTTTTGTTTTTACACCAATCTCTGTAAACTCTTAGAGACTAGTGTGTGTGAAAATCCCAGGAGATCAGAAGTCTCTGAGATACTCAAACACCACACCTAGCACCAATAATCATTCCATGGTCAAAGTTACTTGGATCACATTTTTTTCACAGCCAGTGCTGCCACAATTTCATCTCTGTTCTGACAGCACAACTATCACCAGGAAGGGCAAGGGCTTCAGGCACATAGAGAAATCACCAACTAGAACTTTCACTCCAATGTGTATGTCATATTGGTTTAGAAATATATCACTGTTCCTTTACTGTTTTTTGAAGAAATAACCAAGGAGTTCGATGAGGGCAGGGTAGTAGACATAGACTATATGGACTTTGTTAAGCTGCCGTTTGGTAGGCTGCTATGAAAGTTAGATTATATGGCGAGAGCTAGCTGACTGGATACAGAATTAGTGTGATGCTAGGAAACACAGGGTGATGGTGGAAGTTGTTCTTCAGCCTGTTAGCCCACGACTAGTGGTGTTCTCCAGGGGCTGGTGCTAAGCCCATTGCTATTTGTGATCTGTATCAATGACTTAGATGAGAATGTACAAGGCATGGTTAGTAAGTTTGCAGGTGACAGTCAAATAGGTGGTGTTTTAGACAGAGAAGATGGTTGTCAGGATTTTTAGAGGAATCTTGATCAGCTGGACAAGTGGGCTGAGGAATGAAAATGTAGTTTAATTTGGATAAATGTGAAATGTTTTATTTTGAGAAGACAAATGGGCTTGGAGTACAACTACATGTTTTCTTGCAAGGCATGTCACAGGCAGACAGGGAGGTGAAGAATGCTTTGACCCACTGGCCTTCAGTCAGGGCAGTCTGTATAGAAGCTCCATCATTGTCTGTAAGGAGTCTCTGTATGTACTCCCAGGGCAATGCATGGGTTTTCCCTGGGTGCTCCGGTTTCCTCCCACAGTCCAAAGCCATACTGGGTAGGTTAGTTGGTCATGGTAACTTGTACCATGATTAGGTTAGAGTTAAATCGGGGTTGTTCAGGGGTTGCTGGGGTGGCATAACTCGAAGGGTTGGAAGGGCCTACTCCATGCTGTATCTCTAAATAAAATAAAAAATAAATAAGATCTGAGAGGTATGTTGAAATTGTATAAGATATTGGTGAAGCCACAATTGGAATATTGTGTTAATTTTTGGTCACCCTACTAAAGGGAACGACGTCTTTAAGCCTGAAAGAGTGCAGGGGAGATATATGAGGATGTTATTGGATCTTGAGGGATTAAGTTCTAGAGAGAGGTTGAGCAAGTTGGGACTTTATTCCCTGGAGATAGGAGAATGAGGGATAATCTTATAAGACAAGGCATAGGAGCAGAATTAGGCCATTTGGCCCATTCTATCATGGCTGATTATTCCCCTTCAACCCCATTCTCCTGCCTTCTTCCTATAACCTTTGAGATCCTTACTAATCAAGAACTTATCAACCTCAGCTTTAGATATACCCAATCACTTGGCCGCCACAGCCAGCCGTGGCAATAACTTCCACAGATTCACCACCCTCTGGCTAAAGAAATTCCTCCTGATCTCTATTTGAATGGATGCCCTTCTATTCTGAGCAGTGCACTCTGGTCCTAGACTCCTCCATTACAGGAAACATTTCCTCCATGTTCACTCAAACGCTCCTCAAATATTAACCCTTTTATTCCCGGGTCATTCTCATAAACATTGTCAAATGCCTGCACATCCTTTCTTAGATAATAGGGGTCTATAAAATCACAAGTAGCATAGATAAGATTAATGCACACAGTCTTTTTGCCAGGTTTGGGGAATCAAATACGAGAGGACTTAGGTTTAAAGTGAGAGGGGATAGATTTACTAGCAACCTGTTGGGCAATGTTTTCACCAGCAGTCAGTATATAGAATGAGCTGATAGGGGAAATGGTTAAGGCAAGTACAATAAAAGCATTTAAAAATGGCTTGGATATGTACCTAGATAGGAAAGGTCCAATCAGTCAAATACAGGCAAATTGGGTTGCATGGACGAGCTGGGCCAGTTTCCGTGTTCTGTAATTGTCTCCATACCAAAAGCTAATACACTCGCATTGAAGGCAGAGGCAGTATCTCAATAGTGCAGTAACCTCACGTGCTATGCACTGGGAGTTGGGAAATGAAATTTGACCAAGTCTCTTGTTTTTGACCAACATGATATAGTGAGGATACAAAGTCTTCCTTTGCTGTTAATTTCTAGAATTCTATTATTGTGTTTCACCAATCATAAGTGTACTGTACTGTGATCTTCCATAATGTAAAAGTTAAAGTTAAACTTTTGCTTGCTATCTTCCCTCACATTTTTAACAATCTCTGCCCTACTTGCTTTAATACCTTTTCTGGTACTCTTGGCACTCCAAACTTCCATAAATCTAATTAGTTTATGAAAGCCTTTATATTGAAGTTTGAAAAACTTGGTGATTACTTTTTTCTGTACAAAGATATCAATATCAGAGCATGAAAACAATTAACAATTGCAGTAAAACAGAATTGTATACAGGAATAAATTGAATTACTTGCTTGATTAGAATTGCTGTTGTTTGTCACCTGCATTATAGCATTTTATAGTGATGATTCTATACTTTTTGGAAGTGTTTTTTTTTGAAAGTTCATTAACCACAAGTTGTATTTGTACAAGAGCCTTCACTTTATATCTTTATGTTGTAGCCTATGAAGCCTCTTAAAGCAGCTGCCACTACATCTCAACCTGTTCTCACCAACCAACAAATAGAGACCATCTTCTTCAAGGTTCCTGAGCTTTATGAAATACACAAGGAGTTCTATGATGGGCTGCTGCCCAGAGTTCAACAGTGGAGTCACCATCAATGTGTTGGAGATCTCTTTCAGAAACTGGTAAACTTTGTTAGCCTCATCTATGAAATTGTTCTAAACATCTAAGTAAGTTGCACCAATTAAAGTTCTCTTATATGACCATTCAATTAGCCCCTTAAACATTTCAACAGATTTATAGTGCTTGGCATGACACATCTTATGGAGCTTTGCACTGCTTAAAGGAATATTGAAAATACAAACAAGTACACTGTTAAGCATTTTCTAATACCTTTATATAAAATGAACCACAATTTTATGCCTCGGTACTCCAAGGCATCAAAAAGAAAGAGCTATTCTCTTTCATGTATCTAGCAACTTTTTTTCCCCTGTAAACTAAAGTTGTTTCCTTATTGGCTTGAATCTATATTTATTTACTGTTTATTAAAATAAATAAACCATTTTAACATGTATGATTATAACATGCAGAATTTATTAGGAGTAGTTGAGGATTTTGTTTTGAATCTCAGTTGTAGGTAAAGAGAGATTAAAGCTGTGTTAGAAATATTTGGGGAATTGTGTTAATTGCTGAATTTTATATAATTTGCATTTCAATACAAATAGTGATGATTAAACGGAATGAAAACACTCCTGGACGATGAAACTTACCTAGATACATACGGAGGGGGAGGGGCTAGAACTTAGTTTTATTTATTGAGATACAGCATGGAATATGCTTTTCTGACCCTTCAAACTGCGACTCCCAGCAATTCCTAATTTAGTCCTAGGTGGATCATGGGACAATTTACAATGACTAATTAACCTACCATCTGGTATGTCTTTGGACTATGGGAGGAAACTGGAATACCCGGAGGAAACCCATGTGGTCACAGGGAGAACATACAAACACCTTATAGGCAGCAGGGGGAATTGAACCCTGGTCACCTATACCACTACGCTACAGTGCCAAGATGAAGGGAAGTTGAGTTTATTGCCACATGCACAAGTATATTTATGCATACGTGCAATAAAAAATATAGTTACACTAGCAATACAGGCACATAGCATCAGATATACGAGAAAACCTGTAGACGCTGAAAATCCAAGCAACGCACATAAAATGCTGAAGGAACTCAGCAGGCCAGGCAGCATCTGTGGAAAAGAATGAACAGTCGACATTTCAGGCTGAAACCCTTATCAGGACTGGATAAAAGGATGAGAAGTTAGAGCAAGAAGGTGGGGGGAAGGGATGAAGAAGTACAAGGTGGCAGTTGATAGGTGAAACTGGCAGAGGGGAAGGAAGTAAAGAGCTGGGAAGCTGATAGGTGAAACAGATAAAGGGCCGGTGAAGTGGGGAATCTGACAGGAGGAGGTAGAAGACCATGGAAGAAAGGGAAGGGGAAGGAGCTCCAGAGGGAGGTGATGGGAAGGTAAGAAGATAAGGTGAGAGATAGAAACGGGAAAGGGAATGGTGACGGGGGATGTGGGGGGAATAATCAGAAATTTGAGAAATCGATGTTCATGCCATCAGGTTGAAGGCTACCCAAACGGAATATAAGATGTTACACCTCCAACTTGAGTGTGGCCTTATTGTGGCAGTAGAGGAGGCCATGGACTGACATTTCAGAATGGGAAGTAGAAAATTTAAGTGGGTAGCCACTGAGAGATGCCGCTTTCTCTGGTGGATGGAGAATATGAGCTCAGCGAAACATTCTTCCAAGCTCTGGCAGACAGAGTGTAATATCATATACCTTTTTAGTGGAGTGGAGTTCAAGCGCATCTTTACATTGAGTCATAGAGAAGCGCAGCACAGAAACAGGCCCTTTGGTCCATCTAGTCCCTGCCATTTAAACTGCCTACTCCCATTGACGTGCACCAGGACCATAGCCCTCCATACCTCTACCATCCATGTACCTATCCAAACTTCGCCTAAACGTTGAAATTGATCTTACTTGCAACATTTATGTAGGCAGCCCATTCCACACTCTGATGACCCTCTGAGTGAAGAAGTTTCCCCTCATGTTCCCCTTAAACTTTTCACCCTTAATCCATAACCTGTGGTTGTGGTCGGCGGGAGGAGAAGATGGCGCAACGCAGCGCGCGCGGCCGTTCCGCATGATATCAATTATGTGTAACTAGGGGGCCGTGCACAATCCGGATTTGATAGAGACAGATGTGAAGAAGCACGGAGGAACATCTGGAGTAACTTCTGAAATGCCTGCTTCGCTGCCGCTGCTACTGTGCGATCGAGAATCTCCGGAGATGAAGGCCCCAAATCCTCGGCTTTGCCTATTGCCTGTTGCCGGGGCCAGGGTCGAAGCGCTCGGCAGAGATGGTGCTCGGTGTTGAAGAGCTGGTCGGAGGCTCGGAGTTCCTTCCTCCCTCACCACCATTCGGTCCCAGACAGTCCTTCCAGGTGAGGCGACACTTCACCTGTGAGTCGGCTGGTGTGATATACTGTGTCCGGTGCTCCTGATGCGGCCTTCTATATATTGGCGAGACCCGACGCAGACTGGGAGACCGTTTCGCTGAACACCTATCCTTTGTCTGCCAGAGAAAGCAGGATCTCCCAGTGGCCACCCATTTTAATTCCACGTCCCATTCCTATTCTGATATGTCAATCCACGGCCTCCTGTACTGTCAAGATGAAGCCACACTCAGGTTGGAGGAACAACATCTTATATTCCGTCTGGGTAGCCTCCAACCTGATGGCATGCTCATTGATTTTTCTAACTTCTGTTAATGCCCCTCCTCCCCTTCTTTACCCCATCCCTTATTTGTTTTTATTCCCCCCCCCTTTTTTTCTTCTTTCTCTGTCCCTTTCACAATCACTCCTTGCCTGCTCTCCATCTTCCTCTGGGCTCCCCTCCCCCTTTCTTTCTCCCTGGGCTTCCCATCCCATGATCCTCCCCCTTCCCCAGCTCTGTATCCCTTTTGCCAATCAACTTTCCAGCTCTTAGCTTCTTCCCTCCCGCTCCTGTCTTCTCCTATCATTTCGGATCTCCCCCTCCCCCTCCCCACTTTCACATCTCGTACTTCCTCTTCTTTCAGTTAGTCCTGACGAAGGGTTTCAGCCCGAAACGTCGACTGTACTTCTTTCTATAGATGCTGCCTGGCCTGCTACGTTACACCAGCATTTTGTGTGTGTTGTTACACAATACTCCAAATTAAGCCTCATCAATGTCTTAGCCAATTTCAACATAACATCCCCTCTCCTGTACTTAATGTATTGATTTATGAAGGTCAATGTGCCAAAAGCTTTCTTTATGACCCTATTTACCTCTAACACCAGTTTCAACTAATTATTCCCAGATCCCTTTGTTCTACCACACTCCTCAGTTCCCTACTGTTCACTGTCTAAGACCTACCCTGGTTGGTCCTACCAAAGTGCAAAACCTCGTGCTTGACTTCATTAAATCCTATCTGCCATTTTTCCAGCTGATGCAAATCCCTCTGCAAACCATGATAGTCTTCCTCGCTGTCCACCACACCTACAATCTTGGTGTCATCTGCAAATTTGATGATCCAGTTAACCACATTATCATCCAGATCATTGGTATCGATGACAAACAACAAAGGACCCAGCACCAGTCCCTGCGTATATCACTACTCACAGACCTCTAGTCAGAGAGGCAACCATCTACTACCACTTTCTGGCTTCTCCCAGAAGCCAATGTGTAATCCAGTTTACTCCCTCATCTTGAATGCTGAGGGATTGAACCTTCTTGGCTAACTTCCCATGTGGGACCTTGCTAAAGTCCACATAGAGCACATCCACTGTCTTGCATTTATCCACTTTTCTGGTACCTTCCTTGAAAATTCTATAAGGTTGGTTAGACTTAATCTACCATCCATAAAGCCATTCTGACTATCCTTATTCGGTCTAGGTACCTGCAAATACTTATATATCCAGTCCCTTCCAATAATTTTCCTACAACTGATGTCAGACTCACCAGCCTATAGTTTCCTAGTTTATGTTTAGAATTTTTTTTTAAACAGAAGAACAAAATTGGCTATCCTCCAATCCTCTGGTACCTGTTCTGTTGGTAAGGATGATTTAAATATCTCTGCTAGGACACCGACAATTTCTGCACTTGCCTCCCATAGGATCCGAGGGAACACCTTGTCAGTCCCTGGGAATTTATCAACCCTGACTTGCCTCAGAATAGCAGAGACTTTCTCCTCTGTAATCGGTACAGGGTCTGTGAAGTTCATGCCAATTTGCCTCACTTCTAATGACTCTGTGTCTGTCTTCTGAGTAAATATTGATGCAAAAACTTTATTTACGATCTCCCCCGTCTGTTTTGGCTCCACTCATGAATTACCATTCGGGCCTCCTGAGGACCAATTTTGTCCCTTGCAATCATTTTGCTCTTAACAGATCTGTATAATCCCTTAGGGATCTCCTTCACTTTGTCTGCTAGAGCAACATGCCTTCTTTAGCCCTCCTGATTTCTTTCTTAAGTGTTTACTTGCATTTATTATACTCCATAAGCATCTAGTTTGTTCCTACCTGCCTATACCTGCTATCCACTTCCTTCTTTCTCTTAACCAGGGCCTCAATATCTCCTGAAAACCAATGTTCCGTATACTTGTGATGTTTACATTTTATTCTGACAGGCATCTATACGCTTCCCACTTACGAAGTACACATTTGCCAGAAAACAGTCTGTCCAAATCCACACAACATGCAAAATGCTGGAGAAACGCAGCAGGCCAAGCAACATCTATGGAAAAGAGTACAGTGGATGTTTCGGGCCAAGACCCTTCAGTAGGACTGGAGAAAAAAAGATGAGATGTAGATTTAAAAGGTGAGGTGGGGGGAGAGAAAAACACAAAGTGATAGGTGAAACAGGGAGGGGTGGGATGAAGTAAAGAGCTGGGAAGTTGATTGTTGAAAGAAATACAGTCCTGGAGAAGGGGGGAATCTAATAGGAGAAGACAGAGGCCGTAGAAGAAAGAAAGAAGGAGGAGGAGCACCAGAGGGAGGCGATGGGCAGTCAAGTAGTTAAGGTGAGAGAGGGAAAAGGGGATGGGGAATGTTGAAGGGGATGAGAAATCGATGTTCATGCCATCAGGTTGGGGGTTACCCAGACGGAATATAAGGTTTTGCTCCTCAAACTTGAGTGTGGCCTCATCTTGACAGTAGAGGAGGCCATGGATTGACATGGCAGAATGGGAATGTCCCAATCCCCATTTGCCTGATCATTTCTGAGACCATCAAAATTGGCTTTTCTTCAGTTTAGGATCTCAACCTGTGGAGAAGACCTCTCTTTTTGCATATTTATTTTGCAGCTAATGGCATTGTGGTTACTAGATGCAAAGTGTCGCCATACACAATCTTCCGTCACCTGCCCTGTCCTATTTCATAATAGCAGATCTGGTATTGCAAGCTCTCTCGCTGGGACTTCTATGTACTGATTAAGGAAGCTTTCTTGAGCACATTTGATAAACTCTATCCCATCTAGTCCTTTTACAGTATGGGATTCCCAGTCAATATGTGGAAAGTTAAAATCACCTCCTATAGCAACCTTATGTTTCTTGCAGCAGTCTGCGATCTCTTTACAAATTTGCTCCTCTAAATCCTGTAGACTGTTGGGTGGTCTATAATATAATCCCATTAATGTGGTTGTACCTTTCTTACTCCTCAGTTCCACCCATAAATCCTCACTAGATGAGTTCCCCTGTCTGTCCTGATGGAGCACCTGCCGTGACATTTCCCTAACTATTCACACTATCCCTCCTTCTTTAATCCCTTCCATTCTGTCACAACTAAAACAACGGAACTGCGGAATATTGAGCTGTGCATCCTGCCCCTCCTGCAATCAAGTCTCACTAATGGCTACAATATCATAATTCTATGTGCCTGTCCATGCCCTGATCTCATCCACCTTTCCCATGATACTACTTGCATTGAAATATATGCAGCTCAGGGCACGAGTTGCACCATGCTCAACCTTTTGACTCCTGACTTTGCACTTTATACTTATAATTTATACTTTATTGTCGCCAAACAATTGATACTAGAATGTACAATCATCATAGCGATATTTGATTCTGGTCTTCCCACTCCCTGGATGTCTGATATCTTATCAACATCTGTCTCCACAATGTCTCCACTAATTGTTCTGGCAGTCTGGTTCCCATCCCCTAGCACCTCTAGTTTAATCCCCACCATGCAGCAATCCTGAGATCAAAGATTATGAGAGAAAGCTGGCAGGGAATATAAAAACTGACTGTAAACGTTTTTATAGATATGTGGAAAGAAAAAGATTGGTTAAGACAAATGTAGGTCCTTTATAGTCAGAAAGAGGTGAATTGATCATGGGGAACAAGGACATGGCAGACCAATTGAATAACTATTTTGGTTCTGTCTTCACTAAGGAGGACATAAATAATCTTCCAGAAATAGTAGGGGACTGTGGGTCTAGTGAGATGGAGAAACTGAGGGAAATACATGTGAGTAGGGAAGTGGTGTTAGGTAAATTGAAGGGATTAAAAGCAGATAAATCCCCAGGGCCAGATGGTCTGCATCCCAGAGTGCTTAAGGAAGTAGCCCAAGAAATAGTGGATGCATTAGTGATAAACTTTCAAAGCTCTTTAGATTCTGGACTAGTTCCTGAGGATTGGAGGGTGGCTAATGTAACCCTGCTTTTTAAAAAAGGAGGGAGAGAGAAACCGGGGAGAACCAATGGATGTGGTATATTTGGATTTTCAAAAGGCTTTTGACAAGGTCCCACACAGGCGATTAGTGTGCAAACTTAAAGCACATGGTATTGGGGGTAAGGTATTGATTTGGATAGAGAATTGGTTGGCAGACAGGAAGCAAAGAGTGGGAATAAGCGGGACCTTTTCAGAATGGCAGGCAGTGTCTAGTGCTGGGACCCCAGATGTTTACAATATAAATGACTTAGGCGAGGGAATTAAATGCAGCATCTCCAAGTTTGTGGATGACACAAAGCTGGGCGGCAGTGTTAGCTGTGAGGAGGATGCTAAGAGGATGCAGGGTGACTTGGATAGGTTAGGTGAGTGAGCAAATTCATGGCAGATGCAATTTAATGTGGATAAATGTGAGGTTATCCACTTTGGTGGCAAGAACTGGAAAACAGATTATTATTTGAATGGTGGCCGATTAGGAAGAGGGGAGATGCAACGAGACCTGGGTGTCATTGTACTCCAGTCATTGAAAGTGGGCATGCGGGTACAGCAGGTGGTGAAAAAGGCGAATGGTATGCTGGCATTCATAGCAAGAGGATTCGAGTACAGGAGCAGGGAGGTACTACTGCAGTTGTACAAGACCTTGGTGAGACCACACCTCGAGTATTGTGTGCAGTTTTGGTTCCCTAATCTGAGGAAAGACATTCTTGCCATAGAGGGAGTACAAAGAAGGTTCACCGGATTGATTCCTGGGATGGCAGGACTTTCATATGATGAAAGACTGGATCGACTAGGCTTATACTCTCTGGAATTTAGAAGATTGAGGGGGATCTTATTGAATTCTAAAGGGATTGGACAGGCTAGATGCAGGAAGATTGTTCCCGATGTTGGGGAAGTCCAGAACAAGGGGTCACAGTTTGAGGATAAAGGGGAAACCTTTTAGGACCGAGATGAGGAAAAACTTCTTCACACAGAGAGTGGTGAATCTGTGGAATTCTCTGCCACAGGAAACAGTTGAGGCCAGTTCATTGGCTATATTTAAGAGAGAGTTAGATTTTTTTTTATATTGTAGCACCTAATTCCCTGAACTCCCTACACAGAACCTGTCACTAGTCCTACCCATGTCATTGGTACCTACATGGACCATGACCTCTGGTTATTCACCCTTCCACTTAAGCATGTTTAGGACTCGATTGAGACATCTCAGATCCTGGCACTCAAAGAGGCAACATACCATCTAGGAATCTCGTTCTCACCCACAGTACTTGCTTTCTGTTCCCCCAACTAACGAATCCCCTATCACCACAGTGTGCCTCTTCTCCCCCACTCTCTTCTGAGTCACAGAGCCAGACTCAGTGGTACTCAGAGATCTGACTGCAGTGATTATCCTCTGCTAGGTCATCTCCCCCAACAGTATTCCAAGAGATATACCTCTTGTTTCGGGTATGGCCACAGGGGTACACTACACTGGCTCCTTAACCCCTTTCCCCTTCCTGATTGTCACCCAATTTCCTGTGTCCTGCAGCTTGAGTGTAACTACCTCTATGTATGTTCCATCTATCGCCCCTTCAGTCTTCCAAATGATCCGGAGTTCATCCAGTTCCTGATCCAACTCCTTAACGTGGACTGGTAGAAGCTGCAGCTGGATGCACGTCTCACGTCTGTTTTCTCACATCACGCAAAAGGAGCATTCAACTATCCTGCCTGGCATTTCTACTGCCCTACCTGAGCAAATGTAAAGAAGGGAGGGAGAAAAAAAAACTACTTGCAGCTTTTCTTTTTTGCATTCTGAAACCTTGAAGAGCCTCCCCTCACTCTCCGTTTTCCACTCTCCATTTGTCCCTTCCCACCAGTCTCCCTCCTTGCACATATCCCTGCAAGCGACAGAAATGCTACACTTGCCCTTTTACCCTCTCTCCCTCATCTCCATTCAGGGCTTCAAACAGTCCTTCCAGGTGAGGCAACACGTCACCAGCAAATCTGTTGGAGTCATCTGTTGTATTCAGTGCTCCTCTACTTTGGTGAGACCTGACATAAACTGGGGGACTCTTTGTCAACCACCTTTGCTTCATCAGCTAAATGCGGAATTTCCTGGTGGCCAACCATTTTACTTCCTATACACATTCCTGTTACAAAATGTTGGTCCATATCCTCCTCTTTTGCCAAAATGAATCCATTCTTGGGTTGGAGGAGCAACACTTCATATTCTGTCATATTCATAACCTTTAATCTGATGGCCAACTCACTGGCCTATAATTTCCTGGTTCATGTTTAGAGCCTTTCTTAAACAGCGGAACAACATTGGCTATACTCCAATCCTTTGCTGCCTCTATCCTGAGATGGTTTAAATATCTCTGCTTGGGCACTGGCAATTTCTGCATATAGGATCTGAGGCAACCCCCTCTCAGGCCCTGGGGATTTATCCACCCTATTTTGCCTCGGCAACGATCACAACCTCCTTTGTAATCTGTATAGGGTCCATGAAGTTGATGCCACTTTGCTGCACTTCTATAGACTCTTATGTCCATCTCTTGAGTTAATATAGATGTAAAAAAAATTTTATGATCTCCCCCATCTGTTTTGGCTCACACATGGATTACCATGCTGATCTTTCAGAGAACCAATTTTGTGCCTTGCAATCTTTTAGCTCTTAGGATTCTTCTTCACCTTTTCTGCTAATGCAACCGTATTCCTTCTTCTAGCCCTTCTGTATTTCTTTATAAGTACCTCATTTGTTCCTTCCTGCCTATACTTGCTATTTACCTCCTTTCTTTTACCCAGCGCCTCAATATTTCTTGAAAGCCAAGGTTCCCTAAAGATACAACCATTTATCTTTATCTTTTATTCTGAAAGGCACATACAAGCTTTGTACTCTCCAAATTTCATTTTTGAAGGCCTCCCACTTTGCCAGAAAACAGCCTGTCCGAATCTGCACTTGCCAGATAATTTCTGATACCATCAAAATTGGCTTTTCTCCAATTTAGAATCTTAACCTGTGGACCAGACCTATCTTTTTCCATATTTACCTTGAAACTAATGGCATTATGATTACTAGATGAAGAGTGTTCCCCTGCACAAACTTCTGTCACCTGCATTGTCTCATTCCCTAATCAGTTGGGACTTCTATGTACTGATTAAAGAAACTTCCCTGACTCGGTTGACAAACTCTATCCCATCTAGTCCTTTTACAGAATCGGAGTCCCAGTCAATATGTGGAAAATTAAAATCACCTACTATAGCAACCTTATGTTTCTTGCTGTATTACACCATGACACTATGACCTCCTCTGGTAGCGTGTTTCAGGCACTGCCACTGTCTTACATTCCATCTGGGTACTCTCCAGCCTCCAGCATGAATGTAGATTTCTCCTTCTGGTAAACAAATTTCCTCTCCCTGCCATTCCCCACTCTGACCTTTTACTTCTTCTCACCTGCCTACTACTTTCCCCCAGGTCCTCTTTTCCTTCCCTTTCTCCTATGGTCCACTCTCCTCTCCTATCAAACTCTTTCTTCTCCAGCTCATGACCTTTCCCACAAACCTGACTTCACCTATCACCTTCCACCTATTCTCTTTCCCCTCCCCTGACCTTTATATTTTGGATCTTCCGCCTTGCTTCTCAGTCCTGAAGAAGGGTCTCGGCCTAAAATATTGACTGTTTATTCTTTTCCATAGATGTTGCCTGACCTGCTGAGTTCCTACAGCATTTGCTGAGTGATGTTTTGGATTTCCAGCATCTGCAGACTTCCTTGTGTTTACAAGTCCAAATCCCTCATTTCCCTATGTATTCATGTGTCTATCTTAGAGTCTTTTAAAAACTTCTATTATATTTGCCTCCACCGCCACACCTGGCAGCACATTCAAGGCTCCCACCAGGCTCTGTAAAAAAAAAAACTTGTCTCACATGTCCCCTGTGAACTTGTCCTCTCACCTTAAATTGTGATCTCTAGTATAAGACATGTTGATTCTGCTGTTTGTTTATGTCCCTATAATTTAATAAACTTCTGTCAGGTTTCTCTTCACTCCAGAAAAACAATCCCAAGTTTGTCCAACTTCCACTTGTAGCGTATGCCCTCTAATCCAGGTAGCATCCTAGAAAACCTCTTTTGCACCTTCTCCAAAGCTCCACATCCTTCTTATATAAACATTCTCCCTCTCCCCTGAAACCTCTGCCCAGTACTATTTGACATCCCTACCCATGGCGAAAGATCCTATCTATAAATCTTATATTTTTTAAAATACTTTTATTAGGTCACACCTCAGCCTCTGGTGCTCCAGAGGTAACAATCCAAGTTTGTCCAACCATTCCCTATAGCTAATAAATTCCAATTCAGGAGTGTGTGCTGAGGTATTATAGGGGATTGGTTAGACCATACTTGGAGTTTTGGGCCGTTATCTAAGAAAGGGTGTGCTGGCGTTGGAGAGAGTCCAAAGGAGTTCATGAGAATGAACAGGGAATGAAAGGGTTAATGTCTGAGGTGCACTTGGTGGCTCTGGGACAACATTCGCTGAAGTTCAGAAGAATGAGGAAGAATCTCATTGAAACCTACTGAATACTGAAAGGTCTCGATAGAGTGGACGTGGAGAGGATGTTTTCTACGGCAGGAGAACTAGGACCAGAGGTCACAGTCTCAAAGTAGAAGGACATCTGCCTTCCTTTCCAGTCCCGATGAAGGGTGTCAGCCTGAAATGTCGACTACTTATTCCCCTCCATAGATGCTGCCTTACCCGCTGAGTTCCTCCAGCATTTTTTGTGTGTTACTCTGGATTTTCAGCATTGGCAGAATATCTAGTGTGTATTAGATCCTGAGAGGTTTTGGCAGGAATAATGTGACAAGGGTTTTTGGGAGTATTTCAAACAAGGGGTTGCATTTAAAATAAGTAATTCCTCTTTTGAGATAAGTGAGGCAAAGTTTTTTGTGTTTCAGGGGGTTAGTGTGTTTGGATCTCCTTTAAAAGGCGCTGGAAGCAAAGACAGATGTAGATTGACTCTTGATAAGTGAGGGATAATTTCAGTGTTTCAACTAATTTAGGCATACCCTGAAGTACTTATCAGAGAGCATCACATACTTCATTATTGTCTTCTGCATCATAAGGGCTTAGTTTTTGCCTGAAGTTTTCCAGCAGGAGGCAGAGAGAGTGGCAGAATTGAGCTGCGAGGGCAGACAATGGTGAAGAGAGACCCCGTATGGTCCAAATGGCAGGTTCCATTCCACACCATAGCTTAGAATTTCCCTCGAGGACACCCAATCCACTGGTTCGAAATCCATAACTTAGGAAATGAGGGCTTGCATTGTTACTGCATAGCTTTGGAATATTCCTGGACTGTTGATTTAGAGACATGAGTTTAAATTGCACCTTGACAGTTGCAAATATAAATTGAAGTAATTAAGTTAGTAAAGTGAACAAGGTAACAGTTGATGGAGACATAAGCCTACTGTTACCTCCATCCTCTGTTCATCTTCCCTCACACATGTCACAGAAAACTGTGTCTGAATATGGGTCTCTTCATTACACAATAAACTAGTGGACAACACACTGCACAGTACAATATATATTCTGACCAATTCCATACAACCTCCCTGCCCCTGTCTACCCTCAAAACTCTCAATGTTTGATAACACTCTGTAATTACAAATGATGACAAATAAGAACTAGTAAAATTCTTTGTTTAAAACACCATCGGGGGATATTCCATACAGCAGTAATTAATCTCGAGATGTCTTTTACACGCCATCTTTTCCATTAGTATAGATTTTGCATAATTTACTTAGAAGGATGTTGAATAGTCAGTCCAAATAGCAGACATCTCCATATCTATAATCAGTTCAGTCCACCAGATTTAAATGGACTAAGTCTTTATTAGTGCTGTGATCATTCTTAAACTTCTGAGTTCTTGTGGTTTAAGTGAACAAATAGGGTCTTTGGGATGACAAGAAAGTCATCTTTATGGACAAATTCAAGAATTCACGAGGATTTTCTTTCTGGAGTATCAGAGGTGTCTTTTTCAAAGAACAAGCTCTCCTTAATCCACCATTGATGCTGCCCTCACTTGTACCTTCTCCATTTACCTTCTCCATTTACCAGAATTCAGGCCTCATCCCATCTTTCCTTTGCCTTAAGTGAGATGAAGTTCCTCTTGTCCTTACCTATCACCCAATGAGCCTCCAGATCCAGCACATCATTCTCTGCAGTTCCAGCCATCTTCAACGGGATAGTACCACCAAACACATCTTTTTCTCCTCCCAACTCTTCACTTTCTATAGGGATCATCCTTCCACAGTGATCTTCCTCCTGGCATTTTTCCCTGAAAGTGGAAAAGGTTCTACATCTGCCCATTCAATTTCTCCCTCGGCACCATTCAAGGCCTGAAAAACCACTCCAGGTGAGGCAACACTTCATCTGCCTCATCCATTGCTCCCAATATGGCATCTTCTGCTTCAGTGAGACCCAATGTGATTGGGAGACGGCTTTGTCAAGCATCTTCACTCCATCTGCAACAAGCAAGTTCTCCTGGTGGTGAACCATTTTTTTTTAGATTATGAAGTAATGATACAATATTTCCTCTGGTGTGATATGACAAAACACAGGACAGACCAAGACTGAAAAAATTGACAAAACCACATAATTATAACATATAGTTACGACAGTGCAACAATACCATAACTTGATGAAGAAGTCCATGAGCACAGTAAAGTTCAAAGTCTCTCAAATGTCCCACATCTCATGCAGACAGGAGAAGGAAGAAAAAACTCTCCCTGCCATGCCGACCACAATCCGACTCTGCGTCATCCGAAAACTTTGAGCTCTGATCAGCTCTCCGACATCAAGTACTGAGCGCCATCTCTGTCCGAACGATTCGACCTCCTTCTCGGTCGCCAAAAGCAGGCAAGGCTGGGGATTTTGAGGCCTACCCTCCGAAAGGTTCCCGAACACGCAGTAACGACAGCAGCGAACGTGCATTTCAGAAATTTCTCCAGATGTTCCTCTGTGGTTTCACGTCCATTCTCCATCAAATCAGAATTGTCCACGGCCCCTATTTAACAGATATGATGTCATTTTTCACCGGAGGGCTGCGCACGCGCAGGCGCGCCGCTGCCATCTCCTCCCTCCTAGTCCAATCCTCATTCCAACATGTCATTCCATGGCCTCCTGTACTGCCATGATGAGGACAACTCAGGTAGGAAGAGCAACACCCCATCTGGGTAGCCTCCAACTTGATGGTATGGACATCTATTTCTCTAATTTAGAGTCATAAAAGAGTAATAGAGTCTTAGAATATTACAGCACAGAAACAGGCCCTTTGACCCACCTAGTCTGTGCTGAGCTATTAATCTGCCTAGTCCCATCAAGCTGCACCCAGACCATAGCCCCCCCATACCCCTCCTATCCACGTAGCCATCCAAACTTTTCTTAAGTATTGAAATCAAATGTATCGGCCACTTCCGCTAGCAACTCATTCCACACTCTCACCACCATCTGAGTGTAGAAATTCCACTTCATGTTCCCTTTAAACATTTTGCCTTTCAGACTTAACCCAACCTCAGTCTCACCCAACTTCAGTGGAAAAATCCTGCATGCATTTACCCTATCTATACCACTCATAATTTTGCATATCTCTATATCATTCTTCTCTGCTCCAGGGAATAAAGTCCTAAGCTATTCAGCCTTTCCCTTTTACTCAGGTCCTCAAATCCTGACAATATCAGTGTAGATTTTCTTTGCACTTTTTTAATCTTATTGACTTCTTTCCTGCAGGTAGGTGACCAAAATTGCACATAATACTCCAAATTATGCCTCAGGAGTATCTTCAACATAACATCCCAACTCCTGTACTCAGTACTTTGATTTATGAAGATTGATATGTCAGAAGGTTTCTTTATGACACTATCTACCTGTGACAATACTCTTAAGGAGTTAAGGATCTGTATTCCCAGATCCCTCTGTTGTACCACACTTTGTAGTGCCGAACTACTCACTGTGTAAGTCCTTCCCTAATTTGTCCTCACAAAGTGCATCTCCTCACACTTGGCTGCATTAAATTCTATCTTCCATTTTTCAGCAAATTTTTCTCACTGGTCCAGATCCTGCTACCAGCTTTGATAGCTTTTCTTGCTATCTATTACACCCGAATCTTGGTGTCATTTACAAATTTACTGATCTAGTTTACCACATTATCATCCAAACCATTGATTTAGAAGACAAGCAACAATAGACCCACCACTGATCCAAGCGACAAACCACTGGTCACAGACCTTCAGTCAGAGAGCCAACTATCAACTACCACTTTGCTTCTTCTGCAAAGCCAATGTCTAATCCAAGTTACTATCTCATCCTGAGTACCAAGCATCTGAACATTCTTGACCAACGTCCCATGTGGAACCTTGTCAAAGGCTTTGCTAAAGTCCATGTAGACAATATCCACTTCCTTGCCTTCATCAACTTTCCTATTAAATCCCTCGAAAAGATTGTATAGACATGAACTACCATGCACAAAGCCACGTTGACTATCCTTGACCAATTATTTGGAACCTACCCACTACTGATGACAGGCTCACTGGCCTATAATTTCCTGGTTTATTTTTTGAGCCTTTCGTAAACAGCAGAACAACATATCTCTCCCCCAGTCTTCCTGTACCTCACCTGTCGCTAAACATGATTTAAATATCTCTGCTAGGGCCCTGCAATTTCTGCACTTGCCTTCAACAAGGTCTGAAAAAACGATTTGTCATGCCCTGGGAATTTATCCACCCTAATTCACCACAAGACAGCATACACTTCCTCCTCTGTAATCTGTATGAGGCCCAGGACATTGCTGCTGTTATGCCTCACTTCTGTAGATTCTGTTTGTCTTCCAAGTAAATACAGATGCAAAACATACCTTTGCCCAAAAAGTTCTATTCAAAAGGTTCAAAGGAAAATCTAAACAAGCCTGATGCATTTTGGAAACAAGTCCTGTGGGCTGATGAAGTTAAAATAGAACTTTTTGGCTGCAATGAGCAAAGGTATGTTTGGAGAAAAAAGGGTGCAAATTTTCATGAAAAGAACCCCTCTCCAACTGTTAAGCACAGGGGTGGATCGATCATGGTTTGGGCTTGTGTTGCAGCCGGTGGCACAGGGTACATTTCCTGGTAGAGGGAAGAGTGAATTCAATTAAATACCAGCAAATTCTGGAAGCAAGCATCACACTGTCTGTAAAAAAGCTGAAGATGAAAAGAGGATAGCTTCTACAACAGGATAATGATCCTAAGCACACCTCAAAATCCACAATGGACTACCTCAAGGGGCGCAAGCTGAAGGTTTTGCCATGGCCCTCACAGTCCCCCGACCTAAACGTCATCGAAAATCTGTGGATAGACCTCAAAAGAGCAGTGCATGCAAGACAGCCCAAGAATCTCACAGAACTAGAAGCCTTTTGCAAGGGAGAATGGGTGAAAATCCTCTAAACAAGAATTGAAAGACTCTTAACTGGCTACAAAAAGCGTTTACAAGCTGTGAGACTTACCAAAGGGGGTGTTACTAAGTACTGCCATGCAGGGTGCCCAAACTTTTGCTTTGGGCCCTTTTCCTTTTTTGTTATTTTGAAACTGTAAAAGATGGAAATAAAAAAAGTTTTCTTGCTTAAAATATTAAAGAAATGTGTCATCTTTAACTTTATGCCTTTTGGAAATCAGTTGATCTTTTACTCGCTTAGCTATTCACAGTAACAGAAATTTTGACCAGGGCTGCCCAAACTTTTGCATGCCACTGTGAGTACCTCATTTGTTCCTATCTGCCTATACCTGCTATACCCCTCCTTTTTTCTATTAACCAGGGACTCAATATCTCTTGAAAACCAAGGTTCCCTAAAGATACAACCTGTATCTTTATCTTTTATTCTGACAGGTATATACACACCTTGTACTCTCAAAATTTCAATTTTGAAGGCCTCTCACTTTCCAAGTACACCTCTGCCAGAAAATGGCCTGTCCTAATCCACACTTGCCAGATCATTTCTGATACCATAAAAATTGCCTTTTCTCCAATTGACCAGACCTACCTTTTTCCATATTTACTTTCAGATTAATGGCATTATGGTCACTAGATGCAAATTGTTCCCCTACACAGACTTCTGTCATCTGCCCTGCTGCATTACCTAATAGGAGATCAAGTATTGCATATGTACTGATAAAGAAATTTCCCTGAACACATTTGACACACTCCATCCCATCGAGTCCTTTTACAGTGTGGGAGTCCCAGTCAATATGTGGAAAGTTAAAATCACCTACTTTCAGAACCTTAAGTTTCTTGCAACAGTCAGTGATCTCTTTACAAATTTGTTCCTCTAAGTCCTGCGGACTGTTGGGTGGTCTATAATATAATTCTATTAATGTGGTCATACCTTCCTTATTCCTCAGTTCCACCCATAAAGCTTCACTAGGCAAGTTCCCCAGTCTGTCCTGACTGAGCACTGCTGTGACATTTTCCCTGACTTGTAATAGCACCCCTTCTCTTTTAGTCCTTCCCCTCTCTCGCGTCTAAAACAATGGAACCCCAGAATATTGATCTGCTAGTCGTACCCCGCCTGCACCCAAGTCTCACTAATGGCTACAATATCATAATTCCAGATATTGATCCATGCCCTGAGCTTATCTGCCTTTCCTACAACACTACTTGCATTGAAATACTTGCTCAGAACATTAGTCACACCATGCTCAACCTTATGATTCCTGACTTTGTCTGAGGTCATAACAACTGTCTCCACAGCCCTTCCACTATATGTTCTCCCACTGTGGTTCCCATGACCCCTACAACTTGTATAAACCCCGACTGCACCTCCCCCCGTGCAGCACTAGCAAATCTTCCCGCTAGGGTATTAGTCCCCCTCCAGTTCAAACACACCCAACCTTTCCTGGATGAGAGCCCAATGATCAAAATGATTTATGCCCTCCCTCCTACTCTAACTCCTTAGCCACATGTTTAACTAGCATGTGGCACAGTAGCATTCTGAGATCACAACCCCGGAGATCCTGTCCTTTAACATAGCACGTAACTCCCTGATCTCACTTTACAGAACCTCATCACTCTTCCTATCTATGTCATTGGCACCTACATAGACTACGAACTCTTGCTGCTCACTATCCCACTTAAGAATGCTGATGTGTCTATCTGAGATGTCCTAGACCCTGGCAACCGGGTGGCAATGTATCATCCGTGAATCTCGTTCTTCTCCCCCTTCCCTTCTGAATGACAGAGCCAGAGTCGGTGCCAGTGACCTGACCGCTGTGATTTTCCTCTGCTAGGTCATATACCCCAACAGTATCTAAAGTGGCATACCCGTTGTTGAAGGGGATGGCTACAGGGGTACTCTGCATTGGTTGTTTAACCCCTTTCCCCTTCCTGATTGTCACCCAGTCTCTTGTGTCCTGTACCACTCTATATGTCTATATCACCTGCTCAGCCTCCTGAATGATCTAGTTCCTGCTGCAATTCCATAATATGGAGTGTTAGAAGCTGCAGCTGGATGTACTGGCTGCAAGTGAAGTTGTCAGGGATACTTGAGGTCTCCTTGCCTACTCACATTCTGCAAGAGGAGCATTCAACTATCCTGCCTGGCATTCCGACTGTTTTAACTGTGCAAATATAAAGAAGGAAACAATAAATAAACTGTAGAAAATAATCTGCTAACAACAGGAAAATAATCTGCTTATGGTTTTTCGCCTTCTCTCACTCAAGCCTCTCCTTGCTGAAGTCTTGAAGAGCTAAGGCCTCAAATAACCACTCTAACACTGTTCACTCCAACAAAGTCTGTTTCACTTGCCCCTGCCATATTTTTATTTGTTCTTTCAAATAAGTCCCAATTGCTGATTGACCACTGTTCAGAACACCAAACTGTCAGAATTTAATGCCTTAGGTACTCATTCGGTGAACGTGTGTGAGATATGTCTTCTCACAGTTACGATTGCCGATTGAATGCTTTTCAATATGCCAAACTGTCTCGAATTGATACCTTATGTATGCAACAGGTGAACCTGAGTGAAGTATGTCTTCTCACAGTCGCGATCGCTGATTGACCGCTGCTCAAACTCATTCTAGTTGAGTTACAGCTGTCCTGCTTCTCCAGGTC
The DNA here is from genome assembly GCF_030028105.1 of Mobula birostris. Taxonomy (NCBI): domain Eukaryota; kingdom Metazoa; phylum Chordata; class Chondrichthyes; order Myliobatiformes; family Myliobatidae; genus Mobula; species Mobula birostris. The sequence continues at coordinate 56,270,360 of NC_092394.1, forward strand.
ATTTCTGTCTCAGAAGATTCCAGTGGTCCATAAATCTTCATCCCTCTCTCTGCATCCATCTGCCATGTCTTCCAATTCTAACACTCACTAGCACATGGCTCAAGTATCCAGAAAATTCTCCCCTCGAGATCCTCCTTTTTAAACTCAGTACTATTTCCCTATATTCACTCCACAAGACCTCATCACTTTTTCTACCTAAGTCATTTATTCCAAGGTGCATGATGACTTCTGGTGGTTCTTGAGAATGTTCTGCAGCTGCTCAGAGTCATCCTTAACTCTCTCAACAGGGAGACAGTACAGAGTCCCTTTTGTGGCCACAAAATGTCCTATCTGCCCCTTAAATATTTTTTCTTCTATCACTTTGGTTCCTCCTGCCTTCACCCTTCCCTACGATCCTCACAGCCAATTCTGGTGGCATAGACTAGGCTGCTGCTTTCTCCTAAATGGTCAATCCCACCCACCCAACAACAAGGAAATTATTATACTTTTTTCAAGGGATATTCTGCACTTTCTGCCCTGGTGCACCCTGTGCACCCTAGCCTACTTCATGACCAACAGACAACAGTCAGTAAGAAAAAGCAGAAACACCTCCTCACAACATCCTTAACACTATGCGCCACAAGGATGCAGTATCATTCCCTTACTCCTTAAAAACTTACAGTGGCATGCAAAAGTTTGGGCACCTTGGTCAAAATCTCTGTTACTGTGAATAGTTAAGTGAGTAGAAGAAGAACTGATCTCCAAAAGTCATAAAGTTAAAGATGCAACATTCTTTTCAACATTTTAAGCAAGATTAGTGTATTATTTTTGTTCTGTACAATTTTAGAGTGGAAAAAAATGAAAGAAGCACCATGCAAAAGTTTGGGCACTCCAAGAGATTTGAGCTCTCAGATAACTTTTACCAAGGTCTCAGACCTGAATTAGCTTGTTAGGGCTATGGCTTGTTCACAGTAATCGTTAGGAAAGGCCAGGTGATGCAAATTTCAAAGCTTTATAAATATCCTGACTCCTCAAACCTTGACCCAACAACTCTGAAAATTAAAATAGATGATGCCCACAAAGCAGGAGAAGGCTGTAAGAAGATAGCAAAGCATTTTCAGGTAGCCATTTCCTCAGTTTGTAATGTAACTAAGAAATGGCAGTTAACAGGAAAGGTGGAGGTCTTCCCGAGAGAACTGTTTGTAGGATTGCTAGAAAGGCAAATCAAAACCCCCGTTTGACTGCAAAAGACCCTCAGGAAGACTTAGCAGACTCTGGAGTGGTGGTGCATTGTACTACTGTGCAGTGATACCTGCACAAATATGACCTTCATGGAAGAGTCATCAGAAGAAAACCTTTCCTGCGTCCTCACCCCAAAATTCAGCATCAGAAGTTTGCAAAGGACCACCTAAACAATTCTGATGCATTTTGGAAACAAGTCCTGTGGACTGATGAAGTTAAAATAGAACTTTTTGGCCGCAATGAGCAAAGGTATGTTTGGAGAAAAAAGGGTGCAGAATTTCATGAAAAGAACACCTCTCCAACTGTTAAGCACGGGGGTGGATCGATCATGCATGGGCTTGTGTTGCAGCCAGTGGCACGGGGAATATTTCACTGGTCGAGGGAAGAATGATTTCAATTAAATACCAGCAAATTCTGGAAGCAGACATCACACCGTCAGTAAAAAGGCTGAAGATGAAAAGAGGATGGCTCCTACAACAGGATAATGATCCTAAACACACCTCAAAGTCTACAATGGACTACCTCAGGAGGCACAAGCTGAAGGTTTTGCCATGGCCCTCACAGTCCCCGACCTACACCAGAGAACCATAGAACACTACAGCACAGAAATATATATGTCCCACCAGGGACACTAACATACTAGACCACTGCTACATGACAATAAGGGATGCATATCACTCTGTTACACAGGCAGCCTTGGGACTCTCCGATCACTGCCTGGTTCACCTTCTCCCGACATACATGCAGAAACTAAGATTGGTTAAGCCTGTTGTCAGGACAGTCAGGAGATGGACCAACGAGTCAAAGCTGGAACTTCAGGCCTGTTTCGACTGCACGGATTGGAGTGTCTTTGAGGCTGCAGCTACAGATCTTCATGATCTTTCTGACATCATGATGTCATACATCAGTTTTTGTGAAGACATGTGCATTCCAAGAAAAACCTGCACATTCAACAACAAGCCCTGGTTCACATCACAAGTCAGGCAGCTTCGTCGGGAGAAGGAGGAGGCGTACAGAAGAGGGGACAGGATTCTGTGCAAATGAGCCAGGAACACACTGACAAGGGAGATTAAGGCAGTGAAGAAGTGCTACATTGGAAAACTGCATAACAAGTTTTCATACAACGACCCAGTGTCAGTGTGGAAGGGGCTCCAAGAGATCACCACCTACAAGAAACCATTCCCCCAGGCTGTGGAGAACCATCAACTGGCTGACGATCTGAACAAGTTTTATTGTAGATTCGACACCTTCATTCCCCCCAGCCAAAACACAGACCTACCTGCAACCCCCAAAGACATTCTTGCCATAGAGGGAGTACAAAGAAGGTTCACCAGATTGATTCCTGGGATGGCAGGACTTTCATATGATGAAAGACTGGATCAACTAAGGTTATACTTGCTGGAATTTAGAAGATTGTGGGGGGATCTTATTGAACCATAAAAATTCTAAAGGGATTGGACAGGCTAGATGCAGGAAGATTGTTCCCGATGTTGGGGAAGTTCAGAACGAGAGGTCACAGTTTTAGGATAAAGGGGAAGCCTTTTAGGACCGAGATGAGAAAAAACCTCTTCACACAGAGAGTGGTGAATCTGTGGAATTCTCTGCCACAGGAAACAGTTGAGGCCAGTTCATTGGCTATATTTAAGAGGGAGTTAGATATGGCCCTTGTTGCTAAAGGGATCAGGGGGTATGGAGAGAAGGCAGGTACAGGGTTCTGAGTTGGATGATCAGCCATGATCATACTGAATGGCAGTGCAGGCTCAAAGGGCTGAATGGCCTACTCCTGCACCTATTTTCCATGTTTCTATGTTTCTATAAAAGGCCTAACAATGATGATAATGCAGAGACAGCTGAGGCCGAGACTGCAAAAAAAGAGAACACTTTCTTCAACAGAAAATACAATGAGTTGTACATAAAATATGGCTTTATTGCGACTGGTGACTGGCACGCTCCAAGCCCCCCTGTGTGTGATATGTGGAGACAAGCTGTCTAATGAGGCAATGAAGCCCTCAGAACTGCTTCGGCACCTTGAGTCCAAGCACCATTCACTTAAGGAGAAACTCATTGAGTTTTTTGAGTGGAAAAACGTGAGAAGCAGGACAGAAGCAAGTGCTGAGAGCCACCACCTCCACAAATGCTGCTGCTCTGAGAGCGTGGTACTTAGTGGCTAACCGTATTGCTAAGGCTAAGAAGCCTTTCACTGTTGGTGAAGAATTGATTCTGCCTGTTGCCAAGGACATGGGCCATGAACTGTTGGGAGAAGCTGCAGTTAACAAAATGGCACAGGTTTCTCTTTTTGCTACCGCAGTTTTAAGGAGAATCGATGACATAGCGGAGGACATCGAAGCACAGCTGTTGGAACAGCTTAACGAGTCACTATGGTATGCTCTCCAGGTGGGCATTATCTCCCATTTTCTACATCATCGAAAACCTGTGGCTACACCTCAAAAGAGCAGTGCATGCAAGACGGCCCAAGAATCCCACAGAACTAGAAGCCTTTTGCAAGGAAGAATGGCAAAAATCCCCCAAACAAGAATTGAAAGATTCTTAGCTGGCTGCAGAAAGCGTTTACAAGCTGTGGTACTTGCCAAAGGGAGTGTTACTAAGTACTGACCATGCAGGGTGCCCAACCCTTCCTTCGTGCCCTTTTCCTTTTTTGTTATTTTGAAACTGTAAAAGATGGAAATATAAACGTAATCTTGCTTAAGATATTAAAGAAATGTGTCACCTTTAACTTCATTGCTTTTGAAAATCAGGTCAGCTTTTACTCACTTAGCTATTCACAGTAACAGAAATATTGACCAGGGGTGCCCAAACTTTTGCATGCCACTGTATATGACTGTGTTGTCAAATTTGCTCTAACTTCATTTATGAATTTGTAAATGGCAGTAGTATAGTGGGTCAGATTTCAAACAACGATGAAATGGAGAACAGGAAAAAGGCAGAGAGTTAGTACCATGGTGTCATGACAACCTACTTTCCCTCAATATCAGCAAAATCAAAGAGTTGGTCATTGACTTAAGGAAGTGGGGCAGAACTCATTCTCCTGCCTGTGCATCCTCCTGAGAAAATGGTCGGAGGAGGCTTATGAGGCGCTCCAGGGTTGTTTTGAGGTGACAGACTGGCAGGCACTCTGTGAGCCACATGGAGAGGATATTGATGGGCTCACAGAGTGCATCACTGATTACATCAACTTCTGTGTGGACTGCAATGTTCCGACAAGAACTGTCCTTCGTTATTCAAATAACAAGCCATGGGTGACTAAGGACATCCTGAATGCTAAAAAGAGGGCGTTTAGGGATGGAAATAGGGAGGAGCTGAGGGCAATACAGAGGGACCTGAAAGCCAGGATTAGGGAGGCTAAAGACAGGTACAAAAGGAAGCTTGAGTGGAAACTCCAGCAGAACGACATAAGAGAGGTCCGTAGAGGGATGAGGACCATCACTGGGTTCCGGCAAACTAACAACAGAGGAACTGAAAGCAGTGTGGACAGGGCCAATGAACTTAACCTGTTCTTTAACAGATTTGACATTGTGGCCCCTGCCCATCCCTGACATGAGCCATCTGTTGTCGGCCCCCAACCAACACATATTCCACTCTCCCCTCCTACCCCTCCTCACAGTCCCCCACCCTGCTCTCATGACTATACCCCTTCCCCACACGAAACCACCACAGTGGGCTTCACAGCTGAACAGGTGAGAAGACAGCTGAAACATCTCAACCCAAGCAAGGCTGCAGGACTGGATGGTGTCAGTACCAGGGTGCTCAAAGCCTGTGCCCCTCAGCTATGTGGAGTACTTCGCCATGTATTCAACCTGAGCCTGAGGCTCCGGAGGTTTCCTGTACTGTGGAAGATGTCCTGCCTCGTCCTTGTGCCGAAGATGCCGCGCCCCAGCGGCCTCAATGACTACAGACCGGTGGCGTAGACCTCCCACATCATGAAGACCCTGGAGAGAGTTGTTCTGGAGCTGCTCCAGCCTATGGTCAGGCCACACTTAGATCCCCTCCAGTTTGCCTACCAGCCCCGACTAGGAGTTGAGGATGCCATCATCTACCTGCTGAACCGTGTCTACGCCCACGTGGACAAGCCAGCGAGCACTGTGAGGGTCATGTTTTTTGACTTCTCCAGTGCGTTCAACACCATCCGCCCTGCTCTGCTGGGGGAGAAGCTGACAGCGATGCAGGTGGATGCTTCCCTGGTATCATGGATTCTTGATTACCTGGCTGGCAGACCACAGTACGTGTGCTTGCGACACTGTGTGTCCGACAGAGTGATCAGCAGCACTGGGGCTCCACAGGGGACTGTCTTGTCTCCCTTTCCCTTCACCATTTACACCTCGGACTTCAACTACTGCACAGAGTCTTGTCATCTTCAGAAGTTTTCGGATGACTCTGCCATAGTTAGATGCATCAGCAAGGGAGATGAGGCTGAGTACTACGGTAGGAAACTTTGTCACATGGTATGAGCAGAATTATCTGCAGCTTAATGTGAAAAAGACTAAGGAACTGGTGGTAGACCTGAGGAGAGCAAAGGTACTGGTGACCTTTGTTTCCAACCAGGGGGTCAATGTGGACATGGCGGAGGATTACAAGTACCTGGGGATACGAATGGACAATAAACTGCACTGGTCAAAGAACACTGGGGCTGTCTACAAGGAGGGTCAGAGCCGTCTCTATTTCCTGAGGAGACTGAAGTCCTTTAACATCTGCCGGATGCTGAGGATGTTCTATGAGTCTGTGGTGGCCAGTGCGATCATGTTTGCTGTTGTGTGCTGGGGCAGTAGCCTGAGGGTAGCAGACACCAACAGAATCAACAAACTCATTCGTAAGGCCAGTGATGTTGTGGGGATGGAACTGGACTCTCTCATGGTGGTGTCTGAAAAGAGGATACTGTCTAAGTTGCATGCCATCTTGGTCAATGTCTCCCATCCACTACATAATGTACTGGTTGGGCACAAGAGTACATTCAGCCAGAGACTCATTCCATTGGGATGCAGCACAGAGTGTCATAGGAAGTCATTCCTGCCTGTGGCCATCAAACTTTACAGCTCCTCCCTTGGAGGGTCAGACACCCTGAGCCAATAGGCTGGTCCTGGACCTATTTCATAATTTACTGGCATAATTTACATATTACTATTTAACTGTTTATGGTTCTATTACTATTTATTATTTATGGTGCAACTGTAACGAAAACCAATTTCCCCCGGGATCAATAAAGTATGACTATGTATCATTTATGCTGAAGTAAAAATGATTGAGACCTTCACATTCCTCAGTATAAGTATTACCAACAATTTGTACTGGTCCAGAGCAACAAAGTGCCTCACTTTCTCAGAAGGTGAGGAAAATTCAGCATGTCCTCATTAACATGCACTATAGTAAATGTTGTGTCCTGATGCTTCATGGCTTGGGATGGAAACTTTGGGAAGACTGCAAGAAATTTCAGTTGTGAATGCAACCCAATTTTTCATGCAAACCATTGACTTCCTACTGTCTCAAGAAAGTAGTGAGCTGCCTGTGATATACTTTCTCTGTACCTAACACTATATTCTGCATTATGTTTTCACCAAAGTGCATTTATATATGAAATGGTCTCTCTGAATTTAGTGCAAAAAGAAATTTTCCGGATCTTAGTACATGTGACATTAATAAACCAACTATTTGGTCAAGAAGGTTCTTTTGCTGAGCATTCAAGATGAGGTAGTAAATTGGATTAGACATTGTTTTTGTGGGAGAAGCCAGGGAGTGGTTGTAGATGGATGCCTCTCTAACTGGAGGCCTGTGACTAGTGGAATGCTGCAGGGATCAGTGCTGGGTCCATTGTAATTTGTCATCTATATCAACGGTTTGGATAATATGGTTACTAGATCTGTAAATTTTGGGATGGCACCAAGATTGGGGGCGTAATGGACAATTTTGGTCCCACTCAGTGAGGATGACTATTAGATGCTTGCAGTTTGATCTGGACTAGCTGGAAAAATGGACTGTAAAATGGCAGATGGAATGTAATGCAGACAAATGCAAGGTGATACGCTTCGGTAGGACCAAGCAGGGTAGGTCTTACACAGTGAATGGTAGGGTACTGAGGAGTGTGGTAGAACAAAGGGATATGAAAATACAGGTCCATAATTCATTGAAACTAGTGGCACAGGTAGAGTCGTCAAGAAATCTTTTGGCACATTGGCCACAAAAGGCTGTCATAATCACCCTACTTCAGCAGTGAGCTGTGCAGTATTGTTGGAGATTTCATCCTCCAACAAACAAATTGGTCCATTTAAATGAGTATATAAAATCACTTTTCTCATTTTAGGAAACCTCCCTCAATGCCTTCAACCAACATTTAATAGCTTGAACAGTACCAAGAGAGTAACATTTCATTCACTCACGCATTCTATCTGTGAAATTATGTTTGGTGTACATTAGCCACTGCGTTTCTTAAATATAGTGGAAATAATTTACAGTATATCAAAAGCAAGTCATTGATTTTGAAATGGTTAGTGATGTCAAAAATGAGCTCACCTTTATTTCTAATTGACACTTGTGTAGCCAAAAGTAGCATATTTCTAAATCTGTTTTGTTTTTTGCAGGCCAGCCAGCTTGGTGTGTATCGAGCTTTTGTGGATAACTATGAAGTTGCTGTTGAGACAGCAGAGAAGTGCTGTCAAGCTAATGCTCAGTTTTCTGAAATATCAGAGGTACTATCTTCAACAAATTCTTTGACAAATACTTGTGCAAAACAAAATTAACCCATGAACTGAACAAATATTTTTTATTAGCACAGAATGAAATTATTCAGTCTTTTTCATCATTGCAATGGTGGCACATGGCGTAGAAACGGTTCCTTTGGCTCAACTCGCCCAAATCAATCAAGATGCCCATCTAAGCTAGTGAAACATGCCTGATTTTGGCCTGTAGTGTTCAAAGCCTTTCCTCTCCGTGTACGTGCCGCAAACACCAAATTGACACCATTCAAGTCAGTAATAGTAAATGTGATTCTGATACTTTATACTTTATTGTCGCCAAAGAATTGGTACTAGAACATACAATCATCACAGTGATATTTGATTCTGCGCTTCACACTCCCTGGATTACAAATATTAAATATTAAAAATATTTAAAATAGTTAAAATTAGTAAATATTAAAAATTTAAATTATAAATCATAAATAGAAAATAGAAAAATGGGAAGTAAGGTATGCAAAAAAACCGAGAGGCAGGTCCAGATATTTGAAGGGTACGGCCCAGATCCGGGTCAGGATCCGTTCAGCAGTCTTATCACAGTTGGAAAGAAGCTGTTCCCAAATCTGGCCGTACGAGTCTTCAAGCTCCTGAGCCTTCTCTTGGAGGGAAGACGGACGAAAAGTGTGTTGGCTGGGTGGGTCGTGTCCTTGATCATCCTGGCAGCATTGCTCCGACAGCGTGCACTGTAAAGTGAGTCCAAGGAGGGAAGATTGGTTTGTGTGATGTGCTGCACCATGTTCACGATCTTCTGCAGCTTCTTTTGGTCTTGGACAGGACAACATCCATACCCTAGAAGAATGCTTTCTACTGTGCATCTATAAAAATTAGTGAGGGTTTTAGGGGACAAGCCAAATTTCTTTAGTTTTCTCAGGATGTAAAGGAGCTGGTTGGCCTTCTTGGCAGTGGACTCTGCTTGGTTGGACCAAGTCAGGTCATATTGACCCCGAGGAACTTAAAGCTTTTGACCTGTTCCACTTGCGCACCACCGATGTAAATGGGGTTGTGCGGTCCGCAATTAATGACTCCTTCTGAAGTCAACAACCAATTCCTTCGTCTTGCTGACGTTGAGGGATAGGTTATTGTCTTTGCACCATGCCACCAGGTTCTTAATTTCCTCTCTGTACTCAAACTCATTGTTACCCGAGATACGGCCTACAATTGTCGTGTCATCAGCAAACTTATATATAGGTGTCCCCTGCTTTTCGAACGTTCACTTTATGAAACCTCACTGTTACGAAAGACCTACATTAGTACCCTGTATTCGCTTTCAGAAGGTGTTTTCACTGTTAGGAAAAAAATTCAGCGTGCGATAAAAAATCAGCGCGCGATAAAAGGCAGCGCCCGCCCTGAGCAGTCGCTCACCCCCGGATTCTCGTCGGCATTGCTTTAACATGTGCCTGTGAGCAGCCGTTTGCAAGATGAGTTCTATGGTATCGGAAAAGCCTGAAAGAGCTCGTAAGGGTGTTACACTTACGGTAAAACTAGACATAATTAAGCATTTTGATCGTGGTGAATGAAGTAAGGACAACGTGAGTTTGGCTTGTGGAAGCTGACGAACATGATGTTGAAGAGGTTTTGGCATCCCATACCAAGAACTGACAGATGAAGAGCTGACGCAATTGGAAGAAAAAAGGATAACAATTGAAACCGAAGTACGACTTTAATTTTGAAAGGGTACATCGGTTTAGGAGATATTTGCAGGTTGGTTTGAGTCCTTATTAAGGAACTGTGTGACAGAAAAATGCGCGAGGCTCAGCAGTCAAGCAATCCTTCCACATCATCCACAGCAAACAACAAACCTTGACCTTCGACATCGAGGCGGGCAGAGATAGAAGAAGATGAGCTGCCTGCTCTAATGGAAACAGACGACGAGATGACACCCCAGTGTCCCACCACCCCAACACCCAGGCCACGGACGGATACCGATTCGCGGAGAATGCAACGGTAGCCGGGAGGCACACAGCACATCTTTAAGAAAAAAGCCGAAATAAACATGCTAATTAATTAGGTGCCGCCGACACGTAATTGTTGGCCTAGATCAGAGACGATGCAATCGGAAATCGGCACTGATCTGGGCCGACAATTACGTGTCGGGTGGCACCTAATTAATTAGCTTGCTGGTTATAGCTTTTTTCTTAAAGATGTGCTGTGTGCCTCACGGCTACTGCTGCATTCCTGCATGCTTCGCGACAATGTATCGCTTGGCAGCCTGGAGGTTGGGGGCCACTGCACCACCCAACCTGCGACAACTCAGTTTAACACACCATCATCAGTGTGCTCGGCAAGCTATCTTCCCGATTCCCGTAAGTGATACTGCACTGTACATACATTATTTCTACTTTATATAGGCTGTGTATTTTTATGTGTTATTTGGTATGATTTGGCAGCTTCATAGCTTGAAGGTTACTGGAGAGCGCTTGCGTGAGATTTTCTGCCAACGGCGCTTGCGTGAGATTTTCGCTGCGGAGAACAGTTCAGTAATGATTGTGGAAAAGTATTTCTACTTTATATAGGCTGTGTATTTATCATATCATTCCTGCTTTTACTATATGTTACTGTTATTTTAGGTTTTATGTGTTATTTGGCATGATTTGGTAGGTTATTTTTGGGTCTGCGAACGCTCACAAAATTTTCCCATATAAATAAAGGTAATTGCTTCTTTGCTTTACGACATTTCGGCTTACGAACCGTTTCATAGGAACGCTGTACCTTCGGATGGCGGGGGAAACCTGTATTGAGTTCGATGGAAACTTGGCTACACAATCATGGGTGTACAGTGAGTACAGCAGGGGGCAGAGTACACAGCCTTGTGGGGCAACGGTGCTCAGAGTGATTGTAGAGGAGAGCTTGACCCCTATTTTTACAGCTTGGGTCCTGTCTGTGAGGAAGTTGAAGATCCAGCTGCAGATCTGAGTGCTAAGGCTGAGGTTCCGGAGCTTAGGAGTCAGTTGATTTGGAATGATGGTATTAAAGGTAGAGCTGTAGTCAATGAAACCGAGCCTTACATATGTGTCTTTATTCTCCAGGTGTTCTAAGAAGGAATGTAGGGCTAGAGAGGTGGCATCTGCCGTTGACCTCTTGCTCCGATAGGCAAATTGCAAAGCGTCGAGGTTGACTGGTAGACTGTGGTTGATGTGTGCCATAACCAATCGCTCGAAGCACTTCATAGCAATTGATGTCAGAGCCACAGGTCGATAGTCATTCAGGCATGCCACCTTGCTCTCCTTCGGCACCAGGATTATCATTGCCTTCTTAAAACACGAGGGGATCTTAGACTGAAGCAAGGAGCAGTTGAAGATGACAGCAAACACTCCAGCTAGCTTGCTTGCACAAGCCTGGAGAACCCATCCTGGGACGCCATCTGAGCCCATCGCCTTCCTTGGATTTATCTTCAGGAAGGCCCTTCTAACGTCCTCCTTGGTGACGATGAATCTCGATGCTACCAGGTCTGGTTCATCCGGAGGGAGCAGGACGCTCCTCTTCTGTTCGAATCTTGCGTAGAATACGTTAGGTTCGTCAGAAAGAGAAGCGCCACAGCTATTGATATTCCCAGCCTTTTCTTTGCGCCCAATGATCTCATTTGACCCTGCCGTGGTCTACCGGCATCCCTCTGGTTAGCTTGGGCTTCGAACTTTGCTCAGTATTGCCTCTTGGTGCCCTTAATGGCTTTCTGGAGTTCACGCCTGGATTCTGTGTAGCGACTGGTATCCCCGGACCTAAAAGCCGCAGCTCTAGCCTTCAAAAGGGACTTGACCTCATAATTCATCCAAGGTTTCCGGTTAGGGAATACCCAGATCGCCTTGTAAGACACACAGTCCTCTGTGCATTTCCAGATAAAATCTGTGCTAGCTGAGGCATACTCATTGAGGTTAGCTGCCGAGTCCTTGAATACTAACCAGTCCACCGATTCAATGCAGTCACAGAAGACCTCATCCGTTTCCTCCATCCAACGCGACACTACTTTTGACACCGTGACCTCCCGCTTCAGTTTCTGTTTGTAATCCGGGAGGAGCAGTATGGCCTGATGGTCCAATTTTCCGAAGTGAGGTTGTGGGACGGAACGATAGACATCCTTGACTGCTGTGTAGCAGTGGTCAAGTATATTCGGGCCTCTAGTGGGCCAGGAGACATGTTGGTATAACTTTGGCAGTGCCTTTCTGAGGTTGGCCTGGTTAAAGTCCCTGCCTGTAATGAGCAAAGCCTCCGGATACCTGGTCTCACGTTCACTGATGTTGGCATACAGTATGGTCAGAGCACACTCCACGTCCGCCTTGGGGGGAATGTAGACTGCTGTGAGTATGACCGAGGTGAATTCCCGTGGCAGATAGTAGAGATGACACTTCACCGACAGGTGTTCTGGGTCCAGGCTGCAGGAGCTTGTCAGTGCCACTGTGTCCGAGCACCACGCAGTGTTGATCAGTAGGCAGACACCACCTCCCCTCGTCTTCCCCGAAGACGCTGTGCGGTCCATCAGATGGATCAGAAATCCTTCCGGTCGGATGGCACAGTTGGGGGTGGCAGGGGAGAGCCAGGTCTCGGTGAAACAGAATACACAGCAGTTCTGCATCTCCCTGCAGTAGGTGAGTCTCCCTTTAAGATCATCCACCTTGTTCTCTATGGTTTGCACATTAGCTAGTAGGATGGTGGGCATAGGGACCCTGAAGCCCCTCAGCTTCAATCTGACCAGCAGCCCAGCTCTTTTCCCGCACTTCCTCAGTATGTAGTGCATCTTTCCAGGTTTCCATTGATGCAGTGTGTTGTCGTCAGCTCTTTGAAGTTGGTGGACGCGTCCTGCGGGGATTGATTGGCGGGTCGCGTCATCGGGAGCTTGGGTTTGGCCGGAGGCTCTGCTGCCACTTCCAGCTGCCGGGGGCCCGGGCTGTCGATTGGGTCAGGCCCCGAAGCCGACACTTAATCCCAGAGGGCTGGGCCCCTGGCTGAAACAAGTCTGTGAGCTGAGTCACGGTTGCGGAGGCCTCTGCTCCATCCGTGCCTCGGGCTTGATTTCCGAGGTCGGCGGCGGAGGCCTCACTTCCGGCAGCTGTGGATGGCCACCAATGGGGCTTTATGGTGGTTGCTCCGGGGAAGTATCTGGGGCACCTTGAGGTTTCTGACGTCACTTCTGTGTGGTTGTCTGCTCCGGATAGGTGCTGGTCGGAATGGGCCGCGTCTCCAAGCGCTCCGGCACAGTAGCAGGCCGCTGGTCTCCAGGAACATGGTGAGCCTCGGACCAGGCCTCGCTGGTCGGGTCCAGATGCAGTCCGGAATTGAAGAAATAATTCTAATGCGGTGATCTCCAGCTGGGTCAGTAGCTTCGCCAGGGTGTTGTTGATCTTGCTAGATGTAGCAGATTGGAGGTCTAGAAGGGTGTCTCGGGTATAGGATAGTGTAGAGGGCAGTTTGCTCGGGAGAGCACGCTCAGCATCGCCAGATACCGGCGCCATCTTGGATCTTACCTCTTGCCTGCCCATCACCTCCCTCTGGTGCTCCTCCTCCCTCCCTTCTTCTTTCTTCCATGGCCTCTGTCTCTTTCACCAATCAGCTTCCTAGTTCTGCTTCATCGCTCACCCTCCATGACCTAGCTCTGCTCCATCGCTCACCCTCCATGACCTATGACCTGGTGTTTCTCCCCCCTCCCCCCACCTTCCAAATCTACTCCTCAGCTTTTTTTCTCCAGTCTTGATGAAGGGTTTTGGCCCAAAACGACTACTGTACTTTTTTCCATAGATGCTGCCTGGCCTGCTGAGTTCCTCCAGCATTTTGAGTGTGTTGCTTAGATTTCCAGCATCTGCAGATTTTCTCTTGTTTGTGAAATACATAGTTTGTGTTTACAACTAACTCAGCTAAGGATGTACTGGGTCAGCCTACATGCTTGTTTTCTCTCTTTTCCACTTATGGTGAAGGTTCCTTGAACTGAAACATTGAATGATTCTCTCTTCATAGCTGCTGCTTGATTTGTTTAATATTTGAGCATTTTCTCTTTTTGTTTGTATTGTTATTGACGGTGGTGGATTGAATAATGTTGATTTCATAGGTCAGGGAATATGGTTGTGTCTCGCCTTGTGCAAATTGGTTCTTTTTGGTTCTTACATGCAATTTTCTGTGGTCTGGCTGTGAAATGGTAGCAAATAATCAGTATGCTATACTAGAATGACATGAAAGTTTATCTTTATCTTTCCTACCCCCACTCATATTCTCTCTTTCTTTGACCTGTGCTTCTCGAGCCCAATTCAAAATTTAAATAGTATGACATTCCGATTAAAGTTATTTTCCTTCTTTTGAAATTCAATTCTATGTGTGTCCACTTGTGCTGTCCATTTAATGTACTTTTCTTTTATTTTAGAATTTAAAGGTCAGGAATACCAAAGACATAAAAGATCAGAACACAAAGAACTCTCTCGAAGGTAGGATATTCCAGTTTTACGACTTGAAATTTTGGCTTTGGAAGCATCTTGGTTCTGTTAAATTTCTTAACACTCCAGGTAAGAAGTGAGTAAATTAACAGGACTTTCTGCTAAGCAATATGCATTTCTTATTGTGCATTCTGGGCAGCACTAGATTTGGGTATTATGACTAAGTCAAACTACGGCAGTGTTGTCAGTCTCAGTGAAATGGTGCTGCATAAACATAAGGGAGAACATTTGAAAGACTAAATATTGAAGGACACTGACAGTGTTGAGTAAAATAGACTTACAGAGTTTCACACAGCATAAAAATTGGATCTTCAGTTCACCATGTCCATGTTGGCCATCAAGTTCTCATCAATTTCTTTTTCTAGCACTTGGCGTGTAGCCTTCTGTGCCTTGGCAATTCAAGTGCTCATCTAAATAACTCCTAAATGTTGAAAGAGTACCTGCTTCCAGTACCTCTCTGAGACAATGGATTCCAACCAACCTTGGTGAAAAATTCTTCTTGAGATCCTCTCTAAATTTCCTACCTCTTACTTTAACAAATGCTTCTGGTCATGAACACCTTTACCAAGGGGACACATTTCTTGCTAGCTACCACATGTCTATCCCTCATAACTATTTATATCTCAGTCAAGTGCCTCGTTTTCCTGCCCCACTCCAAGGAAACAAAACAGCCTTTCCAGTCTTCCACATGTCTCAAACACATCTTCCTAGGCCACATTTTATCGAATCTTCACGCTGCCCTCTTCAGTCCTAGGTTATGGTGATCAATTTTCCAGCTGCAGCCCTGTCTGTGTTGTATAACATTGTATTAAAACTTGCTAGTTCTTATGTTCTGTTTTCAGGCTATTGAAGGCAGATATTGAGTGCATCATTTTCTCTTCTGGTGTTCCTGTGTTGTGCCTTCAGGGACCCTTGAACACGTACACCAAGGTTCCTTTGTTCCTTACTAGTTCCTGCGATCCAGCCATTTGTTATCTTGGTCCTACCCTTTCTAAGTCTCTCAAAACGCAATACATTTTTCAGGGTTACGTTCCATGCGCACTTGATCTGCTTATCTTAACAATTTACCAATGTAGTTCTCGAGTTGAAGACAATTTCTGCATCTATGGAAAAGAATAAATAGTAGACGTTTTGGGCCATGACCCTCATCAGGACTGGAAAGAACAGGGAAAGAAGGCAGAATAAGAAGATGGGGGAGGGGAAGGAGTACAAGCTAGAATTTGATTAGTGAAGCCATGTTGAGAGAGAAGGGAAGTTGAAGTGAGAAGCTGGGAGGTGGTAACTGAAGAAGAAGGAATCTGATGGCTGAGGAGAGTCCATCAGAAAGGGAAGTGGGGGGGTGGTGTGCACAGGGGAAGATGACAGGCAGGTGAGGAGGAGAATAGGTAAGAGGAGAGCCAGAGTGAGAAATGGAAGGAGAGGGAAGGGGAGGGGCAAAAAATTACCAGATGTTAGAGAAATCAATGTTCATACCATCAGGTGGAGGCTACCCAGATGGGATATGAGATGTTGGTCCTCTAACCTGAGAGTGGCCTCATCATAGCAGTAGAGGGGGCCTGACCAGACATGTCAAAATGGTAATGGGGAGTGGAATTAAAATGGTGGGCCACCAGGAAATCCTGCTTCTTGGAGATGGAGCGAAGGTGCTCAACAAAGTGGTCCCCCAATCTATGTCAGGTCTCACTGACGTAGAAAAGGCAGCGTCTGAAGCATTAAATATCATAGATGACCCCAGCAGATTTTCGGGTGAATTGTTGTGTCACGTGGAAGGACTGTTTGTGGCCCTGAATGAAAATGAGGGAGGAGGTGAATGGCCAGGTGCTAGCACTTAAGTGCCAGGAAGGAGATTAGTGGGGGGGAATGAATGAACAAAGGAGTCACGAAGGGAGCATTCCCTGAGGAAAGTGGAGAGTGAGCAGGAGGTGAAAATGTATTTGTGGTTAGATCCTGCTGAAGATGGCAGATATTGTGGAGAATGATGTGCAGGGTGCAGAGGCGTTTGGGTGATAGGTAAGAACAAGAGGAACTCTATCCCAGTTAAGGCAGTGGGAAGATGAGGTGAGGGTGGATGTCCGGGAAATATGAATGAAGGCAGCATCAGTGGTAGAAAATGTACAACCCTGTTCTTTGAAGAAGAAGGACGTCTTTAATATTCTGGAAAGGAAAGTCTCACCCTGGCAACAAATGCAGTGGAGACGAAGGAACTGAGAAAAGGGAATGGCATTTTGACAGGTGAGAGGGTGGGGAGAGGTATAGTCAAGATAACTGCGAGAGTCAGTAGGTTTAAAAAAGGTATCAGTAGAGCTGGAGGCAGAGTGATCAAGAAAGGGGAGAGAGGTGTCAGAAATGTTAATTTAAGGGCAGGGTGGGAGTTGGAGGTAAATTTGATGAAACTAACGAGCTTGGCGTGGGTCATGAACCATCACCTTCTGATCTTATCACCAAGACAGTTCAGAATGAGGTTTATTATCACTGTCCTATACGAAGTTCAATTTGTTATTTTGTAGCAGCAGTATACTGCAAAGACATAATATTATTATAAATTTCAAAATAAACAGTGCAAGAAATTAGCGGGTACATGAAATTTTCAGAAATCTGATAGTGGAGGGTGAGAAGCTGTTTCTGAGTCGTTGAGTCTGGGTCTTCATGCTCTTAAATCTCCTCCCTCTCTCTTGCCTTTAAAAAGAGGAAGGCATGCCTTGGATGGTGAGGATTGTTAATGATGGATGCAGACTTCTTCAGTCACCGTCATTGAAGATATCCCTGATGGTGGAGAGGGTTGTGCCAGTGATGGGGCTGGTGGAGTCTACAACCCTCTGTCACCTCTTAGCATCCTTTACAGTGGAATCTCCTAGCAGAGTGCAATGTAACCAGTCAAAATGATCTCTCCAGTACACATTGTTAGAAATTTGTAAGCATCTTTGTTGGCATACGAAATCTCCCCAAGCTCCTAATGAAGAAGAGCCACTGGCATGTACAGTTTGTAGTCTTTTGCAATTGATTGTCCACCTTATTGGGTGCGTTCTTTCATTGATTCTATTATGATTTTACTGAGTATGCCCGCAAGAAAATAAAGCTCATATATGGTGACATACAGTGGCATGCAAAAGTTTGGGCACCCTGGTCAAAATTTCTGTTACTGTGAATAGTTAAGTGAGTAGAAGAAGAACTGATCTCCAAAAGTCATAAAATTAAAGATGAAACATTCTTTTCAACATTTTAAGCAAGATTAGTGTATTATTTTTGTTTTGTACAATTTTAGAGTGAAAGAAAGGAAAGGAGCACCATGCAAAAGTTTGGGCACCCCAAGAGATTTGAGCTCTCAGATAACTTTTACCAAGGTCTCAGAACTTAATTAGCTTGTTAGGGCTATGGCTTGTTCACAGTAATCGTTAGGAAAGGCCAGGTGATGCAAATTTCAAAGCTTTAGAAATACCCTGACTCCTCAAACCTTGTCCCAACAATCAGCAGCCATGGCTCCTCTAAGCAGCTGCCTAGCACTCTGAAAATTAAAATTAATGATGCCCACAAAGCAGGAGAAGGCTATAGGAAGATAGCAAAGCATCTTCAGGTAGCCATTTCCTCAGTTCGTACTATAATTAAGAAATTGCAGTTAACAGGAACAGTGGAGGTCAAGTTGAGGTCTGGAAGACCAAGAAAACTTCCCGAGAGAACTGCTTGTAGGATGCTAGAAAGGCAAATCAAAACTCCTGTGATTGCAAAAGACCCTCAGGAAGATTTAGCAGACTCTGGAGTGGTGGTGCACTGTTCTACTGTGCAGCGACACCTGCACAAATATGACTTTCATGGAAGAGTCATCAGAAGAAAACCTTTCCTGCATCCTCACCCCAAAATTCAGCATCAGAAGTTTGCAAAGGGCCATCTAAACAATTCTGATGCATTTTGGAAACAAGTCCTGTGGACTGATGAAGTTAAAATAGATCTCTTTGGCCACAAAGGTATGTTTGGAGAAAAAAGGGTGCAAAATTTCATGAAAAGAACACCTCTCCAACTGTTAAGCACAGGGGTGGATCGATCATGCTTTGGGCTTGTGTTGCAGTCAGTGGCACGGGGAATATTTCACTGGTAGAGGGAAGAATGAGTTCAATTAAATACCAGCAAATTCTGCAAGCAAACATCACAATGTCTGTAGAAAAGCTGAAGATGAAAAGAGGATGGCTTCTACAACAGGATAATGATCCTATACACACCTCAACATCCACAATGGACTACCTCAAGGGGCGCAAGCTGAAGGTTTTGCCATGGCCCTCACAGTCCCTCGACCTAAACCATAGAATCATAGAACACTACAGCACAGAAAACAGGCCATTCGGTCCTTTTAGTCTGTGTTTAAACATTATTCCGCTAGTCCCATTGACCTACATCCAGTCCATAACCCTCCAGACATCTCCCATCTATTTACCTATCTAACTTATTCTTAAAACTTGAGTGAACCTGCATTGACCATGTAAGATGGCAGCTCATTCCACACTCCTACCACTCCGTGAGTGAAGACGTTCCCCCTAATGTTCCTTCTAAACCTTTCCCCTTTCACCCTAAAGCCATGTCCTCTTGTATTTATCTCTCCTAATCTAAGTGGAAAGAGCCTATTCACATTTACTCTGTCTATACCCCTCATAATTTTGTAAATCTCTATCAAATCTCCCCTCATTCTTCTACGCTCCAAGGAATAAAGTCCTAACCGGTGCAGTCTTTCCCTGTAACTCAACTCCTGAAGACCCGGCAACATCCTAGTAAATCTTCTCTGCACTCCTTCAATCTTACTGATATCCTTCCTATAGTTAGGTGACCAGAACTGTACACAATACTCCAAATTTGGCCTCACCAATGTCTTATACAACCTCCCCATAACGTTCCAACTCCTATACTCCGTACTTAGATTTATAAATGCCAGAATGCCAAAAGCCTTCCTTACAACCTTATCTACCTGTGAGGCCACTTTCAGGGAATTATGTATCTGAACTCCCAGATCTCTTTGTTCCTCCGCACTCCTCAGTGCCCTACCATTT
The DNA here is from genome assembly GCF_030028105.1 of Mobula birostris. Lineage (NCBI taxonomy): Eukaryota > Metazoa > Chordata > Chondrichthyes > Myliobatiformes > Myliobatidae > Mobula > Mobula birostris. The sequence continues at coordinate 56,289,764 of NC_092394.1, forward strand.
ACTGTGTATGTCCTACCTTGATTTGTCCTTCCACTACCACTCTCTGCCTTCTCCCACACAGCCAATTTCGAATCCAGTTTACAACCTGTCTGTGGATACCTAGTGTCTGAACCTTCTGAACTAACCTCCCACGTGGGACCTTGTCAAAGCCCTTACTAAAGTCCATGTAGACAACATCCACAGCCTTTCCTTCATCTACTTTCTGTGTTACGTACCCCGTAACTGGGTTGCCAAACCAGCAGAAATGGATCACTCAGTTGGAGTCTGGATTACTAGAACTAAGAAAGTTTTATTAAAGAAACAAGCAACACAGTACTCTAATCAAAAGGATAATAAATGCAACAGTTGAGCAATGATAAACACACATGTACACAGAATTAAGATAACAGGATCAATCAAGCTCTATCGTTGTCTAGGGCTAAATGACCAGTTTCAAAGTGACGCAAAGTTCAATTTAGTTCAGTTCAGTTCGCAGTAATCGCTGCCGTGGCGATGGACAGTGGAGGGAAGGAGAGAGAGAGCAAAACGAATGAATATTCAAAATAGCTTCCACACAGACCTTCGCAGTCAGCTTTCGGGTGCGCCCTTTGTGATGTCATCTGAGGTCACCGACTGTGACCTCTCCGTTTCCAGATACGATCGTTCCTCTGCAGTGAACCTGGCACCCAGGCAAGGGTGGACACACACCAGGTTCCTGCCGATCGTGCCTTTCCACCCTGAGCGTCTATGGCTTGATCCCGCGACCAGCCGTCCAAAAACTTCCCACCGGCTTGTGGGAGACGCACTGCTTCCAGGGTTTCGTTACCTCGGGGTGTTGTGTGTGTCCTGCCTAAGCAAACCTGTCCCTTTTTATCCCCCTGCTGGGGTATCGCCTGTCCATCACTTCAAACAGTTCAGGGTTCAAAGGGTGAGCCGATCTTGACAGCTCTCCTTCCGTTACTCTCTCCTGTCCCTTCATTAACATCTCCAAATGCTGCTCCATTGTTTTCCTTATCTCTCTCTCTCTCCTGAAAACAGATGGCCGACCAACTGCTGATCCCACTGGTGCCAGCACAGGACAGCTAACATCTTAATCTATGTGTATTCTCGTCACACTTGGTAACCTCCTCGAAAAACTCTACAAGATTTGTTAAACACGATCTACCGCGCGCAAAGCCATGCTGACTATCCTTAATCAGCCCTTGGCTGTCCAAATGCTTGTATATCCAATCTCTCAGAACACCTTCCAGTAATTTACCCACTACTGATGTCAGACTCACCAGCCTATAATTACCTGGTTTACTTTTGGAGCCTTTTTTAAACAATGGAACAACATTTATTACCCTCCAATCCTCCAGCAAAAAAATTGTTTAAGATCTCCCCCATCTCGTGATGCTCCACACATAGACGACCACTTTGATCTTCTAGGGCAGTGGTCCCCAACCTACAAAGCATGTGCTACCGGGCCGTGAGGAAACGATATGACTTGGCGATATGAAACGATATGAGTCAGCTGCACCTTTCCTCATTCCCTATCACGCCCACTGCTGAACTTTAACGCACGTCAGGTCATTACCCATCCAAGGTCATCAGTCGGTCATTAACCTACAACTACTCGAGTGAAAACAAACCGCTTGAGAGTTTCTTTGGAAGAGGTAGTAGGGGACATAAAAGGCCTAAGAATGATGAAAATGCAGAGACAGTACTTCCAGGTGAGGCGACACTTCACCTGTGAGTTGGCTGGTGTGATGTACTGCGTCCGGTGCTCCCGGTACGGCCTTCTGTATATTGGCGAGACTCGACGCAGGCTGGAAGACCGTTTCACTGAACACCTATGCTCTGTCCGCCAGAGAAAGCAGGATCTCCCAGTGGCCACACATTTTAATTCCATGTCCCATTCCCATCCTGATATGACTGTCTACGGCCTCCTCTACTGGCAAGATGAAGCCACACTCACTTTGGAGAAACAACACCTTATATTCCATCTGGGTAGCCTCCAACCTGATGGCATGAATATTGATTTCTCTAATTTCTGTTAATGCCCCTCCTCCCCTTCACACCCCATCCCTTATTTATTTATTTAATATATTGTTAATATATTTTTTATTTTTTCCCCCTTTCGTCTCCGTCTGCCCCTCTCAGTTTTACTCGTTGCCCGCTCTCCACCCTCCGGGATCCCCTCCCCCCTTCTCTCTCTCCCCAGGCTTCCCGTCCCATGATCCTCCCCCTTCTCCAGCTCTTGGCTCCAACCCTCCTCTCCTGTCTTCTCCTATCATTTCAGATCTCCCCCTCCCCCTCCCACTTTCAAATCTCTTACTATCTCTTCTTTCAGTTAGTCCTGACGAAGGGTCCTGGCCCGAAACATTGACTGTACCTCTTCTTATAGATGCTGCCTGGCCTGCTGCGTTCACCAGCATTTTTTGTGTGTGTGTTGCTTGAATTTCCAGCATCTGCAGATTTCCTCATGTCTGCCTATTAGTGTGGTAACACCTTTCCCGTTCCTCAGCTCCACTCATATGGCCTCTGTAGACAAGCCCTCTGGGCTGTCCTGTCTACGCACAGCAGTGATATTCTCCCTGACTAGTAATGCCACTCCTTCCCCTCTATCACGTCTGATACAATGGAACCCCGAAACATTAAGGTGTCAGTCCTGCCCCTCCTGCAACCAAGTCTCACTAATAGCAATAATGTCGTAATCCCACGTGTCAATCCACGCCCTAAACTCATCTGCTTTACCTACATTACTCCTTGCATTGAAATAGATGCACCTGGGAACACTTCTGTCACGTACAAACCTTTGATTACTGTCTATGCAGGCAGTCCTTGCATGACCTTTAACCTCCTCCACCTCACTATCTGCTCTAACACTCTGGTTCCCCTCCCCCTGCAAATCTAGTTTAAACCCCCTGGAGCAGCACTAGCAAACCTACCTGCAAGGATGTTAGTCCCCCTCCAGTTCAGGTGCAAACCGTCCCGTCGGAACAGGTCCCACCTTCCCTGGAACAAGGCCCAATTGTCCAGAAGTATGAAGCCCTCCCTCCTGCACCAACTCCTTAGCCACAAATTTAGCTGCATTATCTTCCTATTTCTACATCATCGAAAATCTGTGGATAGACCTCAAAAGAGCAGTGTATGCAAGACGGCCCAAGAATCTCACAGAACCTAGAAGCGTTTTGCAAGGAAGAATGGGTGAAAATCCCCCAAACAAGAATTGAAAGGCTCTTAGCTGGCTACAGAAAGCGTTTACAAGCTGTGATACTTGCCAAAGGGGGTGTTACTAAGTACTGACCATGCAGGGAGCCCAAACTTTTGCTTCGTGCTCTTTTCCTTTTTTGTTATTTTGAAACTGTAAAAGATGAAAATAAAAAAGTAATCTTGCTTAAAATATTAAAGAAATGTGCCATCTTTAACTTTATGCCTTTTGGAAATCAGGTCATCTTTTACTTGCTTAGCTATTCACAGTAACAAAAATTTTGACCAGGGGTGCCCAAACTTTTGAATGCCACTGTGTATGCAGTTTGATAATAAATTTACTTTGAACTTTTGAACTTTCAGTTGGGTTCAGGGCAGTTGTCAGAAATGTAACCACCCAGGAACTTAAGATATTTCACTCTTTCCATCCACCACTGACCTCTTAATGAGGATTGGTACATGTTGCTGTACAACATTCTTGTCACCATTAAAAATTTATAGTAGTCTCATCTGCAAATTTATGGATGGCGTTTGAGTTGTGCTAACCCGTTGTCATGAGTGTAGAAAGAGTAGAGCAGTAGCCTAAGCACGCTGTTGGAAGTGTGCTGGTGTGATTGTCAACAAGGAGAAATGTTATTGCCAGTCCTTAATGACTGCAGTCTCCCGATGAGAAAGTCGACAATACAATGCAGAGGAAAGTACAGACGTCCAAGTTTAGAGCTTGATGATTAATACTGAGGGGATAATGATATTAAAAGCTGAGCTGTAATCAATGAACAGCAGACTACACCAACAACACTTATCCTCCACGATACACTTAAGTTACTGCTACAAAAGATTCAATCAGACTAGTCAGATAGAATTTCCCCTTAATAAAGCCATACGGATTATTTTTGACAAACGACAGAAAATTTTGATCAGTTTTGCCTCTCAGAAGTTTCTGCAATAATTTCTCTATCATTGATGTTAAACCAACCTGTAATTACCTATCTTATCCTGGCTCCTCTTGAATAAAGTTGTCGCATTTACTGTCCTGCAGTCATCTGTGCCTCTGATGTTTGAACCTTATCCCCATTTAAATAATAGTCCAAAGTGCATTATCATACATTTCCCAACACTGTATTCTGTCTGCTACTTCTACCCCCATTCTTCCAATTTGTCCAAGTCCTGAGCACGACCTATCCTCCACCCATCTTCATATCATCCACAAACTTTGCCACAAAGCCATCAATTCCATTATCTAAATCATTGACAAACAATGTGAAAAGTAGTGGTCCCAATACCGACACCTGAGGAGCACCACTAATCACCGGCAGCCAACCAGAAGATGGCACCTTTTATTCCCATTCACTGCCTCCTGCCTGTTAGCCATTTTGCTATCCATACCAGTATCTGTTATGCAGCCTCGTGTGGCACGTTGTCAAATGCCTTTTGAAAATCTAAGTAAATGACATCCACTGCCTCTCCTTTGTCCACCCTGCTTGTTACTTCCTTGAAGAATTCTAAAAGATTTGTCAGACAAGATTTCCTTTTATAAAAATCATGCTGACTGACTTATTTTATTATTAGTCTCCAAGTACTCAAAACCTCATCCTTAATAATAGACTCCAACACTTTCCCAACCACTGAAGTGAAGCTAATTGGCCTATAATTTCCTTTCTTTTGCCTTCATTCCTTCTTAAAGAGTGGAGTGACATTTGCAATCTTCCAGTCCTGCAGGACCATGCCAGAATCAAGTGATTCTTGAAAGATCATGACCAATGCATTCGTTATCTATTCAGCAACTCTCTCAGGACTCTGGGATGTAGTCCATCTGATCCAGGTGACTTATCCACCTGGTCCAGTTGACTTATCCACCTGTAAGGGGTTTCTTCTTTTATGTTACTGCGTAGGCTAATTAAAATGGCTTCTTTGTAATGTTAACTGCTGAGAAAGTTCTCTCACTAGCAGCTTATTTGGGTTATATTATTGATAAGAGAGTGAACGAACCAATTGGGATAGATGTTATTCTTTCTTGTGTGTCTGTAAGCTATTGTGATGCGCGGGTTTTTGGGGGCGAAGGTGTGATGGGGAGAGAGAGGGTGGACGTGGTGCTGTGACTGGCTAACGGGGTTGGAGTCCGAGGTCCAGGATCTTCGGCGAGGAGAGGAGGTGGAGACAGACTCGTGTGGGTCGTCTGGTCGACCACCGTGGTTGGTCCCAGGCGGCAGGTTGAAGTGGTCAGAGGGGATCGAATGGTGAAGAGAGGATCGTTACTAGAGCTCCAACTGTTTGTGCACGAAGAGATTGAACTTCGATAAGTTTGGCACCTTTTATTTTTCTTTTATATTTTATCTGTATTAATTATATAGTTCCAGTAATATCTATAAATTGTAATCAATTAGTTGTCTGTTATTTGGTGAGATGGGGTACATCACACAGCATCCACATAAGCTTAATTACCCAGTTACCCAGTTTAGAAGGGCTGAAGGCTGCTTCCCCTAGATGACAGCGAGTTGAGCGAACCTGAAGCTTACCGGGGGGCTACACACCTTAAGACCTTTGAGTTTACCTAACACTTTTTCCTTTGTAATCGCAGTGGCACTCACTCCTGCTCCTTGATGGTAGTTTATTCTGAAATTCCACTGATTCCCCCTTCCTTATTTTTGAGTTATTGTGCCCTTCTCCATAATGAACCCAAGTGAGGACAATTCATTGCAGTTCCACACACAGATTAACATTTTTGGTCCTGAGAGAGCCCTACTCATTCCCTGGTATAATGAACAGTGAGGGTCCCAGCATCAAGATTACCTTCTTGAAATTACTACACTTACAACATGTTTTGAGGTTTTCTTTAACCTTACCCCGCCCCCCATTACTGCTTTTAAGAACACTCTATACTTTCTCTGCCTTCCAGTGGGGTCTCCCTTGTTTACTGGTTTAAGAAGGTGCATTTGAAGAAAGTTTTATTTTTCTGCAGTGTTCTCTAACTCTGTATCTTGTGTATTTTACCATGATTAAAGCAGAATTTGCTGGAGATATTCTCTGGGTTAGGTAGCATCACTGTGCAGAGAAATTGTGTTGACATGTCATTATGAAATTGCAATGTGTGCTTTTGTGTCTTACACTCTTGTTTTCTCTTTTCATAGCTCTTCTCTATAAACCTGTTGACCGAGTCACCCGAAGCACACTTGTTCTCCATGTAAGTTCAGCAGTGCCATGCAATAATTAGCTAACTGTAAAAGCTCATCTAATCATTGTCATAAACAAGAGAAAATCTGCAGATGCTGGAAAACCAAGCAACACAAACGAAATGCTAGAGGAACTCAGCAGGCCAGGCAGCATCTATGGAGAAAAGTACAGTTAACATTTCGGACTGAGATGTCGACTGTGCTTTTTTCTATAGATGCAGACTGGCCTGCTAAGTTCCTCCAGCATTTTGTGTGTGTTACTTAATCGTCATCATAGTTTTGAACCCTTTTGAAGCTTAAGGTACGTTCAAAAATGTGAGCAGGTGTATACTTCTTCAGTCCTCATATCAGATTCCTTCTTCAGTCACTTATCTCTTCTACCCATCCTCTCTCAGCTTCTTACTTCACCACCCATCCACCCACCTTGCCCACTCACCTGGTCTCACCTATCACCTGCTAGATTCTACTCCTTCTCCTCCACTCATCTTCTTATTCTGGCTTCTGCCTCCTTCCTTTCCAGTTCCGATAAAGAGTCTTAGACCAAAGCAACAACTGTTTATTCTCCTCCATAGATGCTGCCTGACCTGCTGAGTTCCTCCAGCACTTTGTGTGTTGCACAGGAATGTGCCACTTTGTTTCACTATTCAGCTGAGCCATTGCCATCTGTGATCACAATCCAAACTATTGCTTTTAATTAAGAGGGTGAGGTTAACAATGAACAGACCACCATTCTCATTAACAGAAGAAAATTACAGATTCTTACCTCTTGTTGCTAACGTATGAAATGGTTAAATTTAGTAGTTAACAGAGAGTGGGTAAGCAGATAAGGAAATAGAGAGATACACTTAGATTTGGATCGGGCAAGATGGGAGAAAGCTCAAGAGCATCATAAACAGAGACATGTTTGGGCAGAATGTTTCTATGCCATTATCCAATGTAATCCTATGTGTAATAGCAGTACTTACCTGCATAAAGAGCAATCTCAGTTCTTGCACTCATAAACTAATAGAAATAGCTCCGTCCTAGCCAATCACTTTCCCATAATATACTATAAACTTTAATTAAATGATGCCCTGTGTAAGAGGGCCAGGTTATCTTAACTGGAACCAAGATCCTGGCTGTAAGATTCACCGCTGCTACCCAGGAGAGTGTAAACTAGATTATCAGGGGGCTATGAATCAGGGCACCAACATGGTCACAGAGTAGAGGGATTGAACCTAAGCTCGGTGTTGTGATCAACAGTACTGCAAGGAAGGGTAGTCTGGACCTAAGGGATATAAACAACAAGATGTTGAGATGTGTTTGTACAGTTCACAGCAAGATGAATTAAGAGTAAGGGTCTTAGAGTATGGAACAATGATATTGTGGCCATTACAGAGACTTGGTTGAAAAAGGGACAGGACTGCTGCTTAAAGACCAGGGAAAGGGTAGGACTGCTCAAGGATAAAGGAGGGAACTTATACTTGGGGGCTGAAGATGTGGACGAGATGCTAAATGTGTACTTTGCATTTATGTTTACTAAGAAGGATGTAGAGAATAGTGGCATCAGAGTAGAGCGTGCTAATATGCTGAGGCATTTTGAGATTAGGAATGTGATAGGTCTCTTGATAAAAATGACAATGGACATCTCCCCAGGGCCTGATGGTATATACCCCAGGTTATTGAGAGGGGTGAGAGATGAGATTGCTGGGGACTTGACCAAGAGTTTTGTATCTTCACTCACCACAGGTGTGGCGCTGAAGGACTGGCAGGTAGCTAATGTTTTTTTGTTCAAGAAGGGGAATAGAGATAATCCTGGAAATGATAGACAAGTGAGTCTAACATCACTGTTAGGGACACTAATAGTAAAGATTCTTAGTGTTAGGATCTATGAGCATTTGGAGAAACAAGATCTAATTAGGGAGAGGTTAGCATGATTTGTGCAGGTCAGGTCCTGTCTGACTAATCTGATTGAGATTTTTGAGGAGTTGATAAAGGTAAAGGTAGAGTGAATGTTGTATACATGGATTTTAGGAAGGCATTCAACAAGGTCCCAGATAGTAGGCTCATCCAGAAAATTAGAATGCATTGAATCTTTGGTGACTTGGCTAATTGGACACAAAATTGGCTTGCTGTTAGAAGGCTGAGGGGTAGTGGTGGATTAGTCTTATTCCAATGTAAATGGAAAGAACCTGGTTAATGCCAGGATCTTAAGTAGCATTCATGTAAAAAGAGATCTTGGGATCAAAGTAATTTACTTCCTAAAAGTGGCCGCATAGATTGTAAGGAAAGGTTTATGGCATGCTTGCCTTCAGTTGTCCCAGACACCGCTCATCATTTATTGCAAACCAGAGTAACACTTATCTGTCCCAACTCTCTGCTTTTTTAGTTAACCAATCCTCTAATCATGCTAATACATCACCCCCAACTCTATGCATCCTTTATCTTATCACAAGACAAAACAAAGACAAAGGAGCAGAAGTAGGCCATTCGGCCCATCGAGTCTGCTCCACAGCTCCCCCATGAGCTAAACTATTCACCCATCTAGTTCCAATTTCCAGCTTTTTCCCCATATCCCTTGATACCCTGACTAATTAGATACCTGTCAATCTCCTCCTTAAACACCCTCAATGATCGGGCGTCTACAGCTGTATGTGGCAACAAATTCCACAAATCCACGACCCTCTGGCTAAAAAAATTTCTCCTCATCTCTGTTTTAACTGGGTACCCTCTAATTCTAAGACTATGGCCTCTTGTCCTGGACTCACCCACCAAGGGAAACAACCTTTCCACATCTGCTCTGTCCAACCCTTTCAACATTCAAAATGTTTTTATGAGATCCCCTCTCATTCTTCTGTACTCTAATGAATATAATCCAAGAGCCGACAAACGCGCCTCATATGTTAGCCCCTGCCTTCTAGGAATCATCCTCGTTAATCTTCTCTGAACTCTCTCCAACATCAGTACATCCTTTCTAAGATAGGGGGCCCAAAACTGCATACAGTATTCCAAATGAGGTCTCACTACTGCCCCATAGAGCCTCATCGACACCTCCTTACTCTTATACACTATTCCTCTTGAAATGAATGCCAACATAACATTTGCTTTCCTTACCACTGATCCAACTTGGTGGTTAACCTTTAGGGTATCCTGCACAAGGACCCCCAAGTCCCTTTGCACTTCCGATTTTTGAATTTTCTCCTGTTACGTACCCCGTAACTGGGTTGCCAAACCAGCAGAAATGGATCACTCAGTTGGAGTCTGGATTACTAGAACTAAGAAAGTTTTATTAAAGAAACAAGCAACACAGTAATCGAAAGAATAATAAATGCAACAGTTCAGCAATGATAAACACGCATGTGCACAGAATTAAGATAACAGGATCAATCAAGCTCTATCGTTGTCTAGGAGTAAATGACCAATTTCGAAGTGACACAAAGTCCAGTTCAATTTAGTTCAGTTCGCAGTAATCGTTGCCATGGCGATGGACAACGTGGGGGGGAGGGAGAGAGAGAACAAGAACGACTGATCATTCAGAACGGCTTCCACTCACAGACCTGCGATATTGCTCACAAGCAGCTTTCAGGCGAGTCCTTTGTGATGTCACCTGGGGTCACCGACTGTGACCCCTCATCCAGATGCGGTCGATCCTCTGCAGTGAACCCGGCACCCAAGCAAGGGCGGACACACACCGGGTTCCCGCTGATCGTACCTTTCCACCCTGTGGGTTTATGGCCCGGTACTTCCCACCGACTCGTGAGAGGCGCACCGCTTCCAGGGTCTCGTTACCTCGGGTGTCGTGTGTGTCCTGCCTTAGCGAACCTGTCCCTTTTTATCCCCCTGCTGGGGTATCGCCTGTCCATCACTTCAAACAGTTCAGGATTCAAAGGGGGAGCCGCTCTAGACAGCTCTCTCTCCCGTCCCTTCATTACACATCTCCAGATCGCCTGTCCATCACTTCAAACAGTTCAGGGTTCAAAGGGGGAGCCAATCTTGACAATACCCAGACTGATGGCTCCTTCATTAACATCTCCAAATGCTGCTTCATTGTTCCTTATCTATCCCTCCCCTGAGGACAGGTGGCAGACCAACTGCTGATGCCACTGGTGCAAGCCCAGGCCAGCAAACATCTTAATTTATGTGTATTCTCGTCACACTTCCCATCTAAATAATAATCTGCCCGATTATTTCTTCTTCCGAAATGTACAACCGTACATTTGTCAACGTTGTATCTCATCTGCCATTTCTTTGCCCACTCTCCTAAACTGACTAAGTCTCTCTGCAGCCTTTCTGTTTCTTCAACACTTCCTGTTCCTCCACCTATTTTGGTGTCATCCGCAAACTTAGCCACAAAACCATTTAATCCATAATCCAAATCATCGATATACATCGTAAAAAGAAGCGGCCCCAACACTGACCCCTGCGGAACACCACTAGTAACCAGCAACCAATCAGAATAGGATCCCTTTATTCCCACCCTTTGCTTTCTGCCTATCAGCCAATGCTCCACCCATTTCAATATCTTTCCTATAATTCCATGGGCTCTCATCTTATTAAGCAGCCTCATATGCGGCACCTTATCGAAGGCCTTTTGAAAATCCAAATACACAACATCCACAGCCTTTCCCTTGTCAATCTTATTTGAGATTACCTCAAAAAATTCCAATAGGTTGGTGAGGCAGGATCTTCCCTTCATGAAACCATGCTGGCTTCGGCCTATCTTGTCATACACCTCGAGGTATTTCATAACCTCGTCCTTGAGGATTCACTCCAATATCTTTCCAACTACCGATGTCAGACTAATAGGTCTGTAATTTTCTTTTTGCTGCCTCCTTCCTTTCTTAAATAACGGAACTACATTTGCGACCTTCCAGTCCTCCAGAACCATGCCAGAATCTAGTGATTCCTGGAAGATCATTTCCAATGCTTCCACAATCTCCAAAGCCACCTCCTTCAGAACCCTTGGGTGCACCTCATCCGGACTGGGAGACTTATCTATTCTTAGTCCACTTAGCTTCCCAAGCACTTTCTCTCTTGTAATCTTGACTGTACCTAATTCTATTCCCTGATACCTCTGGCTATCAGGTATATTGCTCATGCCTTCCACTGTGAGGTAGAGGAGGCCCGATGTGGCCTTCTGTATATTGGCGAGACCCGACGCAGACTGGGAGATCGTTTTGCTGAACACCTACGCTCTGCCCGCCAGAGAAAGCAGGATCTCCCAGTGGCCACACATTTTAATTCCACATCCCATTCCCATTCTGACATGTCTATCCACGGCCTCCTCTACTATAAAGATGAAGCCACACTCAGGTTGGAGGAACAACACCTTATATTCCGTCTGGGTAGCCTCCAACCTGATGGCATGTACATTGACTTCACTAACTTCTGCTAATGCCCCACCTCCCCCTCGTACCCCATCCGTTATTTATTTATATACACACATTCTCTCTCTCTCTCTCTCCTTTTTCTCCCTCTGTCCCTCTGACTATACCCCTTGCCCATCCTCTGGGTTTTTTTTCCCCCCTCCCTCCTTTCCTTCTCCCTGGGCCTCCTGTTCCATGATTCTCTCAAATCCCTTTTGCCAATCACCTGTCCAGCTCTTGGCTCCATCCTTCCCACTCCCCCTCCCACTTTCAAATCTCTTACTAGCTCTCCCTTCAGTTAGTTCTGACGAAGGGTCTCAGCCCGAAATGTGGACTGTACCTCTTCCTAGAGATGCTGCCTGGCCTGCTGCGTTCACCAGCAACTTTGATGTGTGTTGCTTGGCTTAGAGTTACCTGGATTTTGCCTACATCTTTTTTTTGAACAGTGGTATGACATTCACTGTCTTCCAGTCCGCTGGGACCTGCTCAGAGTCTAGAAAATTTTGGAAAATGGTCACCAAAACCTCTACTATAAATAATTTCAGCCACTTTTTTCAGTACCCTGGGATGCATTCCATCAGGACCAGGGGACTTATCTATCTTCAGGCTGTTACGTAACCGGCAACAATGAATATCAATCGAATCAGAATATAGAAAAGCAACCAAACATTTATTAAACACGGATAAACAATAAAACACAAACGAAAACCTTAACCGGAAGTTAACCGCTATGCGGCCGTTCAACAAACCGTCACTCGGTACTGGTTCTTGAAGTGATAAATGCGAAAACAGTTCTTAAAGCGAAGTCAAATACAGTTCTTAAAATGGTAAATTCGAAAGTCCACCAGATTTATACATTCAAATGGGAGAGACTTCTCTGGAGAAAAATTTCTTCATAGACGTGACTTTCCTGTTGGTTCTGTCCAAAGGATTCACGATGAAGGAAATAAACGGCTTAAAACAACTGACCTTAATTTCTAGAGCAAATCCTGCATGAACTACCTTGCTCTTTCGGCAGGAGTTATCTTCGATGCAGGTCACTACTTCGTCAACGAAGACTCAATAAGGTCGATCCTTGATTAAACTGCCAAACATTCCCGACTTCTCTTAATCATTTATATCCTGTACTTCGATAAAGTCTTCACTCTCCAATACTACAGAAAAAAAAATACACTAACAAACCTGGCAGCGATTGTCAAACTGCTGGCTCAGACTTCTGTATCTTACATTAGAACATAAAACTCCGTTTAAAATCAAAACTGCGTCATACTGCAAATACACAGCAGAGCGGAGTATCTCGTTGACGTTTTAACTGGAAAACTGAAGAAAACTAAACTGCGTCACCTGAGATCTTCCCTTTTATACCCGTGGTGAACATGTCATGACGTGACCTCACATCAGCAGGAAAAGACCATTACATCATTCTCACAAGAAAGTCACAAGATCTCCTTGAGGTATTTAACACCTCCCTCCAAAAAAAAATTTGGTCTCTTGAAGAACAAAATTTTAACAGTTAACAATTTATACAAAAAAAAATACAAAGGTGTAAAACTTACAGCATGCACAATATATACAGTCTTATCTTTCAGCACTTTACAAACTACAAACATTGTAATATACAGTAGGAGTGTTACAAATGTTAAAATAGCACTGCATAAAAATTAAAAAAAAATTATTGTGCATTTAACATCTAGATAGACAATCAGTGATCACATTATCTTTACCCTTAATATGAGTGATCAAAATATTGTACTCTCGTAACATTAAACTCCAATTTAGTAATCTTCTATTTTTGTTTTTCATCTTACTCAAAAACACTAATGGATTATGATCGGTATAAACTGTGACTGGTTTATGAGTAGTACTAACATACACTTCAAAACGTTGTAAATCCAAAACAAGAGATAATAATTCCTTTTCTATTGTTGAATAATTTCTTTGATGGGCATTAAATTTCTTAGAAAAATAAGCTACTGGACGATCAACTTTATCACCATCATCTCCTTGAAGTAACATTGCTCCTGCAGCTTCATCACTAGCATCTACAGCTAACGAAAATGGTTTTTCAAAGTCAGGAGATTTAAGTACAGGTTGACTACATATTATAGTTTTCAATTTATCAAATGCCTCCTGACAAGACTCTGTCCAAACAAACTTTTCATTTTTCTTCAAGAGATTAGTTAATGGAAGAGCAATGTTCACAAAATCCTTACAAAATTTTCTATAATATCCTACCATACCCAAGAATCTTCTGAGAGTTTTTCTACCAGTTGGAGTGGGTACTTCTAAAATTGCCTGAACTTTAGCCCAAACAGGTGCTAATTTTCCCTGACCCACAACATAACCAAGGTAAGTCACTGTGACTGGCCAAATTCACTTTTAGCTAAGCTAATAATTAAGTTAGCTTTTGAAAGTCTCTCAAGTAGTTTCTCCACTGCAGTAATATGTGCTTTCCACGTATTATTTCATGTAACTAATCATCAATATAGGCATCTGTATCTTTTACTCCATGAATCACACTATTAATCACCCTCTGAAAAGTACGTGGTGCATTCTTCATCCCAAAGGGAAGAACATTATATTCATGTAACCCAGATGGGGTTACAAATGCAGATATCTCTCTACCTCTATCCGTCAATGGAACACACCAATAACCTTATAACGAATCAATTTTTGTAAGGAATTTGGCTTGTCCAACTCTATCCACACAATCATCTACCCTAGGGATTGGATATGCATCAGTTTTTGTCACAGCATTCACCTTCCTGTAATCTGTACAAAACCGAATACTATTGTCTGGCTTTGGCACCATAACACACGGTGAACTCCAATTCGAATTTGAATGTCTAATAATATCATTCTCTAACATATACTTAATTTCTTGTTCAGCAAGTTCACATTTTTCCCTGTTCATTCGATACAGATGTTGTTTTATGGGTTTTGCATCTCCAACATCTACATCATGTGTAGCTACAGTGGTTATTCTGGAACTTCTGGAAATAAATCCCTATATTTAAAAATTAACTGTTTCATCTGCTTTCTGTGCTCTGGCTGTAAATGAGCTAATTTTTCATCAATATTTTCTACAAGTTTTGAATTTGGTAACCTGACTATAGTAATGTTGGGTTTAAAATGAGTTTCAGATGAATCATCCATTAAGTTTTTAGAAAGATCACGCTCATTATATGGTAGCTGCTCATATAGTAGCTCTCTCATAATACAGTTTTATCATACTTACATGACACAGCTGTGTTGTCTTTCTTCGATCTGGTGTTTTTATCACGTAATCCACATCATTTACCTTAGATTTAATCTCATAAGGACCATGAAATTTAGCTTGTAATGTGTTTGTTTGCACCGGGAAAAGAACCAATACCTTATCCCCAGGCTTAAATGACCTCATCCTAGCTTCCTTATCATACCAAGTCTTCATCTTCTCCTGAGCTAATTTTAAATTTTCCTTTGCCAAACTACAAGATTTATATAATCTTTCTCTAAATTTTAAAACATAATCTAGCAAATTAGTGTGTACCTCTTTATTAATCCACTGTTTCTTCAACAAGGCCGAAGGTCCTCGAACTCTATACCCAAACACAAGTTCAAAAGGACTGAAACCTAATGATTCCTGTACTGCCTCCCTTACTGCAAAAAGTAGTAAATGTATACCTTCATCCCAGTCCTTTTCATTTTCCACACAATATGTCCTAATCATAGTTTTTAATGTAGAATGAAATCTCTCCAAGGCTCCTTGCGATTCTGGATGATAGGCTGATGAAATAATCTGTTTTGCTCCCAGTTTATAAACTATCTGCTGAAACAATCCAGACATAAAATTTCTACCTTGATCCGATTGTATTTCCTTAGGCAAGCCAAAATGAGTAAAGAATTTTATAAGAGCCTTTGTCACAGTTTTGGCTGTTATATTCCTAAGAGGTACTGCCTCTGAAAACCTAGTCACTGTGCTCATAATAGTTAACAAATATTGATGTCCAGTTTTAGTCTTTGGCAAAGGAGCTACACAGTCCACAATGATTTTTGAGAACGGCTCACCAAATACTGGAATTGGTGCAGTGGGGCCACTGGAGTAACCTGATTTACATCTATGTAAATTTACATTTACATAGATGTACTGGCATAAGGGCACTCACAACTGCTTTTATATAATTGTCAAACTGCTGGCTCAGACTTCTGTATCTTACATTGGAACATAAAACTCCGTTTAAAATAAAAACTGCGTCATACTGCAAATACACAGCAGAGCAGAGTATCTCATTGACGTTCTAACTGGAAAACTAAAAAAAACGAAACTGCGTCACCTGAGTTCTTCCCTTTTATACCCGTGGTGAACATGTCATCACGTGACCTCACATCAGTGGGAAAATTACATCAGGTGACCTCCAAAAGACCATTACATCATTCTCACAAGAAAGTCACAAGATCTCTTTGAGGTATGTAGCAAGGCCCACAAGTTTGCTCAGCACTACCTCTTGCTCAGCACCAGAGGGAGGCGATGGGCAGGAAAGGAGATAAGGTGAGAGAGGGAAGAGGGGATGGCGAATGGTGAAGCAGGTTAGGGGGGGAGTGGGGGAGGCATTATTGGAAGTTCGAGAAATCAATGTTCATACCATGAGGTTGGAGACTACCCAGACATTGATTTCTCAAACTTCTGGTAATGCCCCCCCACCTTCACCATTCCCTATCCCTTTTTCTCACTCTCACCTTATCTCCTTTCCTGCCCATCGCCTCCATCTGGTGCTCCTCCCCACCTTTCTTTCTTCTCCAGCCTTCTGTCCTCTTCTTTCAGATTCCCCCCTTCTCCAGCCCTGTATCTCTTTCACCAGTCAACTTCCCAGCTCTCTACTTCACCCCTCCCTACCTTCCCGTTTCACCTATCACCTTATGTTTCTCTACCCCCCCATGTTTGCAATCTACTCCTCAGCATTTTTTCTGCAGTCCTGTCAAAGGGGTTCCGGTAGGAAACGTCGACTGTGCTCTTTTCCATAGATGCTGCCTGGCCTGCTGAGTTCCTCCAGCATTCTGTGTGTGTTGCTAGGACTGAATCTGATTTAATTGTAATGACAGAAAGAGGCATATGGCAAGTCATTTATTCTGAATTTATACCATTTAGTACAAGTTCGATAGGGGGTATATAATATGAAGACTATGCACTGGCCATTTCTTTCAGTGCTATTGTGGACAGACACGTTTTCTGTAGATAGTGAGGATGAGGTAAATATACAGGCTTACTTGAAGTCTCCACCTTTGAGCCGCTTTCAGTTGCTGGTCTTGTCATCTAAGTGTTATTCAACATGGAGAGCACAGTTCCATCAGCTGAAGAAGGACGTAAAGGTGGTAATCACGAGGATGTCTCCTTACTGATGTTTGACTTGATGCTATTCATCAAGTCCATGGACCCTTTGGTTAATGGTAGGGGCTAATGGCATAAGAAAGTTGGGAACCCCTGCATTAGAGTTTAGAGGAACCTGAAGTCAGAGTTGCAGACTCCCAGAGCTACTCCCTCCTGCCTGTATTGTGCCTCAGTTCTGGTGGGTTTGTACCGTCAATGGGACAGGATACACTGAGGGATTGTGCTGGGAGGGTTCTGGTTTATTGTTTGTAAGTTATCATTCTGTAAGCTGTTGATCTCTTAATTTAGATGCTCTTAATTTTGTTTGCCTTTGGAAATCTTATTTGCAGATAGTTGTCATTTCATACGTCTTTTATACATTTACCTCTTCCATTACGAAATCCTTTTGTGCACCTACATTATGTTACTCACTGTCAAAAAAAATCGAGTGATATTTGACCAAAAGATATAGGAGCAGAATTAGGCCATTTGGCCCAACAAGTCTGCTCCACCATTTCAACATGGCTGATCCAATTTTCCCTCTTAGCCCCAATCTCTTGCCTCTCCTCCCCCACCCGTATCCCTTCATGCGCTGACCAATCAAGAATCTATCAACCTCCCCCTTAAATATACACAATGATTTGGCCTTCTCAGTTGTCTGTGACAACAAATTCCACAGATTCACACCACCCTCTGACTCAAGAAATTAGTCCTCATCTTCGTTCTGAAAGGTCGCCCCTCTATTCTGAGGCTGTATCCTTTGGTCTTAGACTCTCCCACCAGAGGAAACATCCTCTCCACATGCACTCTAATTATTAGTAAATATTAGTAAGATCACTTTGGATGTCAATGAAAGGGTGAACTTGTGAATAGAAATTATGTTGCCTTCTGATTTAGGTTCTGCAGTTTGATTGATGCCTAATGTTCCTGCAGGATTTATTAAAACACACTCCAGTCAACCATCTGGATCATCCTTTGCTACAAGATGCGCTCCGTATTTCACAGAATTTCCTGTCCAGCATTAATGAAGAGATCACTCCCAGGAGACAATCTATGACTGTAAAGAAAGGCGAGGTGAGTTTCTCTGTGATAAGGTTTATCTGTAGCTCATTCTCAGCAATTTAATTGTGAGAATGAGTTCAAATTGTTTCCAAATTGAAACACATTTTCCTTCATTATTTTTAAAAAAGACGCATCCTTATCTCTTCTCTGGTAATTTTGAGACACCACGTATGCATTTAAATAATATATTTAAAGAATATATTATGCAATGTCAATTAGAACTTCCGATCATCAATTACATATGTTATATACTCGGATAAGTCAAGTGACCATGTGTTTTATTGTGTGAAATAAATATTTCAAAGTAACAAGAAGGGTGATCATAACAGAAGGGCACACCAGCAGATAGATTTAAAGCAGAAAACATGGTTAAAAGCAGTTAATCTGAATGCACACAGCACCGTAACAAAGATGAGTCAATTGTACTGTAATAAACATGAAATAAACATGTCTGATCTGATCACTATTCCAGACTTGATTGAAAGATAACCAAAGCCAGGAACTGAAAGGTTCCAGGGTACGACATTGCTGTAAAGCTAAACAAAAGGGAAAACCATGTGTGATGACTTTGTCAGTAAAGGTGAAAACAGCACAGTTGTGAGAAATTATCTTGACTCAGACTGGGTTTGAGGAAAGAAGTCATGTGGGAGTATTCTGTAAGTAACATAACAGTAGCTAAAACACAGGACAGTATTAATCAAGATATAAAAGGGGCTCATCAGAAAGACGTGAGGTTTCAATATACAGGGATCATATATATTTGGACAAATATACGGGTCATTTGTATTTGGACAAAAATAGAAGATCATATATATTTGGGAAAATATACAGGGATCATATATATTTGGGCAAATATACAGGGATCTTTTCTATTTCAACAAATATACAGGGATCATTTGTATTTGGACAAATATACAGGGATCATATATATTTGAACAAATACAGGATCATTTATATTTGGACAAATATACAGGGATCATACATAGTTGGACAAATATACAGGATCATTTATATTTGGACAAATATACAGGAATTGTATATATTTGGACAAATATACAGGCATCATATATATTTGGACAAATACCATTATCATCAGGTGCCATGCCCAGTTTGAGCTTTGACTGCCATGGCCCACACACTCCTGTTTTGGGTCAAGTGGATCAATTCAAAGGTATTCATTTCCAGTTCTCTGGCTGCTGTCTCCATCATCATTTGTCTTTGTCTTCCTCTTGCTTTCTTCCCTTTGATCTTTCCCATAATTACCGTGCATTCTAACTCCTCTTTCCTAATCACATGTCCAATGAAGTTACATTGCCTTTTCATGATCTCATACATTATTTCTCTTTTTGTGTTTGCTCTGTTCATGACATCCTTGTTGGATATTCATTTCGTCCATGATATTCTTTGCATCCTCCTCAAAAACTACATCTGTGCTGCTACACTTTGTTTCCTCATGTTACTAGATGTTGTCCAACATTCTGAGCCATATAACATAACTGCATAAACATGACATTTCAGTACTCTGAGGCGGGTTCTGAGCCATGTAACATAACTGCATAAACATAACATTTCAGTACTCTGAGGCAGTTTAGTATTGGTCAGTATACTCTTCATTCTCGTAAAGGTGTCTTTTGCCATCTCTATTCTTTTAATGTCCAAGTCGCACCTGCCAACTGATGTCACCCAGCTTCCTAAGTAGCAAAAGTTCTGTACTTGTTTTATGTCTTCCCCGTTTATTCTCAGCCTGCAGATAGGATTTTCCTTTTTGGATATCACCGTACATTCTGTCTTTTTGCAATTGATAGAAGAATGGGTTAAACCAGGAATATGAGCAAACAGAAAGAATCCCTATTACTGATCCAAAAAGGTTACATCAACAAATCAAGAATATCACTAGTAAAAAGCTCTTCTGTTCTTGAGGGGGATGTTTGAAAGCAAAGGATGGTACCATTATCATGGAAAAAGATGAGATTATGAACAGATGGACAAATATACAGGAATCATATTTGGACAAGTAAAATTGGAAAAGGTGGCATGGAGGATGAGATGATCATGAATAGTGGGACAGTTTTGTAAAACAATATGTTGGGCTGGAACATTGATTACAAACTGGTATTTAGCTTTAATTAAAGTTGAACAATGGTGAACTTGGTGACTTGTTCACACTGTTGCTGTTCTTTTTTTGTAATTATTTTTTATTGAAGTTCATCAAACAAAACTTTCCATAAGATGTTTTTCAGATACTATACATATATATCATATAGTCATATTTGTCACAAATCTTGTCACAGATAATATTTATCTGAGATATACACTTATAGAAAGGAGAGGAAAGAAAGAACAATGGAAAGAAAAAAAAACTATGTACAGAGTAGGGAGTGATCTTTTTTTTAACGACATATTCATTGACTTGTAAGAATAAAATTAGGCCTATGAGGTGCTATGTAGTTAAACCACTTTTCCCAGTATGAATCAAATTGTTCCAACTTATCAACAAGATGCTGTTATCTTCTCCAATTTGTAAATGTCCATTGTAATTTCCATACATACTTTTAAAGTTGGGCTCTCCTGTGATAACCATTTCCTGATAAGGGTCTTTTTACCAGCCACCAGCAGTACATTCATTAAGTATTTATCTCTTTTCAATCATTCTTGAGATATATACTCAAAATATATGGTCTTACTTTCTAAGAGTATTTCACATTTAAAGATGTTTTGTAGGGAATTGTGTATCCCACTCCAATAGTCTTTGATAACTGGGCATTCCCAGAAAATATGATAATGGTTTATATTTTGATTTCCTCAATTTCTCCAGCAAACAAGGAGGTTACTGTCATAATGGGATTTCTGAGAGGGTGTAATAAAATATCTTATCAAGTTTTTCCACCTGAACTCCCTCCATTTCTGTGAACTGGTACATTTTCATTGATACCTCCATATTATTGTCCATTCTTCCTCAGATATTATTATCCCTCCTTCCTTCTCCCGTTTTGTTTTAATGTATGAGTCAAATGTGTCTTAATATTTGACAAACCCTTATACACGCTTGAAATTATTCTACTACCGTAGTCTGAATTATATGCTTTTCTAAATAGCTCTATCAGACATGTACTTGCCTTGGTTACATTTTTAACCATCCTGTTAACATACTGTTGCATCTGTAAATATCGATAAAAGTCTTGTTTTTCTAATAAGTGTTTCTCTTTGAGCATTTCAAAACTGAACAGTATTCCTTCTTTCATTATATTGCAAATAGCTGTTATTCCTTTAGCTGTCCAGTCCTTAAATCCAGCATCCAGTTTGTTTGGCATAAAATCCGAGTCATATGCACACCATTTAAGAATTGCAATGTCTCTTTCTAGTTTATATTCTTTTATAATAGTTTTCCATATTTTAAGAATCCATTTCACCCACGGGTTATCAGTAGTATTTATGTAACTTTGTAGGTTGTTATCAGCCAAAATTGCCTGTATGGGGATGGAAAGCATCCTCTCCTCAATGTTTTTCCATTGAGCGTCATATGATGGATTGCACCAGCATATCACAGCTCTCAACTGTGCTGCAAAATAATAATCTCTAAGAGAAGGTAGGCCCCATCCCCCCTTTTCCTTGGCTAATTGCAAAGTTTTGAGATGAACTTAGGCCTTTTCCCTTGCCATATATATCTTGATAGCACCTTGTTCCATTCATTGAATTGATTTTGGTTAATCTCTATTGGTAGGGTCTGGGCAGTATATTCTGGGTGGTATATTTATTTTAATAGATTCAAGCCTTGAACTGAGACCAAGAAAAGGAATGAGGTTCTATCTTGTTATATCTTCCTTAATTTTTTTATATATATATATAGGCTGATAATTGCATTCTGATAATTTTGCCCAAATATTTGACAGACTCTGTTTGCTATGCCCGAGGATATCTACCTTCAATTTCTCTTGGTGGGCTATAGTTATATGAAAGTAGTTGGGTTTTATCTATGTTGATCTTGTATCCTGATAGTTGGCCATATTGTTGAAAGGATTGCATCAATTTAGGTAAAGAGTATGTTGGTTAGAAACGTAGAAACATAGAAAGTAGGTGCAGGAGTAGGCCATTCGGCCCTTCGAGCCTACACCGCCATTCAGTATGATCATGGCTGATCATCCAGCTCAGAACCCTGTACCTGCCTTCTCTCCATACCCCCTGATCCCTTTAGCCACAAGGGCCATATCTAACTCCCCCTTAAATAGAGCCAATGAACTGGCCTCAACTGTTTCCTCTGGCAGAGAATTCCACAGATTCACCACTCTCTGTGTGAAGAAGTTTTTCCTCATCTCGGTCCTAAAAGACTTCCCCTTTATCCTTAAACTGTGACCCCTCGTTTTGGACTTCCCAACATCAGCAACAATCTTCCTGCATCTAGCCTGTCCAATCCCTTTAGAATTTTATACGTTTCAATAAGATCCCCCCTCAATCTTCTAAATTCCTGCAAGTATAAGCCTAGTTGATCCAGTCTTTCATCATATGAAAGTCCTGCTATCCCAGGAATCAATCTGGTCAACCTTCTTTGTACTCCCTCTATGGCAAGAATGTCTTTCCTCAGATTAGGGGACCAGATCTGCACACAATACTCCAGGTGTGGTCTCACCAAGGCCTTGTACAACTGCATTAGAAACTCCCTGCTCCTGTACTTGAATCCTCTTGCAATGAATGCTAACATACCATTCGCCTTTTTCACCGCCTGCTGTACCTGCATGCCCACTTTCAATGACTGTTGTACAATGACACCGAGGTCTCGTAGCACCTCCCCTTGTCCTAATCGGCCACCATTCAGATAATCTGTTTTCCTGTTCTTGCCACCATAGTAGATAACCTCACGTTTATCCACATTATGTTGCATCTGCCATGAATTCACCCACTCATCTAACCTATCCAAGTCACCCTGCATCCTCTTAGCATCCTCCTCACAGGTAACACTGCCACCCAGCTTCGTGTCATCCGCAAACTTGAAGATGCTGCATTTAATTCCCTCGTCTAAATCATTAATATATATTGTAAACAACTGGGGTCCCAGCACTGAGCCTTGCGGTACCCCACCAGTCACTGCCTGCCATTCTGAAAAGGTCCCGTTTATTCCCACTCTTTGCTTCCTGTCTGCCAACCAATTTTCTATCCACATCAATACCATACCCCGAATACCGTGTGCTTTAAGTTTGCACACTAATCCCCTGTGTGGAACTTTGTCAAAAGCCTTTTGAAAATCCAAATATACCACATCCACTGGTTCTCCCCTTCCACCCAGCCCTCAGATTCACTTGGTCTATCTCTGACACTTCTCTTCCCTTTCTCGATCTCTCGGTCTCCATCTCTGGAGACAGACTGTCCACTGACATCTTCTACAAGCCCACTGACTCTCATAACTACCTCAACTATACCTCTTCCCACCCTGCCACATGCAAAAATGCCATTCCCTATTCCCAGTTCCTCCGTCTCCGCCGCATCTGCTCCGAGGGTGAGGTTTTCCATTCTGGGACATCTCAAATGTCCTCTTTCTTTAAGGATCGTGGTTTCCCTTCTGCCATCATCAATTATGCCCTCACCCGCATCTCCTCCATTTCCCGCACTTCGGCTCTCACCCCATCCTCCCGCCACCACAGCAGGGACGAAGTTCCCCTTGTCCTCACCTACCACCCCACTAGCCTCTGGATCCAACATACTATCCTCCGCAACTTCGGCCACCTTCAACAGGACCCCACCACTAAGCACATCTTTCCCTCTCCACCCATCTCCGCCTTTCACAGGGATCGGTCCCTCCGCGACTCCCTGGTCCACACGTTCCTCCCCACGGATCTCCCACCTGGCACTTATCCCTGTAAGCGCAAGTGCTACACCTGTCCCTACACCTCCTCTCTTGCTGCCATTCAGGGCCCCAAACAGTACTTCCAAGTGAGGCAATACTTCACTTGTGAGTCTGTTGGGGTCATCTATTGCATCCGGTGCTCCCGGTGCGGCCTCCTCTATATCGGTGAAACCTGATGCAGGTTGGGGGACCACTTCGTCGAGCACCTCCGCTCCGTCTGTTAAAACAGACAGGATCTCCCAGTAGCCACCCACTTCAACTTTGCTTCCCATTCCCATTCAGATATGTCCATATATGGCCTCCTCTACTGCCATGATGAGGCTAAATTCAGGTTGGAGGAGCAACACCTCATATACCGTCTAGGTAGTCTCCATCCCCTTGGTATGAACATAGAATTCTCCAGCTTCCGGTAATTCCCTCCCCCTCCCTTCCCCTATCCCTATGTCACTCTGCCCCCTCCCCCAGCTGCCTAACACCTCCCTCTTGGTTCCACCTCCTTCTACTATCCATTGTGTTTCCCCCTATTCTTTCTTCACCTTTCCTGCCTAGCACCTCCCTGCCTTCCTTTCCCCACCCCTTTATCTTTCCCCTTACTGGTTTTTCACCTGGAACCTACCAGCCTTCTCCTTCCCACTTTCCCCCCACCTTCTTTAAAGGGCCTCTGCCCCTTCCCTCTTCAGTCCTGACGAAGGGTTCCGGCCCGAAACGTCGACCGATCATTTCCACGGATGCTGCCCGACTTGCTGAGTTCCTCCAGCGTGTTGTGAGTGTTGCCTTAACTGAAGGGGGCATCATTACCTCGCTCCAAACTTATTCTCACTCAATTGCACACTGCCTGTCTAAGATTCACAAGCAAGACTGTCCCGATAGACACATAGTTTCTGCTCCCTCTTGACATCCCTGCTCCGATCCAGTTCCTTCCCACCCACATCTGTGACAGCTTGTATGCTTTCACCACTTTGAAACTTTCATTTCCATGGCTCTAGCTGCCTCATTTTCGCTGTGCATGTCCTGTCTCCATACTCCCCCTTTCGGAAGGCTTATGGCTTGGTTTCTTTCTGGAGAACAGATCTACCACCCTCTTCCTCCTCTTGGCAGAACTGACAAGACCTGCAAAAATTATTCATCCACCTCCCCAGAAGTTTTCATGTTTTGTTGTTTTACAACATAGAGTCACAATGGATTTTTGACACTGATCAACAGAAAAATACTCTTTCGTGTCAAAGTGAAAACAAATCTCTACAAAGTGATCTAAATTAATGACAAATATCAAACACAAAATAATTGATTGCATAAGTATTCACCCCCTTTAATGTGACACACCAAATCATACTGGTGCAACCAATTGATTTTAGAAGTCACAAGATTAGTTAAATGGAGATCTCTTTTTGGAGACCTGTGTGCAGTCAAGCTGTTTCAATTGATACACCTGTATCTGGAAAGTCCAACTGCTAGTGAGTCAGTATCCTGGCAAAAATTACACCATGAAGACAAAAGAACACCCTAAACAACTTGCGAAAAGATTATTGAAAAGCACAAGTCAGGATATGGATGCAAGAAAAGTTCCAAGTCACTAAATATCCCTTGGAGAACAGTTAAGTTAATCATGAAGAAATAGAAAGAACATGGCACAGCTGTAAATCTGCCTAGACCAGGCCATCCTCAAAATCTGAGTGACTAAGCAAGAAGGGGACTAGTGAGGAAGGCCACCAAGAGACCTATGACATCCCTGGAAGAGTTACAGCTTTAGTGGCTGAGATGGGAGGGACTGTGCATACATCAACTATTGCCCGGGTGCTTCACCAGTCACTGCTTTTTGGCAGAGTGACAAAGAGTTAAAACTGTTAAAAAAAAAAACAACTCACATGAAATCTTGGCTAGAGTTTGCCAGGAGATGCCGGAGACTCTGAAGTCAGCTAGAAGGTTCTATGGTCTGATGAAGCCAGAATTGAGCTTTTTGGCCATTAGACTAAACATTATGTTTGGCATTAACCAAACACCATGCATCATCGAAAACACACCATCCCTACTATGAAGCATGGTGGTGGCTGCATCATGCTGTGGGGTTGCTTCACTGCAGCAGGCCCTAGGAGGCTAGAAAATTGAAATATTATTGGCTAGCTCACTTTCATATTCCATCTTTACCTTCTTAATGATATTTTTAGTTGCCTTCTGTTGGTACTTAAAAGCTTCCCAATCCCCTAACTTCCCACTAAGTTTTGCTCTACTATATGCCCTCTCTTTGGCTTTTATATTAAGAAGGGAGGGAGGCAGAAGACAGGTAATTTTCAGTCAGTTAGGCTGACTTCAGTGGTTGGGAAGATGTTGGAGTTCATTATTAAGGATGAGGTTTAGGGTTCTCGGAGACAGAAGATATAATGGGCAAAAGTCAGGGTGGTTTCCTTAAGGGGAAACCTTGCCTGAAAAATCTGTTCAGATTCTTTGGGGAAATTACAGGCAGGATAGACAAAGAAGAGTCAGTGGATGTTGCTTACTTGGATTGTCAGAAAGCCTTTGACAAGATGCTGCATATGAGGCTGCTAAACAATATAAGAGTTTGGTATTACAGAAAAGATACTTGATACAGATAGATGACTGGAACAAGGCAAATAGTAGGAATAAGGGACCCTTTTCTGGTTGACTGCTGGTGACTACAGGTGACCGATTCTTTTTACATTATATGTCAATGATTTGGATGATGGAATTGATGGCTTTGTTGCAAAGTTTGCAGATGATAAGAAGGTAGGTGGAGGGGCAAATAGCTTTGAGGAAATATGGAGGCTACAGAAACACTTAAACAGATTGGGTGAATGGGCAAAGAAGTGGCAAGTGTATGGTCATGCACTTTGTGGTAGAAGAAATGAAAGGGTTGACTATTTTCTAAATGGAGAGAAAGTACAAAAAGCTGAGGTGCAAAGGGATTTGGGATCCTTGTGCAGGATTCCCAAAAGGTTAATTTGCAGGTTGAGTCTGTGATGAGGAAGGCAAATGCAATGTCAGCATTCATTTCAGTAGGGCTAGAATATAAAAGCAAGGATGTAATGTTGAGACTTTATAAAGCACTGGTGAGGCCTCACTTGGATTATTGTGAACAGTTTTGGCCCCTTATCTTGAAAGGATGTGCTGAAACTGGAGAGGGTTCAAAGGAGGTTCACAAAAATGATTCCAGGTTTGAATAGCTTATCATATTTAGAGCTTTTGATGGCTCTGGACCTATATTCATTGGAATTCAGAAGAATGAGGGGTGACCTCATTGAAACATATGGAATGGTGAAAGGCCTTGATAGAGTGGATGTGGAGAGTATCCTTCCTACTATGGGAGAGTCTAAGACCAGAGGACGCAGCCTCAGAATAGAAGGGTGTCCTTTTAGAACAGAGATGATGAGGAATTTCTTTGGCTAGAGAGTGGTGAATTTATGAAATTTGTTGCCACAGGTAACTGTGAAGGCCAAGTCTCTATGTATATTTAAGGCAGAGGTTGATAGATCTTTGATTGGTCAAAGAAGGAGTGGATACAGGGGGAAGGCAGGAGTTTGGGGCTGAGTGTTAAAATAGATCAGCCATGATGAATGGCAGAGTAGATTTGATGGGCCAAATGGCCTAATTCTGCTCCTATATTTTATGGCCTTAAAGAGTGGAGGGACAATTGCAATTTTCCAGTCCTCTGGATCCATTCCAGAATCTAGTGATTCTAGAAAGATTACTACTAATGCCCTCACAATTTTAGAACCCTGGTCCAGATGACTTACCTACCTTCAGACCTTTCTGCTTTCACAGTTTTTAAGTTCCTTATTTCCTTTCTTCCACTGTTTTGTGTCTTGTTCCAGATTCCAGCAACTGTAGTCTGTTGTGCCTTCATAATACAGTGTCTATAAAAAGTATTCACTCTGCCCTTGGAAGTTTTCATGCTTTATAACATTGAATCACAGTAGATTTAAATTTGTCTTTTTAGACACTGGTCAACAAAAAAAGACACTTTTGTGTCAAAGTGAAAACAAATTTCTAGAAATTGGTCTGAATTTATTACAATTATTCACTCATGGCGCCGTCTGTCTGAGTAGACAATGGATGCGTCCGTTCCGGGGCGTAGACCTGGGCGATAAATATGGAGATCCTGAGCTGCCCAGACATCAAGATCCCCCTCTCGGCCTTGCGGATGTGGTCCAAAGGAATGCGAAGCAGTACAATTGGCATCATCTTGGCTGCAGGAGCTGCCGGGAGGTGACGTGATACGTCATCCAACTGCCTTAGGGGCTCCACTCCGAATTTGTGTTGGGTTTACTCCTTAGCCTTCTCTTCTCCTGAAGATACCCACGAGGCAGTGGGATCCGTAACCCTGGATAGGGGCCCATACCGGGTACTGTCAGCCGGAGCCAGCTTGTGTAAGGCAGGGTCATCACGCCCTGTAGTAGTGATATATGGAGCCACTACCCACTACCCACTACCCAATTACAATTATTAAACACAAAATAATTGATTGCATAAATACTCGCCCACTTCAAGTCAGTATTTAGTAGATGCACTTTCGGTAGCAATTGGCTTTATGCTTGAGGTCATTGACTTGCTGGGAAACAAATCTTCTCCTGAGTCACAGTTCTCTTGCAGACTGCATCAGGTTTTCCTCCAGGATTTCCCCCAGTAGCCCAAGAAATAGTGGATGCATTAGTGATAATTTTTCAAAACTCATTAGATTCTGAACTAGTTCCTGAGGATTGGAGGGTGGCTAATGTAACTCCACTTTTTAAAAAGGGAGGGAGAGAGAAACCGGGGAATTATAGACCGCTTAGCCTAACGTCGGTGGTGGGAAAATTGCTGGAGTCAGTTATCAAAGATGTGATAACAGCACATTTGGAAAGCGGTGAAATCATCGGACAAAGTCAGCATGGATTTGTGAAAGGAAAATCATGTCTGACAAATCTCATAGAATTTTTTGAGGATGTAACTAGTAGAGTGGATAGGGGAGAACTAGTGGATGTGGTATATTTGGATTTTCAAAAGGCTTTTGACAAGGTCCCACACAGGAGATTAGTGTGCAAACTTAAAGCACACGGTATTGGGGGAAGGTATTGATGTGGATAGAGAATTGGTTAGTAGACAGGAAGCAAAGAGTGGGAATAAACGGGACCTTTTCAGAATGGCAGGCAGTGACTAGTGGGGTACCGCAAGGCTCAGTGCTGGGACCCCAGTTGTTTACAATATATATTAATGACTTGGATGAGGGAATTAAATGCAGCATCTCCAAGTTTGCGGATGACACGAAGCTGGGTGGCAGTGTTAGCTGTGAGGAGGATGCTAAGAGGATGCAGGGTGACTTGGATAGGTTGGGTGAGTGGGCAAATTCATGGCAGATGCAATTTAATGTGGATAAATGTGAAGTTATCCACTTTGGTGGCAAAAATAGGAAAACAGATTATTATCTGAATGGTGGCCGATTAGGAAAAGGGGAGGTGCAACGAGACCTGGGTGTCATTATACACCAGTCATTGAAAGTGGGCATGCAGGTACAGCAGGCGGTGAAAAAGGCGAATGGTATGCTGGCATTTACAGCAAGAGGATTCGAGTACAGGAGCAGGGAGGTACTATTGCAGTTGTACAAGGCCTTGGTGAGACCACACCTAGAGTATTGTGTGCAGTTTTGGTCCCCTAATCTGAGGAAAGACATCCTTGCCATAGAGGGAGTACAAAGAAGGTTCACCAGATTGATTCCTGGGATGGCAGGACTTTCATATGAAGAAAGACTGGATGAACTAGGCTTGTACTCGTTGGAATTTAGAAGATTGAGGGGGGATCTGATTGAAACGTATAAAATCCTAAAGGGATTGGACAGGGTAGATGCAGGAAGATTGTTCCCGATGTTGGAGAAGTCCAGAACAAGGAGTCACAGTTTGAGGATAAAGGCGAAGCCTTTTAGGGGATTAGGAAAAACTTCTTCACACAGAGAGTGGTGAATCTGTGGAATTCTCTGCCACAGGAAACAGTTGAGGCCAGTTCATTGGCTATATTTAAGAGGGAGTTAGATATGGCCCTTGTGGCTAGGGGGATCAGAGGGTATGGAGGGAAGGCTGGTGCAGGGTTCTGAGTTGGATGATCAGCCATGATCATAATAAATAGCAGTGCAGGCTTGAAGGGCCGAATGGCCTACTCCTGCACCTATTTTCTATGTTTTCTCGGTATTTTGATGCATTCATTTTACCCTCTACCTTCACAAGCCTTCCATGGCTTGCTGCAGTGAGGCATTCGCACAGCATGCTGAAGCCACCACCATGCTTCACGGTAGAGATGGTGTGTTTTTGATGATGTGCGATGTTTGTCTTATGCCAAACATAGCCAAACATGATGGCCAAAGGCTCAATTTTGGTTTCATCAGACTGTAGAACCTTGTTCCAGTTGACTTCAGAGTCTCCCACATGCTTTCTGGCTTACTCTAGGCAAAATTTCATGTGAATTTATTTTTTCAACAGTGGCTTTTTCTTTGCCACTCTCCCATAATCCTGCAACTGGTGAAGCACCTGGGCAACAGTTGTTGTATGTGCAGTCTCTTCCATCACAGCCAGTTGTAACCCCTCCAGAGTTGTCATAGGTCTCTTGGTGGCCTCTCTCACTAGTCTCCTTCTTGTACGGTCACTCAGTTTTTGAGGACGGCCCGCACTAGGCAGATTTACAGCTGTGCCATGTTCTTTCCATTTCTTGATGACTGATTTAACTGTACTCCAAGGGATATTCAGTGACTTGGAAATTTTCTTGTAGACATCTCCTGATTTGTGCTATTCAATAACCTTCTCGTGGAGTTGCTTGGAGTGTTCTTTTGTCTTTGTGGTATAGTTTTTGCCAGAGTACTGACTCCCCAGCAGTTGGACCTTCCAGATACAGGTGTATTTTTACTACAATTAATTGAAACTTCTTGATTGCACACAAGTCTCCAAAAACAGATCTCCATTTAACTAATTATGTGACTTCTAAAACCAGTTGGCTGCACCAGTGATGATTTGGTGTGTTGTATTAAAGGGGGTGAATACTTATGCAATCAGTTATTTTGCATTTGAGATTTGTAATTAATTTAGATCACTTTGTAGAAATCTGTTTTCACTTTGACTGTCTTTTTCTGTTGATTAGTGTCAGAAAAGCCAAATTAAATCCACTCTGATCACTGTGATTCAATGTTGTAAGACTACAAAAACATGAAAACCTCCAGTGGGGTGAGGGTAAATACTTCTGAAAGGCACCAGTTTGCTGATGACACGGTAATGGCAGTGTTGGATGTGAAAGGTTTGCAGAAAGACTTCAGTAAGGTTAAATGAATGAGCAAGGAAATGGCATGTGGAATATAATGTGGAAATATGTGAAATGGAAACCAGAAATGCAGTCTTTTTTTAAACAGTAAAAGACTGATCTCTGATGGTGTGTTCAGTGGAACCTGGGTGCCCTTGTGCACAACCACTTAAAGGCGGAATAGATTTGCATCAGAGGAGGTGCAGCAAATGTTCACCAGCTTGATTCATGGGCTCGCATTGTCTCAAATGAGGAAGGTAAGCAGTACTGTCCCCTAAAACCGTCACTGATGTTTATAGATGCACCATAGAAAGCATTCTTCTAGGGTGCATCACAACCTGGTATGGAAGTTGTCCTGTTCAGGATCGGAAGAAGCTGCAGAAGATCATGAACACAGCCCAGCACATCACACAAACCAATCTTCCGTCCTTGGACTCACTTTACACCGCACACTGTCGGAGCAGTGCTGCCAGGATAATCAAGGACACGACCCACCCAGCCAACACACTTTTCGTCCCTCTTCCCTCCGGGAGAAGGCTCAGGAGCTCGAAGACTCATACGGCCAGATTTGGGAACAGCTTCTTTCCAACTGTGATAAGACTGCTTAACGGATCCTGACCTGGATCTGGGCCATACCCTCCAAATATCCGGACCTACCTCTCGGTTTTTTGCACTACCTTACTTTCCCTTTTCTTTTTTCTATTTATGATTTATAATTCAAATTTTTACTATTTACTATTGATTTGTACTCCAGGGAGCGCAAAGCGCAGAATCAAATATTGCTGTGATGATTGTACGCTCTAGTATCAATTGTTTGGCGACAATGAAGTAAAGTAAATTAAAGGACTCTCTCAAGTTGAAAAGAAACAGGATTCAAAAGCTTGAGAACACATATCATCGAGTTTGAGCTGCACTTTATCTTGCGGTTATGAGAGATATATACAAACCTCTTATAGGCTTGAGATGAACTACTGAGTCCATCTTGCCATGGTCCTTGCACTTCATTTGCCCCCCTACATTGCACTTTATCAGTACTTGTAATACTATATTCTGCATTCTGTTTTGTTCTCCTTTTGGACTACCTCAGTGTATTTGTGATCTGTCTGAATGGCATGCAGATTAAAGATTTTCTCAATATCATTATTAAACATAACATTATTAAACCAATTAAAATGACCTCACTGAAACATAAATATCTTGAGGGGTTTAATGGGGCAAATGTGGGAATGGTGTTTTTCTCAGATGTGGTTACTAAGAGCAGCGTTAAAATCTCAGAATAAGTGTTTGACATTTAAGTCAGGGTTGAGAAGAACTTTGTTGTCCCAGAGGGGAGTGATCTTTTGGATTTCACAGTACGATTGTATAAATTTAGACACTAAGATTATTCAAGGGAAAAGTCATTAGCTTTTTTGATATTTAATGATATTGAGGTAGCACACTGAGGTTAGAGGTCGGCTGTGAACTTACGGAGTGGCAAAGCAGGCACCAATAAGTTAAGAGGCGCATTTCTGCTCTAGGTTCACCTGCTCTTTGTTGGAAATAATGTTCCAGTCAGTCACTGAACTCAAAACCATGAAGTTTAAACTCTTCATACAGAAGCAAGAAATCTTTTGCCCATTTTGTTTTACTGGAGGCTAACTTCGACATCAGGCTGGGATGTGAAATCATTTTAAAAAAATTATTGCTTTCCTGTTCTTTTTCCACTTGGTACACCCAAACTGGAATTTTCTTGTTTACTAGTTCTCTGTTTATGTATCATTAATTATCTGCATTTGCTATGCAGATAATTTCAGTAGATCTGAGAGTTTCAGTAAATACTCTCAGTGGTAGATGAGTGGTTTAATCATCAGATGATTAGCATTTCAGGAAGGGTGGATTCACTTGATGCAGGTCCAGCTAAAAACTATTGTCACTCCCACTTCATTTCTATGCCAATTATAAAATGAAGATTAAAATCTGAACATATAGTACTAGCTGTTAATTAATGTAAAACAGTAGAACAAATTAAACTGAGATACAAAGAAAGAGGAGAAACAGGGAGCTCTGATGTCTAAGTCGCACGGCAGAAATAGTGATCAGGTAACTAGGAGAGAATAAAAACAAAATCGTACTACTGCAGGAGATAGTGAACCAGAATGAAAGAAAGTGAGAATATTCCATGCTTTCCTACATAGATAAAATTAAAATTAATTTTCATGCATTCATGGTGGCAGAAAAGGAGGCATGTATCTTTGAATGTAAGATTTATTCTATTGATATATACCTGGATTAACAGAATGCTGAAAATCTGTTTACATTTGTGGTTATCGAGATGACATTCTCACAAGCTGTTTCTTGACCTCAGAGATCAGAGCAGCACATCTATCCACCAAACAGATGATGCTGTAAACTGCTGCACTAACTGCTATAGTATTCTATAGTATTGTGCTGCCCTTAAAAGTACGGAACACTTCACAAATTTGCTTGTTAATTTGACTGTGAAAAAGATGCTGGCTGTTTACTTTTTCTGTGGCTCTCAAAAGTTATATAAACTTTTATTAGGTTTGCCTACACCTTCTCCCACTACGGAGGAAACAAGTCAAGTTTGTCTAACCATCTTTAGACCACATACCGCTAATCCAGGCAGCATCTTGGTGAACTTGTTTGGCACTCTCTCCAGAGCCTCCATATCATTCCTAAAATGGGGCAGCCAGAAGTGAATGCAGTCCAAAGTGGTCTAACTAGAGTTTTATAAAGCTGCAACATAACTTCCTGACTTGAAATCAATGGCTCAACTGATAAGTGTGTCATATGCCCTCTTTACCATCATATAAACCTGTGCAGACACTTCTAGAGAGCCATGCACTTGGGCTCCAAGATATCTCTAACAATCCTGGGATTAACTGTTTATTCTCCTTTTATGTTGGATCTCTCAAAGTGGGTACCTCACACATGCCTGGATTAAACTCCATCTGTTTCTTCTCCACCCATATTTGCTGCAGATCAATATCCTGCTCTATTTTTTGGGCAATCTTATATATACAACAAACAACAGAGGTCCCAGTCTTTATGGAACACCACTAGTTAGACTTCCATCTAGAAGAAGGCCCAGCATTACCCTCTGTCTTCTATGGGCAAGCCAATTTTAGATCCAATCAGCCAAGTCACAGTGCATCCCATGCACCCAAATTTTCTGGATAAGCTTACCATGTGAAATTTTGTTAATGTTTTACTAGAATCAGTGTAAGTAATATCCGCTGCTTTGCCTTCATTGATTGCTACTGTCATCTTGAAAAACTCAATCAGATTAGTTAATCATGAACTGCCCTGCAGAAAGCCATACTGATTGTCCCTAGTTAAACCATGCTGCTCCAAATGCTCATAAATCTTGTCCAAATGCTCATAAGTAATTTCCAGAATTATCCCTATTTCCCTTCTTCAGCCACCAAAGTAAGCTCAAAGTAAATTTATTGTCAAAGTACATATATGTCATTAAATACTACCCTGAGATTCATCTTCTTGCAGCATTCACAGTAGAATAAAGAAATACAATAGAATCAATGAAAAAAATACACACAGACTGACGAGCAACCAATGTGCAAAATAAGACAAATTGTGCAAATATGAAAAGTTAAATAAATAATAATCATTCTAATAATCATAATAAGTACTTTATTGATCCCGAGAGTAAAATCCTTTCGTTACAGCAGTAACATTTAAAAACACACTTAGAAGTATGCAGACTTAACTAGTAAGAAAATACAGAATAATGATATACATAATTTCAATGTACAATAACAATGTACGAAATAATAAAAAAGAGACTATTGTATTCAAACGAATATTCTCCCCTCACACAGAGATGAACTGTTGTATATGCTTATTGCATTTGGTAGGAAAGATTTTCTGTAACAATCCTTGTGACAGTGGAACTGAGTGAGTCTGTTCAAAAGCGTGCTCTACCGCTTATTCAGTAGGTCATGAGAAGGATGTGCCAGATTGTCCATAATGGATAAATAAGGGTCCTAGTCCTGACGAAGGGTCTCGGCCTGAAACGTCGACTGTACCTCTTCCTAGAGATGCTGCCTGGCCTGCTGCGTTCACCAGCAACTTTGATGTGTGTTGCTTGAATTTCCAGCATCTGCAGAATTCCTGTTGTAACAGTTTGTTTAGTGATTTCGTCTTCTCCACTAACTCAAAAGAGTCTGGGTTGTAGCCAAGGACAGGTACAGCCTTTCTGATGAGTTTATTTAGTCTTTTTGCATCACCAGTACCAATGCTGCCCCCCGAGCATAAAGCCACAGAGAAGATTGCACTCGCTACAGCAGACTGGTAAAAGATCTCCAGCATCCTGCTGCACACATTGAAGAATCTCAGCTTCCTTAGAAAATAGAGTTTGCTCATCCCCTTCTTGTAAACAGCCTTGGTGTTGGCTTTCCAGTCAAGTTTGTTGTCGAGGTGAACACCCAAGTATTTGTACTCTTCCACCACCCCAGTTTCTTCTTCCAGAATATATACAGGTCTCATCACAGTCCTCTTCCTCAAAATCAATCAACATTTACCTGGTTTTAGTCACATTCAGGAGCAGGTGACTCCTCTCGCACCACTCCACAAACATGCCTACCAGTACTCCAACTCTTTTCCATCTCTGATACACCCAACCACCGCTGAGGCATCAGAGAAATTCTGCAAGTGACAAGACTCAGATTTGTACTGAAAGTCTGAGGTGTACAGTGTGAACAGAAACAGAGATGGGACAGTCCCTTGTGGCACTCCAGTGCCACTCACCACTATCTCAGACAGAGAACAACCCAGCCGTACAAACTGCGGTCTATCTGTCAGGTAGTCAGTAATCCAGGAGATAGTGGATTTGTCCACGCCCATCCTTTGCAGATACTTGCTCAGAAGAAGTGGCTGGATTGTATTGAAGGAATTAGAGAAATCAAAAAATGTGATTCTCACAATGCCGCAAGCATCATCCAGGTGGGAGTGAGCTGTCTGCAACATATAGATGATAGCTTCATTCACTCCCACACGAGCTTGGTAGGCAAACTGTAGAGGGTCCAAAGAAGATCTTACCTGCAGTCCAAGGTAAGTCAGTACCAGCCTCTCCACCACCTTCATCACATAAGATGTGAGGCCAATTGGTTTGTAGTCATTAAGTTCAGATGGAGTCACCACTAGGTTAAAAAATATACCAAGAATATGAGTTGTAGAGTTCTTGAAAATGAGTCCATATGTTGTGTTCAGTGATCAATTCAGTTTTATGTTGAGTGAAGTAGTTCATACTGGTTCTGGAGCCTGTAGGTTGAAGGGTAGGTTGAATCTGTGCAAACTTCTAAGAAAGTAGAGACTCTGTCTTGCTTTCTTTGAAATGGCACTTAAGTGCTGGTCCCAGGACAGATCCTGTGATATGGTAACGCCAAGGAATTTGAAGTTACTGACCCTCTCAACCTCTGATCCCCAAACGAGGACTGACATATGGACTCTCGATTTGTGCCTTCTGTAGTCAATAATCAACTCTTTGGTTTTGCTGATGTTGAATGAGAGGTTATTGTGGCACCACTGAACCAGATTTTCATTCTTCCCCCTAATTGCTGATTTCTCCCACAACTGTGGTATTGTCAGCAAGCCTAAGTATGACATTGCAGCTGTACTTAGTAGATCTATACATTATACATAAGTATAAAACGAGTAGAGCAGGGACTAAGCACACAGTCTTCTGGTGCACCTCGCTGATGGTGATTGTGGAGGAGATGTTGTTGGCAATCCATACTAACTAGGGTCTGCAAGTGAGAAAGTCGAGAATCTAGTTAAACAAGGATGTATTGAGGCCCAGGTCTTGGAGCTTATTATTTAGTATTGAGGGATGATACTGTCGATTGCTGAGTTGTAAACAATGGTGATCATTCTGATATATCATCTCCACTGTCCAGATGTTCGAGGGTTGAGTGGAGAGCCAATAAAATGGTATCTGCTGTTGACCTGAGTGATGGTAGGTAAATTGGAGCAGATTTAAGTCACTCCTCATACGGGAGTTGATATACTTCATGACCAACCTCCCAAAGAACTTCCTCATAGTGGATTTAAGTGCCACGGGACTACTACATCCAGCACTACACCTGTGGCTTTCGGACATTATGGAGGCTCAATCAGTGGTGGGAGCAGGGCACAGCATCGAGGTTTCTCGCATGTTGGCAACGCTTGTCTAAAGGAGAGCTTCACGAGCGTTCGGACATTCCAGAGGCCCAATCAGTGGTGGGAGCAGAGCACAGCAAATTAAATAAAAGTACAGATGGACAAGTGGGGCGGTCGTTGTTGGGAGTATGCTATTGGTGAGAGTAGGAGTGTCAGGCATTTGCTCAAAGGAGACTTCAGCTCGGAAGAGACGTTGGCTCTAGGTAAGTTTCTGTTAAGATTCCCTTTTTTCCTCTCTCTTGCTGCACTTAGTGCAGTAGATGGCCATTGTGTGTTCTTCATGTCGTTCCGGGAGACTCATATTTCACGGGGAACTACATCTGCGTGAAGTGCATCCAGCTGCAGCTCCTTGAAGACTGTGTAAGGGATCTGGAGCAGCAGCTGGATGACCTTCATCTTGTACAGGAGAGAGAGGAGATAATCGATCAGGGTTACTGGCAAGTAGTCACCCCGAAATTGCAGCAGGTGAGTAGCTGGGTGACTGTCAGGAGGAATGGAAATATGAATAGGCAGTTCGTGCAGAACACCCCTGTGGCCATTCCCCTTAATAATAAGTATACTGTTTTGGATACTTCTGTGGAGGATGACCTCCCAGGGGAATGCCATGGAGAGCAATTTACTGGCATTGAGCATGGGTCTGTGGTGCAGAAGGTGAAGAGGGGAATGGCAGTGATATGGGACTCAATAGTCAGGGGAACAGACAGGGGATTCTGTGGACATGAGCGGGATACCCGGATGGTATGTTGCCTCCCAGGTGCCAAGGTCATGGTTATCTCGGATCGCGTCCACAGCATTGTAGAGGGAGGGAGAGCAGCCAGATGCCTTGGTACATATTGGTACCAATAACACAGGAGAAAAAGCAAAGAGGTTCTGGAGAGAGAATTTAGAGAGCTAGGCAGAAAGCTAGGTAGGACCTCCAGGATAATAATTTCTGGATTGTTGCCTGTGCCACACGCTAGTGAGGGTAGAAACAGGGTGATTTGGCAGATCAATGTGTGGCTGAGAAGCTGGTGCAGGGGGCAGGGCTTCAGGTTTTTGGATCATTGGGATCTCTTCTTAGGGAGGTATGACCTGTACAACAAGGACAGGTTGCACCTGAATCAGAGGAGGGGGCCAATATTTTCGTAGGCAGGTTTGTTCGAGCTGTTGGGGAGGGTTTAAACTAATTTGTCAGTGGGGTGGGAACAGGAATGAAGGGACTCAGGATAGGATAGATGTTTAAAAAGCAAAAATAGCATGCAGTCAGACTGTCGGGAAGATGATAGGACAATGTTGCAGCCAGCAGGGTGAGTATCAGTGCATAAGGAATGCAAAATCAAAAAGGGTAGCAAATACAGTACTCAAAGTGTAATATCTCAATGCATGGAGTATAAGAAATAAGGTTGATGATCTCGTTGCACTATTACAGATTGTCAGATACGATGTTGTGCCCATCACTGAATCATGGCTGAAGGATGGTTGTAATTGGGAACTGAATGTCCAAGGTTATACATTGTATCAGAGGGGTAGGAAGGTAGGCAGAGGGGGGTGGCGTGGCTCTGCTGGTAAAGAATGGTATCAAATCAGTAGAAAGATGTGACATAGGATCGGAAGACATTGAATCCATGTGGCTTGAGTTAAGAAACTGCAAGGGTGAAAGGACCCTGATAGCAGTTATATACAGGTCTCCCCAACTGTAGTTGGGATGTGGACTACAGATTACAACAAGAAATAGAAAAGGGCAATATTATGATAGTCATGGGAGATTTTAACATGCACATCGATTGGGAATATCAGGTTGGTAATGGATCTCAATGTGTGGGCACATGGCCAAGTGGTTAAGGCATTTGGCTAGCGACCTGCAGGTCGTGAGTTTGAGCCCCAGCCGAGGCAGCGTGTTGTGTCCTTGAGCAAGGCACTTAACCACACAGTGCTCTGCGACAACAGTGGTGCCAAGCTGTATCGGCCCTTGCCCTTCCCTTGGACAACATCGGTGCCGTGGAGAGGGGAGACTTGCAGCATGGGCAACTGCTGGTCTTCCATACAACCTTGCCCAGGCCTGTGCCCTGGAAAGTGAAGCTTTCCAGGCGCAGATCCATGGTCTCGCAAGACAAAAGGGCAATGATATGATAGTCGTGGGAGATTTTAGCATGCCCATCGATTGGGAAAATTAGGTTGGTAATGGATTCAAAGAGATTAAGTTTGTTGAATGCCTACAAGATGGCTTTTTTGGGCAGTTTGTCATTGAGCCTACTAGGGGATCAGTTATATTAGACTGGGTGTTATGTATTGAATGGAGGTGATTAGGGAGCTTCAGGTAAAAGAGCCCTTCGGAGCCAGCGATCACAATATGATTGATCTTTCTAGATCTTTCTGTCTCTGTCTCTGGAGACAGCTTATCCACTGATGTCTACTATAAGCCTACTGACTCTCACAGCTATCTGGACTATTCCTCTTCTCACCCTGTCTCTTGCAAAAACGCCATCCCCTTCTCGCAATTCCTCCGTCTCCGCCGCATCTGCTCTCAGGATGAGGCTTTTCATTCTAGGACGAGGGAGATGTCTTCCTTTTTTAAAGAAAGGGGCTTCCCTTCCTCCACTATCAACTCTGCTCTTAAACGCATCTCCCCCATTTCACGTACATCTGCTCTCACTCCATCCTCTCGCCACCCCACTAGGAATAGGGTTCCCCTGGTCCTCACCTACCACCCCACCAGCCTCTGGGTCCAACATATTATTCTCCGTAACTTCCGCCACCTCCAACGGGATCCCATCACTAAGCACATCTTTCCCTCCCCGCCTCTCTTTGCATTCCGCAGGGATCGCTCCCTACACAACTCCCTTGTCCATTCGTCCCCCCCATCCCTCCCCACTGATCTCTCTCCTGGCACTTATCTGTGTAAGCGGAACAAGTGCTACACATGCCCTTACACTTCCTCCCTTACCACCATTCAGGGCCCCAAACAGTCCTTCCAGGTGAGGCAACACTTCACCTGTGAGTCGACTGGGGTGATATACTGCGTCCGGTGCTCCTGATGTGGCCTTTTATATATTGGCGAGACCTGACGCAGACTGGGAGACCGCTTTGCTGAACATCTATGCTCTGTCCGCCAGAGAAAGCAGGATCTCCCAGTGGCCACACATTTTAATTCCACATCCCATTCCCATTCTGACATGTCCATCCACGGTCTCCTCTACTGTAAAGATGAAGCCACACTCAGGTTGGAGGAACAACACCTTATATTCCGTCTGGGTAGCCTCCAACCTGATGGCATGAACATCGACTTCTCTAACTTCCGCTAAGGCCCCACCTCCCCCTCGTATCCCATCAGTTACTCATTTTTATGCACACATTCTTTCTCTCACTCTCCTTTTTCTCCCTCTGTCCCTCTGAATATACTTCTTGCCCATCCTCTGGGCCCCCCCACCCCCTTGTCTTTCTTCCTGGACCTCCTGTCCCATGATCCTCTCGTATCCCCTTTTGCCAATCACCTGTCCAGCTCTTGGCTCCATCCCTCCCCCTCCTGTCTTCTCCTATCATTTTGGATCTCCCCCTCCCCCTCCAACTTTCAAATCCCTTACTCACTCTTCCTTCAGTTAGTCCTGACGAAGGGTCTCAGCCTGAAACGTCGACTGCACCTCTTCCTACAGATGCTGCCTGGCCTGCTGCGTTCACCAGCAACTTTGATGTGTGTTGCTTGAATTTCCAGCATCTGCAGAATTCCTGTTGTTTACAATATGATTGAGTTCAACTTGAAATTTGATAGGGGAAAGTCAATACTGATGCAGCAGTATTTCAGTGGAGTAAAGGAAATTACAGTGGTATGAAAGTGGAGTTGGCCAAAGTAAATTGGA
Organism: Mobula birostris; assembly: GCF_030028105.1. Classification (NCBI taxonomy): domain Eukaryota; kingdom Metazoa; phylum Chordata; class Chondrichthyes; order Myliobatiformes; family Myliobatidae; genus Mobula; species Mobula birostris. The sequence goes on from NC_092394.1 coordinate 56,330,974, forward strand.
AGGAGCTGCTGGCAGGGATGACGGCAGAGTAGCAATGATGTGAGTTTCTGGAAGAAATAAGGAAGGTGCAGGACAGATGTATTCCAAAAACGAAGAAATACCGTCTACAAATTTGTTGATGATACAACCATTGTTGGTAGAATCTCAGGTGGTGATGAGAGGACATACAGGAGTGAGATATGACAACTAGTGGTATGGTGCCACAGCAACAACCTGGCACTCAACATCAGTAAAATGAAAGAACTGATTGTGGACTTCAGGAAGGGTAAGACGAAGGAACACATACCAATCCTCATAGAGGGATCAGAAGTGGAGAGAGTGAGCAGCTTCAAGTTCCTGGATGTCAAGATCTCTAACCTGGTTCCAACATATTGATGTAGTCATAAAGAAGGCAAGACGGAGGCTAATCTTTATTCGGAGTTTGAAGTGAGTTGGCATGTCAACAAGTACACTCAAAAACTTCTATAGTTGTACCATGGAGAGCATTCTGATAGGCTGCATCACTATCTGGTATGGAGGGGCTGCTGCACAGGACCAAAAGAAGCTGCAGAAGGTTGTAAATCTAGTCAGCTCCATCTTGGGCACTAGCCTACAAAGTACTCAGGACATCTTTAGGGTCCGGTGTCTCAGAAAGGCAGCGTTCATTACTAAAGACCTCCAGCACCCAGGGCATGCCCTTTTCTCACTGTTACCATCAGGGAGGAGATACAGAAGCCTGAAGGCACACACTCAGTGATTCAGGAACAGCTTCTTCCCCTCTGCCATCCGATTCCTAAATGGACTTTGAACCCTTGGACACTACCTCACTTTTTTAATACACAGTATTTCTGTTTTTGCACATTTTTAAATAATCTATTCAATATGCATAATCGATTTACTTGTTTATTTATTATTATGTCTTTTTTTTTCTCCCTCTGCTAGATTATGTATTGCGTTGAACTGCTGTTGCTAAGTTAACAAATTTCACGTCACATGCCGGTGATAATAAACCTGATTCTGATTCTGATTCTGAAATATTCAAATGGGAAAATAGTGCAACCGTGGCTGATAAGGGAAGTCGAAGCTAATGTAAAAACAAAAGAAAGGTCATACAACAAAACAAAAATAAGTGAGAAGGTAGAGGATTGGAAAGCTGTTTAAAACCTACAGATAGCAACTAAAAGAATCATTAGAGGGGAAAAGATGAAATATGAAAGCAAGCTAGCAAACGATATCAATGTGCCTAGTAGAAGCTTTTTCCAAGTATGTAAAAAATGAAAGAGAGATGAGAATGGATATTGGACCGCTAGAAAATGAGGCAGGAGAAATAATAACAGGGGCCAAGGAGATGGCAGATGAACTAAATGAGTATATTGAATCAGTCCTCTTTGTGGAAGACATAAGCAGTGTGCCAGCTGCTGTTGTGTCTGAAGAAACAGAGTGAGTGCAGTTACTATTACAAGGGAGAGAGTGCTCAAAAAACTGAAAGATCTAAGAGTATGTAAGTCACCTGGATCAGATGAACTGTACCCTAGGGTTCTGTAAGAAGTAGAGGTAGAGATTGTAGAGGCACTAACAATGATCTTTCAAAAATAATGTGTATTTGGCGTGAGGACTGGTGCCAAAGGACTGGAAAATTGCAAATGCCACTCAACTCTTTAAGAAAGGAGGAAGGCAGTGAAAGGAAATTATAGACCAGTTAGCCTGACCTCAGTGGTTGGGAAGATGTTGGAGTCAGTCGTTAAGGATGTGTTTATGGAGTACTTGATGACACAGGACATGATAGGACAAAGTCAGCATGGTTTCCTTAAGGGAAAATCTTGCCTGGCAAACCTTTTGGAATTCTTTGAGGAGATTACAAGTCGGATAGATAAAGGGGATACAGTGGATGTTGTATATTTGGACTTTCAGAAGGCTTTTGACAAGGTGTCACACTTGAGGCTGCTTACCAAGTTAAGAGCCCATGGTATTACAGGAATGTTACTGGCATGGTTAGAGCATTGGCTGATTGGTGGGAGGCAGCGAGTAGGAATAAAAGGTTCCTTGTCTGGTTGGCTGCCAGTGACTAGTGGTGTTCCGAAGGGGTCGGAGTAGGGCTGCTTCTTTCTATGCTGTATATCGTTGATTTAGATGATGGAATTTAGATGTTGCCAAGTTTGCAGATGATACGAAAATTGGTGGAGGGGCTGATAGTGTTGAGGAAACAAGTAGGCTGCAGAAGGACTTAGATAGATTATGAGAATGGGCAAGAAAGTGGCAAATGAAATACGATTTTGGAACAACACACACAAAATGCTGGTGCAACGCAGCAGGCCAGGCAGCATCTATAGGAAGAAGTACAGTTGACGTTTCAGACTGAGACCCTTCCACTTCGGCCAAAATAGCAGTATTTTGTGTGTGTTGCTTGAATTTTCAGCATCTGCAGATTTCCTCATGTTTACAATTTTGAAAAATGCATTTTTTTGCACTTTGCTAATAGAATAAATGTACAGACTATTTTCTAATTGGGGAGAAAATCCAAAAATCTGAGATGCGAAGGGACTTGGGAGTCCTTGTACAGAACACCCTGAAGGTTAACTTGCAGATTGAGTCAGCGGTGAGGAAGGCAATTGCAATGTTCGCATTTATTTCAAGTGGTCTTGAATACAAGATCAGGGATGCGAGGCTGAGGCTTTATTCGGCACATGTGAGACTGCACCTTGAGTATTGTGAACAGCTTTGGCCTCATCATCTAAGAAAAGCTGTGCTGGCATTGGAGGGGGCCCAGAGGCAGTTCACAAGGATGATTCCGGGAATGAAAGGGTTATAATATGAGAAACGTTTGATAGCTCTGGGTCTGTACTTGCTGGAATTTAGGAAGGATGACGTGGATTTCATTGAACCCTTTCGAATGTTGAAAAGCCTAGACAGAGTAGATGTGGAAAGGATGTTTTCCATGGTGCAGGAGTCTTGGACAAGAGGACACAGCCTCTGGATAGAGGGTGTCCATTTAAAACAGAGATGTGGAGTCATTTCTTTAGCCAGAGGGTGGTGAATTTGTGGAATTTTTTTTTTACCACAGGTGGCTGTGGAGGCCAGGGTCATGTATTTAAGGCAGAAGTTGCTAGGTTCTTGATTAGACACGGGATCAAAGGTTACGGGGAGAGGGCAGGGGAATGGGGTTGAGGAGCGGAAAATTGCATCAGCCATGATTGAATGGCGGAGCTGATTCAATGGGCCAAATGGCCTAATTCTGCTCCCATGTTTTATGGTCTAATGGTCTAAAGGTCTTGATCAAGACCCCAGCAGTTTCATCTCTCAACTCTCGAAGTAACCTGGTGTACAGTACTGTGCAAGAGTCTTTGGCACTTACAGTTGCAAGAAAAAGTTTGTGAACCCTTTGCAATTACCTGGTTTTCTGCATTAATTACTCATAAAATGTAGTCTGATCTTCGTATAAGTCACAATAATAGACAAACACAATCTGCCTGAACTATTAACACATGAACACTTCATGTTCTACTACTACTACTATTGAATACAGAATTTAAACAATCACAGTCTAGGTTAAAAAAAAGTATGTGACCCTCTGGGGTAATACCTTTTAGAGAAGCCACTTGGAGTCAGGTGTTCCATTCAGTGAAAAGAGATTGGAAATGTGGGTTGTGGAGGTGCCCTGCCCTATAAAAAAGACTCACAAAGTCAGGTTACTGACAGAGCCTACTGTTGTCAAGAAAGATCTGTTTATGCGCACCATGCTCGATGAAAACAACTTTCAGAGAACCTTGGAAGAAGAATTTTAGAGATGCATGAAGCTGGAAAAGGCTTCAAAAGCTTTTTTAAAGACCTGAGTATCAGTCCACAGTAAGAGGAATTGTCTACAAATGAAGGAAAATCTGTACTTTTGTTACTCTCCCTAGCAGTGGGTGTCCTGCAAAGATCACACCAAGACCACAACATGCAGTGCTGAAGAAGGTGAAAAAGAATCCAAGGGTAACAGCAAATGACCTGTAGAAATCTCTAGAACTTGCTGAAGTCTCTGTTCATGTGTCCACTATCAGAAAAACACCAAACGAGAATGGTGTTCATGGAAGGACTCTACAGAGAAATCACTGTTCTCTGAAAAAAATCATAGCTGGACACCTTAAGTTTGCCAAAGACTACCTGGATGTTCCACAATGCTTCTGGGCCAATATTCTGTGGACAGATAAGAAAAAAGTTGAACTTTTTGGCGGAAATGCACATTATGTTTGGAGGAAAAAGGACACTACATGCTAATACCAACACCTCAACCGAAACACAAGAGTAAATCAGTAACAGAATGGTTTAAAAAGGAGAAAGTTTGTGTTTTGCAATGGTCAAGTCAGAGTCCAGATCTTAACCGAATTGAGATGCTGTGGCATGACCTGAAGAGGGGCATTCATGCAAGGTATTCCAGAAATATTAGTGAACTGAAACAGTTTTGTGTGAAGGAATTGTCTAAAATTCCTTCTCTCCGTTGTGCAAGACTGATCAGCAGCTATAGGAAACATTTGGTGGGGGTTATTGTTGCTAAAGGAGGTTCTGTTAGTTATTAAGTACAAGGGTTCACATACTTTTTCCAGCCTGGACTGTGAATGATTAAACTATGAAAATAAGACATGTAAAGTGGAATTATTTGTGTGTTATTAGTTCAGGCAGATTGTGTTTGTCTATTATTATGACTCGGATGAAGATCGGACCATACTTTACGAGTAATTAATGCAGAAAACTAGGTGATTGCGAAGGGTTCACAACCTTTTTCTTGTATATCTACCTAAGGTGCTTAAGATTTTTGCACAATATTGTATTTGTCAAGTTGGAGCGGGGAGTGACTTTGTAAATCTGGCAGTAGGATGCTGGAAATGGTGAGGATGGAGTGCCCTAGGAGGAGTGTGGGATTGGTGGCAGTGAAGGAGTGCCGGGGTTGGGGGGAGGGAGACAGCAGTCCTGAGATACCATGCAAGGTCATTTGATTACAAACAGCTGGTTTGGTTATCATTACAGAATATTTCTCTTGTACTTCCCACTCCTTCCCCTCTCCATTCCCATTTCCCAACATGATTTCCCTCTCTCTGCCCTCTTCCCACTCTCTGTCCACAATAGAGACCCATATCAGAATCAGGCTTATCACCACTCACATATGTCATGAAATTTGTGAGTGCATTAAATAAAATTACTACAGTACTGTGTAATGTTTGTCAATTGACCTAACAGTATCTCTGTCCTATTCTCAAAATATCCTGGCATCTTAGTATGTTCCATCCTGACCTCACTATCCTCTGTATCCCTTTCCTTGGTAAACACAGACACAAAGTACTCATTTAGTACCTCACCCAATTCCTTTGACTCTAAGCATGAGTTCTCTTCTTTATCATTGACTGTTCCTATCCTCTTCCAAGTTATCCTATTGTTCTTGATGTAGATTTTAATCCAAGGACTTTTCATGACTCTAACTCATCTTAGACCCTTCTTGAGTTCCCTTCTGCCTCCTTTGTGGTCCTCAAACACCCTGTTTCATTCCAGCTTCCCAATTCTTACTTATGCTTTCTCCTTCTTCTTGATCAAAGTTAACTAGCTCTCTTGCCATCTAAGGTTACTGTATTTTGCCATCTTTGTCCGTTTTTATTACTGAAACAAATCAATAGTCCAAAAATCTGAATCCCTCAATCCTTGCCCAATTCTTCAGCTAGGCATTCACCTGCCATATCCTCACTAGCACGTTGCACGGGGTGTATTCAAAAGAAACACATCATCCTGGTGCCCCCTTCATGGCCACAGAATCTCCTGTCTGGCCCCTAACTATTGAGTCTCCTATCACTATAGTCCTTTCTTGCCTTCACCCTTGCCTGCTGAGCCTCAGAGCTGTTCACCGTGCCACCAACTTGGCTGCTGCAGCTGTTGCTTTCTCTTGAATGCTCAACCCTATCAACAATATCCAAAATGTTCTCCAGCTGATTCTAAGCATGGCCAATTCCAGCTCCGGTTCCTTGATGTGATGTGTCAGGATCAACAGCTGGGTGCACCTTCCACAGGTGAAGTCATCAAATCATCATGACAGCGGCAGTGTCGCTGATCTCCCACCTCCTGATGCTGCAGGACGAGCTTGCCACTGCCCGAACTGCCATCCCAGCCACACTAATCAGAAGAGTAATTTTAAGCAAAACCTAAACTGCTCTTATCCGTTCCTACCTTGTTGAAATCTCTGCATGAGCTCAATACTTACTCTCAAGTGCAGCACCCTCAGACTGGCTGCTCCATGAGAAACCACATCCCTTTTACACCTGCAAAACAACTTTTGAATGTTGCTGGCTCCTCCTCTCAGCTGCTAAGACTGCTGGGACTGAAAAACCAGCTTCTTTTCAAATGATTTTCATTATCTAGCTCCTTCTGTTAAAAGCAGAACATAGAGAGTTCTGCTGATACCCTGCTAACATTTTCCCTCAGGCACCAAAATCTATTTAAGTAATCGTTCTGACCCTTCCTATGTAACAATATATATACTCCAAAAGTACTCAATTGACTCAAAAGGAGTGGGAAATGTTAGAGATGCTCGGGAGCATAATAGCATATAAAAAGAGGAATTAACATAAAACTGAGTATATCCAAAAACTTTAAATCCTACATCCGCATTGTTACATTTTTGTAACGTCTCAGGTTATAGAGTCACCAGTTCAGAAGCAGTCCCCTTGGCCTACCATGTCCATGATGCCCTTCCATACCAAAGCTGCAAACAGCTGGAAGAACTCAGTAGGGTCAGGTATCATCTGTGGAGGCAAAGGGTTGATGGATGTTTTGAGCTGAAACCCTACGTCATGTCTTAAAGTGAAATGGGAAGATAGCTGATGGATTGAAGTAAGAGGAGGGCTGAGATGGGAGGGTTGATAGGTGGAATCAGATGAAAAGTGATGGGGCCGTTGGGGAAGTGTTACGTACCGGTAATGGTTTAAATAAACCAGCAGCAATAGACCACACCTGGAGTCTGGTTTTGATGTTAAAACCACTATCTTTATTAGCATCTACTTAATATAACAACTTAAACAAGAATAATCAAAAGTTAACAATGTTATGATTATACATATGTGTAAATGTAACTCCCAAACTATTGAGCTCGAGGGGGCAGGGCACCAGGCTTAAAATCTTGAGATGGTAAGGTATGAAAGTTCAGTTCATCCACGGATTAAAGGATGTGAGAGAGATATTTGTAATCCAAGGTGAATATCGAGAGAAGGCATTTATGTCGTATTCTACAGCTTCCACGGTGGTAAACAGGATAACAATTGCCATAGGTTTTACCCGTCGTCGTTCCAAATCCATTTACGAATTATCACCAATAGTAGCTTATCGCAGGGGTACCGTCTTCAAAGGGAACTACCACCCAGGCAAGGGTTAACACATAGGTAGATTCCACAAAGGTGCCCCAATCACACAACGTGATAGCCACTTATCAATATGCTGGATCGATACTCAACCCACCCTTGTGGGCACTCGGAAGTTCCAACCAGTGACCCCTTAGCACTGGCTTCCTTCCATTGTCCGACTGCAACTGCAACTGACTGTGTGTGAGTGAGTGTCCTTCCATTGTCCGACCCCAACTGCGACTGACTGTGTGTGAGTGAGTGTCCTTCCATTGTCCAACCCCAACTGCGACTGACTGTGTGTGAGTGAGTGTCCTTCCATTGTCCAACCCCAACTGCGACTGACTGTGTGTGAGTGAGTGTCCTTCCATTGTCCGACTCCAACTGCGACTGACTGTGTGTGTGAGTGTCCCTGCTTAAATCAAAACAGGCTGCAGAGTTCCAGATCTCCACCCCTCTCTCTCTCTTAGTAAGAATCAAACAGGAGCCAAGAAAGCTGGCGGCTGATGTCACTCAGGCGCTCTCTCTTAAAAATGACAGTCCATGGCAAGATAAACCTAGGGGTTCATCTCAGGAAGACAGAGTGTTGAGGCTGAGACAGGTGGTAATAGGTAGAACTGGATAGAGAAGAAAATAAGGCTTCATCTTCCCAGTATCCCTCCCTTTTTCTCCTTCCATCTTTAATCCTTTGTCTCCCCTTCCCTCTCACTTCTGTGTACTAGCTATCTTTCGTCTGCACTCTTAGTCTTGATGTAAGGTCTTGACCCATTCTTCTGCCTTCACAGATGTTGCTTGATCTGCTGAGTCTTTAAAGCAAATTATCTTTTTCTCCAGTTTCCAGTATCTGCCGTCTCTTCTGAAGGATTCAGAGGCACCCTTCTGAATTCTCTACACTCTGGAAGGGTCCATCAATATTTTGTTGCTCTTTACCTGTTTTTATTCCTTGAGATATGAGGTTCTCATTCTACCCCTTCACCTTTTGAGGAAAATATTGGCCCTGAACTTTCCCATACCTTACTTTTAAATGCTTCTCATTTCCCAGATGTAGATTTACCTGCAAGAAGCTGCTTTCCCCCAATTCAAACAGTTAATTTCTGGCTAACTTTATCCCTTTCCAAAACAAGTTGAGACTTCCTGAGCCGTTGTCACCATCTACAAAGTGCATGACCATTGACACTTCATCCACTTGCCCAGGTTTATTCCCCAGGTAAGATGAGATGGTAGGCATAGGGGTAGAATCAGAAGCTGGAAGGTAATAGGCATAAGTGATAAAGAGCCGAACGTGATTGAATCTTTTCTGAGAGGAAGATGGAGCATGGAATGAAGGGAGGGAAGAGGAGAGTAGTGGTGGAAAGGAACTAGTGAGACAAGTGTGTGGATGATGCGCAGATGGAGAGGGTGGAGGAGTGATCTTTTCTTCTCAGATATGCCAAATACAGGAGAGGATAGGTTTATGGTTAGAGAGGGAAAGTTTAAAGGAGTGAAAAGAGATTCCGGATGTTGGATTCTGAAACAAAAATGAGATAGCTGTGGCTTGCTCCTACTCAGGATGTAGGAGAACAGGGAGATTGCCAGTGTCCCTACTGATTTCAACTGTAGGACGTGCACCCCGCTGTAGCTGTTGGCTGGCCACATTAAGGAACTGGAGCTGAAGTTGCATGTACTTAGGATCATTCAGGATGTTGAGTCCATCATAGACAAAAAGTTTAGTGAGGAGTCAACCTATAACGTGCAGGCAGCAGATAATCGGGTCACCACCAGGAAAGGTAGAGGGAATACACGGTCAGTGCAAGATTCCCTGTAACCATTCCCCTTAGCAACGAGTATACCCCTTTGTATACTGCTGGGGGAGTAGACCCGTCAGGGCACAACAGAAGCAGCCACGTCAGTGGCACTATTAAGCTTCTGAGACTCAGCAGGGAAAGGTGAAGTCAAGTAGAACAATTGTGATAGGAAACTTATGTATGGTTTTCTCCCAATGCCATGTGCTAGTGAGGGCAGGAATAGAAAGAATAGATGTACAGCTGGGGTTGGTGCGTAGAGCAGGGTTTCAGATTCTTGGATCATTGGAACCTCTTCTGGGGCAGAGGTAACCTGTACAAGTGGAATGAGTTGCATCTGATGGGATATACTCCAGGTTATTGAGAGAGGCAAGAGATGAAATTGCTGGGGCTTTGACCAGGATCTTCAAGTCACAGTCTAGGTCTTAGAGGACTGTTGTATTTAAATTTGTTCCTTTGTTCAAGAAGGTTAGTAGGGATAATTCTTGAAGCTATAGACCGGTGAATTTCATGGTATTGGCAGGGAAGCTATGGAGAGGATTCTTAGGGGCAAAATTCATGAGACTTTGCAAATCCTAATTAGGGACAGTTTAGCATAGCTTTGTGCAGGGCGAGTCGTATCTTACTCTGTTATGTTTTTTTTTGTGGAGATGGCATGGGTGATTGGTAAAGGTAGAGCTCTAGACGTTGGATTTTGGTAAAGTATTTGACAAGGACCTCGTGAGAAACTCATCCGGAACATCGAGTCATGGGATCCTTAGTGACTTCGCCGTTTGGCTTGTCCATACAACACAGATCCTTAGTGACTTTGCCGTTTGGGTTCAGAATTGACTTGTCCATACAACACAGATCCTTAGTGACTTTGCCGTTTGGCTTGTCCATACAACACAGATCCTTAGTGACTTTGCCGTTTGGCTTGTCCATACAACACAGATCCTTAGTGACTTTGCCGTTTGGCTTGTCCATACAACACAGATCCTTAGTGACTTCGCCGTTTGAATTGTCCATACAACACAGATCCTTAGTGACTTCGCCAACTGGCTTGTCCATACAACACAGATCCTTAGTGACTTCGCCGTTTGGCTTGTCCACACAACACAGATCCTTAGTGACTTTGCCGTTTGGGTTCAGAATTGACTTGTCCATACAACACAGATCCTTAGTGACTTCGCCGTTTGGGTTCAGAATTGACTTGTCCATACAACACAGATCCTCAGTGACTTTGCTGTTTGGGTTCAGAATTGGCTTGTTCATACAACACAGATCCTTAGTGACTTCGCCGTTTGGGTTCAGAATTGGCTTGTCCATACAACACAGATCCTTAGTGACTTTGCCGTTTGGGTTCAGAATTGGCTTGTTCATACAACACAGATCCTTAGTGACTTCGCCAACTGGTTTGTCCATACAACACAGATCCTTAGTGACTTCACCGTTTGGCTTGTCCATACAACACAGATCCTTAGTGACTTTGCCGTTTGGGTTCAGAATTGACTTGTCCATACAACACAGATCCTTAGTGACTTCGCCGTTTGGGTTCAGAATTGACTTGTCCATACAACACAGATCCTCAGTGACTTTGCCGTTTGGGTTCAGAATTGGCTTGTTCATACAACACAGATCCTTAGTGACTTCGCCGTTTGGGTTCAGAATTGGCTTGTCCATACAACACAGATCCTTAGTGACTTTGCCGTTTGGGTTCAGAATTGGCTTGTTCATACAACACAGATCCTTAGTGACTTCGCCGTTTGGGTTCAGAATTGGCTTGTCCATACAACACAGAGTGTAGTGATTGATGGATCTTATTCTAGCCTGAAGACAGTGATTGATGATGTTCTACTACTACTGGGACCTCTGCTGTTTGTCTCATAGATTAATGACCTTGAAAACATTGAAGCGTAGTAAGTTTGACCTTGAAAACATAGAAGCGTTATTAAGTTTGCAGATGGCATTGTAGATAGTTTAGAAGGTTGCTAAAGGATAATGTGAAGTAGATCAGTTGCAGATATGGACAGAGAAATGGCAGCTGGAGTCTAACCTGACCAGTTGTGAAGTGTAAAACTTTGGAAAGTCAAATGTAAGGGAACAGTGCAGAATTAATGGCAAAACCCTTAACATTGTTGATATGGAGAGAGATCTTGGGGGTCAAAATCTAAAGCTCCCTAAAAGTAGTTGCTTAGGTTGATAGGGTAGTAAAGAAGGCATACGCCATGTTTACCTTCATTAGTCAAAGAATTGATTGCAAGAGTCAGATAGTTATGTTGCAGTTTTATAAAACTCTGTTTAGACCATATGTGGACTATTGTGTTCTGTTCTGGTGCCCCATTATAGAAAGGATTTGGAGGCTATGGAGAAAATGCAGAAGAGGTTTAGCAAATTGCTGTCTGGCGTAGAGGGCATATGCTATAAAGAGAGATTAGGCAAATTTGGGTTATTTTCTCTAAAGTAATAGAAGTTGAGAGAGTCCTGATAGAAGTTATGAGAGGCATAACAGATGGTATCTCTTAGATAGGCATACAGACGTACAGAGAATGGAGGGATTTGGACATTTGTAGGCAGAGGGATTAGTTTAGTTTGGAATTCATTTACTATTTTAATTAGTTCAGCGTAAACTCATGGACCAAATGGCCTTTTGCTGTGCTGTACCGTTGTATGTTCTACACTCAGTGGCTGTTTTATTATGTATCCCCGTACCTATAAAGTGATCACTGAGTGTACGTTTGTGGTCTTCTGCTTCTATAGCCCATCCACCTCAAGGTTCAACATGTATCTTCAGAGATGCTTTTCTCACCACTGTTGTAACACCTGTTATTTGAGTTACTGTCATCTTCATGTCAGTTTGAAGCAGTCTGGCCATCTTCCTCTGACCTCTCTCATTTACAAGGTGTTTTTACCCACAGAACTGCTGCTCTGGATATTTTTTGTTTTTCATACATTCTTCGTAAACTCAAGGGACTGTTGTGCGTGAAAAGCTTGGAAGGTATTCAAATCACCCTGTCTGGCACCAACAATCATTGCACGGTCAAAGTCACTTAGATCACGTTTCTTCCTCATTCTGACATTTAGTTTGAACAATAGCTGAACCTCTTGACTATGCCGACATGCTTTTATGATTTGAATTGGCACTGCATGATTAACTGGTTAGATATTTGCATTAACAAACTGGTGTACATAATAAAGCAGCTATGTTCAATATTTAAAAGCAAACTGCTGAACAAGTTCAGTGGCTCAAGCAATGTCCGTGGAGATAAAGGGGTGGTCAACATTTCAAAGATTCAAAGTATATTTATTTTCAATGTACACAGTAGACAACCCTGAGATTCGTCTTCCTGTGAATAGCCATGAAACAAAGAAATACCATCCAACCTGATCACAGAAACCATCACAGAAACCCAATGTGCAAATAAAAAGAACAAAACGCACAAACATCAAAATACGTGCAAATATTAAGGATATTAAGGAGATGCAGTTGGTAGTATGCTCTCAATGGTACAGCGGTAAAAGTCCGTCAGTATCCTGGGACAGAGGTGAGCTTTCTTCATGCTCCGCAGGAAATAAAGACGCTGTTGCGCCTTTTTGATCTGGATGGAGGAGTTCAGGGACCAGGTGAGAGCCTCGGAAATGTGGACACCAAGGAATTTGAGCTTGATACATGCTCCACTACGGTTCCGTTGATGTAGATGGGGACGTGAGTGCGACTCCTGGCATGCCTGAAGTCCACAATGATCTCCTTGGTCTTCTGGGTGTTAAGGGCCAGATTGTCAGCACACCACGCAGCCAGATGCTCGACCTCGTCCTTGTAGGCTGTCCCGTCATCCCCTCTGATCAGACCAACCACTGTGGTGTCGTCTATGAACTTGATTATGGAGTTAGAACCATGTACAGGAATGCAGTCATAAGTGAAAAGGGAGTACAGAAGAGGGCTCAGCACACAGCCTTGAGGCATGCTGGTGTTCAGGGTGAGAATGGAGGAGGAGAGGTTGTCTAACTTAACTGATTGGGGTATGTTAGTCAGGAAGTCCGACTTCCAATTGCAGAGGGATGAGCTGATACCAAGCTGGCGAAGTGGTGGACCAAAGGGCCAGTTCCTGTGCTAGATGTATACTTATTTGTTCTGAGTTCAGTACGTTTTTAATCCATTGTCCCATGGATACTAATGCAAATTGTTATTTTATAACCCTCAAACTTCCAAATTGTTGAATTTTCTAATTTTGATTCTCTCTTAAACTTTAAATTGTGTCTTAACTCTGTTTAAATTGTTTCAGAATTTGTTTATGTGAGTTGTGTACCTTCTAGGTTTCTGTCGCTCCCTCCTGAGCCATATTAAGCATTTCAGTTTGTGCATTTAATGCATGTACTCCTGAGAACCATTGTTCATTGCAGATTAACTGTGCCTGTCCTTGTATTGTATGTTACCAATCATATTTCCACATTTAGTGGTATTCTGGTATCATTTCATTTTTCTGTATCACATAGGAATCTGTGCCAGAACTCAGAGGAAACTCATCAATCCCATTCCACATATTTCTCTGTAATGTTTTTTCTCTCTCATCCTACCAACCACCTATACTATGTGCAATTTATAGTGGCTAATTACCATTACAACCTGCACATCCTTGGGATGTGGGAAACAACCAGAACATCAAGAGGATATGCACACAATCGCAGAGAAAATGTGCAAGCTCCAGTCAAGGACACTGCCGTGCACTTTTACTAAACCATTATGTTGCACCATGTATGAAATCTTGTAAAAGCGAATAGTGAGAGAGCATTTGGAAATTTTTGACTGCTTCTCATGCAAGTTTTGTCATTGAACTTCAGTTTTGTGTATGTGGAGGCATCACTGCTGGATCTGATGCAGACCTTATTTAACAGCTGTCTGTGGACTATTCAGCTTTACCTCTGCTTGAAACCAGCATCAATGCATGGTGCCAAGTCATCACCTCTTGTGGAGATGAACTGACTTTGTGAATATGAGATTAATAATTGAACTTTTTGAGCCTATGACCAAACACTTTATTTATCACTTCAGCAATTAGGCACATATTATATTTTTCTTTATTTAAAATAAAAATAATATAACCTGACACCATTAGAACTTTTTCTGAAAACTGTGATCATTAGAGGTCCATCATTTTGTGTATTTATTTGCTGAAGTTTTAGAGTCCTTGAGAACAGATGTTTTTACAGTTTTGTTTTGAGTTGGTGCTGTTTTCCTGTTTGTCATTTTGATTGTGCTGTCTATGTGCACCTTTCCCTGTAATAAACTCCGATTTTATTCTTTGCTTGCATGAATGGAGTTCCTACTGCACAAAAAACGTTTCACAACTGCAAATCAGGTAACCCGCATATCTTTATAAAGTGTTGTTAACTATTTTACTCATATCCCGCTTCAGTTTTGGAACAAATTGAATGCTTTTAACACTTCGTTTCACTGCAACTCCAAGACTAATTAATCTGAGTTTGTGTCTTCAGGATTGATGCTGTTTACAGCAGATGTCAAACACAAGTGATGTTATACCATCAGTTTACTGTCAAACTTAGATAGGAGAAACCAAGTTAGGAGAAAAGCACAAGTTCATCTTTTAATCTTCAGTGGAGAATTAAAACATGAGCAATCAGATTACCAAAGTGGGACTTGAAAGAAGATGGAAAATAAATTAAATAGCTTCAGTCAAAACTTTGAATAAGACTATACTGTCAAAAGTATTCTTTATCCTGAGCAGGCCAGACACTTGTCAGTATCCGTTCCCCTCCTGCTTTCTGCATGGCTGTGATACCATTCCCCATGCAGCCCTTTGGAGTATTGTAGGAGACCATGAATCATGTTTTCCCGAAGGCTCCGAGAAAAACTTGTGCTTACTGTATTGGGAGGCCTGCAAGAGAGGTTATTTGCCAACATCCTTTGGTAACCCACCCTCTGTTACAAGATGACTTTTCTCCTCAGCCCTATCTACCAAACTGCCACCTGAAAACAGGCTCATTGTTGAATGGAGGAGACAAATGACATATTCCTGCCTCCACTTTCTGTGTTTTCTTAACTATACCTGATCATTCTCAATGTGCCAGAGTTTCTACCTCTGGTCCCTTTGGTGTCAAAGGTACATTTAATGTCAGAGAAATGTATACAATATACATCCTGATTTTTCTTTGCAACCATTACGAAAACAGAGGAGAGCCCACAAAGAATGAATGACAAATGTTAGAACCCCAAAGAACCCCAACTCCCCTCCCTCCTGCGTGTAAGCGGCAGCAAGCAACAATCCCCCCTCCTCCCACCAGCAAAAAAAAGCATCAGCACCTGCCACTGAGCGCTCAAGCGTGAGCAAAGCAAAAGCAAAATCACAGACTTGCAGTACTCCAAAGACTACTTGTTTAGCCGGTATTAGACATAGCACAGGCTCTCTCTCCCCCCATAAGGGAGAAAGCAATGTCTCTGTTTCATAGCGAGAGGGGAAACATAACAAACGACTCACTGGTTTATGATGTTAAAAGTCCATTATGTCACTTTTTCTGAGCTCTGTGCCCAAAGATCTCAGGTCTCTGGGCACATAGCTTTAAATTTTCCATCTCTCACAACACACCGATCTGCCCGGACACCGACCTTCAATCTGCCCGTCTCCAGAGCCATGAGATCTCGGCCCTCCAAAGGCAAGCTGAGCTCTTAGGCCGAGCACTTGGCGTGCCGAATAATGGCCAGTTGTGAAACCCCAAGAGCGGGTCCCATTCCCACAAAGAACTGTAGTCAGCGTGTAACTCCAGGTCAAGGTCTTCAAAAGAACCCTGAAAGGGAAAAATAGAGATACCAAAGATGGAAACGGAGCTGTTTCTGAAGATACAAGCAAAGGAGTCGTCTTAGCTGCCATTAATTCTCCTAAGCTGTTCCTCCTGGGAATATAGAACTGCAGTATTCCAACTAGATCCCTCCTAAAGAGCTAGTTCCACCATTGAACCCCTCATGAACAGCCAGTCCCACCCCTGACACCCTGATGAACAGCCAATAATTCCTGATTTTCCTTATAATCAAGCTAAATAGTGGCTCCCTTGCAACAAACATAATGCCAGTCTTCCCCTCCCTACTAAAAATACTGCCAATTCTTATGTCCACCCCAGCTGATACGCAAACATCAGCTGGGGTGAACATAAGAGGGCCCTCCCCTCTTTCTCCAGATCTCAAATTCACAAAAATAGATTGCCCTTTTTCACCCCCTCCCCGGCCCCTGACTTCAGGAAGGGGAAGTCGAGGGAACACACACCAATCAATCCTCATTAAGGGATCAGAAGTGGAAAGGCTGAGCAGTTTCAAGTTTCTGAGTGTCAACGTCTCTGAGGATCAATCTTGGGCCCAACATATTGATGCAATTACAAAAAAGACATTAGGATTTCTACAGAAGTACTGTGGATGTACCCTCATCCTACAGATTTAACAGCCTCCATCATCCCACAGGTTATCATCCTCTCTCGTCCCACGTAGCATCCTCCCTCATCCCTCTGTTTATCTCCTCCTTCGTTACACTGATTACCACCTCCCTTATCCCAAGATTCTCTTCTCCCTCATCCTATTGATTACCACACTCCATTGTTCTACTGATTTACCACCCTCCTCCTTCCCAATGATTATCCCCTCCCTCACCCTACTGATTACCACTCTCCCTCATCGACTGGTTACTACCCTCCCTTTTTCCACTGATAATCACAGAAGACCATAAAACTGGACGAGATGTACCCCAGGCTACTGTGGGAGGCGAGGGAGGAGCTTGCTGAACCTCTGGCAATAATCTTTGCATTATCAATTGGGATGGGAGAGGTTCCGGAAGATTGGAGGGTTGCAGATGTTGTTCCCTTATTCAAGAGAGAGAGTAGAGATAGCCCAGGATAGACCAGTGAGTCTTACTTCAGTGGTTGGTAAGTTGATGGAGAAGATCCTGAGAGGCAGGGATGAACATTTGGAGAGGCATACTATGCTTAGGAATAGTCAGCATGGCTTTTTCAAAGGCAGGTCATGCCTTACGAGCCTGATTGAATTTTTGAGGATGTGACTAAACACACTGATGAAGGTAGAGTAGTAGATGTAGTGTATATAGATTTCAGCAAGGCTTTTGATAAGGTACCCCATGCAAGGCTTATTGAGAAAGTAAGGAGGCATGGGATCCAAGGGGACCTTGCTTTGTGGATCCACAATTGGCTTGCCCACAGAAGTCAAAGAGTAGTTGTAGACGGGTCATATTCTGCATGGAGGACGGTGACCAGAGATGTGCCTCAGGGATCTGTTATGGGACCCCTCCTCTTTGTAATTTTCATAAATTACCTAGATGAGGAAGTGGAGGGAGGGGTTAGTAAATTTGCTGATGACTCAAAGGTTGGGGGTGTTGTGGATTGTGTGGAGGGCTGTCAGAGGTTACAGCAGGACATCGATAGGATGCAAGACTGGGCTGAGAAGTGGCAGATGGAATTCAACCCAGATAAGTGTGAGGTGGTTCACTTTGGTAGGTCAAATATAGTGGCAGAATATAGTATTAATGGTAAGAGTCTTGGCATTGTGGAGGTTCAGAGGGATCTTGGGGTCCAAGTCCATAGGACACTCAAAGCTGCTGCGCAGGTTGACAATGTGGTTAAGAAGACATATGGTGCATTGGCCTTCATCAACCGTGGGATTGGGTTTAACAGCCAAGATGTAATGTTACAGCTATATAGGATCCTCGTCAGACCCCACTTGGAGTACTGTGCTCAGCTCGTGTCACCTCACTACGGGAAGGATGTAGAAACCATAGAAAAGGTGCAGAGGAGATTTACAAGGATGTTGCCTGGATTGGGGAGCATGCCTTATGAGAATAGGTTGAGTGAACTTAGCCTTTTCTCCTTGGAGTGACGGAGGATGAGAGGTGACCTGATTGAGGTGTATAAGATGATGAGAGGCATTGATTGTGTGGATAGTCAGAGGCTTTTTCCCAGGGCTGAAATGGCTAACACAAGAGGGCACAGTTTTAAGGTGCTTGGAAGTAGATACAGAGGAGATGTCAGGGGTAAGTTCTTTACGCAGAGAGTGGTGAGTGCGTGGAATGGGCTGCTGGCGATTATGGTGGAGGCGGATACAATAGAGTCTTTTAAGAGGTTCCTGAATGGGTATATGGAGCTTAGAAAAATAGAGTGCTATGGGTAACCCTCGTTAATTTCTAAAGTAAGTACATGTTTGGCACAGCATTGTGGGTCGAAGGGCCTATATTGTGCTGTAGGTTTTCTATGTTTCTATTAAATATACATACAGACTTGGCCTCCACAACTGCCTGTGGCAACAAATTCCACAGATTCACCACTCACTGGATAAAGAAATACCTCCTCATCTCTGTTCTAAAAGCATGCCCCTCTATTCTGAGGCTGTGTACTCTGGTCCTAGGCACTCCCACCATAGGAAACATCCTCTCCACATCCACTTTATCAAGGCCTTTCAGCATTCGATACGTTTCAATGAGGTCACCCCTCATTCTTCCGAATTCGAGTGAATACAGGCCGAGAGCCATCAAAAGCTGTAAATTTGACAAGCCATTCAAACCTGGAATCATTTTCGTGGACCTCCTTTGAATCCTCTCCAGTTTCAGCATATCCTTTCATGATAAGGGGCCCCTTTATTCCAGTATTCCAATTGAGATCTCACCAGTGCTTTACAAAGTCTCAAAATTACATCCTTGCTCTTACATTCTAGTCCTCTTGAAATGAATGTTTACATTGCAACAAATCCATTAATCCCATAGTCCAAATCTTTGACATACATCATAAAAAGCAGCGGTCCCAGCACTGACCCCTGTGGAACTCCACTGGTAACTAGCAGCCAAGCCAAAATAGGATCCCTTTATTCCCACTCTCTGTTTTCTGCCGGTCAACCAATGCTCCACCCATGCTAGTAACTCCCCTGTAATTCCATGGTCTCAAATCTTGCTAAGCAGCCTCGTGTGGCACCTTGTCAAAGTCCTTCTGAAAATCAAAGTACACCACATCTACTGCACCTCCTTTGTCTACCCTGCTTGTAATTTCCTCAAAAAATTGCAGTCGGTTAGTCAGGCAGGATTTTCCTTTCAGGAAACCATGCTGGCTTTGCCCTACCTTGTCATGTGCCTCAAGGTACCCCGTAAACTCATCCCTAACGATCGATTCCAACAGCTTCCCAAGCACTGATGTCAGGCTAGCAAGCCTATAGTTATCTTTCTGCTGCCTCCCATCCTTCTTAAAAAGCAGAGTAACATTTGCAATTTTCCAGTCATCTGGTAAAAGGCTAGAATCTATCATTTCTTGAAAGATCATTATTAATTCCTCTGCAATCTCTCAGGCTACTTCCTTCAGAACCCGAGGGTGCATTCCATCAGGTCCAGGAGATTTATCCACCCTCAGACCATTAAACTTCCTGAGCACCTTCTCAGTCGTAATTTTTACTGCACATACTTCACTTCCCAGACACTCTTGAATGTCCAGTATGCTGCAGATGTCTTCCACTGTGAAGGCTCATGCAAAATAAGCAATTCACTTCCTCTGCCATCTCTGCGTCTCTCATTGCAATGTCTCCAGCATCACTTTCTATTGATCCTATATCTACCCTCGACTCTCTTTCATCCTTTATATACTTAAAAAAGCTTTCAGTATTTCCTTTGATCTTAGTCTCCAGCTTCCTTTTATAATTCACCTTTTCCTTCCTAATAACCTTCTTAGCTTCCTTCTGCAAGTTTTTAAAAACTTCCCAATCCTCTATCTTCCTACTAGCTTTGGCATCCTTGTATACCCTCTCTTTTGATTTTACTTGGGTTCTGACTTCACTTGTCAGCCACGGTACTGTCCTTCCTCCATTCAAAAATTTCTTCTTATTTGGAATATGCCTGCCTTGCACTTCCCTCATTTTTTGCAAAGACTCCAGCCATTGCTGCTCTGCTGTCCTTCCTGGTAGTGTCCCTTTCCAGTCAACTTTGGCCAGTTCCCCTCTTATGCCATTGTAGTTTCCTTCATTCCACTGAAATACCAACACATTGGATTTTAGAGTAGATTATGAGGACACTCAGTCCTCGTTTATTGTCATTTAGAAATGCATGCATTAAGAAATGATACAATGTTCCTCCAGTATAATATCACAGACACACAGGACAGACCAAGACTAAAACTGACAAAAACCACATAATTATAACATATAGTTACAACAGTGCAAAGGAATACTGTAATTTGATAAAGAGCAGACCATGGGCACGGTAAAAAAAGGTCTCAAAGTCCCGATAGCCCATCATCTCACACAAACGGTAGAAGGGAGAAACTCTCCCTGCCATGAACCTCCAGCGCCGCAAACTTGCCGATGCAGCACCCTGGAAGCACCTGACCACAGCCAACTCTGAGTGCGTCCGAAAACTTCAAGCCTCCGACCAGCCCACCGACACCGAGCACCATCTCTTCCAAGCGCTTCGACTCCGCCCCAGCCGCCGAGCAACAAGCATAGCTGAGGACTCGGGGCCTCCCCCCCCCCCCCAAGGTTCGGGATCATGCAGTAGCAGCGGCAGTGAAACAGGCATTTCAGAAGTTTCACCAGATGTTCCTCCGCGCTCTCACGTCTGTCTCCATCAAATCTGGATTGTGCATGGCACCCTACTTGACAGATAACAGATATTCATCACCGGAGTGGCCGCTGCGCGCTGCGTCGCGCCGCGTCGCGCCGCCATCTTCTCCTCCCATGTTTCCTCTTCTCAAATTTCAAAGTGAACTTGATCATATTGTGATCGTTGTTCCCTAAGGGTTCCTTAACCTTAAACTCTTTTAACACCTGCGGATCATTGCCCAACACCAAATCCAGCACAGGTGATCCCCTAGTGGACTGAACAACAAGCTGTTCTAAAATCCATCACTTGGACTTTCTACAAATTCTCTTTCTTGAGGTGCAGTACTCCCTTAGTTTTCCAAATACACTTCCATGTTAAAATCCCCAACGATTATCATGACATTGCCCTTCCGACATACCATTTCTATATCTTGCTGTAATTTGTAATCCACATCCCGGCTGCTGTTTGGAGGATTACACTGATCACTACTGTCCCTCATCCCACTGATTACCAAGCTTCCCCACCGCCCCCTCTACAAGCCACTGATCACACCCTCCCTCATCCCACTGATCACACTCTCCCTCATCCCACTGATCACTACCCTCCCTCATCCCACTGATTACACCCTCCCTCATCCCACTGATCACTACCCTCCCCCATCCCACTGATTACACCCTCCCTCATCCCACTGATTACACCCTCCCTCATCCCACTGATCACTACCCTCCCTCATCCCACTGATTACACTCTCCCTCATTCCACTGATCACTCCCTCCCTCATCCCACTGATCACTACCCTCCCTCATCCCACTGATCACTCCCTCCCTCACCCTACTGATCACTACCCTCTCTCATCCCACTGATCATACCCTCCCTCATCCCACTGATCACTGCCCTCCGTCATCCCACTGATTACCAAGCTCCCCCCCACATCCCACTGATCACGACCCTCCCTCATCCCACTGATCACACCCTCCCTGATCCCTCTGATCACTGCCCTCCCTCATCCCACTGATCACTGCCCTCCCTCATCCCACTGATCACTGCCCTCCCCATCCCACTGATCACTGCCCTCCCTCATCCCATTGGTGACTCCCTCCCTCACCCTACTGATCACTACCCTCCCTCACCCTACTGATCACTACCCTCCCTCATCCCACTGGTCATTGCCCTCCCTCATCCCACTGATCACTGCCCTCCCTCATTCAACTGATCACACCCGCCCTCATTCCACTGATCACACCCTCCCTGATCCCACTGATCACTGCCCTCCCTCATCCCACTGATCACTGCCCTCCCTCATCCCGCTGATCACTGCCCACCCTCATCCGGCTGATCACATCCTCCCTCATCCGGCTGATCGCACCCTCCCGCATCCCGCTGATCACACCCTCCCTCAGCCCACTGATCACACCCTCCCTCATCCCACTGATCACTGCCCTCCCTCATCCCACTGATCACTACCCTCCCTCATCCCACTGATCACTGCCCTCCCTCATCCCACTGATCACACCCTCCCTCAGCCCACTGATCACACCCTCCCTCAGCCCACTGATCACACCCTCCCTCATCCAACTGATCACTGCCCTCCCTCCTCCCACTGATCACAGCCCTCCCTCATCCCGCTGATCACTGCCCTCCCTGATCCCTCTGATCACTGCCCTCCCTGATCCCTCTGATCACTGCCCTCCCTCATCCCACTGATCACTACCCTCCCTCATCCCACTGATCACTCCCTCCCTCACCCTACTGATCACTACCCTCCCTCATCCCACTGATCACTCCCTCCCTCACCCTACTGATCACTACCCTCCCTCACCCTACTGATCTCTACCTTCCCTCATCCCACTGATCACACCCTCCCACATCCCACTGATCACACCCTCCCCCATCCCACTGATCACACCCTCCCTCATCCCACTGATCACACTCTCCCTCATCCCACTGATCACGACCCTCCCTCATCGTGCTGATTACCACGCTCCCCCCTCATCCCACTGATTACTACCCTCTCTCATCTCACTGATCACTGCCCTCCCTCATCCCACTGATCATGACCCTCCCTCATCCCACAGATCACTGCCCTCCCTCATCCCACAGATCACTGCCCTCCCTCATCCCACTGATCACTGCCCTCCCTCATCCCACTGATCACTGCCCTCCCTCATCCCACTGATCACACTCTCCCTCATCCCATGGATTACCTCCTTCCCTCATCCCACAGATTGCCTCCCTCCCTCATCCCATAGATTACCTCCCTCCCTCATCCCACAGATTACTACCCTCCCTCATCCCACGGATTACCTTCCTCCCTCATCCCACGGATTACCTTCCTCCCTCATCCCACGGATTACCTTCCTCCCTCATTGTACGGATTTCTACCCTCCCTTATCCCACTGAGTTATGACCCTCCCTCCTTCGTTCCACAGATTACTACCCTCCGTGAGCTTACTGATTACCACCCTGCCTCCTCATCCCACAGATTACCACCCTCCCTAGCTCATGCTACTGATACCACCCTCCTTCCCTCATCCCACAGATTACCACCCTCCTTCATCCCACTGAAGCCCTTCCTTGTCCTGCTGACTACCACACTCTCTCATCCCACCCAGTACCATCCTCCCTCGTTCTACTGATTATCCTCTCACTGATTACTATACTCTCTGATCCCCCACTCGGCCCGTCATCATACTGATTACCACCCTCTGTGATCTCACTGATTATCCACTCCCTCCTTCCACCAATTATCCAGTAATCACCAGTCTACTGATTAATCATCCAGTAACCTCTCGCCTTGTTGTAAAAAAAGGCCTTGTAAATCTCCTTTAAATTTCATGCTTACACCTTAAGACAATGCTCGCTGGCATTTGACATTTCCACCCTGTGGAAAAGATGTTCAATGTCTACTCCGTATGTGCCTCTAATAATTTGATATGCAGTGGATTTTGGTAATTGGGACACTTTGGAACCAATACATTATTGCCCAATTGAGCAGTTGTCCTAATTAGCCAAAATTTCATAGAAATAGTTAAAAGGTATATAAAACCAAACTACCAATAAATTGAGTAACAAGTTATGTATTTAAATGAAATACAGAACAAATTAGAACACTACCAAAACCACTACAGTACTACAATACTGGAATGATCTGTCAAGGGTAGTGGTAGAAACATATACAATTGCAATGTTTAAGAGGCATTTAAGCAGACAGATGAACAGAGATGGAATTGAGAGATACAAACTATGTGCAGGCAGACGTGGTTTAAACAAGCATCATTGTCACGGTGAGCTGAGGGCCGGTTGCTGTGCTGTACTGTTCTATTCTCGTGTAGACCTGAGTTGGTACTGTGTTAAGATATGCTGGATGATTCTCTGGCATGCTCTTCTACATTATTTATGTGGAGCTGTTATCCTGGTATGAAGGCAGTTTCACAGAGCTTGGATATGCAGGGTTATGGTTAGGTTGTTGTGGAATACTACTTTGCTGCTATTGACAGCTTAATACACCGTATAAATGGTGTTAGTTTCTAATAGTTATCAACGGAAGAATTAATCCAGTGTACGTTGCCATGTTCTTTTGATTAACTGTAAATTAACAAAATCAATGCAGACACCATGTATTGATAATGGATTGCCTTCATACAAAACCATTAATGATTGCATCTTCCAAGTCTTCATTTCCATTGTAAATTTCAAGATGATTGACAATACCTTCAAATTCTTCGTAGGTCCTAATTTGTTGAAATATTGAAATGGTTTCATTTTCACTCCCGCTGTTTCCGGCATCTCCAAACCTGAATGCTTGAAACCGAAGTGAGCAAAACAGTTCTGAGTTGTCTTCCTGCTTATTTGTCAGCAACTGTTAGTGATGAGTATCACTGATTTTTGAACACAAGCATACACAACTGACTCGATTTAAAACCTGTAAGCACAGTGTGTAACAGCCACACGACATGTACATGACTGATGCTGGTTGGAAATGGTTCGGCAACAGACTCTCGTCCCAATTAGATGGCGTAGTGCCCCAAATAAACAAAGGGAATCGCAGCTATTTTCTTGATTTGTTTTTATTTTTTAAGAATTGCTCCAATTAACTTCTGGCCGAATTAACTGGAGTTCTCTATGCTTCTATTGGATTACCTTTAGCTCATGCTATTTGGGAGAGAACATACCAAGTCTGTACAACCCGTCTTTATAGCTGATGCTTTCTAATCCAGACAACAAATGTATTGAAAACAGCAGAAGCATCCCATTAGATATAAAGCTGTGCCCAATATATAGAACTATGTGCTATATATAGAGCTATTTGCTGCTATAATACTACTTGTTATGTGATTCTCTAACTGTCAGATTATGTACATCAAACCACATCCATTTGAACTAATGAACTATGTTAGAGCATAACACATGGGTGCAAAATAATCTTAGGCCAAATATGCTGTGTGTATGATTTTCTTGTCTTCCTCCATGAGTTTGTATCCTACAACCTGTAACAATACAGTGCATTTCACTTGATATTAAAAAAGATAAAACATTGGATACATGGTCATGAGTCTGAATACTTGTGCTTTAGAAATAGCTGAGCCTCTTGCCAAGCAGTTCTTGCACTGCCATGCACAGATAAGATAGAAATTGTTCATGTTAGTTCTATCTATTACAGAGAGTTCAACTTCAGTTTCACTTACTACCACCCAACCAGTCAAAATGTAAATAATTACAGATTTACTCACCAAAAAGGTGCTCACAAATAGCCCAAGACAATATTATCGCCTTGGTCTGGCAAAACAAACTGAATTTCATTGCTATCAATACCAAATGTCATACAGCAAGAGGACCACAAATAAGAACAAAAATAGATACATTACCAGATCTAAATCTCCCCTCTAACTTCCTATACTAATTTGGAAATACTGTATATTGCCAATCCTTCATTGTTGTTGGGTTGAAATCCTCATCACAATACCAGTTCGACAAGTTGGCTCACCATTGCTTTCTGAAAAACTTTCAGTTTTGGCCTTGCTGGTAATGCTCACACTCTGTGTGAGTAGAAAATTGTGCTGTTCAAGAGGTTCAGCAAACATATGTGTCAGTATTAACGCCGTAAAAGGCAAAAGGTTGGAGGTTTCATTGTTGGCCTATGCCAGGTTGAGTTAGCAAATCTGGGCTTAAATATATTTGTCCAAACCCTGTTTACAGCACCTGTAACATATGCATGCACACAAATAGCACAAGTACTATGACTAGACACACACTGCTCCTGTCTAGTTCCCATGAGTGAATGGTCAGTATATGGACTCCCCTCTCTAACTTGTTCATCCAGTATTATATGGTGTCTAACTCTTTCTTTACTCAAGCCTATGGCTGTTTAAAATTATATTTTTATTGTCACTTAACAGTAATCTCATACTTACATCAGTCACAATAATTTCCTTCTCTGTTGCTCATTTTAGTTGTCTGAAATAATTAGCACTAAGCCTACACATCATCCTTTGTTCTAAGGATTTATCTTATTCAGTTTCTTGAGCTGTGATATCCATAGTTTATCATTGTTGCTTTGAGGCTATTGCTTACTGTGTTTCTGTTACACCCAAATGAAATAACAGAGGATCAAAGAAAAATCTTTTCAAATGCTCTTTTAAATGTTGGGTGTTTTTTTTTTGTGCTTAAGTGGGGAAGCATTAAACCTAATCTTTAAACTAAGAAACAGATTTTTGAAAGCCCTACATGTAGTTAAAATTAACATGCTGATATATTGAAACACCAAAAAGTAGAAGTAAATATAAGAATGTTTTTTCTAAATATCTTCCTGATTTTTGCAGCATCGGCAGCTCATTAAGGACAGCTTTCTGGTTGAACTTGTGGAGGGTGCTCGGAAACTTCGGCATGCTTTTCTCTTCAGTGACCTCTTTCTTTGTGCAAAACTGAAAAAGCAAGTAGCAGGGTAAGAAGTCAAGAACCTGGTGTGAGATGGTTTATTTTTCCTTTGCTTTTATATTAGCATCATGAATCATCTAAAATATTGCTGTTTTTGGAAATGATTTAATTTTAATAGAATGTTTTAGCCTTATGTTTCGAGATCAACACTTCAGACCTTTGGATCATGATACAACATAGCCAAAACTGTTGGTAGCAGCAGTTGGTGGTACCTCACCAAACTAATCAACCTTTATGAATAAACCTGGATAACAGACTACGCTCTGGATAGTATCACAATTTTCACATGTAGAAAATGTACAGTTTCCCCTATTCCTCAAATAATTGTACACTGAAAGTTGACGGTCTATGATCAGTTAATTCAGCAGATACAGGACATTTTGCCTGAGCGTTCTTTGTCTGTTTGGTTCAATACTAAATAAATACTGTATGTGTTGAGGAAGTGGGAGGAATTCAAGGAGGAGGATCCAGAAAAAAAACGTTTCTTCCAACTCTTACACCTCGGAAATTAACAAAAATTCCACTACATGACAGTGATAATAAACCTGATTCTGATTCTGATTTTAGTGATTGGGAAGATGTTGAAATCCGTTATTAAAGATGAGGGGGTTTCTGTACTTGGTGGAACATGATGAAATCAAGTTAGTTTAATTGTCATTCAACAGTACACATGAATAGACTCAAACGAAAAAGCGTTCCTTTGGAGCCAAGGCGCAAAGCAGCCCGCAGCAGTTCCTCATATTGCGTAGTACAACCACAGATGTGCGCAATACAGCAAAGCGCAGTACCGACAGGACAGGCTGAAGTCAGCATAAGGGGAAACCTTGCCTGACAAATCTGCTGGAATTTTCTGAAGAAGTTGCAGGCAGGATAGACAAAGGAAGATCAGTCGATGCTGTATACTCCTATTTTCAGAAGGCATTTGACAAGGTGCCACACCTGAACAGACAAGCGCCCTTGGTATTACAGGAAAGATATTTGCATGATTATGGGGAGATCTGAAGGCATAGGTAGGGAATTTGAGCCTTTTTCCCAGGGTAGAGCTATCATTGTATGTAGCTTTAAGGTGAGAAGAGGAAAATTTTAAGAGGGTGTGCAGGTTTTTTTTAACACAGGAATCTTGAGTGCTTGGAACACGCTGCCAAGAGTGGTGGTGCAAGCAGATGCAATGGTGGTGCATTTAGATAAATACCTGAACTTGCAGGTATTGGCAGGAAAAAGAATAGGGCCCATTAGGGATAGAAGACATGGAGGACAGATCTGAGAAATTAGATAAATACTTCTAATCTGTATTCACTAAAAGGAAGAATATTGTAGTTAGAGAATTCAGAATCAGATTTGTTTATTGTCATAGACATTGATATTAGAATCAGATTTATTAGCTCTGAAACATGACATGACTGTTTTGTGCAGCAGTACAGTACAAGACATAAAATTGGCTCGAAGTTACAATACTTAAATAAAATTGTTAAAGAGAAATAACGAGGTAGTATTCACAGGTTTATGGACTGTTTAGCAATCTGATAGCAGGGAGAAAGAAGCTGTTCCTAAAACATTGATCGTGGATACTCAGGTTCCTGTGTCTTCTCCCTGATTGTAGTAATGAGAAGAGGGTTGGATGGTGAGGGTCCTTAATGATGGATGCTGCTTTGAGACACTGCCTTTTGAAGATAATGATGGTAAGCTTGAGCCCATGATGGGGCTGAGTGAGTCTACAACCAAGCCTCTTTTGATCCTGTGCATTGGCACCTCCATACCTGGCCATGATTTAACCAGTCTGATCGCTCTCCACCATATATTGGTAGAAATTTGCTAGAGTCTTTGGTAACATACCAAATCTCCTCAGGCTCCTAGTGAAGTATAGCCACTAGCGTGCCTTCTTTGTGAATGCATCAATGTGTGCGCCTAGGATAGATCTTTTGAGATATTGATGCCCAGTAACTTGAAGCTGCTGTCCCTTTGCACTCTGACCTTCAATGAGGACTGGTATATGCTCTCCTGACTTACATTTCTGAAGGGTAATTCCTTGGTTTTGCTGATATTGTTGCAACACCATTGAAATCAGGTGATCTATCTCACTCCCCTACTCCTTGTCGCCAACTGAGATTCTGGCAATGGCAGTGTCAATCTAGAATATATGGTAATGATAAATATAAGAATAAATACTGCAATAAATTCAAAACAGCAGAATGGTGCACAGATAGTAGTGTGATCTGATCTGAAGTAATATCATACAGTACATGCATTCATTAAAAAGGAGGGGATATTAGATTTCTTAGCAGACATAAAGGTGGATATACCTGCAGGGCCTGATCAGGTGTATCCTAGGCTGCTGTGGGATGTAAGGGAGGAGATTGCTGGGCCCCAACAGAGATTTTAAAATTTTTAAGTTTGCACTGACCATAGATGAGGTCCCAGATGACTGCAGAACAGTAAATGTGATATCTTTATTCAAGAAGAACAGCAGATATAAGACAGGTAATTACAGGCTGCAGAGTCTAGCATCATCATAGGGATGATGAGCTCATCAAATTCATCAGCTTTGCTTCCAACTTACATTTCTGACACTTCTCTCTCTTTCCTTGATCCTTATCTCTATCTCTATCGACATCTTTTATAAACCTATCGATTTTGACTATACCTCTTCCACCCTGTCTCCTGTAAAAACGCAATTCCCTTTTCTCAGTTCCTTCGTCTCTGCTGCATCTATTCCCAGGATAAGGATTTCTTTTCCAGGTCATCAGAGATGTCCTCCTCCTTAAAAGGATGGGGTTTCCCTTCTGCCACCACTGATACTGCCCTTAGCCACATCTCCTCTATTTCATAGACATCTACACTCACCCCAACTTCCCACCACTTAACAGAGATGGGGTTCCTACCATCCCATGAGCCTCTGCATCTAACACATTATTCTCCCCAACTTCCGCCATTTTCAATGGGATCATATCATAAAACACAATTTTACCTCAAACACCCCCCCCCCCCACCATTCTCCACTGCAGGGACCGCTCCCTCCCTGATTCCCTTGTCCATTCATCCCTCCTCACTAATCTCCCCCCTAGCGACTGAAATGCTATACCTGCTCACTCACCTCCTTACTGGGCCCCAAACAGTCCTTCCAAATGAGGCAACACTTCACCTGCAAATCTGTTGGGGTCATCTATTGTATGTGGTGCTCCCAATGTGGCCTCCTCTACGTCAGTGAGTTCCAACGTAAATTGGAGGACTGCTTTTTTGAGCATCTCCATCCACCAAAAGTGGAATTTCCCAGTGGCAAACCATTTTAATTCCTATCATGCCAACATCTTGATCCATGGCCTCTTCTGCCATGATGAGGCCACTCTCAGGATGCAGAATGCAGGAGCAATACCTCATACATGATATCAAGAATATCTATGTCTCCTTCCGGTAATTTTTTTAAAATTCTTTTTTCTTTTTCTCTCCCCCTTCCCTCTTTTTCTGTTCCCCACTCTAGCCTCTTACCTCTTCTCTTCATCTGCCTATCAACCCCCTATGGTGCCCTCCTTCTTCCCTTTCTCCCATGATCCATTCTCCTCTCTTACCTGATTCCTTCTTCTCCAGCCCTTTACGCTTCCCTCCCACTTGACTTCACCTATTACCCTCTTTCTTGTCCTCTTCTATCCCCCACCTTTTTATTCTGTCATCTTCCCCCTTCCTTTCCAGTCCTAATAAAGGGTCTCAACTCAAAACCTTGACCTGCTGAGTTTCTCCAGTATTTGTGTATGTGACTCTGGATTCCCAGCATCTGCAGAGTTTATTGTGGTTGTTGTAGGGAAATTATTGGAAATATTTTGCTGTATAGGATCAACCTATGCTCACGTAGGCAGGGATTAAACAAAAATAATCAGCATAGCCTGACTGGGTACATCCTATTTGACCAGCTTGATTGAATCTTCAAAAGAGGTAACAAACTGTATTGACGAGGGCAATATGATTAATGTAGTTTCAATGAACTTCAGGCGACTGCTGACAAGGTAACAAATGGAAAATTTGTCTAAAAGTTTAGACCCCATAGGATCCAAATCATTGTGGCAAATTGCATCTAAAGCTGACTTGATAACATGAGGCAGTTTGCATGAGCCTTTGCCGTGGCAAGTGGGAGTGAATGAAAAGATGGTAGGTTAAGCGGAGTGGCAATTATGTGAGTGGGCAGAGTATTGTGTGAGTAGGGGAGCTTGAGGCTTCAGCAAGAAGAGACGGAGGCTGAGGTAGGTATCTGGTAAGTTCCTTTCTTTCTTATTACACAGTTAGAGCAGTGGGAATGCCTGGTAGGACAGTGGAATGCTCCTCTTGTGGGATACGGAAGACAGGGAGACTTAGTGTCTCTGAGGACCACACCTGCAAGAAGTGAATCTGGTTGCAGCTTTTTTACAGACTGTGTTAAGGAACTGGAGCTGGATGAATTCCAGATCATTCGAGAGGCTGAGGGGTTGATTGACAGGAGAGACAACGAGGTGGTTACACCGAAGGTGCAGGACACAGATATCTGGATGTCTGCCAGTAGATTGAAAGGGAATATGCAGCTAGTGCTGGATACCCCTGTGGCCAGTCCCCTCAATAACAAATATAGTGCTTTGGATACAGTTGTGAGGGATGTCCAAGCTGAGGAAAGCCACAGCGGTCAGTTCTCATGACTCAGATGGGAAAGGGTAGGAAGAGGTAAGCAGTACTGATAGGGGATTCATTGGTATATTGTCTCCCTAGTCCCTGGGTTAGAGACACATTGGATCGAGTCCATAGCATTCTTAAAGAGGAGGGTGAGCAGCCAAAGTTCGTGGTCCATATCGGTACCAATGACATAGGCAGGAAGGGTGACGAGGTACTGCAAAGTGAATTCAGGGAGGTAGGTGCTAAGTTAAAAGCCAGGACCTCCAGTGTTATGATCTCAGGACTGCTA